>NC_139727.1:14830019-15455630 GCF_964211835.1 Anser anser | reverse complement strand
GTATTAAAATGTTGATAAATGAAGATTCACATTTTTTTTGCAGCACCTGGGCCATACAACTTATTGCGTGAGTTTTGAGTAACTGCAAATTAACTGTGTATTTGTTTTGTATCTCTGTTGGTAGTTTCTGTGACACTGTGGAGGACTATTTCTCAGGTAGTTCTTGGTCTACTTTAATGTAATACAACTACATCAGTGAAGGATTATGGAAGCTAGCAAGTATGGTAGTTCATGTAAGGGCCTTGCATGACCTCAATATGATTAAAAGATCTACTGGATCTCAGTGTCCCAACCACTCTTGTGCCTTTATCAAGGCAGCCTGTTACGGTGTATTGATGCTGAGCTGCACTGCAGTCAGAGCATGTTATTTTTCTTTCATCTTTTCAAACTTATTGAACTGTGGAACCTTGTAGCAGCTTTTTTTTTTTCTTTTTTTTTTTTTTTTTCCTATAAAGGAAGCTGTATCTCCATTGGGTGCAGTAAAATACAGGACAGACTTGAACTTCCACATACTTCGTGTTTTCTTTTACATTCTCAATATAAGGTGTGTTGATATGACCCTTTTAGTGGAAAATTCTACAGATAATAAAAATAATGATCTGTAGATGGCTCAGGACATAAATCACTATTTTGTTGTATCAAGTCAAGGCAGATCTTATTGGATCTTTAAGATCTTAAATGTAAGTTTTAAAAAAAATATGTGGACACAGGGTTTGAAAGGTTCTGAAAAACAACAGAAACAACAACAAACAATGTATATGAAGCTACAAAGTCCTAAGTTATCTAAATGCTATGCTGCAGGTATTATGTGGTGAACCTGAACTGGGGAGAAGTCATGAAATTTGTCACTGTCTCTGCTTTCCACAGCTCCTTTTCTCTGAGTTTTCCTGTTCAGCTATGTTCTTGGACAAATTAATTTCCCTAAATAATGAAAGCTTCCTTGCAGAGATATTTTTGGAAAGTTTGAGAGTATAGGGATGAATATGTGCTTACAAAACTTTGTTTATTTAAGGTTGCCAATCTTGCCTGTTCATTGTCAACAAATGAAGATGGAACGAAAATCGTGCAAATGGCAGCTAATCACATCGAGACTTTGTGCCCACAGGTATGACGTTTTCAATTAATTCCCGTTACAGTGCACTCAGCATTCACTGTGTTTTTGTTGCACAACGTAGATGTTTAGTCAGGCTTCTTCAGTCTTGCATTCACATTCCATCCACACATGTTAATGTGGTAAATGGAGACCAAATGATAAATAGAGGGCACATACTTAGTTAATCCTTTTGTTATTTCTTATTGGTTAACATAGGAATTATGAATAATCTGTATTATTTGGACCCTTTAGAAGTCATAAGAATTGCAATTGAAAAAACATTGTTATGTTTCTGAAATGTAACCAGATTGAATGAATAGTGTACCATGATAAGCAAATTGGGAGTGTCTTTACTGTTGGAAAGAACAGTACATATTTTGACTTGAACTTGAAATGGTAATTACATTTTGCTTTATTTTTTGTGTGTATGTGAATGTTAAAGTGTTAATTCTTCTGATTATTGCCAGTCGAAAAGCTTGAGCTTTTGTCTTAAGCAAATGAATGAGAAACAACACAGCTGCAGATACATTTTTGGTACTTACCTTCTAAAAAGTTTATTCATTCTATATTTCTCATGTTCAGAATTCTAGACATGAAAAACTTACGCAGTTACATTATTATTTTGTTCAGAGCAGAGACATTACTGATTTTTGTGAATCTGATGCAAGTGCTTCAGCCTCGAGGCTGTGTAATTTCAAGATTTAGTTCTTTGAAGAACACCGCAGTTTACACAGTAGCCTAAGTATTCTTCTCTTTTTGTGTCGTTGAATGGTAAGGATAGTGGAAATAGAAGGTGAAGAACAAATATTAACAGTATGTTCAATTACAAGCTTGAGGAGTCCTTTTTATACCTGTTGAGTAAATGGCAAGACTTGGGAAAAAGAAATTTATATCAAGAAAATGTGATACTCTGAAAGTATCACAGATCAGTGTTCTGTCGTACAGAATCACAGAGTGGTTTGGGATGGAAGAGACCTTAAAGTTCCTCTAGTTCCAACCCCCTACCATGGACAGGGTCCCCTCCCACCAGCCCAGGTTGCCCAAAGCCCCATCCAGCCTGGACGTGAACACTTCCAGGGATGGGGCATTCACAGCTTCTCTGGGCAACGTGTACCAGTACCTCACCACCCTCTGAGTGAATAATTTCTTTCTAATATCTTAATCTCCCCTCTTTTAGTTTAAAGCCATTACTCCTTGACCCTTGATTCACTTAGACCTTGATTCACTACACTCCCTGAAATGAATCATTGTTTCGATGTCTATTTTTCTAACAGTTTTACAGTTCAATGTCTTTATACATGCAACTGTGTAAAAAGGGGTATTTGCTTTATTGTGTTACTGATTTTCTAAGGTTATTGGCTTGTAAGAAGAAGTAATGAACAGCTTCTTCCAGCTGCTTTGTTTCTCCAAGGTACAAGTGCACCTTTATAATACATTATTATGCATCCAGATGTAGCATTTTTATTGAAAACATACTCTTTTCAGTATTGCATCTGGTGGCAGAAACACCTAAAACGGAATTTTGACAAGAGTGTTGTTTTTGTTTTCCATGGCTATTTAAATTGCTAGGATTTAATTTCCTATAGTAAAATTGAAATTTAATGTGATATTTGGTGTCTTTTGGCTTTTTTATTTCTTTTTTCTTTAACTTTGTTTTTTTTTTTAGCCTTTGGTAAAAATGGGTGAATTAGTTGAAGATTATAGATATGTCTAAATGGAAAATGTGGTATGTGATAAGATTATATTACTATTAGCAGTGTGTTCATTGTGCAGAATTTGCTGCTTTCTCAGATAAAGATCATTCCCTGTGAAAGCAATTGTTGTTTTACCAAAGTAAGAAACAGCAGAGTAAGGTTTCTGCGTTTCACAGGAAATCAGATTATGCTATATCATTTAAAAATTCTCCATGGGGAAAATAATTATTTCTTAAGATCCCTATAGGGCATATCAGTTAGAATTCGGAAAGTGGAAATTTGCATGCAGAAATCCCTTATGTTCATAACTCTGTAGAGTAAAAAAAAAATAGGGTTTTACTCTTATGTGCTATGAAAAACATGTTACCTGAAGGGAACCACATGCTTTGGATTAAAATCTAAAAAGGTTGAATGCAAAACAAACAAAAAACACACACAAAAACCAAAACGCACAGAAAATGGTGTAGAATCTTTGGACTTCTGCAGATTGGAGCATTAAAATAGCACCGGTGAAAAGGTAGGTAGAAAATTGGAAAGCCCTGGAGGAAACCCTTCTAATTGTTAAATTCATATTGCTTATGTTCTATTAATTATACTGTACTGTACTGAAAACGTAGAGGGTTGGTTCTGAACTCTGATGACCTTTTTTAATCAAGTGAGATTATTAGCAAATATTTTGACTGTTCAATAAATAAAATAAGCAAAGAAAATCTGTTAGAGGAGATATGAAACAATGTTCATGAAATTGCGTGAATACTTCATGAGGAATGAATGTCAAAAATATTTAATTTTTTATCAATAATAGAATGAAGAGAGAAAGAGCTGCTTGCATGTTTTAGTGAAGGAAAAATAATTTCTGTTCATGTTAATAGCTTTTGGTGGAAGCATTGTCTTGAGCGTTGTCAGGTAGGTAAAATCTAAAATGTCACTGTTTTTCTGTGTTGGAATCCATATTGCTTTCCTGGTGTGGAAGCAAAATAATGATCTCATCAAGTCTATGAGAAAGATAAGGAAAAGAATCCACAAAAGCAAACAGTATTGTTGAGCATCAAGGGTGCAAATCTGTAAAAGAGTTATTTCATAATCTAGAATTTGGGTTTGTTCCCCTCATGTTTGACTTTAGTGATACGTTGGAAGAAGTGTCTGGTTCCTTGTACTGTTAGTCTTATGGAGTAGGTCAGGATACCTGATAGAGGGTAAACCTGTCAGAGAGTTGGAAAAACTCCCTAAATGTAGGACAGTAGAGATTAACAGACACAGTGGTTCCAATTTTTCAGTCTAAATTACTCTAGAAATTTATATTTCCCTCAAATTCAGACTGTGATAAGCTTTCATGTGACTCAGCAAGTACACTAGTTTCACAGTATGTGAGTATATAAAGAGCAGCTAGCAAAGAGCAGGCAAGCTACATCTATTTCCTTTTTAGTGCTTTCTATTGTTTTTTTTTTTTAATGTGTTTATGAGATGCAATTATAAGGTGAGACATCATCTGCACCTTCTGAAAAGTAGGCAGAAGATGGAGGTTGATCACAGCTGAACTCCTTTGCTGCTTAACAAAACAATATCCACTTGATTAATTCTGTAAAACACAGTTGTTAAGCAGTTGTTAAGATGTAAGGGGGGTGGGGAGGGGACTGCATCTGCAGCCATAGGATCTCCTTGGATACACCTTTTTGCATTAAATAACTTGTTGTGGTGTGTGGAGCAAAAAAAAAAAAATTACTCTGGATGCCAACAAACCATCTTTTATCTGTAATCACAAGTCCACAGTCAGTGACCAACCTTTTGCATTTGAAGAGTATGTTTTCTGTCAGTGGTTTAGGGAGCTCTGCTGAGGGATCAGCTTGAGGAGTAAGCCTGCCTTCTGCAGCAGGCTCTGAAGGAGGGAGAGGGTAGTGAGAAGAAAACAATTGGTCAGATCTTTGGTGAAGCTGAAAGCTTTAGATCCCTGATTTAACCTGAGATATGGGACGGTGGTGAGGGAGATGAGAGAAGCAAGATAAAACAGTATCCAAGTTAGGTGAAGTTGTGCTGCTTCTCTCTGAAACTCATGTCAGTCAGAAGCACACATAGTGGAGGTGCTGTGATGCACATAGTGACATTTGATACTGACATTTTACTTCTTGAAGGAAAGAAAGCCAATGAGAACCTACAGTGTTAATTCAAACAGATCTCGAGTGTATCTTTTTGAGTGGATGAGTGACCTTGAACTGAAACTTGGACCAGATGTTTGTAATTGGAGATCAGAAGTGGCCAGGGTCTTGAGAGAGCAGCTGAGAAGAGCTTCAGTATTTCAGAGGGCTCTGGTTAGAGCCTTTTTATTAGAATAATTAAGGATCCCTAGGGAGATTTAAGAGCAGAAAGATTTTGGAAAAAGGGTACCCAAAAAGGTAAATAGTAGTTTTACTTCCTTTGAAGATGAACTTGTGCAGATTCAGATCTTGCTAGAGTTTGCTTGCTGCTGGTTACCGAAACACAATTGGCATAGGGGAATTAGTTCTTCAGTGAGCCACGTCCGTTCTGGTATATGCATGCAAGGAAGCAAAAGGCAGGAAAATTACATCAATGTTTATGGTTCAGTATCTTTATTTGGTGATGAGTAATCACTCCTGTATAACATTATTCTCAGCTATTAAAAAAAAAAAAAGGCAGGGTACACACAAGTATAACTAGAACCTCAGATCTTAGATATTTTTCTTGAGTTCTGTTTCTCTCTTAAGTATTGAGAGATAGATGGAAACCCCTTGGCTATAAAGCTGTTAGGTGAGAAGGAAATTTGGGTAACTAGAAATGCATTAGAGATAGAGCTCCTCTTTGTGTTAAAAGGAGAAAAGAAACTGTTTATGTTGTTCTTAATGTTATTTAAAGGGGAACTCAAATCATGCGATTTCACTCATGAACTCTTCCACTACTTCATGAGGGATCTAACAGAGAAAAATGTACCAACTCTTTGTCACAGGTTAGGTAGGAATCAGGGAATTTTGGTACACTACTGGTGGGTAAGGGATGACTTGGAAATTTCCACTGTTTCTTTTGATACATGTGTTTTATGCTCTGAAATTTAGACTAAATTTCTTTCACTCTGAAAACTCTCAGGGAGAAAAGATAAATGATCTGGTCATAATTTCTTTTTTTTTTGCTTCCCTGAAAACAGCCCTGTTAGTATCCTGCTCTATGTCATGCTGATTACTTCTTTGGTTTGCAGTGGATTAGGACCTTTTCTAGGTACCCGGCTTGTCTGGGTTTATTTTACTATGACATTTCTTTCTGTATGAAATTCAGTGGAGAAATTCAATAAACGCAGAACTGCTACTTTTTAAGTGAGGACCCTCCCCATTCCCACAGAAAAAATCGAGATACATTAGCCAAGATTAATCAATGTACACGAAAGCATCTGATAAGCATCCTATTTGAGTGCAGTTTTCATTGTAAAATTTCATCCTTTCCACAGTCCAAATCAAAATGCTTATTTCTGGGCAGGTGCCCACTGTCTTTTAAGTAATTGTTTGGGTAATACTATTTAACACAATATATTGAAGTAAAGTCACAAAGCAAATTCTACTCTTTGTAAATTCTTAATAAAATGGCAGAGTTCAAAAATGGATCTTAGACATGGCAAGGTTCCAAAGTCTTGATGATAACCATCTCTGAAAACAAAGCTACAGCTCTTATGCAAGCCTGCTGGTCGTGCTCTGGAACAGATGATGTTCAAGTATGCTATGTTTTGACCTGTGCTACCATAGTACTGATCTCTAACATTTAAAGTGTATATCATATAGGGTTTGTTGTTGCAGTTTGTATTTTTATACTTGCTTTTCTTTCCCCTCCTACAATACTTATATATATGTATATATTTTATATATATATATATACACACACGCTAATGAAAAGAGCGTAACACTTAACACATTTGTGGAAGACACAGCTTGAATTCTTGGTGCTGTCTTTCCTTGCTGCTTCAAACTTCATATGCTGTTAGTTATTTTTAATGTAGTTCTGTATGTGACTATTAAAATACCACTGAAGATAGAAGCTGCATTTTTGGCTATGTGAATTTGTGAATAAATCACTGTGAAAGTTCAAGTAACATGGAGAGCTATTGTAAGTGGGTGCTACTGAAAGGCATTTAGATACAACTATTATGAGGCATAGGCAACATGGGTTCTTGAAGGTAAAGTCCTGTCTTAGGACTTAGGTCTATGATAACGTCACTTGTTTATTGGATGAAGGGAAGGCAGTGGATATAGTCTTTCTGGATTTTAGTAGGGGCTTTGATACTGTGCCTCACAGTATCCTTCTGGACAAATTGTCCAACTGTGAGATGAACAGGTACATACTGTGCTGGATGTTGAACTGGCTTGATGTTAGAGCTCAGAGGGTTGTAGTGAGTGGCTCTACATCTGGGTGGTGGCCAGTCACTAGTGATGTTCCCCAGAGCTCCATCCTAGAGTCAGTTCTTTTAAACATAAGTTATCTGGATGGAGGAGTTGAATGCATCCTCAGCAGTTTTGCTGATAATACTGAACTGGAAGGTGCTGTCATCTCCCTGAAGGGTCAAGAAACGTTGCAAAGGGATTGAGATAGATTGGAACACAGTGCAGTCAGTAATGGCATGAAGTTCAACAAAGCAAAATGCCAGATTCTGCACTTGGGATGGAGTAATGCTGGGCACAGGTACAGTCTGGGAGACAAGTGGCTGGAGAACAGTCCTGTGGAGAGTGATCTGGGGGTGCTGGTCAGTAGCAGGCTCAACATGAGCCAGTAGCATGCCCTTGTAGCCAAGAGGGCAAAACGCATTTTGGGGTGCATTAAACATAGCATAGCCAGCTGGTCAAAAGAAGGGATTCTCCCGCTATATTTAGCATTGTTGTGGCCTCACCTTGGATATTCCGTGCAGTTATGCGCTCCACAACATACAAAGGGTCCTTGAAAGCATCCAGAGGAGGGCAACAAAGCTGGTAAAAGGACTGGAAGGCATGTCCTATGAGGAGAGGCTGAGGACACTCGGGTTGTCTAGCCTGGAGTAAAGGAGGCTGAGAGGTGACCTCGTTGCTCTCTGCTACTTCCTGAGGAGGGGAAGTGCAGAGGGAGGTGCTGGTTTCAGCTCCCTGGTCACAGGCAGCAGGATGTGTGAGAATGGCACAAAGCTGTGCTGAGGGGTGTGTGTCTGTGTGTCAGACTGGATTTGAGGGAAAATCTCTTTACCATGACAGTGATCGCACGGATTTCCTAGCGAGGTGGTTGATGCCTTATGCTTCTCAGTGCTCAAGAGGCACTTGGACAATGCCCTTTAGAAAATGCTTTAACCTTTTGTTAGCCTTGAAGTGCTGAGGCAAGTTGGACTAGACGGTCTCTGAATTTTCTTTCCAACTGAACCATTCTGTTCTGTCAGGGTAAGCAAGGTGTAGAGCTGATCCGTGGAACATATTTATACATGTTAGGTTTCCAAGCCATTCAAATACAGATCTGGGAGCACTGTCTTCAACATTTTTTGTTTGTTTGGCTTGTCCCAGCATAATATATGTTTTTCAGTGTTATCTTGACTGCCCGGAACTTACTGTATGCAGTATTTGGAGATTACAGAACTGCTTCTTTACTGACACATGCATCTGCAGTAAGGAGAATGTAAAAAATGGGAAGACTCTATGAGAAACCAGTCCTTGCAGCCCTTTTCTATTTGAAGTTTAGTAATTTCAGCACTGTTGTAGTGATACTTTCTTTCCTGTCTCTCAGCCAGACAACCCTAAACCTGTTGTGTTGTGTAATCATAACTTGTTTGTGATTCCTATATATTTTGCTCAAGCTTTAAATGTGAATGTTCTATAAATATATTTTCTCAAAATCAAACATCTCATCAGTGTTTTTTCCCTTATAGAAACCAATGGGGGAATTTAGTCTTTTCCTTTGAGCTGTGTTTTGATTTACACTTAAAATGTTTAGCTCTTCTGGGCTGATCCAGATAGATGGATATGATTTGCTTCTGTATTATTATTTGTAAAATATTTACTTATGCAACAAACTTGAAAATTTTCCCTCACAAAAATGAGACTTCATAGTTAACAAGTGGGCAGTATACTTCAGATGTGTTAGATTTTTCAGATACTGAAATTTACTTATGATGCTATGGATTTTTGAAACTAACAATCTATATTTCCTATAGGTTCACTTTTTCATCAGGGAAAATCAATCATCCATTTTGTTCTTTGTTTTGGTACATAAAATGGTGGAAGCATACACTGAAGAAGTTTTTTATTAGTGTCATAAAAACAGTTCTACAATATCACTTTAATAGCCACAGTTGTTTCATCATCCTGGTGGAACAGGCTGTGTGGCATCTCCTTTTACCTGTCTTAATGCCATTTTCTACGCATAGAGCAGTCTTGTGCAAGGGCAGAAGTAATGGGGGGAACATAGTAAATCAGTGAGTTCTCTACCATCTGCTTTCAAAGAGATAAAACAGATGTTAGTATCTCTAACAGTGTCAGACATCTTTTTAAGTACCTTCTGCAGTCTTTGAATTGAGAGATTAATTAAAAGTACATATCATGCCTTAATAAGATTTCTAAAATCAAAGCAAAGATGTTTTGGTGAAGCAATATATTTTGCTTTTAGCTTTTTACCATGTTATCAAAGGTCATGTACAATGATGCTGAAGTTAATGAAGAAATTCTCATTAACCTTAATAGCTATCATAGTCTGCTTGAATGTTCCTATATTTAATTCCTTCTCTTACACCTTTGTTCCACAAGCAGTTTAATCTGTCATACATCATCAGTGCTGCTAGAGATTCGGTCTCTCTTCCTACTCTCAAGCTGTGATTTCTGCCTCTTTCCCTTGTGACTAAAGTAGCAATTGTAAGTATTCAGCCATATGTATCAGGAAATTGATGCCACTGAGAATTAACTTCAGAAGCAAGCAAGGAGGTTAGTTTTCATTCAAGTCAGTTGTCTGATATGGTTTGCTGTATGGATGTATGAGCACTCCGTACCGGCTCAAGCGAAAGAATGAGAAAAAAGCCTAAACAAGGAGAGGGCCACTGCCTTCAGTGGCAGTACAGACTAGTGCTGGGTTGAGCTGATAACGAAACACCTTTGGTTTTAGAATTTTGGTGTTTGTTACCAGTATCACAAAATATCTGTCACCAGCTACTATGAGACATTGTGTGGAAGAAGTTTTTACTCCAGTCCTCAAGTATCATATGTGATCCTGTTTCACATGGATGATCCTTTGTACTGTCAGAACACTGATGTGCTGTGCAGCCTGTGGCAAGCTGCAGAAAAGGAACATGTACAAGAACAGCCATGCTCTAGAGTTTTCCAGTCTGACCATCTGACAAGGACCGAAAATGAGAAAAGAGGAAAACCTTCCTCATTTCCTCTAGCTTCATTTATTGGCATTAATAGCTGTAGGCTGTTACCTTTTCCTGTTTGTGGAGAATGAAGTCCGTTGTTGTAAAAAGATAGTAGGGCTTGTGGCATTTTTAATTGGTTGGGATACTATAGAATCCTAATGCTGTGGGCCAGCAAAATGTATTGGAATGCCTAGTGCTTAATGCTCTAATGCAAATAGAATTAGCTGGTTGTTAGTTTTGGCTCTAACTTTTCCAATAATAAGTTTGAAGGAAAATAAAAAGTAAACTATGACTCTTAGGTTCCTATGAAAGTCTCATGTTCATTGCAACTGCTTGGCTATTTTATGATAGTACTTGGAGAGAGAATCATTAACTATGCAATGCCTTGAGGTTTTCTGTCTTAGCTTTCATCTTCCAGCATCTGTTGTGTAAGAATAGAATCCTCAGCAAATTCTCAGTTCATAATACTCAAAAAGTACCAACTATACATGCCGAGTGGCCTCATCTTCCTTAGCAGAAGTTGTGTTTTATCCTCTCTTCTGCTTGCCCCACCTGAGGTTACTGCAAGTATTGGAAAGACAGAAGAATAATGGAGTTTTTAAAATTGTTGGAAGGCATTTGTTGTAGATGCATACTGTGCAAAAAGTCTATGAATGTTCTGTAAAAGATATATTTTTCCCTGTGCCTTTACAACTTGAAAGCCTTCTTCCTGGAAAGGTACTTCTTTTCTTTCTTCAACTTCATCATTTCTCGTGATAATTTTTCCTGAGATGCCACATTTTCTTTCTGACAGTTCTGCAGCAGAATGCTAGGGAAGGAAAGAAAGGCAGTAAAACGTCATTGTTAGAGACTTGTAATAAAGAACTACTGAGTCTGTGGAGGAGGGTGGTCATACACTAGGAAAGTTCATAGTAGTACAAGACAACAAAACAATACTTCTGTTAACAGCTTTATTTTTGCATGGATTTTGGAAGAGAGGGGAAGACAGCAATGAAGAGCTGAGAATATGAATAGCTATTGCATGAAGTATTATATAAATAGCACAGATGGGAACATTTTCCTCTTGTTGAAGCAAGAAGCTGAAATCACAATGTTCATGTATGGTTTCATCTGACATTGTTTCATGGCATTGGGCTTATTATTGCGATCAGCTGCTTCCCTAGTTTTGGGATGCTTTTTGGCTGGACTGTTGGATGTCTGATGGGGATCCTCATGGGTGCTTCAGCACCCTGGAGGCAGCTGGTGATGTAGATGGCAGGGAAAAGATGCAAGCACCAAGTCTGGTGCAGCAGTGGGGATGCTGGCATTTGGCAAGGTTCAGACAACAGCAGCTGTCTGTGAGGAAACCTACAAAACCATTATTCTTTATGGCTTTTCTGGTGGTTTTCATTATCATTATTATTACTACTAATTCTTTTTAAAGTTTCTCACATCTGTTAGTACTGCAATTTAAAATAGGGGTAGAAATAGGAAGTGAATGAGGTAGAGGCAAGTTCAGTATATCTGTAGCATGGATAGGGTGAGGCTATACTGTCTGCCTTCTGGCATGTGTATAAGACCCCCATAAAGTTGCAGCTAAGGAATAAGCTTTTGGCGTTTTCTAGTGTCTTCTGTACAAGCTTGCAAAGCAAAAAAGGGTCAGGAAAATGTTCTTTTTCTTTTCTACGTGCCCACCTTCTACCTCTATTGGGGTAGACTTCCACCTCTATCAGGGGTACAGGGGTAGACTTCAGTGAATTTTGAGAATTCTAGAACATCTCCCAAGGAAGTGTCTGGCCTGGAGAAATGTGGTGAGGTAAATCTTACAGTTGGCCAATTCGCATTTCTGATGAGCTTCCAAGTTTTTAAAATGTGGTTTTAAATGTTTCCTGTAGAAGAAGAGCATCAACTTGAAGGCAGCAGATGAATACCCTTCTTGTGTTCTAATCACTTCTTCCTGGAAACCAAAATGTTAAAATGTCATTAAAAAAGAAGAAGAGAGTTAACTTGATTTGCAAGTGGCTTTGTATGTGCTACAATACTGGAATGACAAACTCCAAGTATTTGTGACAATTTGACAATCTGCTACACAAACTAAGAAAAGGCAGTCTAAAAAACAGAGAAACTACACACCCAAACGTAAATGCTGAATACTTACCTTCATTTTCAGTTCTTTAGTACTTCTGCAACATTTTAAACTGAAATAATGAGAGTGCCTCTTTTTAATACTAATTTTTATTTCTTGTCTCAATTTTATGTTAGGGTCTCTGTTAAATCCCTGAAGTGTTAAAGATAACTTTCACTCTCTTTGCTGTGGAAGGTTTACATATTGTTGTGGTTTAACCCGGCTGGCAGCTAAACACCACACAGCCGTTCGCTCACCCTCCCCCCTCCCTCTCTGGGATGGGGGAGAGAAAACGGGAAAGTGAAGCCTGTGAGTTGAGATAAAGACAGTTTATTAAGACAGGAAAATAATAATAATAATAATAATAGTGATAATGGTAATAGTATTAACAATAATAATGTGTAAGAAAACAAGTGATGCACAATGCAATTGCTCACCACCCGCTGACCGATGCCCAGCCTATTCCCGAGCAGCCGGCCCCCCCACCCCGGCCAGCCACCCCTATATATTGTTTAGCATGACATCAGATGGTATGGAATACCCCTTTGGCCAGTTTGGGTCAGCTGTCCTGGGTCTGTCCCCTCCCAGCTCCTGCTGCACCCCCAGCCTGCTCGCTGGCAGGACAGAGCAAGAAGCCGAAAAGTCCTTGGCCTGGTGTAAACACTGCTCTGCAACAATTAAAACATCAGCATGTTATCAGCGCTCTTCTCATCCTAATCCAAAACATAGCACCCTACCAGCTACTATGAGCTACTTAACTCTGTCCTAACTGGAACCAGGACAGATATCCACCCCTTATTCCATACCATTTATGTCATGCTCAGGTTACACTCTGTCCAATACATTCTAATTAATCACCATTTTCATCTATGATATATAGCAATCATGGTAGTGATGACATACATTATTATATAATAATTAACATACTACAATTCAACTCATGGGCTATTCTCACCCAGTATCAAATCCCCTTGAGGTACACACCGGACCTCCCCATTCTTTTGCATTACCCACCAAGTGCATCCAGGTCCCTGAGCAAAAGCAATTCCACGAATGGGTTTGCCTTTTCCTGAGGCAGGAGTAGCCCAGACTGTTTTACCCAGCATGTTTCTTACGTGCACTACAGGAACTTTATCCCCTTCTGCAGTGCGTAACAGGTTTGATTGGGCAGGTCCAGCTCGGTTGGCAGATCCCCTGGTATTGACTAACCAGGTGGCCTTTGCCAAATGTGTATCCCAATTTTTGAATGTCCCAGCACCCATTGCTTTCAGTGTAGTCTTCAACAGTCCATTGTATCGTTCAACTTTTCCAGAGGCTGGTGCATGATAGGGGATGTGATACACCCACTCAATACCATGTTCTTTGGCCCAAGTGTCTATAAGGTTGTTTCGGAAATGAGTCCCGTTGTCTGACTCAATTCTCTCTGGGGTGCCATGTCGCCATAAGACTTGCTTTTCAAGGCCCAGGATAGTGTTCCGGGCGGTGGCATGGGGCACAGGATATGTTTCCAGCCATCCGGTGGTTGCTTCCACCATTGTAAGTACGTGGCGCTTGCCGTTGCGGGTTTGAGGGAGTGTGATGTAATCAATCTGCCAGGCCTCTCCATATTTATATTTCAGCCATCGTCCTCCATACCAAAGAGGTTTTGACCGTTTGGCTTGCTTGATTGCAGCACATGTTTCACAGTCATGAATAACCTGTGCTATAGTGTCCATGGTCAGGTCCACCCCTCGATCACGAGCCCATCTGTAGGTTGCATCTCTACCTTGATGGCCTGAGGTGTCATGGGCCCATCGGGCTATAAATAATTCACCTTTATGTTGCCAGTCCAGGTCCACCTGAGCCACTTCAATCTTAGCAGCCTGATCCACCTGCTGGTTGTTTTGGTGTTCTTCAGTAGCCCGATTCTTGGGCACATGAGCATCTACATGGCGTACCTTTACAACCAGGTTCTCTACCCGGGCAGCAATATCTTGCCACAATGCCGCAGCCCAGATGGGCTTGCCCCTGCGCTGCCAGTTGTTCTGCTTCCATTGCTGTAACCACCCCCACAGGGCATTTGCTACCATCCATGAATCAGTATAGAGATAGAGAACTGGCCACTTTTCTCGTTCAGCAATATCTAAAGCCAGCTGAATGGCTTTTACTTCTGCAAACTGACTCGATTCACCTTCTCCCTCAGCAGCTTCTGCAACTCGTCGTGTAGGACTCCATACAGCAGCTTTCCATCTCCGATGCTTTCCCACAATACGACAGGACCCGTCAGTGAACAAGGCATATTTCTTCTCATTTTCCGGTAGCTTGTTGTACAGGGGGGCTTCTTCAGCACGAACCACCTCCTCCTCTGATGATATCCCAAAGTATTTGCCTTCTGGCCAGTCCATAATCACCTCCAAGATTCCTGGGCGACTGGGGTTTCCTATTCGAGCCCGCTGAGTAATCAGTGCAACCCACTTGCTCCATGTAGCATCAGTTGCATGATGCGTAGAGGGGACCCTTCCTTTGAACATCCAGCCTAGTACCGGCAGTCGGGGTGCCAGGAGGAGCTGCGCTTCAGTACCGACCACTTCCGAAGCAGATCGAACTCCTTCATATGCTGCCAATATCTCCTTTTCAGTTGGAGTATAGCGGGCTTCAGATCCTCTGTATCCCCGACTCCAAAACCCCAGGGGTCGACCTCGAGTTTCCCCAGGTTCTTTCTGCCAGAGGCTCCAAGTGGGACCATTCTCTCCGGCTGCGGTGTAGAGCACATTCTTTACATCTGGTCCTGTTCGGACTGGCCCGAGGGCTACTGCATGAACTATTTCTTGCTTAATTTGTTCAAAGGCTTGTCGTTGCTCAGGGCCCCATTCAAAAGCATTCTTCTTACGGGTTACTTGGTAGAGCGGGTTTACAATCAGACTGTAATTTGGAATATGCATTCTCCAAAACCCCACGACACCTAGGAAAGTTTGTGTTTCTTTTTTGCTAGTTGGTGGAGACATAGCTGTTATCTTGTTGATCACATCCATTGGGATTTGACGACGTCCATCTTGCCATTTAATTCCTAAAAACTGGATCTCTCGTGCAGGTCCTTTAACTTTATTCTGTTTTATGGCAAAACCGGCCTTCAGAAGGATTTGGACTATTTTCTTCCCTTTCTCGAAAACTTCTTCTGCAGTGTCACCCCACACAATGATGTCATCGATGTACTGCAGGTGTTCAGGAGCTTCCCCCTGCTCCAGCGCAGACTGGATCAGTCCATGGCAAATGGTAGGGCTGTGTTTCCACCCCTGGGGCAGCCGATTCCAAGTATATTGGACTCCCCTCCAAGTGAAAGCAAACTGTGGCCTGCACTGTGCTGCTAGAGGGATGGAGAAAAATGCATTAGCGATATCAATTGTGGCATACCACTTGGCTGCCTTTGATTCCAGTTCATACCGGAGTTCTAGCATGTCCGGCACTGCAGCACTCAGTGGTGGCGTGACTTCGTTCAGGCCACGATAGTCCACTGTTAGTCTCCACTCACCATTAGACTTTCGCACTGGCCATATGGGACTATTAAAAGGTGAATGAGTCTTGCTGATCACTCCTTGGCTCTCCAGTTGACAAATTAGCTTATGGATGGGACTCAGGGAGTCTCGGTTGGTGCGATATTGCCGCCGGTGCACAGTTGTGGTAGCGATCGGCACTTGCTGTTCTTCAACCCTCAGCAACCCCACAACAGAAGGGTCCTCCGAGAGACCAGGCAAGGTAGACAACTGTTTAATGTCCTCTGTCTCCAAAGCAGCTATGCCAAAAGCCCAGCGGAACCCTTTTGGGTCCTTGAAATATCCTCTTCTAAGATAGTCTATGCCAAGGATGCACGGAGCATCTGGGCCAGTCACAATACGGTGCTTTTGCCACTCATTACCGGTTAGACTCACTTCAGCCTCCAATACAGTTAACTGCTGGGATCCCCCCGTCACACCATAAATACAGATGGGCTCTGGCCCTTTATAGCTTGATGGCATTAGAGTACATTGTGCACCGGTGTCTACCAAAGCCTTATACTTCTGTGCGTCTGACGTGCCAGGCCATCGAATCCACACAGTCCAATAAACTCGATTGTCCCTTTCCTCCCCCTGGCTGGAGGCAGGGCCCCTCTAGTCCTGGTCAGAATCTTCATTTCTGTGTTTAAAGGACTGCCTGCTGGAAGTTGGAGCAGCAAACCTTTCAGAGAACTCCTTTTTCCCAATTGTTTTCCTTTGCAATTCACGTACCCGTGCCTCTAGGGTCGCAGTAGATTTTCCATCCCATTTTCTCATGTCCTCTCCATGGTCACGTAGGTAAAACCACAGGGTGGCGCGGTGTGTGTGCCCACCATATTGTCTTCCTTGCATAGATGAACGTTTACCCCTAATAGCTGAGACACTGGTTTGTGCAGGTGGGGAGGAAAATAATCTCTCTTCAAGTTGGTGGATCTTTTCAGAAAGTTTCTCCAAGGTATTCTCTTTTAGCTGGTGGACACTAGTTCATTCAGGTGAAGGGGAAGATAATCTTTCTTCAAGTTGGTGGATCTTTTCAGAAAGTTTCTCCAAAGCATTCTCTTTTAGCTGGTGGACACTGGTTCGTTCAGGTGAAGGGGAAGATAACCTTTCTTCAAGTTGGTGGATCTTTTCAGAAAGTTTCTCTAAAGCATTCTCTTTTAGCTGGTGGACACTGGTTCGTTCAGGTGGAGGGGAAGATAAATTCTCTTTAAGTTGGTGGACCTCTTCAGAGAGTTTCTCCACAGCTGAGACACAGGCCTTTAGGGAAGAGGAGAGATTTCCTTCGTACTGCCGGAGTATTTTAGTCACTTCATTCACTGTGGGATTCTCCTCCGTTTTCCAGGCTAGTATTGCCAATGAGTTGGCATATGATGATGGGGCACTCTGTACAAACTTCCGCCACATGGGTAGTGTACACCGGACTGCATCTGGATCTGCGGATGTTTGTGCGTCGTCTAGGTCCTTATAAATTACTTCCCGTACGGCCAATTCCCTCAGGTACTGAATTCCCTTCTCCATGGTGGTCCATTTGCTTGGTAAACATACAAGTTCTTCCTTGAAGAGATACCTTTCCTTCACAGCTGACAGGAGACGCCTCCAGAGGCTGCGAGATTGTGCTCCATCTCCAATTGCTTTGTCAATGCATGCGTCCCTAGCAAGGGATCCCAGCCGCCTGGCTTCCTTGCCCTCCAATTCCACATAATTGGCTCCCGTGTCCCAGCACCGGAGCAGCCAGGTGACAAGCTGCTCGCCTATACAGCGACCAAAATCTTTTCGCACATCTCGTAGCTCACGCTGGTATAGAGTCCGGGTAATTACTGTTGATTTTTCGACATCCTCATCCTCATCTTCAGTCTTCTGCACCTTTGATGGCCGGTGTAGAGTCCGGGTAGTTACTGTTGATTTTCCGACATCCTCATCCTCATCTTCAGTCTCCTGCACCTTTGATGGCCCAGCCTCGTCTTCACTACGCCCAGACTTAGCAGAAGACTGTCTGCGTTTTAAACGACCTGAGCCTCTATACCATTTTTTCACCTTGTCTACAGGGGCAACTTGCACTGCTACAGCTCGTTTCTCTGACCCAGACACAGGGTCTGCCACAGGGGTTGGAATACCCTCTGCGGGGTCAACTTGCACTGCTACAGCTTGTTTCTCTGACCCAGCCACAGGAGTGGGAGCAGCTGCACGAGCTGGGGCAGCTGCAGGAGCTGGAGCGGCTGCAGGGGCTGGAGCTGGAGCGGCTGCAGGAGCTGGAGCCGGAACGGCTGCAGGAGCCGGAACGGCTGCAGGAGCCGGAGCAGCTGCAGGAGCTGGAGCGGCTGCAGGAGCCGGAACGGCTGCAGGAGCTGGAGCGGCTGCAGGAGCTGGAGCCGGAACGGCTGCAGGAGCCGGAACGGCTGCAGGAGCTGGAGCGGCTGCAGGAGCTGGAGCTGGAGTGGCTGCAGGAGCTGGAACTGGAGCGGCTGCAGGAGCTGGAGCGGCTGCAGGAGCTGGAACTGGAACGGCTGCAGGAGCTGGAGCTGGAGCGGCTGCAGGAGCTGGAGCTGGAGCGGCTGCAGGAGCTGGAGCGGCTGCAGGAGCTGCAGCTGGAGCGGCTGCAGGAGCTGCAGCTGGAGCGGCTGCAGGAGCTGCAGCTGGAGCGGCTGCAGGAGCTGGAGCTAGGTTGCTAGTAGCATCAATTGCAGCTCGATAGGCACAAGCCAGACCCCAGCACGCTACAGTGATTTGTGTCACTTTGGAACTGCCAGAGTCATGACACCTTTTTTTCAAGCATTCTGCCAGCTTTTTAGGATTTTGCAGTTGTTCAGGGGTGAATGTCCAAAACACTGGAGGTGACCACTGCTCTAGAAACCTGCCCATATCCTCCCACACTCCCTGCCACTCGCAACTATCCCGCCTCAAGACAGATCTCCGGATGAGATTCCTAAGTAGTTGTTTAACCCTCCACAAAATCTGAAGCGCATTCAGGAGACATAACAACAAGAGCAGGCTGGTCTGAGTATCCCAAGGATATTCAACATCTCGGAGAACCACCGTAACTAACTCGGGGGATAAGAGGGTGGTGGTGAAGGAGAAAGGGAGAGTGAACAGGTAGGGAAACATGTCTTCCCCTGTCCCCTTCACAGATTGGCTCCCTAACGAAAACAGGCAATAGGTGTAATTGCTAATAGTTTCCGAGATATGGGTTCCAAAGTATAGAGTCGACGTCAGTGCTGAGTACAAATACCAGGTTAAAGTCGTGACCAGATATTTCATCATTTCATAAGCCATTGCTACACCGCACAGTACCATAACAATCTTAAACCAGGGCCCGGAAAGGATAAACAGTGCAACAGGGAGCACATACAGAAAGTAACGCACCATAAAACTCAATTTGGAATACAGGTACAGCAGACTGGAGATTAAGGCAATCAACATCGTGACTAGCAACTATTAAGCAGGTCCAATACTTATACCAATTTTAGTTTAACACACTCTGGTCAGATTTGTCGATATCTCAACCCTTCGGGCCCCACATTGGGCGCCAAAAGGACTGTTGTGGTTTAACCCGGCTGGCAGCTAAACACCACACAGCCGTTCGCTCACCCTCCCCCCTCCCTCTCTGGGATGGGGGAGAGAAAACGGGAAAGTGAAGCCTGTGAGTTGAGATAAAGACAGTTTATTAAGACAGGAAAATAATAATAACAATAATAATAATAATAGTGATAATGGTAATAGTATTAACAATAATAATGTGTAAGAAAACAAGTGATGCACAATGCAGTTGCTCACCACCCGCTGACCGATGCCCAGCCTATCCCCGAGCAGCCGGCCCCCCACCCTGGCCAGCCACCCCTATATATTGTTTAGCATGACGTCAGATGGTATGGAATACCCCTTTGGCCAGTTTGGGTCAGCTGTCCTGGGTCTGTCCCCTCCCAGCTCCTGCTGCACCCCCAGCCTGCTCGCTGGCAGGACAGAGCAAGAAGCCGAAAAGTCCTTGGCCTGGTGTAAACACTGCTCTGCAACAATTAAAACATCAGCATGTTATCAGCGCTCTTCTCATCCTAATCCAAAACATAGCACCCTACCAGCTACTATGAGCTACTTAACTCTGTCCTAACTGGAACCAGGACACATATGCATTCAGGAAGATGTGTGTGGGACCTGTATCAAGGCTGGACATAGTTTGGTATGGGGTTAGGGAAGCTTTAGAGGATGTTTTTTTTTTTTCTTTTTTTCCTCATGATTGCCCCACACCTCTCAGCAGTACTAGGTGATTCTTGGAGGTATGCTTCTGAGTTAAGTTACACAAATTGTTTTTAAAAGGTACATGAACATTTATCCTAGTGTAATGAAAACATACTTCTTTGTATCACTGTCAACCACTTTTCAGATGTCAGGAGATAGATATATGCAGGAATCTATTTCATTTCTAGCCTGGAGCATTGGATAAATATTGTTCATAGTATTGTGGCTTCCCCCTCGCCCCACAGTTCTCTTTGTTATTGAGGGAATTCTTTACCTGTGTGTTTGCAACTCATTCACAGGCCTCCTAGCCAGTAGCTTGTAATAACCATGTAGAAATTAAATCTGCCCATAACAGCTAGTCCCAAGAAGACCTTTGCTAAATTTGAACAGTACGTTAATACATACAAAATTTGTTCTGTGGCCTTTTCTCAGAGCTTAATTAAAGTTAACTAATACCATCAGAAGTTAATCGTTATGTAACCTCTAAAACTCACTGTCAGTCAACTTTGTCACTACCAAAACAAATGCCTTCAATGCTATCCCTTCTTCTGCTTCAAATAATCTGAAAGGAGGAAGAAACAGTTAATTAAATGCTAGTTCTACCAAAATAGAGCTTGCAAATGAAACTTCTGATATGTTATACATCCTAGATATTTTAACCCTTCATTTAGTACTGTAGAGATTGCTGTATTTTTTTTTATTACATCATTATTTTTTACTGGAATTTTTGAATATATAACTCCAAGAACAGGTGTCTTAATCTTTTCTGAATATAATGAAAAATCTCATGGTTGATATCCTGTCATGCCGTCTCTACACCTAACTCCTCCTAACTGTTGGCACTTGATAATGCTATTGAGATTATATAAAGTTTTTCAGGATACAGTGAGAGAGTAGTATGCTGTGGATGGGACTTGCCCTGTTTACAGAAGCTGAGGGAAGTTTCATGTGGAAGTACAGTCTTGCTTTGTCAGTGATCTGTGAATTTTTGATGTAATGATTAAAAGATCTTCTCTAACTTTACATTTTCTTTTATTTAGTTTCATTGGGGGTAGATTGCACTTCTAAAATTCACTCAAAAATTAGAGTGGATTTTATTAATAAATACACATAAGAAGTAATTCCTAATGCATTATCAACATAATCTCAATTTTATGTAATATTGACTGAAATACATTTTGTGATTAAATATTTTATGTACAGGATACTCAGCTTTTAAAGTTTTAGGAGCTTTTCAAATGTTGTTATTTTAATGGCTTTTTATGGCAGATGTGAAATCAATAATTCCATATCCTGAAGCTGTGTTTGTTTTTTTTTTTTAACGTAGTGATTTTTTTTGTGTTTAGGTATTTCTTTGGGTTTGGGGTTAGTGGTAGATATTGAGACATTCTTAAGAGTTGTGGATGTCTGGATATTCACACTCCCTCACAGTGTTGAAAGAAATACTAGGAAGAGCTTGACAAAATTCTGCACAAAGTTCTGGTGAAAGAACAAAGCTAGCAGACTGCTGACATGTTTCTGTGGTTTTGTTAGTAGTCCTTGTTTTGGGAAATACTTTTTCATGATGTTGCTGCAGTATGTGTTGGGTATAATCTCCTTATACTTCTGTTACATTTCCTAGAGTGTATCCCTGAGAAGTGAGTGGCTCTTGCCCGAGAAACAGTCAATCTTCATCACAAATAGAATACTATATAATCACTTTTTAACATTCAAGTTGGAAGGGACCTTAAAGATATCTGCAGCACAGCCTTCTACTCAAAGCAAGTTCACCAGTGAATACAAACTGGCTTTCTCAAAATTTTGTCCAGTCACATCTCAAAAATCTTGAAGGACAGAGACTTTACAAACTCCATGGGCCCACTGTTCCTGTGCTTGATTGACCTTGGTGTGGAAATGTTTATGCATTTATACTGTTGTATAGGTAGTCCTTAACTTTTCTATGTATTTATCCACACCTTTCCTTTAGAGATGAACACCTCAACCATTCATAGCAAATGAAACGCCATCCTTCTAAAGATGAGGATGAAGTAGTCAATCATATGATAGTTAGGATTGAAAAGCAAAGTTTTGCTTTGCTTTGAATTTGTGATCCTGATGTTAGTCTGTTTTACGTGTTAGTCCGTGTAAAATGTTCTCATCTTGTTTACTGCTCAATAGGGGTAAAGTTAGTAAAGCATGGCCCGTGGGGAAAAGAAAATGAGGGATAGCATGCAAAACAACCAGGAAGGTAATTTCACTGTCAGAAGGCCATTTTTATGGCGACTGCAGTCTAAAATTTTTGTAAAGTGTGAATTGAAGTTTTAGATAGAAAAGACTTTCCTTTCAGAAACACATTTCTGAAGTTCTTGTTTTTAATATAGTGGCTGCTTTTGAGATGTTGCATATAGTTGGAGAATCTACTGCATAGAGAAAAGGGAGTTAATTCGTGGGGTACTTTTTAAGGGCAATAGAATAATGGCTATCAACTTGAGTTTGTTAGTACATCAGATGAATCATGTTCATCTTTGTAACAACTTTCTATATATGCAGGATAGTATGAATTACCAATGGCTTAAAAATGTATGGGTGATAGAAGGGCTGTCTGCAGATGTTGTCAACAGTGGAATAAATGAAAAGGATGTCTGAAAACTTGGATATAATTAAAGGGGGCTTAAATACAGTATCCCCTCCCATACATGGTTACACTTAGGTTGAAATTACATATGGACTTCTAAGGTATTACTAAGCTCCAGAGTAAGCAAAATAATTTGAGGACATTTATTCTCAAACAAAGCTATGTGTTACTAATTTGGCTAGGTTCTAAACCATGTGATCCTGGTGTAAGTTAATTCAACTTCAGCTCTTTCAACTTCACAGTACTAGCATACACTAGGGCAGAATTAGACCTTTTTTTTTTTTTCTTGGAGGTAAATTTCTGTAGCATAGTTGAGAAGTATTAGATTGAATTTGGCTCAGCTCTTACTCTGTCAAGTTGATGGGTCTGCCCACTTATTTAATTTTGTCAGAAGAATTTCTTTTTTTCTTCTGCTGTAATATCTGTCATTTCAGACCTTTTCCCTTGCTCCTTTTTTAAGTTAAATCGGTAGGCTTTTTTTGGTAATGTTACTGCAGCCCTATGCACCTTCTATTATTCTGTTGTCTTCTTTTGCCTTGCCTTTAGCTGAATGACTTGTCCTCAAATTAATGGCCAGTCTTGCTGAATATTGCTTCTTCTCATTGTGTCATAGGATTAGATGTCTGTTAGGTTCCATTTTTTTCTTTCTAAAATACAGGAGTAACTGTCCCATACTCTGAGGCTACCCTAATGAACACTTGCCCAGGTTTTTTCATGGTAACTCATTATGCCCAGGGGTAGCTCACTGAAAGATCTTCTATATCCTGTGCATGTCTTAAATCTCAGTTTAGGTTATCTGTGTTTTTATATAGTAATCAGCTGTTTAGAAGCTAGTTAGTAGGAGGTACGTAGGATTGTCTTATGATTGTTATCACCTTGCTCTATCCTCGGGTTTCCTTTCCCTTGGGTAATCTGTTATTGTTCCTTTAACTTATTGAGACTGGCTTTGATTTAATGAAGTGTGTAGAGAGTATGCTTTATCCTGTGCTGGATGAGGACATCTGTATGTACTGCAGTACAAGTAACGAGAATAAATGCTGTCCTCAGCTAACTTGTGCTTAGGAGTGCAAGGAGATACTTGAAAACTATTAGTTGAACTCCTGGCGATAGTCCTAAGCAGTAGAGCAGGAGGAATAACAATTTTCTGGTAATGTTTACCTGAGCTGTGGGATTTAGAGCACAGAAGTGCCATGTGTGGGACATGTGACAAAGTAATGATAGGTGATAATGACATTAGAACAACCTAAAGATGCTAAAATAGGAAAGAGAGAGGCTGTCTGTAATTGGCCAGCAACAAGTGACTACCTCAATTTAGATCAAGAAGCAGTGGTGAAGCAATGACTTTCAGATGTGTTCTGTTTTCATTGTTACTTGAGGTAATTTCAGATATTGTTTGATTTATGCCATGAATGATAATTACAGTTAGGTAGAAAGGCTGAGCTGCATGGAGCCTAAGAAATGGGCTAAAGCTTTTTAGCTTTAACTAAAAAGAAGAAGAGAGTCCTGGTTAAGCATGTACTTTTTCATTTTTTATTTTCTTTCTACAGGAAAAGAGAATTTAAAAAAATCCTTTTATTTGTGTGATCACTTGTCTGTTTCTTACACCATATTGAAATTATCCCATTGTCTAAATTATACGTGTTTCTGGTTTGTTTTTTATACACAGTATTTTGTGGCTTCTTTGCCTTTTTTGAAGTTCTAATTATATTTTGTTCTGAAAATCAAAATACTAGTATTGTTCAAGTATTTCAAAGTTGTTTTTTTTTTTAAATATACATTATATTATTTCTTCATCAAAACGGGTAAAAATTCTTGCCAAGTTTGGTTATTCTAAAATCAAGTAAAAAAGTGCAAATAATACGATTCAAAAAAAAAAAAAAAAAAGAACATGAGGCTGATCTTAAAGAAGAGCATTGTATTATACTGCTTGGATGAGTTCTCATGCCTGTTAGATTTGAGGTGGATCGACCTCTACAACACAACACCAGAATGATGTATGCCCCCTTTTTCAATCATATTGGAATTGTCTTACAAAGACTCCGATGGCTACAGATTTGGAGCCTATTCACAAGTTTATACAACGGAGCTTTTCTTGGTAGGTGCTCCTGATTTAATGAATCTTGGCTGTTGGGGCAGTTCCAGATGGAATCAAGAAAGCTAATAACATGGCTGTATTTAGCCAGGTTTTAGCAACCTCACTTAGACCATGGGTCTGTTACTTTTAGATGATTCCCAGACAAAAAATCTGCTCTGTCGTGGTTATGGGAGGATTTTCCTTTCCTGTTTAAAAAAAAAATAAAAAATAAAAATCTTACAAGTATTGGTCTGAATTGTCTTACGGAATATAGGTATTGTTCATTTAATCAAAGTGGAATCAAGTCTTCTTGTAATTGGATATTGAGCACAATTTACCTTAGAAACTGTAAAGGATGCTGTAACCTGAAATAGTTAATTCAGGAATAGCTGTCTTCCTGTAGAATGTTACCAGATTGAACCTGGAACTGTAAGCTTCCTGACTGGAAACCTTAATTAATGTCTGCTGTTTGTGTTATTCAGGTAGTTGGACTAGATGATGTGAGGAATTTGTGTAGCTTTAGAGTCCATCAGTCTCAGTGTCAGAGCAAGCTCTGTACTGTTAGATGAAGATGCCTGACTGTGCTGTAATTTTTACTTTTAGTGAAGGTTTCAGGGCTTTATTTCCAGACGTACCTGGAGTCCATCTGGATTGCTCAATTCACCTATTTAATAAAGTTGACTACATTATATAACAGTTCTGGTTGTTCTCCCAGGCAGTTTACCTGTTTTTTATGTTTTTCAGAATAAAAATTTTAAGGTTTTTATGGTACTGAAACAGCTTTTTATATAGTTATATCACTTTTTTTTGGCAGAGCCAGTCCCCCGGTAAATCAACTGAAACAAAAACAAATAGGAGGAAAAAGACTTGATTGTATTCAACGAGAAATAGGGTTTGACTTTCAGATAGCTTATCATTTGAAGCTTGAACAGAAAAAAAATAGAAATTACTTGTGCAGTATCTGAGTCTTGATGGACCCATTTTGTAATCAAAACTGTTTAGTTACTGTGATGAATGGAAATGGGGTTAAAGTGACCTAAGAATTACTGAGGTGGAATACTGAGCTCCTAGCTGAGAAGATCGAGCATGAGAGGGAATGAACACAGCAAAGTCTCAACTTAGACAAATGTGTTAACTTTAAGAGAGTGTTGGAAGAGCTGTTGTAGGACTGAATAGAAAAGGGCTTTTGTGTATTACACTGCTGAAAGTTACTTTGCCTTTGGTATTGATGCCCAAATAAAGAACAATGAAATTACTACTTAAATGCAGCTATGGAGCATCCATCACATGTGACCAGATTCGTAGGTGGTTTTGGCTTAACAAATGCAGAGTCTATTTAATTGGGTACTAGTACTTGGTTGACCTTTGTTCCATCTTTGTAGCTCATTTCTGGGACCCTTTGGGCAGCAGACACTGATACAGTTGAACAGCTATTGTTCTCAATGCTTTATTGCTAGCACATGTTGTAGATCAGTTGTTGAGGTGCACAGAAGAGAGCAGTACTAATGTTTGCCCATTGTGCAGAAGTCTGTGTGCTGCAAAGCCTAGCTCCCCAAGGATTCCTGCTTATATTCCACACAAGCAGTGGGGAGAGCACCTGAATTAGAATCTTTTTGAAAGCTGTAGGTGTCTGGCCATCACAGTATGGATGAGCAGTCAGTTCTGAGAGCAGAGCAATAAAGGCAGGACAGATCTGCTCTTGCTATGTTACCTGAGTGGTGGTAAAGAACTGGGTAAAGATATAAAAACGAGTACTTTTCACGTAGTCTGTCTACCTGCTGTAGACTTCTAACAGAAATCAGTAACTTTTTTTTTGTTGCATTGTTTTTCTCCTCTCTAACGTTTTTTGTTTTGAGGAGAGTGAAGAGAAATTCATTTCTAGAAGACATCAGAGCATATTTTGCATAGCCCTGGAAAAGGAACTGCTTCATTTTATGGAGGAATCTTTTCTAGGGGCAGTGCCTGCGTATATTGAAGTGAGTAAGTGAAGAACAAATGGGATATCACGAAAATATGATGGGTTCTCTTCAGCATTCTTGACCACCTCGATTAGACTGGGAATGAGATCTATTTATGTTGTTAACACTTGTTGGATTTCCCTCTGATCAGATGCATTGGAATTACTACTAAAATATATGTGTCTAATTTCATATTAAAATTTTGGTATAAGTTAATGTTTTCCTAGTGTTAAAAGCAGTTATTTTCCTCAATTGTTGAGTGAGCCTTACTGCGTTATTTTAAAAGACAAGCATTATTAAAAAACATTTCCTTTGCCAATGGAAAAACAACATTAAAGCTTCATAATTATATATAGTTGAAGAATGTTAAAATGTGTTCAGAGTCAAGTATTATATTTAAAATATTAGTATCTGTAAGTAAGATGGTGAATTAGCTTAGTTTTGAAATGAGGTAGGTGTGAGCTTTAACTGTTGCAGAAAGCAAATCTAAAGCTTGTTTAATGGGGGAAAATAATAATGGTACTTACTAAAAGATTAAATTTAAGGACTTTAGTTAGACATTATAAATAAAATATGTTGGACAGTAATCTTTTTTTTTTCTGTGAACTTAAAATATCCCGAAAGTTGTGCATCAGAATCAAACTCCAGAAACCCGAACATTTTCAGAAGATTTGAGTCAGCTCTAGCTTAAACAGCATTACTTTATATAAAGTGCAGCTCTGTATTCTGAACATAACTTTCAGTGAGTGCTGTGGTTTAATATAAGCTATTTTCTAATTTTATTTTGGTATGTAACTCACTTGAGGGGTAAATGAAACCTTAAATTCTTTGTGTGCTGCTTTCAGTTCTCGGCAATCTGACACCTCAAAGACTTGTGTGTCAAGAATGAGAACAGTTTGTAAAAGCCTGATGTTATTATTTAAAAGTCTGATTTTTTTTTTTCTAGCAGTACATGTCATTCTCATAAGTTCAAGATCATTTATTTGCATAAATAGATAATGTAGTTATGGGTAGAAGATAACTGTACTAAGTCTTGGTTTTCATGTTTTCTGCGTAAGGTCTATCTATAGATATATCCAGGCCGGATGTGGCTCGGGGCAGCCTGCCCTAGTGGTTGGCAACCCTGCCCAGGGCAGGGGGCTTGAAACTAGATGGTCTTTAAGGTCCTTTTCAACCCAGGCCGTTCTATGATTCTGTAAGTATTAAATTAGAAAACTCAGTCAAACAATTTTGAGGATGCAGTGTGCTCAGTAACAAGTAACTTCTAGATTGTCTTTATCTTACATCATATCTTTTTTCTTCCTATTCTGTATGTATTACTTTTTACCTTCATATTCACTCTTTATTTCACAAGAATCTTGCATTCTGCTACTATACGCATTTAGCAGAACATTTTTTCAGCCTTTCTTATTTTTCAATTTGTGACACTATGTTCAATTCACAAGATATTATTAAAAGCCTTTTTTGAAGTGAGAAATAGTAACTTTCTTGCTATTTTTTTTATTTAGCAGAGATCTCTGTGGTCCAGGTGCTTGTTAGGTATTATTTTCACGAGTGTGCTATGAAGTTGACCGCATGTGATACATGTGGAAGTGTTAATTTTGTTATGGTGTATATATTTTGTATTGCATGTTTTTGTAAGAGAGGCTGAACAAGAGATTGGAAGACAACCTATTGATTGATGTGGCTGATGCATTACAGGCCAAATTGGGATTGTGCTCTCCCTGAAAGCATCTTGGTATGAAGCCTGCAGGCTGGGACAGCAGGCAGCTGAGGTACTGAAAGCAGAGATCTGTGACATAAGCATGGAGTGAGAAACTAGAGAAGGGAGCAAAGGGCTTGCGTATAAGGAGAGAAATGAGCTCTTGACCAAGGTTTTGTGATGCTAAAAAGATTAGTTCCACAGGAACTGTGAAGAGTGTGGAGCAATTTGTACAGTTGAGGAAGCCACTAAGAGTTCTTGGACTAGAAAACTAGGCTGTGAAGATGTAGCGATAAGTGATGGTATTAGGTTTCAAGTGTTTTTTAATTAAATTGTCTACCGAGATGATCTGAGTTTTTTTTATTGGAGAAGCTACGGAGAACTAAAACCTTGTTTGAGCTTACTGCGTAAGAGCAGAAGGATACATTCTCCTGTTCGCTTTCCTTTGGCAAAAATTGGAAATGTTTGGTATCATTTGGTTTGTTTCTTCACAAGAAAAGTGTGTGTCAGTTCTAACTGAAGAGTTTGCTAGAGTCAGAAACCCGTTTGTGGAGGATTTAATATTTATTGCGGAAGTGGCAGAGTACAAAATCTTAACCATCCGTTAATTTTTAAGTGCTCACTTAATGTCTGAATTTCTCTATTCATTTTCAAGATTGTGCAGTCAGTACTTAGAGTGCTTATTGGCTAAAAGCTAAGCCTGTCCCTTGTCCCAGAGACCCACGTCCTTCCTCATTTGACTAACCTGCTTAGAACCCTGCGGTGATCTTTTCTATTTTATACTGCTCCAGATCTGCTTTAGGTATTGATCTCATTCTTTTTTATGGCCTTATCTAACCTCAGTGTGACCTATTTGCTTCTTATCCTACTGTCCCCCTGGTTCTTCTCTTGAAGACATTCCTATCAGATGTGGTGTCACATCATCACACTGGTCATCAGTCCCACTTATTTCCACAGAAAGAGCTGATCCCTTTCTGCTCTAATGGTGAGAGCTGCTTGTGAAGGACAAGTGTCATTTAACAGGATCTTTAGGGAATTTAGTTTCTAAAATCTGTCTGTACTCAGTATGTGGAAGGTAGAGACTAGTAAGTTGGACTGTTTTGACAGGTTACCTGCAGACAGCAGAAAAGACATTTTAGTTTCAACAGGTCTCTGAATGCCAATGTTTTTACAGAAAGAGCTGTCAGATGTTGGCTGTTCTTTGGCATGGTATTCTTTACAAGGTTCAAACATGTTTTCTCTTCTCTTTGTTCTTGGGAATGGCCAAAATGATGAATTTGAGGTCTATAAGTAACTGAAAATGGTTTCTCAGAACTGGAAATATTTCACTAAGCTTAAGGAAAATAAGCCTTTAAGGAACATGTAAAGATTGCATAGTCCACATTCTGTCCCCCTCTTTCTTTGACCAATACAAGATCAACTCTTCCATGGATTAGAGGGTTAAAGTATTCCTGATGAGGGTTTAGCTACCCTCATCTTAAAAACATTGGGTGATGGAGAGTTCGCAGTCTACCCAGACAGTCTGGTTTTGTGCATAATAATTGTCCTTTCAGTTAGGTGTTGTATTTAAACAATAAAACTTCTCCCTCATGTCCAGTGCTTCCTGACCTGTTCCTGGTGGCAGAAATTTTTTTTTTTTTTTTTTCCCACTCAGCACCTGTTTGAAAATTGTCCTATCTCATTTTTATACTACTGTTTATATATGCTACCAGTATAGTTATTAGTCCTTGTTATCCCAGTCCTTCCTGTAACAAATTTATGACAGACGGGTTTCCTATTAATAGGCTGGCCAAAATGGCAAAAGTAACATTCTCATATATATGGATATATTACAGTACTTTGCAAAGTTGTTTTCTGGCCTTTTCTAGGACCCAAGTGCAATTTGAACTATTTATTCCCTTTCTAGATGGCAGATGAAAACCTGAAATATACTGTACTGTGCATGTTGGCTTTGTTCTTCTGTTTTGCTCTTCTTTCTCTGCTTTTTCATACTCCATTTATTTCTGTTTGCTGACATTATCCTGTTCTTACATTGCATGTTTTTTGTGTATAATTTTAGAATAGCAATAGGCACCCTATATTAAGAATGATGCTTGATTTTAATATATTCTTATTCTGAATTTTTACTCAGCTTCTTCTTTTTCTCATGACGTGTTGTGTTCTGGTGAAGGAAAACAATGCTTTAGAGTAGGATGAATTTTCCTGTTGTACCTTGTACCTTTGAAACAGCAAACAATGAGTCGTCTGAAAGACAAAGGAAACTGAGTTTTCTACTAATTCTTAGTATTAGCAATTCCTAAAATGGTTAAACTGTTAAAATTTCTTTTTAAAAAAAGTATGAAAGTAAGCTGTTAGTTGACTGAACTTTCTGTTTCTATCTTTCATACAGAAAGAATATTACAGGCAACGTTGTCTCTCAACCAAAGTGGCTTGGGCATTGAACTGAAGCTTGTTAGGGTTGCTTTTGTTCCACAGAAGTTTATATGAGGAGCTGCAGGATGTGATTTATACTGTCACAGAAATGGTATTCCTCAAGTACTACAAGTTTTGAAAACATGGTCTGAGTAGCAGTCTTGAGTCACTGGTGTTTTCCCCCTCATTTTCCTTCCTGATTTTCATGTCTGGGAATTAAAATCAGGCATTGAGAAGAAGGCCTTAGGCCTCTGTTCTGCTCTGCAGAGAAGTGTCATTAGGAACTGAAAGCTCTGTCTACTGATAGAGGAGATAAAGGAAAGGGAGAGGATATCAGTGCAGGCCCTTTCCTACTTGAGTTTGTCTATTCCTTTGTGTATGTGTAGGATTTTTTATTACTAAGTCGCTTGTGACAGCCACAGTGTACAGTTCCTTACAGATTAGAAATAAGGTCATTGTAGCAAATAATTGCCTTTTTATTGTATTGCTGAAGCACCTTTAATTGAATAGAAACCATAAGCAGTAGATTCCATCAGTGGAGGTGCTGAGAGATGTGGTAACAACATAATTGAAAAGGTGAGCTGAAGCAGTTAAAAAACTTGGTATGGTTGCATCTTTTGCATTTTAAGCATTTATTTTAATAAAGGAAGTGACTTGAAGTTCTGGTGAAACTATGTCAGTTGAGTCTAGCTTTAGCATAATGTGCTACTGCCTACTTTGAAGTATTTACTCAAAGTGCATTTTTAGTGCCAAAGGTAGTAATATAACAGAGGAAAATGATGAACACTTACCTTTATAAAAATGAACCCTAATAACCTCTTAAATTCTCAGCTTTAGCTATTTGAAAAAAAAAAAAGTCTGTGCTTGCAGAGCTTTCGGTAGAAGCAACGTACATAAATGGAGACTGAAGCCTTCAGCTGTTTGAGCAGAGTAGTTTGTTGACTTACATCAGAAGCCAGAAGCAATTGGCTATCAAATCATAAATAAATGTCTGTAGGGAGACACCTTACGTTTCCAAAGAAGTGATGCTGCAAATGAACAGTGCATGTGGGAATGTGAGCGGAGAGGTTATTATGGTAGTTTGCCTATGCCTAGGAGATAGGCACCTTTGCTGGTGTCTTTGAATAGGCCTTTCAAGGTCCCTGGTGACTCACTTGAAATGTATGCATTCTGATGAGGTATAAATGATCAACCTTTTCAACTGTGTCAGCATTGCTGTGCTGTTGTTATTTTTCAAACGTTAGAAATAAAATGATGCATGATTTTAGCAGTGCTCCAAACTGAGCTCTGCATTCATTTTGGGAGAGCTTCTCATTTCCCTGGAATTTACTATGTTTCTTCATTGCATTTTATTGGAGTAGAGAAATTTATTTACAAATTCAAATACATGTTACCTTCTACACATTCAATATTTTAACAGAATGTATTTCTAGACAATTACATTAAAATAATATAGTTCAGCAGGGAATTGGATCGTGTTTTTCACGAGACATAAATGATGCCCCTACTTTTAGGGGTGGAATCACGCCATCAAGGCAAATCTGCTGCAAGATGACACAGTTGTTAAATGCTGTTGCTGCAGGTTGTGCAGATCTGGAGTATGGATAAAATACGGTTCTGTAATACATGGTGAAGGGGCTATATTGAAGAGATGTCTGAAAAGTAGGGGAAGAATTGTATATTTAGCATAATCCATGTTATAGTTGGAAAGGCAGAAAGAGTAGTCAGTTCTAAGTCCTTAGTTGGACCTGGCTAGAGAAGTGCTTTGTAAGCTGCTTGTCACATCTATAATTTTAAAAGGCAGTGGCTTTGTTTTAAGGAGATTGTATGAAATTAGACTTTTTTTTAATGAATCTTTAGACTTACTATCAACGTGTATGGTATGACTTGTGAGCTGTATTTTTTCTTCTGTTGTTTCATAGGTAAACAACTGAAACCATAGCTGTTGATTGTGGATTTTGAGATGCTTTTGATTCTTTTTAGGAGTATTCCATAATGTCTGAGGTGCATATTTAGTGTGTGGTGTTTTTTATCAGAGATTTTTGAAACAGGGTTTGCAGCTTTAGAAAGAAGACTGATCGGACCCAGGATTTTCAGATGCTAATTGCTCAACCATTGAACAATTTTCTCCTATAGCATACACTTTTTGCATTTAATCAGAGTTAACTTGACACTTTGGCTCTTTCCTAAAATTTTTAATCCACGGGTAACATAATAGCATGTTCTTTAAGGCTATCTACATGGTGCTTTGGTGTTTATATGAAGGCAAAATTCATTGTCAAAGATGCTGAAAGTCTAAGCAATTTAGGTATCAATCTGCAAAATGGAAAGGATGCAAATACAGCTTTATTTACTTTGTACTTTTGAGCATAAATTTGCATATCTTTTTATCAAATTAAGACGGTTCTTCTGTGTACTTCACCACTAATTGGTAGTAATTCTAAGTGGTGGGGATCGTCATTATGTTTAGAAGACAATTGAACAATGTTTAAATGAAACAGTGTTTAAATATATTTTTATGTTATTATTTATAATCAAATAACACCTTTAGGATATTATGTTACAGTTTTATGAAAACAAATAGTAAATAATTTCAGTATGTTGATGGAATATTGTATGTTGGTGCTATTTTATGCAACAGATGACATACTGATATTGCAGTCTTCCTTAGTTCAGCAATTAGTGCACTTGATACTTTAGTCCAAAACAAATAGTGGTTTTTATGTGTTAGAGAACTGAAGGTAAATGGAGAGCTTTTTGCCAGGTAAAAATAGAATTATTGTATGGTTGGTTTGGGTTTTGCTGTGGTGGTGATTTTTTTGCATGTGTTTTGTTGCTGTTCTATTTTTTTTTCCCTTCCTGCAATTTGATTTTCATGATGCACGTGGAGTAGTCTATTCATTTCATTTTTACACCAACTCTTTGTCTTCAGTCTCTCTCCTTTACTAGACTCTTTTTTAAAATCTTTTTTTTTTTAGATCTATGATGATGATATCGGTGTTGTTGTCTTGAATGGGAGAGACTTCTTTCTAGAAGTATAGTCCCCCTAAATGGGTAGGGAATTGCCCTTAAAAAATAAGTACTTGAGATGTGGAGCAAAACACTTGCATCATGATTTTTCAACAATTGCTTCTGTTTATACTTCTCTGACTGATGATTTCTCTGACTTGCTTATATTGACTGATGAAGTGTAAATGCAGATACTTTTTTTTTGCTGCTGCCTGCCCAGTTGGTTCCAATTCTAAACTTATGATTTTCCTGTAATGAATTTTATTTTCCTGCTGGAGAGTAGGATGCTTGTTTGTTTGTCCTTGTATTTTTTGATCACTTCCGCAGTTGCTGAAGAAATCTCTTCATTGTAGTTACATACCTTTCTCCTTTTCCAGCTACCTGGTAAAGTAACAAGAAGTCTGTTCTTCCTTACCGGAGTTGTTAGTAAAAGACTTAGTCCCAGCAGTTCTATTGTGAAAGACTGTCTCTCTATGTTTCTTCATTATGACAGCATGAATGTTATTAGGAAGTTTGTAATTACTTAAATTTCACCAGGTTGGTCAAGTTCATGTGATATGTAAAAATGCCACTCATATAAAATGGTTATTTAGTTTATGATCCAGAGCAGGGTCAAGAGGATTGATACCAGCATAAAGAAACATCAGTTGTATTTAGGATGAGGAATTTCCTAGTTCTTATTCTTCAGTGTAATGACTCTATTACAGTGGCATGGTGTTAAAACTGTTTCATGAACGTATAATATCAGCACTGGGGATTAGTGTGGTATCTTGTTTGGATTCTTCATATTTTTTGTTTTATATGGTGTTTTAAACTCTCCCTTTGCTAAATAAACAATATAGTTTGATTTATGTAAAGTTTATGGATGTAACATCACTAAAAGGCTGTATTAGAAAAAGCCCTCTAGCTAATTAACAGATTGAAGTGATACCTAAAGAATTAATCACTTTATGATCTAATATTTCTATCTTACATTAGTCTCTGTTAGGAGAGATGGAATCTGTACTCTTCATGTGAGCATAGTTACTACTTCTAGGCCTAACTGATACAGAAATACCAGTCTGCTGCGTTTATAAAGATTTTGGATGTATTATGTCCCTGACGTTGATCAGGCAGCTGTTGTCCTTGCAAAGTCAACTGCTTTTACATGGTAAAGGCTGATAATATCTCATTCCGTGAAGATAATGCCATAATGGATTCCATAATATCTGCTGTTAAGAAATGTAAGTTTGAAACTGAAGTGATTATATGCAGTACCTGTATGTCCGTCCCTTATGTAAGTAAAAACTTCATTGTATTTGTATATTGCAAACTGGAATAGCATGAATTGTCTAACTGAAAGTAAAACATTGGAATTCTTGTTACCCAGTTCACTTAGAATCACGCTCCTTCTCACTTCATGAAGATAAAAAGGAAATTGGCCTAAGCAACATCTGACTGATAATCCTGTTGTGAACAGAAACAAAAGCTAAACAATTCTTTTGTTTAGAAAACTTAAGAGCTCCTCTGCAGTAGTAAGTTATGAATAAAAAATTGTTTCAGAAGACATTATTTAGTTGTTGTTTTGTTTGTTTATATGTTTTGGTACAGGTTATTAATGCTGCTTTAGCTCTTTCTGCCAGACCAAAAAGTCAAGTTGTGAAAAACAACATGGAGATGTATAGGAGTACATGGGAGAATCACATCCATGTTCTTACTGAAGCTGTGGATGATATAACGAGTATTGATGATTTTCTGGCTGTATCAGGTACGATAATTTTCAGAATCTGATTATTCTTTTATGTACTTTGAAAAGTAACTCTCCTCTGTAAAGTTTTCAACAGGAAACAAATAGAAGATTAGATCTTGTAAGGTTTTGTGAAACTGTATGTATAAAGTGTTCCAGCATGGTAGGTATTTTTAGTCTGCACAGCGTAGAACTCAGTAGAGGTGATTTGAACAAACTGTAGGGGTATGAAGCAGAACTGCTATGTTGTAGGGGTTACATTTATCCAGCCTCACAGGTTGATCCGCCTCTAACTTTTAAAATGCTCTGTGCATCTGTGAGAAGTCTTCTGTAGGAAGGAAGCATATAACAGTGTATATAAACACAGAGGAGGAGATTTCTCTGGGTGTTGTCCCCCCTATGTATCATTATTGAAAACAGTGCAGTTAAATGTTTAGTAGATCCAAAGACATAAAAAGCTGTTGTAATTTACCAGAATATCACCAATAGAAATTTTCTATGGACACTTGATAACTTGATTGATGAATTTTGAGTTCAAGGGGGAAAAGAATGGGATGCTAAATCACATAGATGTGATCTGAATAACATTGATAGATGCTTGAGCTTTTCCTTGAGCTGAGCAGGTACCAGATTTCCAAACATCCAGTGGTGTTCTAGATGTGCATATAAATTTTTGCATGCAAATAAAACCTGGTTCTACAGTAATTCTTGTGATAGACATGGGCTACTTCTTCAAGTTGATATATTTTAAAACATCTCATAAATAGAACAGATGCACTGTAGCATTTCCAGAAACTTTAAAGCTATACATATTTGTCAAGAGGAATGTAACTATAAATTTATTCACTGAAGGAGCCTTTAATATCAGTAAACTATTTATTGAAGCAAAGATTGTCTTCAACACTGAAATGGGAGAACAGCTGTTCTACTTCCTGCACTTGAAAGACCAAATTCCACACTTCTGACTTGCCTTAGTGTGTAACATGGAAAAGAATGAAAAGTTTGTGTTATCTTCATTAAATGTGGTTTAAATTTTCTTTCCTTATGGCTAGTGTGACAACTGTTTGCCTGTTCTTCTCTGGGCAAGTCCCTAGAACTTAATTCCATTTGTTAGGATTATGTGCTTTATGTAGCAGTGTAGAACATGAATAGTTCTGCAGATGTCAGTAGTTTGAAACCATGGTAAGTGGATTCAGAGCTAAGTGCATTCTGAAGTTGTTTGTTGTTAATTAAAAATGAAGGTGTACTCCTGTCAAAAACTTGGCTTGGGTATTAGTTTCTCTAAAGATGACTTGTGTATTTTCAAATACAACATCTTTACTGGGGTGGCTGGAAACAGCTGGACTGAAGTCCCCATAACTGACTTGTGAGTGGGACATGGCTACTGCAGTGCAAAAACCATAAGCAGAGATGACTGCTCAGGTCTGGATGTACAATTTGTTAGTTTTGACTCAGAGCAGCAGACTTCTCTTTGCTTTATGTTAGTCCATTGGAATACCGAACCAAGTGATTTAGGTCCAAATGTAGAAGAATTTACTGCAAAATAGTGTGAACGGATTATTTGTGGAGCTACTGTCCTTACATGCATCTCAGTACAGAAAAACAACCTGAGGTTGTTTTCAACTGTAATTTAGCCTTTAATGGAAGCCAATTATAAACCATCCTATTTCATACAGCGTCCAGGAGGTTGCAAATCTTAAATTTTTGCAAGTAATGCAAGAGTCATTAGTAAAACAAATGAACAGGTCAGTTCTCTAAATTGCTGATGAATTAATTACGTAAATCTCTTTATCCTACTATGAAATATCCTGAGTTTCAAATTTTTTCTTTAAAATTCTTTTTTCTTTAAAATTCATTGAACTAGACATTTATCTTTGACCACAAAACTGAGATTCATTTAAATAACATATTTCAGATATTTTGCAAAAATTCATTGTCTTGAAGAATAAAATTAGAAACTACATTAATGCATGGAAAAAAAAATCTCTCATTGGACAGCTACTCATTTCAGGGTTAACTCATCAATTTTTGGTCTGTTCTCTATTACTTGAGTACAATTGAATGATTTAGTGTTCGACGGTAAATAAAAGCAGAAACAGTAACTTAAGTAGCAGTGTGTAGGCCTCCATATTAAGAGGTCCAAAGAACTGAGCATTCATACAGTTACTCTAGAGAGGACATGTAGAACATTTTCTGTAAGCTTTGGCAGGACGTTTCTGCACATTGTAATTCATGTCCATCTTCAAGTGTCATGTTTTCTCTTACGTGATCTGCTGAGCAGATGCTTCCTTACGGTAGTATAATTTATTTCCTTTGGGAAGATTTTTATTTTCAGCTCATGTACATAGAACTAATTATTAAGACTAATTAGAAGGAATGGTGCAAGTTACTCTCGGTATAATCATCAGTGTATTAGCACTGTTACTGTGCTCTGAGAGTAAAACATGTTGCTCTATCTAAATAGAAAAGTTAAATGTATAATAAAGGAAGTTACCTAACTCTTTGGGAAATTACTTGGTCATTAGGAAAGATAACGAAGGTTAAGTGTTTTGTTTAATGTCAGAGGAATTAATACAAGAATAGATTTATAATGTACCTGTTTTTTCTTCAGAATATTTTTTTTTCTAAGTTAAATGCCAACATGGATGTATTGGGGGGAAAATGTTCTTTAAATATTAGTTCAAAATTAATACTGTGCTGATATACTGTATCAGATATAGGCAGTTGGTTTTAATGGCTGAATTTGCAGGTGTAGCTGCATCTTTCAGGATGGCAATGGAAGTGGTTAGTCTATATCCAAAAATAAAGTACACTTTTTTTCTAAATATTGTGAACATACCTCTAGTAATTTTGGTAATGGAGGATTCTAAATCATTAAACAGAATTGTCTACCTAAGAGTTTTATTTTATATTGCATCTCTGGTTGCTTGATAGGTCAGATTTTTCTACCAGATACACAATGTACTTCCCAAACTTCGTAAGAATTGGGAATTTCTATTTTGTCGTTTAGTTTATGTATCTCCTTTTCACACAGTGTCACCCGAGGCTTGGATTGCAACTCATTTTATAAAATGATATTGTTACGAGTTTTGTGGGTTATTGATGATTTGGAAGGTAAACTGAATACTTGTAGGTGTGTTTCTGTTGTGGACACTTTTAAGGTACAAAATAACTCTCATTAAAGGCACTGCAAAATCTTCCTGCAGAGCTCAGAAGCAACTGGATTAGTCCCTATGTTTCTTTAATCCAGGGTGTTATTTTTCTATCTTAAAAGTAAGCTGAATATGGAAAAATATAGTTGAGAGGATGGGTAGGAATTGCAAATGGTAGGTCACTGCAAAAAGACATTGTTACTCTTCACAAACCAGCCATGGGGTTGCTGAAACAAAGCATACGTACAGAGAAACTGTCTCCTAATGTGATACATGCATGTCCTTTTCTGGTGTAGCACAGGGGGAAAAGGGAGTATTCTGTGGCAGATCAGAAAACCTGAAGGGAATTGTGACCGTATGATAACGGGGGGGGGGGGGGGGAAGAGTGCTAATAACTGTCATCTGTTTTAAGTACTAATTAATCTCCTTTTCTGATTCACCTATCCTCATGATTTTTTTCTTTCATTTCAGTTCTGTTTTATCCTTTTATTTGGATGTGATACTTGGTTTAAAGGAAAATAATGCTACAGAAGACAGGTGAAATTAGGTCTTTATATTTGAGGAAGAGGTCTGACTGCAAATAACCAATTTAAATGAAGGACTTTTCTTTTTAAAGGAAAGCAAGAGCTAACAAGATGTGTAAAAAATATCATTGTGATTATAAAACATGATAAATGATGAGATCATTGTTCATAGATCTTTTACGCTATACCTACCAAGAACAGAGAATCAGTGTCAGCCTATCAGTTTTGGAGAGCTAATTAAAATAAGGAAAAATGTGGGTATTAATCTTTATGATCACTGACATTAAGTGTAAAAAAAATACTGTCATCCATTTATCATGTCAATGTGAGGTTTTTATACTCATATAATGGAACCAAAACATGTTATTGCATCCAATGCATAAATTTCCAGGAAACTAGTTATGGTATGCTTGTAATTTTGTTTATACTTGTAAATTTTAAGTTTTATCCTCAACTCTGGTGTCTCAAACTGAAATATTCAGTGAATATTCATATTTGCTGATGTAGTTAGGGTGAAAGTGTAGTTTGGATTTTCATTTTCCAAAGTTAATTCTTTGGGTTTATTTTAATATCTTTTATTCAAAATTATGTGAATAAACTTCAGATACAGATGGAACAAAACAGAAATGTTGGTATTTCCTTCTTTTATATGTACGTTTTCCCAATTATAATGCAGAATTACAATCACTGGAAAACAATTAAATCTTTTAACATTATTAAGTGTTAGAAAACCAGTAAGAGAAGAATTAGATCTTCTAGTCCAAGAGTTAACTTCACTTCTACAACGATCAGAGGTAAGAAAAGCATCAAATGTGTTTTTATATATATTAAAATCATTAGGATATGTGTTTTTCCTTGTTGTTCTCTTGAAGAGCTTGCATTACAGACCCTCATGCTGCTTTTCTGTCCTCTGTGTGCATCCTTTCCCCAAAACTATGATTATTTTGTCTCATGAACCTTCTCTCTCCAGCCTCTCATGCTTTCCATCTCAGAATTTCGGACTGTCATATTTGGAATACTAGCCACATTTTCTTAAATCCTTTTATATTAGCTCCTCTGTTGCCAAATCTGAGGTTTCTTATTTTCATAAAAACAAGTCTCTGTTCATTTTAGTTTATCTCGTTCTTCATCCTTCATCTGTGATTAAATGTTCTGCTTGATGCACTGCATGTTAATGACATACTGTCTTTCCTATTGTATACTGGGTGTAATGTCTCTTCTCTGCCTTTTCAAGTACTTCCTTAAAAGACAATTTGTCTAAAGTGCATTTTGACTCTTGTAATCTAACCCAAACTTTTAGCTAAGTTGATTATTTTAAGTGAAATGCATTCCAGAGAACTGGTATTGAGTCGTTAGACTTTGAAATGGTTTTGTCTGATGCCCATTTTGCTGTTACTTTACTGGAAATTTTTTACTTGACGATTACCTAGTGGAATGATAATGAGTGGAATTACTTGCATGTTTGCCTCAACTAAGGGTTTGTGTAACCTACCTATGTAGTCAGTGTACACTGCTAAACTGATAGTGGTAAACATGGACACCTGCAGGTCTGTCTGTAGTAGAAACTGACAATGGAATTGTCATATCCAGATTGTAAACAGAAAATACTGTAAAGTATAAAGAAGTTACCTGCAATTCAACTCCTTTTAGAAATTAAACTGATCTGTCTTAGATAGATACAGACTTCTGAGACTACTAAACAAGTTCTGTGATTGGACTAAAGATCATTCAGGCTGACTTGAGTAGCCAAATGAGAGTAATTTTTTAAGTGAAGAATTGGCACAAATCAGTTACTGCTGTCAAGAGGGAGAAGAAGTGATGAGTCATAGTTCGTTTTCCTATTACACTTTTGTGCCAGTGTGATGTATGAACTTTTAGAGGAGATCCAGGGAAATGGTGCATGGCTGTCCCTTCAGATGAAATTGAGAAGAGCACACTCCAAATTTGGAGTGTGCAAGAAATTCTCTAAAATCTGAGTTTGTGTAGGATAGAAGTTTGTTTTCAGTATCTTAATCCTTCTCTAGGAATCTAAGAATATGTTAAGTGTCTTCAAACTTAATATAAATCAGTAAGGCATCATAGTCTTAAAACAGAAATTCCTTTTAATGCAAATCTGTGCCATCTAAAATTACTTTTAATTCCTGGAAAGCAGCGAAAAGTAGGATGTTATCATAAAGTGTTCGGAGAAAGCAGTTGTTGCGGATACAAGTGGTCTTATGGCCCAAACAAAAACAAAAGCTAAAGGAATGCATTTTTGCTGACATACTGAAGTTTTTATTAGGTTTCAGCCAATCTTCCTCAGCTTAACAGTTGCAAAAGAAAGAAAGAGAAACTTACCTTTTGTCACTTTCCCTGTTTTCCTGTTACCTTATGTCCTCTTTCCTGTTTTAAGGATGTAATTTACTGTGATAGTGCAGGGGGAGCAAATATGCAGCTTCACTGCTTTCCTAACATTATACCTTAAGATCTGAAGCCCCTGCTGTTACCCTAGTGTTTACAATTGGAAGAGGTCTTCAATAGTTAATTAAAAAGCAGGAGGTTGGATGAACTTTATTAACACGAAATGCAACCTGTACAAAATAGCAAAATAGAAGAGTATAATCAAAGAACAAAAGATACTGGAAGAGAACTTTCAAAATTATCTAGTCAAACATGTTGCACAGAGCAGGACAAACTTCAAATTATACCAAGTTACTTGGATCCTGTCAAGAAGATGTTTGAAGACTTCCAAGGATGGGTATTGCCCAACCTCCTTATGAAAGGTGAAAAATAGTTTTTCTTTTGATTACCCTTTTTGGATTGCATAGAATCTTAAAATGGTTTGGGTTGGAAGGGACCTTAAAGCCCATCCAGTTTCAACCCCCTGCCATGGGGGCAGGTTCACCTCCCACCAGCCCAGGTTGCCTAAAGCCCTATCCAGCCTGGCCTTGAACAACCCCATGGATGGGGCATCAACAGCTTCTCTGGGCAGCCTGTGCCAGTGGCTCACCACCCTCTGAGTGAAGAATTTCCTCCTTATGTCTAATCAAAACCTACCCTCTTTTAGTTTAAAGCCATCCCCCCCTTGTCCTATCCCTACACTCCCTGACAAAGAGTCCTTCTCCAGCTTTTCTGTAGCCTCCTTTAGGTACTGGAAGGCCACTGTAAGTCTGCCTGGAGCCTTCTCTTCTCCAGTCACCCACCCACATGCTAGCATTCTAGTTTGTAAGGATGCTTTCGTAGACTGTCAAAATATTATTGAAGGAAGCAATACCAACTGCACTCTGTTCATCTGCAGAGCCAGACACTTCATCACTGTACACCATCAGTTTGTTCAGGCATGATAAACGGTGCAGGTAGCTGGGTTCGTGATAAAGTATGCTTCATTAAACTTACGAGTATGAGAACTTTAACGATGCTCAGACCTGTAGGCTAGTCGTTGCTGCTGCTTTCTTTTTCAGTGATATGAATTTTCTTCCAAAATGATTTCTACTTCTTAGTCACTTTAAAATTCATTTACATTTGTCACACCCCTCTTTGACAGAACAGTGTCGTCTCATACTTTTATAGGTACATCCAGCTTGGAGAATATTTATGAAACTTCAGGAGCTTTGGAATATGCGTGAGGTGAAGGAAATAGGTGGATGCTGGGTAGGCTGTTTTTGTTTTCACAGTGGTCTTTTTCCTCCAGTGGCCATAGATGCTGCCAAGGTGGAGTTTCCTGACTCCCTAGGGGAATGTATCTCTTCCCAGTGGTGTTGGGAAGATCCACCGTGCTCTGAAAGTAACCAGGAGTGGTTCAAAAGGAATTAGTGAGCTACAGACTTCCAAAACAGTGACATACATCTTTACAGGTATGTTTACCATACAAGCTTAGAATTCAAGTTGATTCAGACAAATACTTTTCACTGGTTAGTAGGCTTTCTCCCTGTCCACTCCCAGCACAGTTACTCTTATTCATATTTCTGTCTTTGATCTATTAATTTTTTCGTACTGTAAATGATTGTGGTAGGATTTCCCAATTTTAAATTCTGGTTTCTTCCTTCTTCAAAACCATTTAAGGTCTTACTTTGTTATCGAAAGTGGGCTGATTATTCATGCCACGTGTTATTTCGCTGTGTACTTAAAAATATGATCACTTAAGAGAAAAAAATGTCATTTTTATGTTCTTACTTCCTATAGTTCCACATGACAGATCTTCTGAAATAGCATAATGACTGCAGATTAGGTGTAACCTTAAAGTTCTGCTCTACCACATAATCCTTTTTCCCGTAGTTAAATCACATTTAGTAACGGTGCTTCCATATCCATACTCTAACTTGGTTTTATGTGCTTTTAATCTTCCTAGTTGTTGTCACATGCTTCCTCTGGAGTACGTAATCCTTCAGTACTGGACCCTACAGTGTGTCAGTAACTGTGGTTGAACTAGTTCATGGTTCTCTAGTTGCTTGTTTTGTCCAAAAGTATGCTTACATTACTTAAGCATAAACATAAAATAAGGCTTTGGATTCTTCAAACCTTGTAGTTGATGCTGCCTAATAGTGTCTGGTCCTTTCTGCTAGGTATCCTGGTCTCTTTCTAGTGTATTAGAATATTTTTGGGGGAATAAAAATAACTCTATAAATCTATATTCTGCATAAAGTTGAATTGAAAATAAATTTATTGTAATGGTTGGGAAGAGACCATCCTGTATATCTGTTTCAGATGCAGAGCAATGGGGAATACAGTACAGAAATTTAATTTGAAACTTTTTAGTTTATACATGACCCAAATCTCTTTTCATTGCACTTAATTATTAATGTACAACAAAGCTCAAGCAGTGCAACACTAAAGCAATTACTTATCTGCTCTAATAATAAATAATGTACTTGACCATGCCCTTCTATCAGTTTCATCACTTACAGAAGAATGGAATTCATCTGAGGCAGAGAACCAAGAATAGATTCGTGTAAATGTACTTTTGTGAAAGTTTTTAGAATTATTTAAAAAATGACAAAGTTGAAAATAACAGTAAGATACGGCATCAGCTTGAAAACAGATATTTTAATTAACAGATAATTACCTAGATACAGAAAAATTGTGATAATAACTGCTTTTAAAAGTGAAAATTTGTTCAATTGCTTAGTTCTTTTTCTATGTGTGGATTTTTCATGTGTAATTTTGCAGCTGTGTACTCATGGGTAGAAAGGGGGGGAGCCCAGTGCCTTTTTAAAATCTAAAGCACTACTGAAATAGTCAAAAAAAAAAAAAAAGTGTATATATGTGTGTTTATATATAGCTGAGTGTATCTATATCTGTGTTCCTGTATGTGTGTACATGTACACACACGTACACCATATACATATATATACTTGAGCTCTGTGAATCGTTACATGTCTTTTCCTAAGCTGATTGTGAGGAGGTTTATAATTAGCCCAAAACCAGACCTTTTCTTCTAACTCAAGAGGAACTTCATACAAGAGGAAGTTCAGCTGAAATGGGAACTTCATTTATAATTGTTTGCTTAAAGCTATTTTCTAAACTGGAACACTTGAAAGTTACAGGAACCTACCATTATTTGATAAAGAAATAACTGCAATTTAGCATTATTATAAAGCTCTTGAGACATTGAAAGATTTTAAGTATTTCAGTAGATTTAATAGCTATTTAAATTGATGGAAAGCAAAAACTTCATGTTATATAAGTAACAACATAAGTTTCTAAATATTTTGACCATATTGTGATGTTTGAGAATTTTCCTCAGAAAAAGCAGGCCTCTTTCTTACCTAAAAATCTAGTCACCTGTTTTCACTGAAACACATGTGATTTTGGATGTTCTGATGTCTCTTCCCTGTCTTGGGTTTCAAACTGATAAGAGGGAAGCCTAGGGTGGAGGCAACCAGAAAAAAACAACAGGGCTTTGTTATTTCTGTGTTGCTGTATTATTTATATATTATTATTATGTTATTTCTGTGCGTCTTTGTTATTCTGTTTTACTAAAACAGAATTGTTGAAAACTTTATGAAGAGGTCCCTTGCAGAAATCTGGATTCTTAGACTCCTCTTTGACTGAGTTTCGGTAGTTAATCAATTTCTGTTGGGTATTCTTATGTTTGCCTTTTTTTTTTTTTTAAGTACTGTTTTCATTTTTCACATCCTTGAGAAGATCTGAGGAAGATGGACTTTTTGTGTCTTGACTCTAACTCTGCATTCGATGGGCGTGTTCCTTATAGGTCTTAAGTTAATTTCTGTTGTACAGTTGTGAAAGAACTGTACAAAACTGTGATCCTTTTGCTCCCTTGTACTCATCAATACAATTGATCTCACTAAGTTGTTAATTTTTTTATGTTTACCCTTAAGAGAGATTAATTTATGGACTCAACTTTTCATTGTTCTCTCTGAATCAAAATCAAACCATTGTTTCTTATTAATTATAACCCATGTTCTTAACAAATTCAATTCTTAAAGAAGTGAATTTTTGTGAGAAAATCTAATGGAAATTTATTTTTCTACCTATAGATGAATTCATATCCTAAACTTAGTTTTATCTCCCTTTTCTTCTGTACTCAGTGAACAGGGTATGTCAATTTGTCTTCTGGATGATTCAGTCCTTCTCTCCTGAATACAGAAACAGCTCATTGAGAATAGACTTCACAAACTCGTGTGAGTTAGCCCATTGATCTTCCAGTCTGATGTGTTCCTGTTGGTAGCTAGGTTTTTAATAATTTTTCAAATTTAATTTTCAAATCTGTAGCAGATCCCCAGCATTATTCCATCTCATCCATAAAAACAGTTCTTTTCTATAGTTCTCCACAGTTGCTTTGAATCAGATGTATTTTTTTAAAATCATGCTGCTGTTTTTATTTTTAGTGCATCTTTCTCACATCCTTAACATGCAATCACGTAACGCTATATTGCCAGTTTTTGTACTATATTTTGAATATGATGTGTTATTCCCTCTGCTCTGTAGTAGTTACTGTGCTGTTGAAACAGTGTTCATCATTATGCAGTGTCACATTGCGTATGAAGACATTCTCAAGAAAAACTTTTCTTTATACTGCCTCTTCTTTTAATTTCTTCATGCACATTTACCCAGGACTGCATCAGAGTCTACCCAGTGCTGCATTTTATTTTATTTTCCCTCTGTGGCCTCAAAACAAACTGTAACAATTTTTACTTGCCATGATGGTCTGAGGATGGAAATGCAGGTTAAGATGTGAAGGGGGTCGTAATATCTTTTTGTTACAAGTGAAGGGAAGAAACTTCTTTTTTTTTTTTTTTTTTTAGTATAAAAATCATTTTTCTCATTTGAAACAAAAGCAGCAAACTTCAAGGTAAAAATAGCTTGGGATTTAACTCAGGTTAATTGATGCCATCTTGAGAAAGAAAGATGCTGAGCATCAGAAGTAATTAGCATAATTTACCCTGCCCTGCTCTGTTCCTTGTGTCTGCTTACCAGAGGTCATGGTTCTTTTAGGATCTGTGTGATGACTCATACTGATTATCACTGCTCATAAGTAAAATTAGTATCCAGACTAAAATGGCAGTTTCCAGTTTCAGGCACTCTTCTGGTGATGGATTGAAGGGTGATGGGAAAGGAAGTGTTAAAACTCTTTGTGTTGGGGTCTTGTAGTCCTTGAACCATGCAGCAACTTGTATAGTTTCTTCATTTTTGTGAACCTATGTATGTATTTAAGTAATTTCATAATTGCAGGAATTCTTAAATAACAGAGTTCCACAAAAAAGTTGATCATGCAGTAGAGAAATACTATATGATAAACAAGTTAGTTAATCTTACGGAAGACAGTTCACCTGTTCACAATGTTCACTTCTTATATGTAGACTTTTGCAAGTTATCGACTTAAGCTTATGTCTGTTTGGAGTGACTTTAACACGCTGGTTTTCTGTTATATACTAGCTGATAGCATTTTCCACTAGTTTAATTGCCAGAATGTTTGAATGGTATAAAGAGCTATGTGCTACCTTTGTTTGAATTGGGTGACGTTCTGGATAGGATACAACTGGAAGCAAAATGGAGATTAGATATGATGGGTTTTGCAGCTCTCCGTATATTGCTACCTCTTGTCAAAATAGAGATTCTAATTCTCACAGCATCATTTGTCTTTCACGGCACTGAATCAGTTTCTGGAAACAGATGGTATTTTTGTGCTGTGTGTCATTACTAGGGAGTGCATCATACATGTTAAGTCTAATTTTATTTTCATCCTTTTCAAACTCTTTGATGTGTGCAACTAGACAGTGCAATGATGACATCAGGTTGTTGAATTGTGGGAGTCAATGACATACTTGTTCACAATGCACAATTCTCTCTTCTCTGCTTTGATCTTTTAGAATTTTTGCATGTTAAAAATCGATGCTACAGGTATGAGTGTAGACACAACAAGAGCTCTTTTTAGAGATGCCATTCATACTTACTGTAAATGCATAGAAGCAGATGGTAAAATGTTCAGAAACGCTGAAACTGTCTATGAAGTTTAGTGGGAGAGAATCCCTACACTGTCTAGGAATGTTTTGAATAATATTAGTCCAACTGTGTAAAATCCTGTTCATCCTACTTAATTTTTCTCTTATTCCACTGGAAGTCTTGCATCTACACTAATGCACACAGCATGGGCAACAAACAGGAGGAGCTGGAAGCCATCGTGCAGCGGGAAGGCTATGACTTGGTTGCCATCACGGGAACGTGGTGGGACCACTCTCATGACTGGAGTGCTGCAGTGTCTGGCTATAGGCTCTTCAGAAGGGACAGGCAGCACAGAAGGGATGGTGGTGTGGCTCTCTATATTAGAGAGTGTTTAGATGTTGAGGAACTTGAGGCTGGGAATGATAAGGTTGAGTCCCTATGGGTTAGGATCAGAGGGAAGGCCAACAAGGCAAGCATCCTGGTAGGGGTCTGTTATAGACCGCCGAACCAGGATGAGGAGACTGATGAGGAGTTCTACAGGCAGCTGGCAGAAGCCGCGAAATCGTCAGCGCTTGTTCTCGTGGGGGACTTCAACTTCCCAGACATATCCTGGAAGCACAACACAGCCCAGAGAAAGCAGTCTAGGAGGTTTCTGGAGAGCGTGGAAGATAGCTTCCTGACGCAGCTGGTTAGAGAGCCTACCAGGGGAGGTGCCCCGCTAGACCTTCTGTTCACAAACAGTGACGGACTGGTGGGAGATGTGGTGGTCGAGAGCTGTCTCGGGCAGAGTGACCACGAAATGGTAGAGTTCTCTATTCTTGGCGAAGTCAGGAAGGGGACCGGTAAAACCGCTGTCTTGGACTTCCGGAGGGCTGACTTGGAGCTGCTCAGGACGCTGGTTGGCAGAGTCCCTTGGGAGGAGGTTCTGAAGGGCAAAGGAGTCCAGGAAGGCTGGGCACTCAAGAAGGATATCTTAATGGCTCAGGAGCGGTCTGTCCCCACATGCCCAAAGACGAGCCGGCGCGGAACTAGACCGGCCTGGCTGAGCAGAGAGTTGTGGCTCGAGCTTAGGAGAAAAAGGAGGGTTTATAATCTTTGGAAAAGAGGGCGGGCTACTCAGGAGGACTATAAGGATGTTGTGAGCCTGTGCAGGGACAAAATTAGAAAGGCCAAAGCTCATCTGGAGCTCAATCTGGCTACTGCTGTTAAGATAACAAAAAATGTTTTTATAAAATACATCAACACAAAAAGGAGGACTAAGGAGAATCTCCATCCTTTACCGGATGCGGGGGGAAACTTAGTTACAAAAGATGAGGAAAAGGCTGAGGTGCTCAATGCTTTCTTTGCCTCACTCTTTAGCGGCAAGACCGGTTGTTCTCTGGATACCCAGTACCCTGAGCTGATGGAAGGGGATGGGGAGCAGGATGTGGCCCTCACAAACCATGAGGAAATGGTTGGCGACCTGCTACGGCACTTGGATGTACGCAAGTCGATGGGGCCGGATGGGATCCACCCGAGGGTGCTGAGCGAACTGGCGGAAGAGCTGGCCAAGCCGCTTTCCATCATTTATCGGCAGTCCTGGCTATTAGGGGAGGCCCCAGTAGACTGGCGGCTAGCAAATGTGACGCCCATCTACAAGAAGGGCCAGAGGGTAGACCCGGGGAACTATAGGCCTGTTAGTTTGACCCCAGTGCCAGGGAAGCTCATGGAGCAGATTATTTTGAGTGTCATCACACGGCACTTGCAGGGCAACCAGGCGATCAGGCCCCGTCAGCATGGGTTTATGAAAGGCAGGTCCTGCTTGACGAACCTGATCTCCTTCTATGACCAAGTGACGCGCTTGGTGGATGAAGGGAAGGCTGTGGATGTGATCTACCTTGACTTCAGTAAGGCTTTTGACACTGTTTCCCACAACATTCTCCTTGAGAAACTGGCTGCTCGTGGCTTGGACTGGCGTACGCTTCGTTGGGTTAAAAACTGGCTGGATGGCCGGGCCCAAAGAGTTGTGGTGAATGGAGCCAAATCCAGTTGGAGGCTGGTTACTAGTGGAGTCCCCCAGGGCTCAGTACTGGGGCCGGTCCTCTTTAATATCTTTATCGATGACCTGGATGAGGGGATCGAGTGCACCCTCAGTAAGTTTGCAGATGACACCAAGTTAGGTGCGTGTGTCGATCTGCTCGAGGGAAGGAAGGCTCTGCAGGAGGATCTCGATAGGCTGGAGCGATGGGCTGAGGTCAACTGCATGAAGTTCAACAAGGCCAAGTGCTGGGTCCTGCATCTGGGGCGTAACAACCCCAAGCAGCGCTACAGGCTGGGAGAAGAGTGGTTGGAAAGCTGCTGGCAGAGAAGGACCTGGGAGTACTGGTTGATAGGCAGCTGAATATGAGCCAGCAGTGTGCTCAGGTGGCAAAGAAGGCCAACGGCATCCTGGCTTGCATAAGAAGCAGTGTGGCCAGCAGATCTAAGGAGGTGATTGTCCCCCTGTACTCAGCTCTGGTGTGGCCGCACCTCGACTACTGTGTTCAGTTTTGGGCCCCTCGCTACAAGAAGGACATGGAGGTGCTCGAGCGAGTCCAGAGAAGGGCAACGAAGCTGGTGAGGGGTCTGGAGGACAAGTCTTACGAGGAGCGGCTGAGGGAGCTGGGGTTGTTTAGCCTGGAGAAGAGGAGACTCAGGGGAGACCTCATCGCTCTCTATAGGTACCTTAAAGGAGGCTGTAGAGAGGTGGGGGTTGGTCTATTCTCCCACGTGCCTGGTGACAGGACGAGGGGGAATGGGCTAAAGTTGTTCCAGGGGAGGTTTAGGTTGGATGTTAGGAAGAACTTCTTTACTGAAAGGGTTGTTAGGCATTGGAATGGACTGCCCAGGGAGGTGGTTGAGTCGCCATCCCTGGAGGTCTTTAAAAGACGTTTAGATGTAGAGCTTAGTGATATGGTTTAGTGGAGGACTTGTTAGTGTTAGGGCAGAGGTTGGACTAGGTGATCTTGGAGGTCTCTTCCAACCTAGATGATTCTGTGATTCTGTCTTAGATATCCTGGGAAACTTTATTTTATGTCAATTACCGAAACTCAGTGAAAAAAAATTCTAGAACGTACCATCCAGTTTTGTAGTGTGTTAAAATTCAGAAACCACTTTATATGCGATTTCATCTAAGTTTATTTCTAAATCTTAGTACATTTTCACTTAAACTTTTCCCTTTCATTTCCTTGACATGCTTTTAATTTATTTCCTTTGAATTTTAGCTGTGAAAACTTAAAGAATCTCCTTCCTCCCTCCCAATACTGTTATTCTAAAAAAAGTGAAAAAAATCTGCAACATTCCGGTATGTTGAGGGTAAGGCTGTAAAACTTCAATGCTTTATCTGCTAAGTTAGTGGAACCACTTGCAAACAGAAACACTACATGATATCTCTGCATTTTTTCAGTCTGCACTTTATTCTGTTTTATTTTTGTATGAATATATGCTACCTTTCATCTTAATGAACATCTACACTAAACTTGCATTAAGAAGGGTGCTAGACTGAGGTTACTGCAGGTCAGGTACTTCTCTGGGCAGAACTTTTAAAATTTCTCTCATCACTTGTCTGCAAAAATACGTTGTGCTTAAGCAGCGTACAAAGTGTCGGATTCAATTTGGACTAATTAGATTACTATCTGAAGTTACTTCTTTGTTTTAAGGGTCTTACCCTTGGGGTTCGGCCTTTCTCTTGAGCTGTGTGCATGTTAATTTTTAAAATTTTACCATCAGAGGCCTTTGCCATTATGGCTAGATTTATGAGTGGCATAAACTTTTTCCTTTGCCAAAGGCTGCAACATCAGTGCATTGTTGGAACATGCACGTACTTCGCTTAAATTCTTTGTGTAGGGTTATTTAAAAACCTTGCACGACTTGTGGCAATACGTATATGCCATTTACCTGCATGAAGACATCTCGCTTTGTTTTCAGAAGTGCCTGCATGAGAACGAGTCACAGAAGTCTGTGTCCATTGTTTCCATCCGAAGTCCCCCTTGCTCTTTCCCTGATGGTTTTTGTTGCTGGGGAATGTGGGAAACATTTAAGCCTGTGGAGAAGGGCCTCTTCCTGAATGAGTCCCATGTCAGTGGTGCATCATGGCTTCTAGATTTAGTGCCCATTTTGTGAGTAAGCATTGGAATTTGTTGTGCAGCAATGTTTCTGTGTTATTTTGTGTGTGTGATTTGGATCATAGTGGATAGGTTTTTCTGGAGGAAGGAGAAGCCCTTGTTCTGGTAACTATGTAAATTGCAATCACAGTGCAATTTGTCATATTCTGGAACTCAGGAGGTAATCTGAAGTTTCTTATGAAATGCCTTTCTTTTTTTTAAAGAAAGATGTTGTCTGTGAGTGAGAGGATGTTCTTTTTATTATCTACAAAATAAAACTTGATAATGCCTGTTGATACAGATGCTGGAAAACTATTAGTCAGGACTGGGGATTAAGAGATCTAAGATGCCTGGTTTTCTTTGTTTCAAAAGTTGAGATTACCCTCTTTGAACCCTGCAACATTGTTACAACATTGTTATATCTTCTATTATGTTAAAAAACACTTGTTTAATGTTTAAATACAATGAATCAGAAGGCCAAGCCTCAACCTGTAGGTACTTGTAGCATTAAATTTTAGATCTTCATCAGAGTTATGTTTCAAATTACTTCGGGTAGTTAAGTCATTAAGATAGCAGTCTGGAGAGTTGAAGTGACTCAAAATAAACTGCAGAACAAACTGAAACTACTTGGACAAGGAGTAAAGGAATGATTCAGATTTCTGGCTTATCTCTTGATCTAATAACTTTTCCATCAATGGTTCAAAGTTCTGGTTCATTTTCTTACTATGTAGCAAGTTAACAGATGAATACATTAGAAAAATTACTAATTACAGATTTACTTACAGCATAGCTATGGAGATGGGAAAAAATTAAGATGCTTTTCAGACTCTTAAGATTAAATGTTATGTTTTCATGCCTGCTTTCTTGCATCTGCAATAGCAAAATGCCATGCCATGCTTTTTGAAAGAGTAGGCATGTAAGAGATCTCTGTAGAGATTTATGCAGTTATTTAAGGAGAAACAGTATTCAAACAGAAGGTAGATTCTACAGTTGGTTTCAGTACCACTTAGCTCAAGTTTGTTTGGCCTGATTGTAATATGCTTCAGGATAAATAAGACTTCCTTGTGCTGTAATTGTCAAGCTCCTTGTTCATGGTTCTCACTGAGTATAAGAAAATAGCCTGAAATTTTCCCTTTTTTGATGGAGACTTGAGGTGCATGTCACTGACCATCCAAAGTTGTCTTCTGCTGTCACCACTTTAAAGACTCGCGTGAAAGTTTTGTCAGTGCCGTCATATGACAACACTTGCTGGGTATATCCTCAGCTGTCTCCTGCTCTTCTAAGCCGTTTGTCTTCCACAACATTACGTAACTGCTACTTAAATGATTTAGAGAAATATTTTGTAAAGAAACGGATTTATTTATTTAGTTGACCTGCTGTTTAATGAGATGGATGTTTTTAAAAGGGAGAAAGGACAAGAACTATGTACAGCATTTAAGATGTAGGTATGTATTTAATATGTACCATAGATTATGGTAGCATAATGAACCCTTTCTTTCTGTTGCCTGCTACATACCTTCAGCATTGATATGGTTGCCTCGAAAGTTGAGTACAGTCCCTAATACACAGCCATAAATGCAAATTACTCCTGTAACACTGATTGCTTAGACTAGATGGCAAACATTGTAATGGTGATACACTTTTTAGATAATTGATACATTAGTAGGGATCACGTTTGGTTATTCTGTAACCAAGACACCAAGTTGGATCAGTATTGCATACTTACTTTGGGAACCTGCTTTGGTAAGTGTTGTGCCGTGAAAACCTGCTATTGTAAATCCACATTTTCTAATTCAAGGTTTTCTGTGCCGAAGGTTATGGGAATGTTCTAGTCATGAACTTCTTGTAGGCCTGTAGAGAACAAAAGTGAATGAGAAGGTGTGGGAAGTTACCTAGTAAATAGGCTGATGCAGTTGTAATTCCATTCGTGTTTGATCTGTCAGAATTCAGATTTGACAGTCTCTGGAGCACAATGGATGTATGAGTTTTGTACATTTTGGGATTAATTTTTTAAATGTTGATTTTCTAGCAGCTTGGTTGCTAATAGCTTTCCATCTGCAGCTGTGGCAGTAGCTTTTGATGGTTTTATGCAGCTTTGTAGGAACTGATCTGCTTGATTTTTGTAATGAGGCCTACTGGAAACATACGCATCTATTCTAAAAAATGGTATTCAAGTAAGCACAACCAAATAATAAAAGATTTTTGATCAGTGGCACTAAGAGTTCAAAGTGGTGATGCTACTAAGTGATGCTGCTGCTGTGGTGCAGAATGCCAGACTTTCTTGTTTCCAGTTATGATATAATACCTGTTATCTGATAGCCAGCTGTGTCATAGTTCTGAAACTTAGGAAATGTGCTTTGACTAGTGAAAGTCAATTTGCCAGAACAGGGTGTAGCATGTCAAACCCTTGTTTGTTTTTTTTTGTTGTTTGTTTGTTTTAATGAAATAAGAACATACATAAGTGCACCAGTTGAGCAAAAGGTGACTGCTGAAGTGATGATGTGTTCCCTTAAGGTCCCCTCTTGTGAATGTAATAACAAGCAGTAGGACACTGATGAGGTTTTCCTGATGACCAGAAAGCATCCTGCTCTTTGGAGTCTCCAGCAGCTGGATAGGACATGTTTTTGATTTCCATAAAGCTGGGAATCCTTAGCATGTCAGGGGAAAAAAAATAATCCAGTGCAATAGTGGAAAGTGCCGAGGCAAAAACAAACAAAAGCCCCTGAAGTTAAAAATAACTAAAAAAAAAAAAAAATTGCCTCCCAAAAAACATCATCAACAACAAAGAAGTTTCATGTGCAACTTACAAAACTAGTTAATTATTAACTGGTTAAGTTATTTGGGATACTGACTGCAATAGGGCAGACACAAAGAGAGTATTCTCTTAAGTGTGCTGAAGTTTCTACATTTACTCTAGAATCAAAATACAGCAACAGATAAATTTGGTTTACGGCTTTCTTGGCATTATTTCTGACTGCGAACATACTATAAGTGCAGAAGCTATACTTCAGAGTAGTCTTAATTCCAGGATAGTTCTTTAATGTCTACATGCATGCACACTTACATGTATACTTTTTGAGGGTTTTTATATTACAATGTGACATTTAGTGCATATCTTTAAGCAAAAAACTTCAGCCTTTTCATGTATGTGCTTACAAAATTATGGCTTTTCCCATTTTTTTTTTCCATCTTTTATTGTCCTGTTGCTGCTCCCTGTGGAAAGAAACCAAAAACCACCACACAACAAAACACACACACAAAAAGAAACAAAAACCCATGCACTGTAAAATACCACCATCAAAACCTAATGTTCTGGTTATATACAGGATGTAATGGAAGGTCAGTGTCCCTAAGAACTACTTGTAATTAGAAAAAGGGATGTCCAGGTCAGGATTCATACGAGGTATGCTCAAAAATGCAAACACTTGGCATTACTCAGTATAAATATATCAATGTGATATAAACTTGGTGTATGGAAAACAGTGTATTAATTTGTATGGCTTCCAGGTAGTAAACTCACACCTTATTTTTGTTTCCTCATTTCTCATATTGTGTATCTCTATACAGAGACCAGTTCTCTAAGTCGTCTTCAGTGACGTTGATAAATGTGTGTGTGTGTGTGTGGAATTTGGTTGGATACATAACATGCAGCTGTTGAAGTGGTTTTCATTTAATACAAACATTCACAGGAAATACCAAAAAGCCTCTTAATTTTGTTGTTTACTAACTAAATGGGGGGAGTGGGGGGGAGCTTACAGCTTTCCCTGTGAGCCAAATTTTTTGTTCTAAAAAGCAGACTTTGAAGAAGGCCTGGTAATGGAAAGTGAAGTATGTTATGTCTAACAAAAAGGATGAGAAAAAGCTTCAAATAAAAACTGAAGGAAAACAAATCCGCAACAGATGTAGCAACTCTGTTTTTCACACAGAATTGTGTTGTAATGCAGGGGTAGTCTTCTGGGGAAGATTGTTGAGGTAATACCCCTGTATTTGTTTTTGATAGTATGCTTCGACAGTATGAGAAGGGAGGCTTAATATTAGAAGAAGCAGGAGCTGATTGGCCAAGAAGGCTTTTCTTCCTAACTTCACTTGCCAATTAATTGTTTTACATTTGTTAATATTTATTCTGTGTATTGGCCATTGTATCAAACGATTACTATATGCTCGTATAATATTCAATATAGCAAATAAAAAGCTGTTACATGAGAATATTATTGCACCTGAACAGTTATCTAAGAGGGACAGATGGCTGTTATCTTTTGACAAGATTTTGACTGAAATAGCTACTATTAACATGGTATGGTCTGCTATGTTACACACATTGTAACAGGTAATGCAAAATTATCCCATTATACACCAGTAATCTAGCAGAAGGAAATAGGTAGTTAATTTTCATTGTTAATCTTTCTCCCCCAAGGAAACTGAATCTTTAAGTGGGTAAGTTGACCAATTCCTCCAGGTGATCCAAAGGCAGACGTTCAGCATTCCCAAGTAAAGGCAGATTTCTTCTATGCCGCTTGGCGCAAACTAGGAAGATTGCCAACTCTTCATTCTATGGCATTTGTCCTGAAATTATTAACAAGGTTATTGGCTGTGCATTGACTTATAAGGGCTGTGCTTTGAACTATTTTACTGTAATCTGGCTAGTTATTTGACTGTTTAAATGATTTTCATTACCTATAAAATAAGGATTGAGTTGAATAAAAAATTCTGTGTAATCCCTGGCACGAACTAATTCTTTGAGATAACCCATTATTCAGAAAACATTGCTTTTGTCATTTTTAGACTTAATGATTTTTGATTTACTAAGGACTTTCTGAGTTTTAAGAGAGATTTTCATGAAGTTAGTAATATTTTAGATAATTTGGGTTTTGGATGTGGAATTTAGAAAGCAACAATAAATTTTATATTTCCTAGCCATAGAAGGGCAGAAAACAGATTTATTTATGCCCTGTATAGGGCCAAGTCGTTTTTCACCTAAGGCAGTAAAACTGCAGACTTCAGCTCTTCTTTCTTGGCAAAGCAAATGATATGGAAAATTGAATCTTTGCTTTCCTAGGAGTGAAAATATAACTCCTTTTTTTTTTTTTTTTGGTAGTTTCTATCTGCTTTGATTTATCAGCTCTGTAAGCAACTGTGCTTACAAAAGGGGCAAATGGGTTACAAAAAGACTGAGCAAAGGCTGGTGGAGTGTTTTTTGTGTGAGACAGCCTTCTTGCTTATATGCTGAATGAGAATCTTCTCTTGCCTCTCTTGTATTTAAGAACTCTGTCCCATACAGTTCTCCTAGTAGACTGCTGAAAAGCTAACAGGATTGAACAAACAAATAATGGGAAAAAAACCACCACCTCCTCACCCCACCTCCCAAAGTGGAAGGGAAGGTCTAATTCGCTCCCCACCCCTTTGTAGTTCATCTGCTGGGAAAAGAAGCCTCCCAGAATTTTAGCCTGAGGACTGTAAAGTTGGCAAAAGGGAAACTGTCCTGTGTTTTCTGAGAGGGGATGTTCTGAGGAGAATAATAAATGCTTTGGATATTCATTGCTATTTAAACAAAAATGTGAGGCCCAGAGTGGAGATAAACCGGTTGTCCTGTGTATTCTGTGAACTGTATATACATACATTGTAAAATAAGATTTTGTAAGGCAAATAACTTCTTATCTAATAGTTAAAGGGAAGCGTGAAAAATAATCTAAAATAAGTCTAAGATAACTAACTAAGAAGAAAGAAAACAAGGCTGAGAGGTGGTGTCAAATGTTCTGATGAATTTTATGACGAAATGTTTTAAAATGGACTTGCTGATGCAGATCAGGAATGTTTCAGTAATTTGTAGAGCCTGGATATGTTGTCCTTAGACCATGTCCTTTTAGGCTCAAAGTTCTTACCATGTTTTCTCTGTATCACAGAATCATAAGTCATTCAGGCTGGATGGAATGTCAAAGTGTAGTTCACCCTCCTACAAAGTTCACAGCTTGGCCAGCTCTGACTAATCTCAACTCTGATTTCAGACCAAGTCCAGAGATTTCACAACCTCTTTGAGCAACTGTTCTATTCTTGTGAACCTCATTATCCTCACGGTTTTGCTGGCTTTTTTTTTTTCAGATTGTCTTCTGTTTCATTTTGACTATTCTCTCTCCTTAACCGGTGTCACGTCTTAGTAAAGAAGTGAAAGACCAGAGTCAATTAATCTGTTAATGTAGAGATAAGGTTACCTGGCAATGTTCTTCTAACATGCTATGTTATTTATTTCTAAGAAGTAGCATTGGAGATGAGGCATATATGCTGATTAACTAAGTTATCTGTTCTTAGATCTGTAAGGAAATGCTTGTAGTATTAGGCGCAAATGTTTATAAATGGTAGGGGTACTTTTTGGAGCAGTTTAGTAAAGCTGGTTTTATAATACAAGTCCGTTGAAGTATTCTTCTCTATGGAATAGAAAGGGGGACCATTTGTCAGTCCTTGTATTTGTGATCAGATCTAGGAGATGTACATGTACCATATGAATTCTGATGTTACTATCATAGCGTTGCATCCTGGTTTGTCCACAGTGGGTGAAACAAAAAATGATCTTATAGTTCAGTGCTTCCTAGCACACTAGTCTAGGCCAAAGGGCCTTCCTTCTAGTTGGTGTTTTCAGGAGTTGCCAGGATCAGATTCAAGTTGAAGGGATTTATTCTGTTGTGCTGCAAGAAGCTGGAGTTGTTGAATATGTTTTTTTGGAGAACAAATTGCAACTTTTGTAGGTTTTTACTGAATGTTGGTTGTAGTTACTTGGGTGAAGACAATACCATTTTAGGAGAATGTAGTTAATAATACAGTTACGCACATTTACAGTCTGAATAGAAGTATATTTACATTGTGGAAGAGTGATACATTTCTTTTTATACTTCGTAGTTTCCTTTTTCATGTTCTGCTGCAGTTTTCAACTATTTTTTCCATTCTTGTCCTATAAAATCAGCACCATATTACAGAGTACTAACGCATCAAAAATTGTTCTTTGTTGCCCTGGATATTATCATGAATAATGGGAATATGGAACGATCTCCTGTAACTTTCAGAATCAAAATTGAGCTAACCATTTGCAGCTTTTTTTTATAGCAAAAGGAGAGGAGGGGGCACTTTGAAGACCTAATTCAGCTGAATACACTCATATATAAGGATGAGGGGAATTGCCCCTAAAACATACAGTTTCTCTCTGATGACCTATGAAGGGTATGTTGAAGTTGAGAAGGCCAAATGAAGAGGCTGGGGGACAATTGTATGTGTGCATGTCACCACTGCGTGTTTGTGGAGACATTTCCTTGATCTTGTAGGCCTGGGGAGAAGAGGACTGTGGTTAGAGAAGTGACCCCTACCCAGCTGGGAATGCTTGTGTTTCTGCTTTTTTTCTTGCTTCTTTTTAATTCTTGCCAATCCAGGCGTTGATGCTTCTTGTCTACTTTATATCCATCTTTCCTTTATCAGTCTCCATTTTTAGACATATAGATGGCTGTATGCTTCTGCAGAGTACTTTTGTCTTCAGAGATCTCAGAGCCTGGCTCACGTAAGGCTGTAGGAAAGCAGAAGGTCTTAAACATGCTGAGAGTTTAAGACAGTGCTTCCTTTATTTTTCCAATATCCTGGAATACATCTGGCTACTGACCGTAAAGCCGACAATCCAGGATCCTGTCTGTAGGCTCATTTTTTTTTCCCAAGAAATTGACAAAGACAGAAGTACAAACTGTTAATATCTCAAACCATCCAAAGCTTACTGGGATGATGTTAAAATGAAAGATGGAAAGAAGGAAAACTCCTGAAAAGATTAATATTGCTATAAGATTCTCACTCACGAATTTCTTTGTAATTTGAAAACTTCATTATTCAATTAAGCTAATCATTTTGGGCTTCCAACTCCGTAATTAATAGGCACTGTCTTGAAAAAATATTCTTTCTTTTGTTACTCTTTTGATAGTGGTGTTTTGTTGTTGTTGCTTTTTTCTTCTGTAGTTTTTCTGAGTTTATAAGCTAATGACTCTGAATCATTTATGCATATGTGAATGAAAATAAACCTCAAGGACAAGCTTCCAACTCAGCCAATATGTTATTCACCCTAAGGTAAAATACAAAAGAAATAGAAACTTAAATAAACATTTCCTGTAAACAAAAATGAAGGTCATATTTCATACTTCAAGATGAATTGTCTGTATCTGAAAATGTACATGTTGAAATGATCAGTGCAAAGAGTTGTTGCTTCTCTTTCTCTTCAAAAATTATCTTCCACAGATAGTGATAGATCCAGAAGAGCTTTCACTACCTTGTTGAGGGGAAACTTATTGCAATCCACTCTTGTCTGCCCACATTCATCTTCATGTTCTGTCACTGAGTACAGTCGGTTTGGTCATGCTCGAGTTGGTATTGTTAAGAAGATGGGGAACAAACAGTGCTGGCTTCTGTCCTTCATTGGCCTGGAGGCCAATATTTTTTTTCCATTATTTTCCCAGGAACAGAGGTGAAGCCATTGCTTCCTACATCCTCCTCTTTGCCTTTTTTTAAGATGGATATAACAATAGGCATTTACAGGTATTAAAAATGAAATATGCAGTTGTATGTGTTTAAAAGTGAGCATTTTGGAAGCATTGTGAATTTATTTGCGGAGTAAATATTGTACCATTGTGCACCATGCTGCTCAATACCATTCTTGGTCTGAGCCAGAATAGCAGTGTTGTCAGCTAGATTAGCAACAAATAATATTAGAAAATATCATCTAGTTTCTTAATTTTAGCAGATAGAATGTATTTAGTTAATACAGTCAGAGAAGAGAGGACATTTATTTTCATTTTTTTGTGAGTAATTCTTTATTTACATTTCTTTATTTTAAATTCTTGTATTGATGTTTCCAGTGACTTGCAACATGTAGTGATTACCAGTGATCTCTTGCTTGAACAGTGACTAAGACACTGCCCTGCTTGTAGAATGTAGATACTCTATTAATACTGTTAAAAGAGGCCCAAGTACCAAGAAGAAAATCTGCTTCACCAGATTGCTCATGGAGATCTAGTGCTGAGTGTTCTCTGAACTTTGGTATGTAGGAAAGAGATGGGAATTCAGTGCAGCATTTTTTTTTTTTTGGTCCAAATAGAGGAAGAAGAAGAGTGGTTGGAAAGGTAGTTTACTTCTTTTACAAAGTTTCTTTGCTTGCTCTTTTCTCATGACAACAGATGATAAAAGACAGGAATAATTTTGGTTGTGTTTAAATATCAATACATTTCTACATCTAATTTATTGGTTTAGGCCTTAAAGGCAAGTGTGTTTTATTTTCCATCTTTTCTTCAAGAGACAAATTGAGTTTTCTAATGTCTCTTCATAGATTTCTTAAATCACTATTTTTTTTTATTTTAATTTTCTTGGAATGTCTCCATTTGGCCTACAACTTTTTTGAACTGAATGGAGAAACTTTAATAGAAGTGCTTTAACAGAGGCTTTACTAGTGCCATATGGAGTGGAAGGGCATCACCCGTCTTTTTTCTTCAAATGATATGCTAAGTAAGAGCCATTAGTTTTGTCCTAGAAATAGTCTGAGTCATGTCTTTGTCAAAACCAGCTTTATTATATGATGGTTAGCTCAGCTGAGATAAGTTTTGACCAATACAGTTAACACCAAGATCCCAAAGGAAAATCAGAAGGTACAGTGCACCACTCGTGATAATTGCTGTGGTGACTGTCAATCTGACAAGTTCTTTAAAAGTCTGTCAATCCACTGTAAGAATTAACTCTTAAAAGAAATTTTCTCAATCAGGACGAAGAGATGGTACATTGTCGTAAACTTCCTTTTCTGCTTTGGAATGTAGGATACCTGGATGAAAATAAAAAGTTATCTAATGCATTTTATGTAATAGGAGGAAGCATTTATAAGAAAGTTGCAGGTTAAAATGATCTCAGCTGGCCTGTCATCAATGCTGTCTTTCTCCTTTTTCCTTTAATTTCTAAGACAAATGTTACAGGCTTGCTTGTGCCCTGCGGAAAATAAGTTAAGCAGTGTTTAAGCTATTGATTGTGAAGTACCTCATCTGGGAAGAGCTTCAGATTATAGTGAGACTGTGCATGTAGGCTCTGGTATTCAGAAAGGCTACCACTCGGTATTACCAGTGTGTGGGAATATAGCCATTTATTCTCATTGAGCATGCGTATTTTCTGTGCATTCTGTCATACTGACAAGAGCTCATGAGTTTTTGACAAACACATAGCATTTGTATCAAGTTCTCATCTGATCCCTTGTGAAAATTAGGGATGTAGCAAGAAAAAATGTAGCAGATAAGGACACGTACTCTAGTACAAAGTGTATGGAAGTATGCGGTTATTCAAATCTGTTTCTGTTTTGGTCATCTTTGAAACATGGTATTTGCAGGGTCTTATCATATCTTAATTGATATCTCTTGATATTTTTACATGCTGTGATAATTATATTCTAAAAAGACTCAAAAGTACTGTTACCAATTTGGAAGGAAGCAGCTAATGGGGACCTCAGCTACAATGTGCAGGTCTAAGGGTATTTGTGTAAAGCTTTTGGCCTCAAGTTTGCTTTTTCTTTCTCCATGGAAGTCTTGCCTTTGACTTCTCTTGGAAGGGTTTGGAAAAAGTGAGCTTTCCATTATATGTGCCATTCATATAGTATTTACATTCATATAGAGTAGTAGGCCACATGCAGTTTTTATTGGAAAGTTACTTGAGATACATATAATTCAAGATAGCAAGTTATTTATGTTTTTCCATGGTTGAGATTTCACTTAGTAAATATCAGAAGAACTGAACCTTTCTATTTACAAAGCCCCTAAACCCGTTAGTTGTCATCTTTGCTGAGCAGTTAAAAAGCAATGTATCCTTCACACAAAGGACCTAAAAGTAGAGGTTGCTGCATCTAATTCCTTCTTAACACATCAACAGTAATAAACCTAATGTAATGGTGACTTGTAATAAACCTAATGTAATGGTGACTTGTACTTCTTCCTTTTAGACATAACTATGGTAACAAAATTGTTTTTTTTGTTAGTTCTTTCTCCTGCATTCTTTGCCTGTCAGCCCTTAGGGCATTTCTGTCCTGCTTCAGCCTTTATCAACCATGTGCACATTCACACACTGGATTGTTTGTAAGTCTTCTGCTGCGGAAGGCACAAAGGGAAAGATGCTTGAAAAAAGAGAAAGTATTAACCTGTATAGGTAGCACAGGGTACTTCCCAAAATGTCTCTTTGCACCTTGTCATTTGCCCCTTTCTTCTGCATTTATTTATTTAGTGTGTTATAGTTGGCATCAGTGAAATTGCAATAGTTGCCAGTCTTGCTATTGCCCTGTTTTCATGTAGATGATAGTCCATGGGAGTAGTTAGAGAATTTGAGCAGGCTGAACAAACAAGGTGATCAAAGTCACTACAAGTAAACTTCCCTTTTTCTGCTGACCTTTGATATTGTGGACATGTCCCTGAAAGGATTTGGACAGGGACAAATACGTGTTTTCATATTCACAGAGGTGTTCTGTGATGTAGCAGTTCTGTAAGCTGAACCAGAATTCATAATTTTTGTATAGACAGAATCCCATGATACTCATGGTAGATGCAGTTTGTAATTCAGGATTACCTGTTTGATGTGTTTTGTCTGTTTGAGTTATCATGATTTTACAATTTTATTGTGTAACATAAAATGTAATTTAATGCTGACATACTGAATGGCAGTCATCTGAGTTAAAAAGAAGCATGTATACTGTGAATTATTTCATGCTTTAATGCAAGAGAAGTTTTACAATGGTACTTCTGAAGATAGAGCAAATCTGTTACCTTCACATCTTGTGTTTCTAATGTTGTTTTACAATAGTATCTAAGAGACAGCAGATTTTAGGTTTGTGTAGAAAAGGAAATTCAATAACAAAACTAACAGACACTTTAAAAAACCATTTAAGCTTAAAAACTGTAAACATACTCTTTTTATTTACATTTTATGGTTTTACCCTTTATACTGTAAATTCAGTTTTATATTTAGATTACTTTGTCTATAAAGAAATAGGATATGCCCTTCAATACTTGTATTATAGACTGGAATCTTAACATAATACCACATACTTGTTCTCTGTGTAACTCTTGACATAACTCTTGACATTCCTGATACTGTTCTTCAGCCTGAACAGAATTCTTGCTCAAGTCTGTTACTCTGTAGTTTTATGGCTCATATTTCTTACTTTAATACCAGTGTTTTTTTCTTTCATCTGTCTTCCTTCCTGATGCTGTTATTCTTTTTTCCTTCCCATTGCTATAAATTTGTTTATCAAAAATTATTTTGTTGAGCAGAAATGGAACTTTAATATTGCCACTGGAAAGCCTGAGAAGATGGATGTTCAGAAAGAAGCATAATAATCTCTTATAGAAAAAGACTTGTGTAACTTTTCAAATATCATAGTATCATAGAATGGTTTGGGTTGTAAGGGACCTTAAACACCATCTAATTCTAGTCCCCCATTGTCAGGGACACCTCCCACTAGAAATGTGTTTAATCTCGAAGGAAGACAGAATTGGCTTACTTCAACTCCTGTCCTTAGCAAAGACACCACTGGGTACCTCTTTGGTTAACCGTATAACAAAGATTTCTTCAGCTCTCCACTGTGTGTTGATTTTACTTTATCAAATGTTGAAGAAGCCATGTGAATGTTAAATATTCACTGTATTCAGAAGATTGCAATTACTGTGATGTATACTGTTGGTTTTTTTATAGTGCTGTGGAAGAATAGTCATGCTTTATTGCATCTGTCATCCCTTTAGTGGGATGATTTTGTGCATGTTTATTTTTTCTTTAAGCATTTCACTAGGAAGATCTTTTTTAACCCCTCTAGTGTCTCATCCAGGAACTTGTGTTTGAGATTTTGCTCTGTGTCACGTATGAATTTCACATATATTAACAACATCTCCCTGCCTATTCCCAAAATTCATGTTCATTTTTGTACTAGGAGTGTAGTATTTTGAATATAGTAGTATTTGGACAGGTAGAAGGTAATTATGACATACATATGTGTTCTAATTATTAAGGTAAAAATGCGTAGTCTTTGGATATACTGCAGCAGATCATTTAAATCAAGTGGGCAATAAACCAATTGTCATACTGAGAAAAGATGAAGAAAAATACATTTCTTCATTTTTTCAATGTAGTTTTGAGTTTGTGAGGTGATGAATTCGAACGAGGGAAATTCTAATAAGGGAAAGAATATTGTAGGAATGAAAGCATAGCAAGAGGAAAGAGGAATCCTTTAGTTACGGCATGACAGCTGAAGGGGAGGGTATTGTGAAACAAGAAGGCACAGTGAAATAATGTAGCTGTAAAAGGAAGCCAGTAATGCATAATTATGTTACATATTGATAACTGACTACGTATGTTTATTGGGAGCTATATTTGCACATATTTAACTATTATTAATATTGTATCAAATATACATAGTAATGCAATAAGTGTATTGGTATAAAAGATGTAACTATTACAGTAAAATATCAACATGCATTTTGTAATAATGTAGTGTATTGAGATAATTTGGTATCTAATGATGTAGTCTTAATACCAAGCAAAAATATTTCTCTATTAACTTAATATGATTTAGCATGAAGATCCTAACACACAGGCGTCAAAGAATTTAGTTGTTTAGGCAGTTGTTTTTTGGCAAAGACTCATCTTGTTATAGCTCCTTTTGTCATGATGGTTTAAGAAGGTTTCAACAGTAAATAACAGCCATAATCCGTTTAAATTTTCCTTCATACTACAAATATTCGTGATACATGTAAGGTTTTGTGGTTTTGATGTTTTCTAACACTTTGTAACTGACCATTTTGTTATTGTTGTTGTTGCCTGTAGGATAGCATAACATTACCTTTCTACAGATCAGTAAATTGTTTTTAAGGATCTCAAGTGGAGTTCAGTGTAGGTGTCATGTTTTAAGTTTTACTTCCACTCATGTTGGCCAGTGTATTTCATCTGGGAAGAAGAAAATCTGGTCAATGTCTAAAATAGGTCCGATGTTGTAAGAGGTGCCATCTAAAATAATTGTTGTTTTATTTGCAGAAAGCCATATTCTTGAGGATGTAAACAAGTGTATAATCGCACTGAGAGAGCAAAATGCTGACAATTTAGATCGTGCAGCCGGTGCAATCCGAGGGCGTGCTGCAAGAGTAGCTCATATTGTTTCGGGTGAGATGGACAATTATGAGCCAGGGGCTTACACTGAAGGAGTGATGAAGAATGTTCAGTATTTAACCAAGAATGGTAAGTCTCATTTCTGAACTGTGTTCTCAGTTTCTTTAGTTGTAAAAGCATTCTTTTAGACGTCACATTTAAAAGGAATCCTGTGATTCTCTGATCTAATGCATTAATGATGCACTAATGTTTCACTATATGGTCTCTTATCTCCTTTCAGCATACTGTCCAATTATGATGATACTGTAAGTTCAAAACTAACTTTTAAAAATTAAATTACATAATTCATGTAAGGGTTTTTAACTTTTAGAGAACTTTCACTAGAGTTTTTAAATAAATGTAATTAGCAATGTTTGGAGACTAGTAACTGACAAGGCAGCAGCTTTCTGCTGTGTTTTACAGGCCTCAGCACATCTGTTTTAAGCAGATGAAAGGAAAGCTTGTAGAGAAATAGAAGCAGGTTCACGATTGGTTTATACTTACTTCTTCAAGGATTATTGTGCAGTGGTTAACAGTTTTTCTATGTGAATTTGGAACTTCTTAAAATATTTAGTAGTGTCCATTTCATTTTCCATGACACTAAAGAGAATATTCTTTACTGGAATATCCCCGTATTGGAAGCACGGTTGTAACTGTCCTATTCTATAAATGGTTTCTGGTTTTAATGTAAGCAGTGTAAGGCTGAATATGGTATGAGGGACTGGAGGAAGATCAGGAGAGATGAAGTATATCAATTGTGTCACTATATGTGCTACTTTCTGTGAAAGATGATCTTACATGTCTGAAATGTAATTTCTGTCAACAAGAAACTGAAACGAACTGTCAGCCATTTGCAATTGATGTTTTTTTCTACTTACCCTTTAAAGGGCATTACAAAGCATGAGGCTACTTGGGTGTGAACAGGATTGATTTTAATCCTATTTGTGTCTTAGAACACGTAATCTCTGGCCTTACATTTTTTGATTCAGTATATACACTAGGAGTCTGTTAAGACCCCAGGATTTACATGTTCTCGGTGGCTGGAAGTCTAATAGTTGGGTGGTTATTGCCATTAAGAAGTTTTCTGGTAAGTCTGTGTGTCTCTGGAATAGAGGATTCAGTTTCATGAACATAGAAGTCTGAACGCTAGCTCTGTCAGTCTAAACAGCTTTCTAATACATTATGTTCGCTTGACATTTATTTTACTTCAAGAAAAGACAGGAAGTTTGAGCACTTTTCAAATCAGTTCAGATAGGTCCAGGACAGAACTGCCTTCATGTGAAACAAGAGTGAACTGACATACCAAAGAAGTTGCAAAAGGGACAGAATAGTGAGAAGATTTTGGAATAGACTTGCCTGGTTTTATCTCCTTTACTGACATTTTGATGAGAAAATCCGAGAACTTGGAACATAATGTTCTGTTTTCGTAACTTTTGAAAGTACTATGACATATAGTAAGGGAAGCAGCAATTACAGAAAAGCATAGTTTTGATTCCTATGTAAAAGCTGAGCTCTTCTTTCTTGAAACTGGTGGTGTTGAAACACATCAGGAGTTGACGCTGATTTCTGTTCTGTTGCATTGCTGTGACAAATATATATATCTAAATCTGTGTATTTAAAAAAGACAAGAAAGCATAAAACTGGTTTTGATTGGAATATCTGGCTGTGTCAAGGGACATCAAGCACAGTGTCATTTGCGCAAATTTCTTTGTGGTACTTTAAACCTAAAAGTCCTATACTTCACATAATTCAATAGGAGCTGTAAAAGGAAAAATGTACTTTTCATTCCTACTCTTATTTATATGATCTGCAGTGAAAAGACTTCAAATCATTATGAGGATTTTTTGGTTGGTTTTATTTTTCTACTGCTTCAAGAGACATGAAAAATGCAGGTAAGCTGCAGCCCTCAAGTTTAACCCAATGCACGCAGTTACTGCTGGGTCTTCCAGGAGCCAGCTGATAGCGAGGTGACCTCACTAGAAAAGAACTTCGCATTTTTTCTGCCATCATTTAGCTTGTGTGAGTAACGCAGGGCAGTGAAGTGCATCTTTTATGCTCAATGAAAAGGTAATGTGTTACTGAAGAGACATTATATGAGGAGGAGTATACAGTTAGTGAAAATAGAATTATGCAATAGTAGTGTACTACACAGAAACAGCAAAAATGCACATGAAAGCATAAGATCACTGAATCTCTCTCTTCTGTTGGAAGACATCATGCTTAATTGAGATGGCAAAATTAGCTATTCTTCAAATACTTCTTTAATAACTGCTGTACAATAAGTGTTAAAAGCTGCTGCTTAGTTTCCTAGTTGAAGTTACATAGTCCTGTCCAGATACGAGTTGTTTTTAAACAAACAGATTTTATAGTACTGTATATTGGAGTGTCTGCTTTCTCCAGTTTGTTATTCCTCTCCTCTGTTTTGCACCTTCCCATTCACCCAACAACAAGAAAACCCTAAGCAAAAAACAGCAAAGCTCTGTCAAAACACTGCTAAGGTTGTGGAGTCCAGCTCTTAAAAGTTCAGTTATACCAGAATAAAGGTTGTCTTTTTAGCCTTGATTTGCACTTGGTATATGCATTATGGTGTTTTAAGTATGTGATTACACAGTTACACAGATTACACAGTTACAAAATAGCTGCTTAATTCATTCCACTGGATGGACCTGCTTTAGGCATTCACTAGGGTCACATATTGAAGGAGGCTGTTGTCCGTAGGATCAGTTTTGAAAATAACGGGGCAGAAGAATGCAGGAGGACAGTATATGATCTGGTGGACTAAGGAGAATCTCCATCCTTTACTGGATGCTGGGGGAAACTTAGTTACAAGAGATGAGGAAAAGGCTGAGGTGCTTAATGCCTTCTTTGCCTCAGTCTTTAGCGGCAAGACTAGTTGTTCTCTGGATACCCAGTACCCTGAGCTGATGGAAGGGAATGGGGAGCAGGATGTGGCCCTCATAATCCGCAAGGAAATGGCTGGCGACCTGCTACAGCACTTGGATATATGCAAGTCGATGGGGCCGGATGGGATCCACCCAAGAGTGCTGAGAGAACTGGCGGAGGAGCTGGCCAAGCCGCTTTCCATCATTTATCGGCAGTCCTGGCTATCAGGGGAGGCCCCAGTAGACTGGCGGCTAGCAAATGTGACGCCCATCTACAAGAAGGGCCGGAGGGTAGACCCGGGGAACTATAGCCCTGTTAGTTTGACCTCAGTGCCAGGGAAGCTCATGGAGCAGATTATCCTGAGTGTCATCACGCGGCACTTGCAGGGCAACCAGGCGATAAGGCCCAGTCAGCATGGGTTTATGAAAGGCAGGTCCTGCTTGATGAACCTGATCTCCTTCTATGACCAAGTGACGCGCTTGGTGGATGAGGGGAAGGCTGTGGATGTGATCTACCTTGACTTCAGTAAGGCTTTTGACACAGTTTCCCACAGCATTCTCCTTGAGAAACTGGCTGCTCTTGGCTTGGACTGGCATAAACTTCGTTGGGTTAGAAACTAGCTGGATAGCCGGGCCCAAAGAGTTGTGGTGAATGGAGTCAAATCCAGTTGGAGGCTGGTTACTAGTGGAGTCCCCCGGGGCTCAGTACTGGGGCCAGTCCTCTTTAATATCTTTATCGATGATCTGGATGAGGGGATTGAGTGCACCCTCAGTAAGTTTGCAGACGACACCAAGTTAGGTGCGTGTGTCGATCTGCTCGAGGGTAGGAAGGCTCTGCAGGAGGATCTCGATAGGCTGGAGCGATGGGCTGAGGCCAACTGTATGAAGTTCAACAAGGCCAAGTGCCGGGTCCTGCACCTGGGGCACAACAACCCCAAGCAGCGCTACAGGCTGGGAGATGAGTGGTTGGAAAGCTGCCTGGCAGAGAAGGACCAGGGAGTACTGGTTGATAGGCAGCTGAATATGAGCCAGCAGTGTGCTCAGGTGGCAAAGAAGGCCAACGGCATCCTGGCTTGTATAAGAAACAGTGTGGCCAGGAGGTCTAGGGAGGTGATTGTCCCCCTGTACCCCTCTGGTGTGGCCGCACCTCGAGTACTGTGTTCAGTTTTGGGCCCCTCGCTACAAGAAGGACATGGAGGTGCTTGAGCAAGTCCATAGAAGGGTAACAAAGCTGGTGAGGGGTCTGGAGAAGAAGTCTTACAAGGAGTGGCTGAGGGAGCTGGGATTGTTCAGCTTGGAGAAGAGGAGGCTCAGGGGCGACCTTATTGCTCTCTATAGGTACCTTAAAGGAGGCTGTAGAGAGGTGGGGGTTGGTCTATTCTCCCACGTGCCTGGTGACAGGACGAGGGGGAATGGGCTAAAGTTGTTCCAGGGGAGGTTTAGGTTGGATATTAGCAAGAACTTTACTTGAAAGGGTTGTTAGGCATTGGAATGGGCTGCCCAGGGAGGTGGTTGAGTCACCATCCCTGGAGGTTTTTAAAAGACGTTTAGATGTAGAGCTTAGTGATATGGTTTAGTGTAGGACTTGTTATTGTTAGGTCAGAGGTTGGACTAGGTGATCTTGGAGGTCTCTTCCAACCTAGATGATTCTGTGTGATTCTGTGTATAGTTGGTTTGGACTGCCCTTGTGTCTGCAGAGAGTTAGGTGACAGTTCAGGTTAATGAGGCTACAGCTAAATGTGGGATGCAGGAATACTCTCCCCCTCCTGGTGTGAGCGAGCACTCTGAGTACATCCTAGTTCTATGTCAAGATGAGATTGGGAGCTACTCTGTCTCGTCTTCTTTTCAGGTTTTAGTGGGAAGGACATTAGGGTGTGTGGTCAGAAAAGAATCCTGCAAAACATTTGAACCAACATCCCTGTCCAGATGTTAGGAGATCAGTACTGAGAATCATGTCCTGGAAATGCATGCTCCAGGGTCTGTATGAAACCTTTACTGACTATGGGAGAAAAGAATGTTCAACCACGTGGTCTACATGCTTAATGAAGGCAGTTGTTGAAACCAGCATTTCCTGTCTTGATTTTACAAATGCAAATGTGGTAGAGGTGCAGGTTGTATTCTTTTATGTTTAAGACTGAAAATGTTAATATTGGTACCTCTCCATCATTCCAAATGCCTGGTACTGTTGATTAGATTGAAAAGTGCAGGTCCTTGCATTTTGATAGGATTTGTTTACTGTTGCAGGAAAGCAAAACAAAACCTTTAAGGAAGACTGATTATAAAAACACAGGGTATTTCCACTTCTGAACTGGAAGAGTAATCCTGTACTGTATTTTTAAATAATCAGTGTACTCTATTCATTTTCCTACCTTCCAGAATCTGCAGTAGTTAAATTTAAATAAACAACTTATATTATGGTATCTACCTGTTGATACAGTAAAAAGCCTGTATTTATTGTAAATATTGTCAGCAGTGTTTCTTTCATGTCAAAGTATAATAATACACTATATAAAGTGCACATTCGTTTTATATAGATGTATATATACATGTATATAAATCCTCTATTTAGATTTAAGGATCTTGCGAAAATAAGGAAAAGGGGTGGAGACAAATACTTTAACTGTATTAAGGCACTAGCGCAAGTATTTTAACTGTGAGTCACTGTAGCTTTGCATCCAGTTGTTTTTATGCTAGTAGGGCTGAGGGACGTAGTGGAGCCCATTTTCCACAGCTTTTTAAAAGCAGAATTATGAAATACCTTGTGTAATTCACTTAGGGATAGGGTTTAATGTAAAGTTTAGAAATACTGATGAAGGTACATTTGGAATGAAAAATATGTTTCTATTCTCAAATTGTAGATCAGCTGTAGGTGTTGTTCTGAAACTGCCATTGGTAAGACACAAAATATTGGTCCCATTCCATTTGAAATATGACTGAACATAAATTAAGACAGAGTTTTATCTATAAGACAGAATGGTGATACCAAATTTAAAGCTGAACATGGATTTGAAATTGTCTCGCTGCTTCAGAAAATATTTAGAAGCATGTACATAGCTGTGAATTCCAAAAAAATTCTTCAGAGGGACGTCAGATCTATCAGACCTATATACCAACAATGCTGATTATAATTGGGAATTGAAGAGCAGAATAGATGGGAAGGGTTTTTTAAGCAGTTCATCATCTGGGTAAGTATAAGTTTCTAGACATTTCAGAGTCAAGAAAAATCTCATATCCAAACAGTCCCATGACTGACTTAGGAGGCTGTAGGACATCTCTTTTAGGTGTTACATATACATGCTTCTTTGCTATACCAAGGGGATACCGAGGAAATCTTTGGCCTCATTATCTCCTTTGTGGGACTGTGAGAGCTGTGTTAGGACTATTTCTAATTAAAGACTTTCTCAAATTCGTGCATTTATGCATCGCCAGTTTGCACATTTTCTTCATGTGTCAATGTGAGCAGCTTCACATGGATGAAAAACCCTTAGTCCCAGTGGGCCAAACACTTTAAACGTAGACCTGTTTTGGAGACATTTGGTTTGTGTTTAAAAACCTTTACAAGTTCAAATTAACCTTTTCTGAAGTGCTTTCCCGTGGTTTTGTCCTGAAACTCATTCAGTTCTTCCTGACCCAGTTGTCTGCTGTATGGGCAATTTTGCACGTTGTTTTCCAGTGACTTTAAAGAATTTGGAATTAAATAATTTATGTTTATTTCTTGGTCCCAAGAATGGTATCTTGGACACTTTCCAGAGTCTCCTTTCACTTCCAGTGTGATCAGTTGCATAGCCTCTGTACTTACGCTGGTCTACTCTACCTCAGACAGGACTTTGCCTGTATAGCACTGTATTAAATGATTCAGCTTGATGGATTAACTTTACTGCATTGCTTTTCCCTGGGAAAGAAATTTATCTCAGCAAGTAAAGATATTAGTGTTATCTGATTTTGATCTTCTTGCTTCTTCTGTTTTTTTTTTTCATTTATGTCTGTATCTTGCACATTTATTTGCATAAACTAGTAACTTTGTATTTTCTAAGTTGCTTTATTTGCTTTTTTCAAACAAGGGTTCCTAGACTTGTAGCAACAGCTTATGCTAAGCAACTGACAGTTTCCTTTGTCCACTGTCAGAACTGTTTGCAGTGGGGATTATATATTTTATCCAATTCAAAAACTTTACTCCCTCAAAAGATACCAGCCAAGGAGGTAACACGTGGAGGCTTTGTGGTATTTTATCCTGTTCACTCTGACATAAAGTATTTTATTCTATTTTTGCATGCCATCTAAGCCAAAATGGGGGAAGAGAAGTATTTCCAGAGACTTTATTGTCTTGCCTAAGACATACCTGCAGGTTACATAGAATGAATAAGCTGTTGAAGGTCTGTATCTCATGGTGTAAAAGGTGCCAATATGACCAATCTCATTCTAGATTACTTAGGTGATGGCGGCTGAAATGAGGTTGCTGAATATCATTTTGTAGTTTATGCAAAATCAAAATCTGTAATTAATTAAAAAGGGTGAAGTATTTTTAAGGGAAAAACATTTTTCACTGTTTGTCACCCTCAGAGTGAGATTTAAAGAGAATATTGTAGTTTATAATAAACTCTGTTCATCCTACAGAGGTTCGTACCCTTGCCTGTGAAGCCCAAGGTCTGCTAAATAGGACTGAGTCCTTTCTCTGGAAATGACTGAAAAGAAAATTGATAGAAAAAGACAGAGTATGGCTTCAGCTTGGAAGCTTGTGGAATTGGTGTAGAACTCAGACAAGAATCAGGTTATAAGAAACTGTATTCAACAAAGAATTATTGTAAAAACTAAGAGAATAACTGTATAAACTAAGAAAAGTGCTGTAGGTAAACGTTCCCTCTCCCTTAAAGTTTTAGGGATGTTTATAGTTGCATAACTTAGCTTTATATATATATATATATATAATTTTTTTTTTTTTGCTTAGGATTACCAATAGTTGTGAAACTATCTAAAGCAATATCCATTAATTTTTGTATCCGCTGCTGTATTACAGAGTCAACAACCTGCATTAAGTCCACAGTGAGCTTTTTTTGTAAAGCTCTCTTCTAATCCTTCTGAAGCTGTGTTAAAAATACTAGCTGTAAAAAACTGTCAGATTTGTTTCACATGTTAAGAATGTTCTGAAGAAACAGAAATGTCATCTAAAGTCTTTCGTGTTTCAGATAATCAAAAAATGACTCTGAGCATAATGCCATGTCTTATTGCCAATCTTACCTTCACTTCCTGTAGCTTTAAAGTAGCATTTCTTCATTCTTAATAACAGTAATGTACATATTAAATAAATGGTACATGAGAGGATGCTCATAACTACTTGTTTGATTGCTTTAAAATGCTGTTGTGCTTAGTGATCATCCAAGGAACTGAGAATAAATCTCTCCAGTGCCCTGTGCCAACGGGCTTTGTTCAGTAAGAGCTTCAGTGTCTGATGCAGTCTTGCTGTCTAGGGCGCTAGGTCTTAAACACAGTCTACAAAAACTTTTCTCCTTCCTGAGATAAAAAATAGCAAGAACAGCATTTAAAACACAGCATTAATACAGAATGAAGTTATGTTTATAAATAAGCTAACTTTATTTTTGCCTTCTTCAGTTGTTTTTTTTTTTGTTGTTGTTGTTCTTTTTTTGGTTGTTAGGCCTTTCTTCTAAATTAGGATAGTAAAATACATTTCTATTACTAGCATGGATTTGACATATATGATGTCGCTTCAGCTAGTTAAATGGGGAGAGGGAAGGAAGATGAGGGAAGGGTCTCTTGGTTTTAGTGGCATCTGCCAAAGAAACTGGGAAAGGGAAGGATTTTTTTTGTGAATTTTAAAACTTGCTCCTGTGATAACAATTTTGCCATGTATCCTTGTGCACCTAGCTTTATTTGCAGTCTGATTCTGGAGCAGAGGACTCTTGCATAAGCCTTCCTTAGATGTAAATATAATAATGTACAGTAAGTGTTCCTACTCCCCCCTTCCCCCCCCCCCCCCAGTATAAATTTACATCTACCAGGATGTAGTTTGTCATTTTCTTTCTTTACTTCCTCCCTTTCTTTCCTTCCTTCCTTTTTCCATTTCAGAATTGCCTTTTTATGTTCAGCATACACAATGTGATGATTTCTTCACTGCTTCTGTTTACTTGAGTGTACTAGAAGAAATGGCTTGTGACTTTCCAACATGTAAATTAACTTCGTTTATCCCTTTTAATATATTTTCCCTTTTAGATCTTAAGGGGCAGAACAGGGATTCTTTTGGTAGTGTTCATTCATAATGGATTTAAGTTGTTAGCCAGATCAGGGAACTGCTACTGATCTTTCTATAAAATATATTTTATTTTAAACTTAAGCAGGTATTTTAAACTTAAGCAGACTCTTCACTGAGCTTTAACTTGGACAGTTGTTATCTGTGTGCCCATATCAAAGCCATTACCAGCGTTTCAGCTGGGACTTTCTTATGCAGAGGACCTTAGGTTTCTCTTCTTTTCCATGCTAAGGACCTTTCATTTGCAGTTCTGTAGTCTGCCTTTCACTTGCAGCTCTGGAACCTTTCAGATAGTTATTGTGAATGTATTTTCCAGTGTCTCTGTGGCAATGTTTTCTCCCTGATGTTTTAATAATGTTTTTCTCATAGTCTTGCACCTACAAACCCTGTTAAAATTGTTACTGTACATTCTTGTGGGAATTACAAGTACGCTGTGCTCTTTTCATATTTGTTTGTGATAATTTTTTTTGTCTTAGACACCAGTTTAGCAATTACTTCCTTTGTCATTCAACGTTCAAAGAATTCTTTTGTCCTGTTGTCTTTTAAAACATTGTAGTACATCAGGGATGTCATCTATCTTACAGCACCTCATTAGTTTTCATCTGAATATTTTAAAAAAATTCGGTATATTAGGGACATTCGAGTTCTTAACCTAGCAGCTTTGGCTATTTCTGTTGCTTCTTGGAGCCAGTTGGTCAGATATACCTACTGTTGTTTTTTTCTGTTTTCCATGGACCAAACCTTTTAGATTTCTTCAATGTTTATAGCTTCTATCCATTTGGTTTCACAACATTTACATGTCAGAGTGTAACCTGCCTTCTAAATAGGGCTGTGGACTGAGTAACTCCATATCACAAATCACAAAGTGCCTAAGAATTCGTTCAATATTCCATAATCTGTGAGGACATTTTTGTTCAAATATCCAACTTGAATCCTGTCCTGTTACGATTTCCCTTAGACCTGAAAAATTCAATTCTTGTTTTTCAGTTTTAGATCGTTCTCAGATTTGCAGAGGTATCATTTGTTTTTGTTTTCTAACCCGAATTAAAAAACAGCAAGAAAACCTTCCACAGTTTATATTTTTACATGGAATATTTTCCTTACGTTTATAAGAAAATTTCTTAATTGTTAGAACGTTGGACCATAATCATCAAATTGCACGGTCTTTCTCTGTGGTTTTTTTTTTTTTTGGTAATACTTTCAACTATGTACAGTTAACCATTCAAAAGCCTGCTCTGGGTAAGATGTTCAGTGTCCCACCCAGATTCCTTTCTGGCAAACATGCCCTCAACTCCCTCAACTCTTATTGGTTTCCTCTATAGTAACTGCAGGCTGTTGGATTTGGAAATTATGCAGCAGAACGTGTTGGGGGGAACATATGCATAATTGAGCAGGGTTTATTTATGCATGTGTATTTATGTATGGATCATAAATCTGTTAATATAGTAGAACTGATTCTTACTAAAATTATAAATGATACATTTGTGATCATTTTGTTCACATCAGATCACAGTAAGTCTCTCAGCACTGCCATTAATGGCAGTACGTGGAGAAGTGTTATTGAATTATATGCTGATTAAAATATCTATAAATAGGGCTTCTCTTTCCTTTCTAAGGACCAGATTCTTTTTTTACCCAAATCCCACCACTACTTGCATTGTACAAGGTCTGGTCTGCTGTGAGCTTTGTTTTGACTCAGAGTTGATGAGAATTTCAGACTGTCCCTTCAGTTTACCCAGTGCTATTAAACAACTGTAGTTAGATTAGTTCTGGAATAATTCACTAGACCATCTTAAGATTCATCTTAAAGTGAAGCTTTATATAGCAGATAAAAGTGTAGTAATACATCCATCAATTTTAGAGCATTTGGGATGTAATTCATGCAGTAATATACAGCTGTCCATCACTCATTCTCCTTTATGATTGCTGTCAAGAACTAAAAATTAAAAGGTAGACAGCTTCAGTTGGAAGATTAGAAGGTGTGTGCCTTGTGCATTGTTACCAAAAAATCATGATAGAAGCCTTCTGTTGCCATCCCAAAGCAATATAAAGCAGCAGCCATGCTTCTCATATGGACTAGTCAGAGCTCGCTTCAACAGCTAGGTTAGGCAGTGAACAGTTTGACTCCCCTCTTAAGCAACAAAAATGCTTGAAGCCATCAATCTTCTGATAGTGTGCTCTCTTTATCTGAAGCAATTTTATAATTTTTTTTTCCTGAACTTAAGCTGCAAATGAGTGTTTCTTGTATTTGACCGTTAGTGTTTTCTATATTGTGTGGCCCAGAACCAGCATTATAACACAGGATACTTCCTTTCTTCTAAATGGTAAGGGAGACAAACACACTGTTTGTCTCCCTTAACATTGTTTCATTTTTTTAAGTAGATACTTAAGTAGATTTATATAAGGGTCACCTGTTCTGGGCACTTAAATGTTTTTAAAGGGTGCATTCATACTCTGTGCAGTAGCAATTTCAGACTCCCAGAATAAGCATACCTTCTCTTCCTTTGATGTCTTGCTTACTTGTAAGAATTGGCAGTGTTATTATTTTGGAAGTATTTTTTAATGTACAAAGGTTACAAATACTTCATTCTGCATTTATGAGTCTGCAAAATACTAAAGAAGGTATCTTATGTAAGTATCCTATAGCAGAAGGGAGCTGACGCATGGCAACGTTGCAAATGGATGCAATAAATCTGTATGATTTAATCTGATACATTGTCAGATACACAGATAAACATTTAAAGTCTGTTGGTACTTTATTTTTAGTGTGATTATTTGCTCTACAGTCTTTTAAAAATGTTGATTTTTTTGAGAGCTAATTGTAAGATTTTCTGCAGCACTCCATATTTCTTCTTAACAGCAACATGTAGTTATCTTGTATTTACTCAACTTCTTCACTTGCCTTGTATTTATTCTGTATGACAAATATTATTCTGTATGACAAATAAGGTACGTACCTGTATCCTATGAATCTATAGAGTTTATATTCTGATAATGTTGGGAGCAATGTTAGTTTACTCAGTGTTGTATGTTTCTAACTGTTGATCATGAGTGGATGTGTATTTAGAGTTGATAATTGACATGGTTGAATCCTGAAGTCGGCCATCCTGAATCTCCCTGCATTGCAGGTTAGGAGGAAGTAATGTTGTAGTAAGCTTTTGTAAACTCTAAACCACAAGTAAAGAATAAAAAACCTTCTGGAACCTTTTCAGCCTTCTCGTACTCTCTAGATAGAATTGAAAGTAGCAGGGTATCTAATTGAGAATCACTACCTCGTCTGTCAGCAGTCCATTGCAATTGGAGCTCACCTTGACTGTGTATCCAGAACAGTCAGCACCTATTACAAGTTTCCATTCTCGCTCTTCTTCCAGATTCCCATAGAGGACTTTCTTTTCCTAAAGAACTTCTTCCTGAAAACAAGACTAGCATTAGCACTGATAGCTGTAAATGTTCATTAGTTAATTAGTTACTAGTTGATTAAGAAGTTTCTGTTAATACTGAAGAATGTTCTTAATGTCATTGGTGGATGGTTGGTTGAGGCAAAGTTTCTTTTCTCGGGGAAAGTATGTACTACAAGATGCAATTACTGTGAGTGTAGTGAATGCAAACATCTCATTTAGATTCTTGCTTTTGAATGCTTTTCTGTTTCTGGGGTAAGAATTGAGGGACAGGGCAAGTTGAACAGTACCTCTGGTATTCTTAGTTCAATATTCTACCATTCTGTCCTTTGTTTTGTATGGTAGCCCATCCTGCTACTTTATATAAATAACTGGTATGTGAGAACATCATACTCTGTCTCTTCATCATTCAATATAAAAGTAAGAAAGCAATGACTTTGTTAGCCTGTGTGAGTTATTTTCATTATTTACATCAGTTCTGTCTGGTTAGGGGGCTTACATGTATATGATCATCTCGTTCTTTTGTTTATGCTTGATCTGTTTGGACTTCCAGATATCTTATAATTACACAGAATCCCTTTACCATTTGGTTTTAGATGCAATTAGATATATAAACAATGCCTAAAATATTCTCAGTCCTTGCAGTAGTTAAAACTAAATCAATTTAGATAACATAGAAAGACATGCAGGTTCCATCCAGATGTGCGTGACAGCTCTTTGAAATGTTGCTGAGAGAGGTTCAGGTCAAAGCCTGATTAGATGAAATCCAGCACAACTAGCACTGAGTTCAGTTTTTACCCTGCTTTGAGCATGAGGAAAATTTCTCAAGTTCTTGGATAGGTTTGTTTCCTGTATGACCCCTTAGGGAGTTCTGTCTGCATGTATGAATTTTTGCAAAGATGTGGAGATGCAGATTTTGGACATACTTTCTAAATGGAGGAATATTCAAGGATGAAGAAAGTGTTTTGAGTGTGCAAGGAAAGAGCTAGAATATATAGTAATATGGAGAAGAATGTACAATTAGAATAAAATAGAATGTGATAATCTTGCTCCAAAGTATTAAATAAGAGAAGAAACTAAAGATACTTTCCTTATCTAGACCTACGGTTTTTCTGTGGAAGATGGTTGAGTAGAGCTCTGTTATTTTCTACAAGTGAATGGTGTTCTGCATTTTCTTCCAACTGTCTTAATTATCATTACTTTCTGTAGAGCAGTGTGGGCAAAAATCGTACATTGAGTGCTTCAAGACAGAAAAATACCCTTCTGATGTGTGAGCACCATCAGCAAAAACAGGTGTCCAAGAAGGCTTATGCAGCTGTTTGCATCAAAAGAAGGATATGATATTTTTCATCTTCCATGGTAGCCAGAATTCCAGCAGTTTGCACTCTTGTTTCTTTGTTAGGAAGTCATCTTCCTCAGCCTTCTTCTTCAGCTCAGTCGGATGGTGAGCTCATGGTTTAACACTTCAGATAGGAAATCTTTAAGAGATCTGTGAGCCTGGAGACTAGATTATTAATGTGGATTTCCAGTTGTATTTATGACATAAATGCTTGAATTTCTGATAATTGTACTTAGCGCGTTAGTATTGGTAAACAGTTTGATTTACATAAAGATCTAAGTGAAGTTATTTTACCATCTAATCTGAAATCTATTATCCACTTCAAATAAGTCCAGTAAGGTAACACATTTTGAGTAACATTTACTTATGTTCTTGTAGTTAACACACATAGCAACCTTACATATCAAAATGCAATGTTGTATGTGTCTGCAAGTTTGAGAATGATTTATACTTCCAATGTAATCAGGAACATAATGGAAGAAACCCAAAGTTGTGCAAACTGGGGACCCCCTAGCAGGTTTTGTCATTACAGTAACAACTACTTCAGTCTCTATCAGCACAGGGAATTGTACGCCCATCTCATCTTTTTCTTCCTGCACGGACAGGAGTGTGAGTTGGCTTTAAAGCACCTTAGTAGGCACTGGTGGAGGAAGAATGTTAGTAGGACGCCTAAAAAGCCATTTCTTATTGGAGTAGAGATCATTATCCAGATGGCAGGATTGTGAGGACTTTCTTGGAGTTGTCAGTTGCAATAGGGTAAGTTAAGGTATTCTAGAAGACAAAGCCATTTTTTAAATGAAAAGGCAATTGACAAAACAATTAAAAAATGCAAAAAGTCCATGAAAAACACAACAAAAAGGCCACACGTAATAAAATTAGCTTAAAGTCTGGAGAGAACCACTTGAGATTTTTTGTGTTATCTGCCTTTGGCACAAACAAGCTACCCAGTGGGATTTCATGTTCTGCAATAAGCAGGCTTATGGGTTTCAAGGCTTATGATTCCTTACTGTAATTGAACACACTTCTTACATATACCAACATCCCTTTATCTGTTTTCATGTAAAACAGTTTTAGTAATACCATGGTTTAGTAAGGACAGCTTTTGTGTAGGTGCTTACACCACAGGGTTCAGTATTTAGGACTTAACTTCAAACCCACTGAAATCACTGGAGTGGTTGACATGAACTCTGCTGGCTCATGTCTCAAAAGCCTTGTCCCAGTTCTATTTACTGAGTTTTACTGTTATTTATTATCAAAATAAACCATGAAGAACATACAAGTTTGCCAGTGCACAGTATATTATGGTGTTAGAACAAAGACAGGGATTAAATGCACAAAGTTTATCATGAAGTAGTGTTTCCTGAATCCTTTTGAGGCTAGCTTTTAATACTAAGTTCAGACTCAATATTTTTTTGGCAATATTCAGAAAAAATATATGTATTTTTTTCAGTTGACACGCAAGTTCATTGGTGTTTTACTGTTATCAAGAATTTCAGGATTTGGTGTAACAAGTTGTATTTTTCTTGTTTGCCTTTTAACTGTCAGTCTTCTATGAAATGTAATTATTCTTGATTAAATGCTTTTAGTTATTCCAAGTTAATTTTTAGTAGATGTGTCACCTTTTTCCCAAACATGCTTTGTATTTTTATCTTTTGTCATTTGCTAACACACATCTCAAAAGCAAAGTATCTGATCTTGCTTAAAAAAAAAAAAAAAAAAAAAAAGAGTTCATTTCTGATGTTCCCCAGTGTGGCTTGCATTTTTTTTTGTCCTTGTGCCAAATAAAGTTGGGATTATTTTTTTTTTGCAGGAGTATCCCTTCTGGCTAATTCAATTACTTTCAGGTTTTATAAGATGATACTGCACCCAGTGGCAACCAGATTTCTCAAAAGAAGCTATTTCTAGTTAGGTTCCAAAATAAATGGCAGCGTTTTGGAATGTTTAGATTGTTTTCTACTGTTAGTGGTTTGAAGACCAAGTTATTTTCAGCATGATTTCAATGTTCGGGAAATATGGCCCACTCCCATGTTCGCAGCTTCTAAAACTAGAGCAGTGCATCCTGACCTTACAGCGTCACGGTAGATGAAAAATTCCTTGTACAAAGTGCATAATAATCACTTCTCCAACACTTGTCTTCAGCCTTCTGCCATCACTGAAGGACGCGCTCTGGGGGTAATGGAGAAGTTTGTATTCAGTAGCTGCTAGGCTCATTTTTTTTCCCTACCTGTGGATAGGATGACTGGAATTAACTCTGGTTTAGGCATTGTTTTCCTGATACTTCACTAAATCTGTTGCTCATTAACCTCATGGAAATTTAACTTTTATTCTTGTCTGAAATCTATGATTTCAGTATAATGCTTAAGATGTTACGGACTAATGTTCCTAATAAAATAATGAAATGTTAAGTTTTAGGAATACCACCTAAATGAATGAATTCTAGGTCGTTATTAGCGCGTATGAGACGACTGTAGGAACATATTCGTAACTTCTACGAAGCTGTATTCAAATACAGGATTTAGACTTTGATTTAGATTTTTATGGAGGCTGCATTCACTGCACATAAAGCATGTTATGAAGAAAATCTATTTGAATATGTGATAAAACTACTGTATTTTCACTGGGTTAATTGAGGATGAAGGCACATTTTCAGAGATTTTTGGAGTCACAGTGGTGTTCTACTATTTAAAAACTTGTGTAAAATATTGGAAGGAGAATATATACTTTTTATTAATACGGATTATGATGTAAGCATACATTTTGTGCTTCATTAAAAATATTTTTAATTCTGTTGAAAGATCATTATTTCTTGCTAATACTTGTAACTCTTGTAGATAAATTAAAGAAATAAGTACTTCATGAGCAGTAGAGCTGTAATATATATATATATATACACACACATCCTTTGAGGTATCCAAATAGAGCAGTTTTTTCAAGATGTTTCAAATCTGGAAACTCTTTTAAAAAAATAATCCACAAACATTGCAAATTGAATTTAGTGGCTAATTTGGAACTTCAAGGAGACCAAAGCTCTTTGACAGTCTGAATAGAGAGTTTGTATATGCACTGTGCTATGCTTTTTGATCACACAGTGAAAAACTATTTCTGAAGCTAAAAGTCACCACAATTGGACACCACATCCTCAGAAGCATGTTTCCAAATACTGTTGAAGCATGTTCTAGTGAAAAACCTGAGGTAAAATCATTTAATATCCTGCAGGTTGTTTGCAAGCAGTCAAGGTGCAAAGAGGAGACAGCGTATCTTGTTCGTGGCTGCTTTGAAACCTCCCTTTCAAAACACTGTTGTCATAGTACAAGTTCTCATTTCTGGAGAACTGTTCCAAAGGAAGTCATTGGTTTTCTCTGGTTAGGGTATTAAATTGACGGAGAAGGTTGAAGAACGTTGGTGTGATTCTCCTTCTGTGTACCTGCAGATTCAGTCCATTGTTTCCTACAAGGTTTCCTGTTTTCACAGGAAACCCTTTCTCAGCCCTCAGAAAACAGTTCTGTGTATTCCTGTGTTTTATGTCATGATTGATTCATTCAATGAATATTTAAATATCTATGTGTTGTGGCCCACCATAACAATAAATTTTTCTCGATTCTTTAAGCTTATGTTACAGGTATGAAATCAACTTACAGTTGGAAAAAGATCATTTGTGTGTAAAAGATGCAGATGATTTTATAGGGAGATAATTTTTTACAGTGCAAGAGAACAAACATAGCAGTCTTGTATTCCAGTTTCTGGCAGAGTCCAGCAGAGAGGTCTGCAGCGTTCTCGCTCTTGTTCTTACACACCTTTGCATGTGCCTTTCTAAATTTTATCTTAGCAAGAGATGAGCAGAAAGCCTGTAGTTACTGCTCACAAGCTCTGCCTGGTTTGGCCCGCCCTTTTTTTCAGTAGCCAAGTGGTGGGTGTAGTCTGTTGTTTTAGGCATAATGGTCACTTGAGCCAAATGTATGTTTGCTACTCCAGAGAATAGACAGTCACTGCTTAATGCTTCTGTGTAGGCAAATTCAGTCTTGCAGCATTTGGTAAAATACACTCTCTACTCTCAAATGTTGTTTATGAAACTTGTCCATTTTTCTCTGTTGCAGTGTCTCAAAATTGTATGAGTTGTATGAAAAATAAAGATCAGATTTTTGGGGAAAAGGGTCAGGATTTTAAATTTTATGTATTTCATCTTTATGAGTTGCATGAAGTGCAGTCTGCTACACAAAGGAAAAACAGCAACATATTTCTTTTTCTCCTTTAGATGTAAAATATAAACAAAAAATCGTGATCTGTTTTAGAATCTGCCAAGAAAAGTGACTAGATAATGAAAAATATTAAGGATCATACAAACAGGGCTTATGCTAGGGTATAGAGTAAGGGTTCCTTCGCAGATTTTTGGTCTAGACTTGTTCCCCTTCAAATAAAAGGATTCTCTGCCTTTGTTTGTTTGTTTTTAGGAAACTATAAAATTAGAACTGCAGGATTGCATTGGCAGTTTGACATTACAAGTCAAACTGAAATAAGATGTGACTGGTAATGACTGACATGAACCACTAATCAAAATACAGTGTGTTCAGTTTTAGTGTTTTACTGAAAACATACACGCCAATCTGTATGTATTACAGGCTTAAAAAACATTTTACTAACTTTAGGCAGCGTCCTTCTTGCAGTAGTGATCCAGGCTTAGATAATTTCTTTATATTTTTCTTTCTTACTCCTGTGGTTTGGAGATTTTTCTGAATAAAAGTGCCTGCTGCCCTGCTATAAAGTAGGGCTTGGAAAGTGCCAGGAGTTACATACCAAAGAAAATACAGTGGGATAGAGAAAATGAAGCAGCATTGTATCAGTTTTTTGTTGTTATTGTTTGGTTGATTGTTTTAGAATAGAACTTAAACGCTTTTCTTCAAGGAAAAAGTGATTTTGAGAAACTTGATTTCTCAATTTGTCATTGAATCAAGATAAGTCCTTTTCCCAGAAGGTCTGTTTAGTTGGAAGCATCACTTTTGTAAGGGAGAACTGTCTCAGTTGCAGTTACTGACCTTGTTTAATTGAATGATCTTTATAAGATCATTTTATAATTGAAACTCTTGCTCAAGAAATGCATAAAAATGCCAGTTTAAAAGCATTCCTGTATAGCAAAAGAAATACACTTAGGTTCAAGCATTTGCTTAGTGTTCTGGTGAGAAGAGTGTTGTGCGGCTATTGGGACCAGAAGACAACTCAGCAACCGTGCAGTTTGTGAAAGTGATACTCCTTGAATGCAGCAGTTAGCAGAGGGCCACCCTCAGATGAAGGGATCTTGAACAAAATCCTGGCAATAATGAGTTAATTAGGAGTTTAATGGATATCAGTAAACAAAGTCTAAAGAAGACTGATGAACAGATCAGTGATTTTTTTTCCCGAAATGACGCAGTTTAGTTTGTTCTCTCAACTGATGTATGGCAAAGTGTAGAAATTAAACTTCTTTGCCAAGTGACAAAAGCTTCCCTATGTAAAGATGGTAATGATTCCTTTCGATCGCCAGGATTTCCATTCAGTAAACACTGCTCAGTACAAAATGAAAAGTCCCACCCCAGGTACCTAAAAGAAGATGCTCCTCTGCTTTGTACAAACTTGGTCCTGTTCAAGTCTTCGTGTTTCTTCCAGTCATTAAGAGCCTTTTCTGGACCATTTCAATCTCTATCACTATTTTTATTGAAAAGGTAGAGCTTTGGGTAACAACTTGAGAAGATGTATTATCACTGCATTACCTTCAAACTATGTAAGGTAACAAATGCTGAATTATTCTGTTTTCTGCTCTGTCTTTATGCACCTATAGCAATTTAGACAGTTTCTGGAAACGTTTCAGGGACAGTTGAGCAAGGGCAGCACATAGAAGACAGCAAGCCCTATGCCATTCTTGTTGAGTCCAGTGTAAGGGCCTGCTCCTTTTCCATCTTATCATTTGTCTAAATCTGTCTGTTACAAGGCTGTTACAGTCTTAAAGTTATAAGGCTGTTATAAGGCTGTTACAGTCTTAAAGAGATTTAATTACTTAGAGCAAGAAAAAGGGGTATCAGTGCTAGCTTTGACCCTTTAAAACCATGTTAGCTACAGTAATAATTGAGAACTACATGGATCTTACTGTATTAGCAGAAGGATGTATTCATGTCCACTGATCTGTGTTGAGACCATTAACGGAATGAGGGATGCCAACACTTTATGGTTAGATAACTCTTGCAGGTATGCAAAAGTGAAAGTGCCTGTGAATAACAGCCTTCACCCCTGCTGATGTGTTGAGATGCCACATGCTTAACTTCCTGCTGCTCAGAGGAGCTGCCTTTCACTTTGGATTTCTTTCTCATCACTTTTGACTTCTAATCCATGGCAAACCTTTTCCTCTTGCCCTGTTCGTTTACGTCTGCTCTAGTTTCTTCTATCTACTGTTTCCCTTAGAGTAACACCTACAGAGTACTACAGCAGATTGGAGACAGCTGCTTTTCCCAAGTTAAGGCGTTCAGACATTGTAGGGTTAGAACTGTCCGAACGTTACTGTTGTATCTTCAGTGGAGATCTCTGCACGCACACCTTCACCCACCCCCTTTTCCTTCTTTCTCCTAACTGTGCAAGGTAAAAATACCATTATGCATTTCTCTTGGTTCTTTGTACGCTTAGATTTTTACTGACAATTTAAGTGATACTGTAATTTTGAGGAATAATGGTCATCATGTTTAGCTATTTGCACTGTTGTTTTGGCAAAAGGCAGACACTTCTAGAACAAAATGATCTGTATAGTTTTAGTAATAGCATATAGAAAGGTGTTAAAAATATTAGGCGAATGTACTTGTATCTGCAATGAACACCTGGCTGTATAAACACAAAAGTAAAATCCATGCATCTGCCCTTCACAAATGATCATCTCACAGCTATCTCATTTCTTTCACAAAGTCCCTTTTCTAGGATAAATTACCATATATCCATTCACTTCAGTGAATGTAACAGTCTCATACACATAATATCTTTGAGATTTGCAATTACCTGAAGACCCATCTTAATTGATTTTCCCTGCTTAATCTCTGTTCTTACAAACACAGTTTGTAAAAACGATTGTCAGTTCATTTTAATAAAATGTCTTGTCTTTTTTCATATAATTCATTGTCTTCATAGAGCATAAGTTACTGTTTGGGAAGGATGCAAGATGAGAATACAACTTTATATTTAAAAATATAGTTAGTTTTTGTGACTTTAAGCAGGGCTCAGAAATACTTATATTTAGTGACAGATATTTGGTGTTTATTCATTGATTTTGTTGTTCTAGCTAGGTTTCCCCAGTACTTCTGCATGCTTAAATTCAATTAACCATCTTCATCCAACCCACTAAAACAGTTTTTAATTGGAAAAGAAATCAGATACTAGGTATTAAAAATCAAGGAGTGCTTTATTCTGACATAAAATTAGAGAAAAGTAAGTGAGAATGGCCTTCTGTCATACTGATAACGGAATCGTGTGCTGAAAACGGGTTAAAGGTCTTCGCATCCCAGCGAGTTATCTTCCATTATTGTAGACTGTTAATTCTCTTCCTACTGTTTTAGAACAGATAACAGTTTTATTTTTTCTAGTTGCAAGCAGTAAAACAAAGAGATTGTAATACCTCACAAATATCTTTTTCTCTTGTCTTCCATGTGTATTGGAGTGTGGATGTGTGCATACAGTGTGTATGCAGTTGAATGAAAAGATACAAAGTTTAAAATAATACAGGAAGTGTTACCATCATATTCAATAAAATAAGCCATTCTTTGAAGACTCAAATTCTATCAGATAAAAGGTGAAAAAATAATTCTGCGCTATTTTTTCTTCATTTAAAAATTATTGACTTTATACAACAGTCACAGGGAATGGGAGTAGTATGTTACATTAGGTATAATTAAAAACAAATCCACCATAACCCAGGAACAGACTTGTGGAATTCTTTTATTTACTGGATGAAGCATGAATGCTGTGGCCTCTTCTGAAGATTTAGGTTTTCTTAAAGGAGAAGAGAAAGTGCACTAAGAGACACAGGCTAAGGGCATCACAGGCTGGGGTAATGCCAACCGTTGGTTTCCGGGCTGAGCAGTGAACGTGGAATGAGTGTCTGTCAGTCTCAGCATTCATAAGCAAGCATGTGAGCAAACCCACTCTTTAGTCCTAGCAGTGTTAATCTATAACACTTAATGCAGAACTTGGGTTGTGTTGCACATGGGGCAGGAAGATATTCTGTGTTTCAGGGTGTCCGTTTCCCAGATTTTTATACACTGATATAATGGTGAATTTATTACATGAAGTGAATTCTGTCTTCTTTTCAGTACTTACATCCAGATTAGCTTTTGCTGTTGTACTAATGTATGGCACAAAAGTCCTTGATGCATTTCTACAGCTCCTTGTGCCTTAATGTGAATCCTATTTCAATGAAAAAGAAAATAATAATAATTTTTAAATGCTTTTGAATGACTTTAAGTATCTTCTAAATGACCTTTTCAAAGGTCATTCTTTTTAAAGACTAAAATAATCCTACTTACCCCAAAATGTCCTTTACATACTCTTTTTCAAGAATATTCTGATCGCTTCAAATTTCATAGGAATTGGCATATCAAGCATAAAATTAACAATAAGCAGCATGTATAATGTGCATAGAAGTATGAATGCTATACGTATTTTTCTATAACACCACTGTAGCTTAAGCAGTATGTGGCATAAGGCTTATTCACTAGATGTTTCACAGAGATCTGTTTTTTAATTCAAAGCTCAGGATATCTTTTCCCCAAAGCTGTTTTCTCTTAAGATGTTTTTCCTAAAATATAATGAAGGGACTCCCTCATAGGAAGTTCTCTGTTTCCTCTTAATGATTTGTCCTGTTTAGTACATTTGATAGTCCCAATTTGGTAGTATTTCTTCAGCAGCCTCTCAAAGTTGCCTGATGTGTTAGTGGGCTCCCAGCTGGCAGAGCCTTTGCCTTGGCATGTAACAAAGCCAGTGAAGAAAAACTTCCTTGGAAATCACTGGTAACAATTCTAGTCATAGAAATTGAGGCTGCATGCAATTCACATTCATTTTAAACAGCTCTAAGTGCAGCTTTTGTTGACAGCAGTGGTGCCTGCCACCTCCATCTGCCTTTTCCTACTGCCTGCCTTGTACCAATGCTAGCATGTCATCTGTCTTGCCTGGTAGCAGGTTGGACTAGAGGAGTGAACCAGTTTCAAGTGCTTCAGTTTACTGATCCTTCTCATGGTGCTGCTGCATGACCGCTAGCTTTAAGATGAGGACACGCATGTGGAGGTTTCATGCTGGACCATAATTAAATTGGATTAGTTAAACTGAAAGCTCTGTGTTTCCACATGAAATTCACTTACGAGAAGAAGTCCTTTATACATTTATTTTGTGTGTGTGTATATATATACACATAGACTTAGAACGTCTACTAGTCTTAGCTCCAGTGTATCATAAGACATGCTGTTCAGGGCAGATGCCTCAAAATTGAGTCCAGTGACTTCAGTTAGGTTAAAGAAGGTCATGCTGTTTTGTACTGTGAACTGAGATCAGGAGGAGTGGTTGTTCCTGCAGCATATGAACGCCTTGCAATGGCAGGGAGCTGATCAGATACAACAGGCCCACATGGACCACACTGTCTGCTGAGGAATGCAAAAAAAAAAATCTGAAGTTTGTCACTAGTATGACCTAGGGGTAAATGTCTTCCTCATCTGATCAGCCTGTCCTTGAGCATGGCAGCAAAATGTAGTAGGTAGAGAGCTGTTGAAAAGGTTGATTATCTATATCATCTCAGGGTATTTTCCTACTCGTTTGGATGCTGTAATACCTCAAAGAAATCCATCTGCCCCCTCAAACACAAAGCCTCTCTCCATGTTTTGCATGGACATCTGTGCAGTGGGGGCAGAAAGTTCCCTTGAAGTAACTAGCTGAAGCCTTGAACTATGGTGTTTAATTGCAGGCATTGCCTTAAATCCGAGCTGCAGTGCTACCTGCATTTGCCAGGCTGTGAAGGACTGTGAAGAGAGAGATTGAATAGGGGAGAGTCCACAGGCTCAGAGTTTCCAAAGGCACAAGGAATTGCCCATACCCATCCAGCCTGACCTGCTGCTCGGATTTTCTCAGGAACCTTGATGCTCCCATTCATATTTCCCCTCTAACCCCCTTGCCCCCATCTCTCTCTCCTTTTTTTTTTTATTTTTTATTTTTTAACAGGTATTTGTATTTTAAGGTTTGTCAATGTCTCATTTTACAGTCTCTCTACACTGTCAGTATATGCATTGTATTTTGGTATGATACAGATTTCTTCTGTTGCCCTCCTTTTCATTTTGGATTGGGTTATTTTTTGTTAAAAATTGGAGAATCAAGGGAGAAGTACAACTACAGAAGAACAAAGAGAATTAAGATGACCAGTTGCGATGCAGAAAATGCAGTGTCCAAAAGAGGTTCATAATTCAGATTCACTGTACTGACGACTTTTTAAAAAATTCTTTATCAGCAAATTATAAGACGTAGTTTTGTTTCTTTTTATCTAGAAAGTCAATTTTGGACTTGGAGAAGGTTTGCTTAAATTCTGTTTGCATTTTAGAATAAGCTTCAGACAGCTGTAGAATGTTTTTTTGTTGGGCTTGCAGCTTGATTCTGAAAAGTGTAGTATGTAGTTAAAGTTTGCTGTATTACAGAGTAATAATGTCTTGGTGTATATCTCAATGATCTAATGGTCTTGGTGCAAACGAAAATAAGTATATCATTTCCAGGTAGGAAATTAGATCACTGTGATGGCTCTGTTTAAAGGAGGAATAAATTAGGGCCTTTTCATACTTGAGAGCAGGAATTTTCTGTATAGACATTCATTAATAATATGTTGCCAGTGATTGGGTCTCAGTGATTATCAGTCATTTCACTTTCATATTCAGAATGGTTAATTTCTTAAAAAATCTTACCCTTACTTTAGCTGCAAGGTTGTAATATCATGAGACTGCTGCCCTAAATTCAGCAGTGATGACAGCAGTTCGTGATGGCCTTGCTCATTAAGGTGATCAAGAGGTCTTTGACAGGGAAACTGGGACTGAAGTTGACCATTTTCACCTTTCCCATTGATGTTTTTATGCTTCTCCCCTCCTTCCACTGAAGACCAAAGGGAGTAATCTCATCTGCTGTTGTACCTGGTTCATTTTATTTTGGGGAGCTGTAGTTACTTCAGAGGTTTAGTTCATCGTCTTTCTTCTTGTTTTCTTGCCACCACACACCATTCTTGTCTGGTCTGCAGGAATGTTTGGTTTCACCAGACATCTTTCATTCCAGTTCTACATCCTTTGTACCATTTATGCAGCTCTACCCAAAGTCATTTGCTCCATTGTACTTGTATATTATTCTATATGTATGTGAATAGTACTTGCATATTATTCTGTGTATACTTTTAAAAAATATATAATTTTATATTAATTCTAATTTTTATGAATATTTGGTTAAGCATGTATATATGCAGTTAGCTGTGTTGTGAAGTCGTTGTTAGCTATGCCAGTAGTAGTCTTCAATGTGCTTATACGCAATTTGCAGATTTTTCCATATGCTTTTCTCTGGGTTAAATAGCAGGAAATACTAACTGTATTATCCTGCTTTAGTATCAAACTTCTTGTGTGCAGCAGTCCGTACTTTGACTACTTCTTGTTGTATTACACTTCTCAGTATGTAAAAAGTTGAGTGTGAAATACTAAATTAATACCCCAGTGATCATTCTTAATTCTTTACGCTGTAAATAATTGGGACAGGGGGTGTGTGTGTGGGGGGGGGGTGGCGGGAGGAGAGTGTCATGATGCAGGAATCTTTTATCTGTTAAATTGTTCTAGGATTGAGATTGACAGAGGAACATGGATTAAATACTTTACACCTTCATAAGTTCCAAAAATGTTATTAATACCTTTAGCTATAAACGATAAGCTTGTTACCAAAAAAAAAAAAAAGATTAAATGTAAAAAATAATATTTGAAGAAGCACAAGGGGTGTATGAAAAGCACACATTCACAAAACTTTTACACTATATATCTGTGTATGTATGTCTCTGCAAGTCCTTTAATACAACGTTAAAATTAAATGTCACTAATTTAGCATTGTATCAAAGAAATATTAGTAGCTTTGAAATTAAGTGTATGTACCATAATGAAATAAAATTTAGTAAAGGCTTAATCTTGGTCATATTAGCATTGTATTATGTGGATTTTTTAACAGTCATGAATGGTTGGAGTTTCAACGGACAATGTCACTCAGTTCAACTCTTTGCAGTGAGTGCAAAATCATCTTTGTCTGGAGTAATTCCATTATTATTTTAATGCATTTTTGAACACATATAATGAAGGTGTCTTCACTCATTAAACAGTTTATTCCATTTTAAATAGCACAGCTTGGGTGTTACAACTCAGGCTTCTGTCAGAATAAGCCCATGTATTTCAAATGATGTGCCTTGGTCAGCACAGGTGCCTTGAATTGGATGGTTATATTGATAATTTATTTTATTAGTGCGTAGTGTATCACTTCAGATTCAAATGACATTAAGAGTAGATATAATGCATAACATTAAAATGGAGTTACCAGGATATATAAGTCTGTTCTTACAATATGAAATTCTTAGATACCACTCCAGAAGAAGTTGGAAATGCTTATTTTTAAATCACAAGTAGTGCAAACTATTATTTGGTCTCAAAGAGTGAGATGAAATAAAGAAGTACCAAATAAAGATCATGTAGTTACTAGCAAGATTTCTTATTCACTCTGTATGCCCTACATTCAAGTGGTAGCCACTTCTCATTTTTCAACCATACTTCACTTACACTCTGGTTTCCATTATGCCTTTGTATTTAGTTGAATTCCTGCAACTGGAAAACTATTTAAATCCTCTGAGAGAAAACTGTATACATCACACTGACTTTTATGGTAGGTGATCAGATTATGGGGGATGATAAAAAACTCGATATATACACTGCTTGCCACAGCTCTCTCATTATTCTGCCACAGGAGGACTCGTCTTAACTTGTTGATAAAGATGAAGGGCATCTTTAGAGCAAAAATTTTTATTCCCAGTGATAAAAATAAACTAGCCTGGAGGCTAATTCAATCTAACATAGTGTTAGTGGATGCCTGGATATAATATTGAAAGTATCCTCACAAGAGTAGAGATCAAGGATTAATTGCTTTTACTTTGTGGGTTTCTCAATTTTAATCAAGATTAGATGAACCCAATCAAAACAAAGCTCAATCTATGCTGACAGGCACAGAGGAAAATTAAAAGGTAGACAATGAAGAATTAGTGAATTACCTTGCATAACAAAAAATATTTGCGTATTAGAAGAATAATTGTGTCTTTGCTGCTTTACTTTTTAGTTTTGTTTCTACTTTTTTTTTTTTCCTTTACCACTGTTTCTTTTTTGGAACATGAAGGTATTGAAGGTATGCCTATGCCCTTGCTGCTTGACTGGTAGCACTTAACCTGATGTCAGGATTTAAATGTACGTGAGAATTCTTTTCTTTATATAACCTTCTTACTTTAAATATGGACATCAGAAGACTGCTGAAAATTTATCATTTATTTCCTGTTAAAAGAATAGCTTTTTTTTCATAGACAACAGCTCCTTACAGTTTTTAACTGCAAATATTGAAGTAATAGTATATTTCTCTGAAATGGAAATAGTAATTTTTTACTCTTAGAACATGAGTAGAATCTCAGATTCATGTGATGGACAGTATAGTTCCTATATTTAAGAAAAGGTGTCAGTTAATCTACTATAATATATGTGGTCTAATTAAAGACCCAAATCCATCCCACTGTGTTCCGAGACCTATTGAAATCAAAGCAGGAGCTCCCGACAGTGTAAGTAGATATTAGATCAGGTTGTTAAAGTTTGCTTTGGAAGAGTGTAGTTAAAAACTGAATTCAGGTTTCCAGGATAATTTATAAAGAGATATAACATTATTTTTGAGACTCTTTCTTACGTTGTTTAAAATGCTGTTAATTTTTCTCATTATTGAAAAAAAGTAGTTATGTGGAAAGAGTAAACGAGCCAAGAAAGTGATTAAATGTTAGGAGGATACTAAGTAATTGGATCTGTGGTAACTGGTTTTATATAAAACTAATATCTTTTATGTCATTAGATGTGGTTTTATTAATGGAAACTTTAATACAGTAGGCATATTTTTAAAATGGGATTATTTTCAAGGATCAGCAGATTTTTTGTATGGGCTGTGAAAAATATTCTGAAGGGGTCCAGAAGTTGAGTCAAACTCTGTGTTCTTTTGGAAAAAACATGGTTTAGAGAACATTTGGGGTAGAAATATAAATAGTTCAATTAAAGTAAGTTTAAAATGTAAATAACAAAAGGAAAAAATTGGTCTAACAGTTTTAATGGTAGGTATTTTTTCTCAAAAAGTGTGAATTATTTGATAGCCTTGTGACAGCCCAAGTGAAGCACTAGAATATTACTATACTTATTTAGGAGATTGTTACGTACCTATTTTAGAATTGCAGTGATTGTCTTCTTTTCATATTATGTACGTGTGCAAATGATGGTGATGATAAGCAGCTATCTTAAAAGCAAATACCCGTTTCTTATCAAAGGGAATCCACTGAGGTCTTAGTTTTGTAATCAAGTTTAGCACTGACTCCACCAAAGCATATATAAAGGGTATGTTTCTGTAAAATCCTTTTTAAACACGATGCATTTATTCACAAAGCAAATACTCTTGAGACATTGAATTTGTCCTTGTAAAAAGACCATTAATAAGCATGTAGAACAAGTATGGCACCTCAGTAGGTTACTGAAATAGCCTGTCCTGTGGGAGAAGAGGACAGCAGGCAGTTAGGAGCCCATGGAGATGCTGTTGGTAAGCAAGGAGTCTGAGTTTTTGCAATACTGCAATAGCAAAATTATAGCAAGTACAATGAAGTAAGAAGTGAAGATGTAGGAGACCATGGAAAATACCCAATGGTTTTGATTGTACCAATGGAAATCTTGAATTCCTTGCAACTTCCTACATTCTCCCTCAGAGTCTTTTTTTGAGGTATGTGAAAAGCTGTATGTTTTAATTTCATGTGAATGTATGAGGTGATTCATACAATTAAAATTGCTCAGTTAGTAGCAGCCAAGATCTTTGTGTAACCGAAAAAAAGATTTTATGTTCTGAAATTACATATTTGGGTTTCTCTGAAAAATACATTGTTATTAAAAAGAACTAAATAAATAAGCACTCACTGTCCCTAATTGTTGCATTTGGTTGCTGATGAATAGTGTACCTTTTTTTTTTTCCATACCATCTGAGAAATATGTTTTTCCCACTGATCTTTCCAAAAGGCAAGAGTAATGCAAGGGAAAATCTGAGAAGAGAAGATTTTAAATATCCCGTTTTTCAAATGAAATGACATCTACTTATTTAACATTTGCAGAAACCTATTTTACAGAAAAAAAAAAGAACTTTCCCACTACCACTGAAATTTGTTATTACTGAGAAGCGTCACATGAAGTAACTGTTCTGCACTCTAGAGGGAGTAGAGCTGAACTCGAAGCTAGTGTAGTTACTGTAATTTAAGAGTGAATTTTATTATCTATGTTATGTTTGTAATTCTCCATGTAAAGTCGGGATAAAGCATTATCATGTCATTTTTCTTAATATTCAAATTACCTGTTGCCATGTTTTCAGAGGTCCTTTTGAGCATTTTGAGCATTTGGATATTTGTTTGCATAAAAATTGATTATATACTTCAAAATTTTATTGAAATGATTTACATTTACGATAATGCTTTTGTTGCTTTCTCATGACATAAATTTATGAATTAGCTTGTGGTTGTGCTGGAAGGGAAAGAAAGCATATTATACTCTTTCATGAAACCAATACACTGCCTGAAAATAATTCTGTTTCATGAGGTATATATTACTCATACTGAATATAACATAAGTTGATTTCTGCCTCGTTCCATTTCTTCCGTATCTTCAGTCTCTCAGTGATAGGAAGGAGCATTGGAAGTCTTGTTGCAAAGGAGTTTGATCTGTACCTGTTTGAGGACCTTCTGTTGTGGTTGCTTTCTCTCTTTACTTGTTGTATTTTGTGTGTTGGGTGTCCTTTGCTTTGACTTGATGTGAAATATGAAAGCAGATGTAGTGGTACCAGTGTGCAAAGCAAAATCGGGCCAGTAACACTAGAAAAAAATTCCCAGTACATTCTGGATAAAGCATGAGTTAATATCAAGTTGACTAAAGATTTAGAATTTCTGTTTGAATCAATAAAGCAAGGGTAAGCTTCCTTGGCTAAGTCCAAGTGACAGTTTTGGTACTTTTTATTTGTAAAGAATAAGCATCAATCTATAAGTAGTTTTTTTCTCAGTTCAGACTGAAAGCAGATAGCAGAAGTCTGCTGAATAGTAGTTTCAACTTTGGGTGAGGATATACAACCTGATTCCTCAGGTAATACTGCTGTTGAAATCAGTGGCACGTTTTTATAACTCTTGCCTCTGTCCCCTTTTTAAGACTTTCTTGTTTTTCGTTATACTTTATAACTGTCCATAGCTTACATGCACACAAAATGCATTTTTGTCACTGTGATAAAAATAGCAAATGTTCTCCTACTTAGAACCAGCCATGTTACTAGTATAATGCTTTTTAAATAACATTTTAATCAATGTGACTGGCAATTTGCCAGAAAGAAAGATTAAAGGTTTTACCCTTTTTGTGCTCACTGAATTTTGTGTTCTTTTTGAATAGTGATCCCAGAGTTCATTAGTCAAGTAAATATTGCATTGGAGAGCTTAAGCAAGAACACAGTGCATCTGTTTGATGATAACCAGTTTGTGGATGTTTCTAAGAAGGTGTATGATACAATTCATAACATCAGATGCTCAGTCATGATGATTCGGGTAAGTTTTTGAGTTGTTCATTTAAAATTTATTTCTAAGATAGCTCAGGATATCAGTGCATTCTCAGGAGAATTCAGAACTATGTATGTCAACTATGTCCCAAAACTCATACCTAGGTTTAACTGATTGGTGATTTCGGATTGCTAGGGGACACATGATTCAACTCGAGGAGGCTGAATCCTGTTGTATGGAGAGCAAGAGTGACAGATCAGAACGTTGTAGAAAAACATGTTTTGTTTAATAAAAATACGTATGTTTATTTGATTGATAAAAATATTGTCACATCATTAATGATCATCTTGTGGCTACAAGCCCAAGTCTCTTGTAGCTCTGCCCTTGACCTTACCCAGTGGAGTGTATGAACAGAGAGTACATGCCGGTGTGATCCTGGTAATCTCTTGCTGAAGTTCTGCCAGGTTCATACTAGAACACTGAACAGCATGATGTCTGTAAAACTGATAAAATCAGTGTACTTATCCTAGTTTATATGCTGTAGTTCAAGAAAACAGTTCAGAACAGCTTATTTTTAAAATCTGAAACATAATTTTGTCAGATGCAGCATTTTACCCCAAATACTTTCAGTCTACAAATCCCATTTCAGGTGATAAAAGATAAGCACCAAATTGCAGTATCTGTAATTTCAGTAAATTTTTTGGAAAAAAAAACAAAACAGTAATAAAAGCACAGATACATTTTCTGAGAAAATTTTTCAGTTTGGAAGAAAGAAATAAACAGATTATTTTAAATATAAAATACATTACAGGCTAATATGGAAATTTTTATGGACTCTCTTCTTAATCTGTTGCAATGCATAAGTTTGTTCACAAGGAATTAAAATGTGCAGAATCTTTTAAGCATATCATACTTACTGCAATTTTCAGTTAGGAAATTATTTGTGTACTGAAGAAAGATCCTGAAACACTGTTACATGGTTCACTTCACCTATAACGATTTTTGATTGGTTGCCAAGAAATTAGTCTTAAATGATGCTGTTTTTGAATGATTGTCAAATATATATTTTTTAAATTTGGTTGTCATACATGTCACCAGGCATAAAAAATGAGATAATGATTTAGGTTAGCTGGAGAGTTCCCTAAAGGCTGGCCCACTTGTCCTGTTCAGCACCTAACTACATGAAGCAAGATGCCACCAGTACCATCTAATTTCATTGTAACGGCCTGAAAAAAAAGTTTTGTCACTTTTGCTAGTTTTCAATTCTGTAGCATTTTTATTTTCATTTGTATTTCTTAATTAACTTAGGAGTTTCCTAATCCTATTTGAATTATATTTTGTTTCTACCACATGTATTCAAGGAAGTTTCATGTGTCTGCTTCCCTTCATTTCGTGCCTGTCATTGTTATTTTGAGTAGACTGTTGCTGTTAAACCATCTTCCGGATGTTCACTTCTCGTGTCATCCTGCCTTGGCCAGGAGCAAGCATCATCTTTGCTTGCTGCTCTTTTAAACTTTATATGTTTTGAGAGTAGTGCAGAAAACATTTCTGCTCAAAAAATATTTTTGGTGATGTGTTCTCACAACCGGGTGTTTTAAAGGATGTAGTTTATCTGTCAACTGGGGAATTTAAAAACCTTTCTTTGGTACCCCTCAGGAGAAAGAGTTTTACAAACGATACTTGCAGGGTCGAACAGGAAAGGCGAATGTCTGCCAAGAACGTTCATGTGATGAAAGTCCCTGTTATTGCAGTATGTATCATTAGTTGAGTTTTGAATGCTTTCATGTTCTCTGTAAGGGAGCAGTCAGTCTTTGGAAATGGTAAATGAAAGAGCAGATTCAACTGGCTAAAGTTTGCCTTCTTCACATTTCAAGTATTCTGGTAGGTGATCTCAAACCAGATTGGAAATGATAGTCTGTTAGGTCTTCTGTTCTATTCCTGTTTCAGTGAACATAGCCTAAGAGTTTTTGTTAGGACGTCAGACTTCTTTTCTAGATCAGTTAAGCTTCATTTAATACCTGCATTGTTCATCCCATCTTAACTCAGTGACTTGGATTGTTGTGTGTTTGTTGTTGTTCTGTTTTGTTTTGAATATTACGAAGTTGTTTCTACCTGTTTGTCAGTTAGATCTGAATCTTCTGTATGTCCAGTTGTCTTGGGTTTGAACTCCAGGTGATGTCATTATGACTAATCTGTCCTTTACAAAGTTTTTCATTTTGGGAAAGTGCATTGAGGAGTGTAACAAAGCTTCATTTGCAATCTCTGCAAACACACAGACACTCATCTGAAGGTAACTATGCATGTATATTTTCACAGTCCTCTGTGATGTGTACATGTATGTGTACAGTCACTGAAAAAAGAAAAGGATGTTACATCCCATGTAGTTCTTTCTGAAGCATGAGGAGAAAATGCTTTGATCTGAAGAGACTGTACATATACATGATACATAATAAGCGCATGTGTAAATGTGCTGCGGAAGTACCAAATCTGTGAAATCATAAGTCACTGCACAGTACTTAAATGGACGGTATTAGTATGAAGATTTCTATTAGTGCTGTCTTCCAGTTCTGCTTTGCAAATGCAACTTGATAAGGCAAAATACCCACAAAGTGTCAGAAATTACACAGTTGGCTGCACTTGAAGCTATCGGTAGCGAAGAGCAGATACCCTTCCTCCTCCTGAAGTGAAGAAGTTTCAGCCAATTGGATAACAGCCTGCCTCCACCTGTATTGAAACTCCCATTATCCTAAACGATATATATGTATGCCTTTGAAACTAATGTGGCTTAAAGTGTATTCAGCTGTATTTGGATACATTTATCAGTCCAGCAATTGTAAAGTCATGACAAAAGCTCTGGAGATGAAAAAAAAAAAAAAAGTTTAATTCATTAAAAAGGACATTTGCAGCTTTCTCTTTCATGAATAACCATTTTTCAGAGACTGTCAAGAGAGGGTTTTTTTGAGGTTTGTTGAAATGAGTCAACTACTCTACCATCCCTTGCATATACTGACTGTGCCAGCACAGAGAGAGAGCTGAGAAAACCCTGGCCTTCCTTTTTTGAACATAGATTTGTTTGCATTCCATATTAGATACATTCCAGACAATGTCAGTTCCATGTCAATCTGCTTGTAAGAAGCTTCAGTAAATCTGATGGTTATTCAGACCTACACTGTTACCACAGCAGCCAAGGTGAGGAAATAAAAGCATTCTGGGGCCAGCTTCTGGGTGCTTAAAGACAAATTGCCAAAGAACAATGTGCTGCTGATTACAAAGGATTTCAAGACTTGAATCAAGGAGAGAAATCATTGATCAAAATATAATTGAGAAATGTAAATCAACATGAACCGATTCACAGGGGGGTATTTTTCAACATCAAAGTAAAAGCAGTAACTTACCAGATTGTTTCCTCAGGAACATTTCAAGCATGTAATTAGACAGATATATATATATATATATATATATATATATATACACACATTTAAAAGAGTTCCTAACTGTCAAATGCTTCCAAATACTGTTATTATTGCAAATTATCAGATATGCCTTTCAAAGTCCAAGCCTAACCATAGGTACATAAAACATTAATTCCAGTCCTACAGGTATAATGTGCATAACACTTAAGAGCAGCTAAATACTGGATTGTGTGCTGCACTGATGAGTTCTAATTGAAGTGCCTCCAGAATTGCAGGATACTTCCTTTAAGATGTGTTTCATTGTTTCGCTTGCAAGGATGAATTCCTTCAGTGGTAGCTGTTGGTTTGAAATCATCAGGTATCCAGGGCATATAGCTGCATGTGTTTATTAGGGTACACAGTCCTTGTTCCTTTTTTTTTTTTTTTTTTTGACTCTTTCAGCATTTAATGTATTTATTTTTTAATTGTAAAAGCTTTGTGAACTTAATTTTGCACGGGAACATCTGGATACTGTATTAATCAGAATATTGCTGTTATGGAAATAGATTATGGTAGATAAGAGAAAGAAGAGGAAACAGGTTGACAGTTGTTGAGATAGTATTAAATTTTGCATGATGTTAAAACTTCTTTTTAAAAAAAAATGGTTCTTCTATATGAAAATGTAGTTTGTGGTATAATATGAGACATCTGGATTGAACTAACAGCTAATAATATCCCACTAGGACATTAAGCATAATGCAGACAGGTAGCCAGGTAGCGACTTGAAATGAATAATAACTACTGATAGTTGTAGCAGTAATAAAGTAATCTTAACAGAAGTACATGAAGAGGAAAAGAATTCTCCGGGTTTCATGGAGGAGAGGGTAAACAGGTAAACTGCTGCGAGTTTTCCAGAGAGGAACAAGAAAGAAAAATGTTCATAGACACTGTATATGCTTTTGGTGATCTGTGTTCATGGAAACAGTGAATGAGGAACCTGTATTCCCTAATATTATGAGAGGTGAAAAAATTATTTTTAAGATTGCAGTTCTTGTCTACTACATTATTTCCTTCATTTTGACACATTTCTTGAAAATTTTTTCTGCTGAGTGTGGATTCCATGTGCTGTTTCTTTCAGAATCCTAGCATGGAGATTGCAGATTCCATCTGAGTTTGCTGCATTAGGCTTTTTGAGTGTTTCTCTTTTTTTTGATTGTACCTTTGTTAGCACTGGGCAGCCATTCTCTGTGCCATGTTGAGCATTGTCACCCTCAAAAAAATGAGGCCAAGCATTCAGTTTAGTTTTGCATCATACCTAGATAATTCTATTTCACCTAGTTTCTCACTATATTCCTAGTCCATTCCTTACCTTTTTATTTTGCTAGCTAATAATTCTTTAACCGTGGATTTTAATTTCCTTTGCAAAATCAAACTCAGTTTAGATACACATTCCGGTGTCTGCAGTATAACCTTCTAATGTTTTGGCTATGTCAGAATACCCTTGAGATAGGTTCCCTTTTTCTCCTTCGACTGCAAATTCTGGGTAGTATTTCACTCCACTTCAAAGAATTGTAAGAGTTCATCCATAACAGACCTTGTGAGCTCTTCAGTCCACTTGATTTCTCTCATCACAGCAGACTTTGGTCCCGTCTATCCAGCAGAGTTGCAAGAATTTTTAGAACGTGGTCTTCTCAGAAAGGAAGATGGCAAGTGATGAAAACCTTCCTATCATCCTGTTTCTCTTTCAGCCAGTTAACGTCTATTTTAAATTGTACCTTTGCTTTTATTAATGACAGAATTATCCTCCATGTGCCATGTTTTCTGTTTTTACTTCAGTAGTAGGAATTAGATCCTGTCAGATGCAGCCAGTAGCACATATGAATTGAGCCTCTCTTTAAAAGGTAAGGAAAACAAAGCAGGGAAACTACTGAGAATATGACATTTACTGCAGTCTTACAATTGTTTGTTTTTCTAGGAGAGCCCTGAGACCTCATAGCGAGGAAAGATAAAGGAGAGTTCATATTGATTAGATAAACTTCATTATTGTTTGTCTGAAATTTATGAGTCATGTTAACTCATTAGAAATACATCTTGGTAATCTTGTTAAATACATTTTTTCTTCATTTTTCAATCCCTACACCAACTACAGAAGAGGAAGAATTTGTACAGCAGTAGTTATCAAGGCAGTTGGATCTGCATCTCTCGTCACATTCTTGTCATTTCTGACCTAAGTAGGTCTGAGATGACCTTTCCTTCCCTTAGCTCCTAGTCAACTTCCCTGTCTGAAAGTGTGGACTTCCTTTTTTGCTTTTGCTTGTACTCCCTTACACACTAGGCATCCAGTATAGATGTAGTTAGTGCCAAGAGAGGATTTTCTAGCTTTATTATTTAGGAAAAAATAAGCTCTGTACTCATTCCCAAGCAGATGTTTCCATGCCTTACGTTCTTCAAATGGTGCTTTTCTTGTTTATTCTATCAGGGATGTCATCCAAAGATTGATGTATCTAAATGTGATGTGACTGAAGAAGGATATAATAAGTGATGCTCTTTCAAAAAGAGCCCGTAAGTACCTGTTGTCCATTTGTGACTGTTTTAATAGAGACGCTTCAGTCTAGCAGAGGTCCTCCTCAGCATCGTTCAGCTTCTGTTTTAAGACTTGGTCAGTCCACTGAGCTTGCCAGAGGGGTTATCGTGATGAGTAAAAGACAGTATTTTTGGACATGCTTAGAGTCAGTGCAATTCCCTCCCGTGTACAGGTATGTGGAGTTACAAAAAATGGACTGACAGATACAGTACATCCACTGCCCTTTCTAGCACGCTGACTGTCACAGATAGCATGTTTCTTCACCAGTTTTTAACCCCTACTCTGCTGTTGCTGGTTTAGTAACACAAAGCTGCTTAGAAACCGTCTAGTGAAGAGAGGCACTGGCAGTGTGGACTTTCTGAAGATGTGTCTGTGTGTGGTCTGTAAGTCATCCTTCATTTCAGGAGTCAGTACTGGACATTTTTCAGTATCCGTTTGAATAGTGTGGAAGTTCCATTGCTGTAGAGTTCAGGTACATCGTGTGGAATAGAAAATATATTCACCCTAAGAAAAAAGACTACTTACCTGTTCCATACCTACTGCTTTTTTAGTACTGTTTTTTTGTGTTTTAGAGATTAATCCTGATGCCTTTCCATTTCTGCCGAAAAGGTACTGAAGCAGAACTGTGCCAGTTCCTCTTTTATATTCATGAAGAGTGTCTGAAGATTATATGTGTGCACTGTTGCGAAAGGTACTAATCTAGAAGACTGTCTATAACTGCAGTGCACTGCAAGTGCATATGCCAAGAGGGAATGAGACATACAAAATACGTCTTAAACTATACTGGGGGTAAATTATGGCCTTTCTTGGCTTTCTTACCTTGTATGTAGGCAGCCTGTGACACTTAGCTGAAAAGATGTCCCCTCTCTTGCTGTTTTAACTGTTACAGTTCCACACTTCCGTCCCCTGGAAGACAGGATGGGTGCATGACTAGCAGAGTATAACATAAGAATGTACTAGATGATGTAACTTGATTAATTTCTCAGGGAAGTGATTTCTATTCACAGTTGAATGTTGTAAGAGCATTTTTGGGTCCTGTTCATTGTGTTTTTTGGAGCTTTTCATGCTAAGCAGAAAATAAGCTGTTATTGGGCATTCAGCAATTCTAACACTTGTAGAGCAGAAAGTTTGCGTCTGATATGCCCAAGATTGCTAACTAATCTTACAATGAGCTGCTGAGGCCTAAAATTAACCTTCTAATGTTTTGTGCGTTTTGCTTTTTTTCACATTGTTTTGGGTTTTTGTTTATGTTTGGCTCATTATTTTTTTTTTTATAATCTTGAGCCTTTCCTTACATACTACAAAAGCAAAAAAAGTAATGTTTTATTATCTTCTCCAAGTCACTTGCATTTAAATTTGTTGTTTACCCTTTGGACTGGTTTATGTATTTAGTCTGCTCACCTATTGCCTGTGTATCTAAAAGCAAAGTATGAAGGATTACTATGTTCAGTGCTTTGTCCCCCAAGTTTAAGAAAAAAATGCAGCAACGTATAGTTGCCAAATTGCTCTTTAAAGTAGGATGGATTAACTAAAGCCTGTAGGGTGGTAGTTGCCAGATGGGCCTAAAGCTAGAGGGACACCTGTCCCATTCTCAAGTTTGTATCCTGAGTCACATAAAAAGTGTTATTGGGGAATGTTACGTTTGTGCTCTAGAAACCCTGTTTATTTGGTTTAAAAAAAAGAAAAAAGTAGTGAGTAGTGCGGGCCAGCGAGAGATACTGGCAGATCAAATATGCATGTTTGCAAGTAAAAGCGTCTTGAAGCTGGTTCTCCCTTCCCCATTGCTTGATTTCATGGCATCTCATGACAGAACCACCAACCTGGAGATAATGTTTTGGATAAAACTAACTCAAAGCTCTGTCCCGTACAGGTTCCATTTTATATGTTAATTCATCTACATACACATCTTAAAAAAAAAAAAAAAAAGAAAAGTTCTTTACCCCACAGTGTATCTGGGAAGTCATGTCATACTGTGGAAATACTTCCTTGTTTGTATTTATATCTGTATTAGCATCATAAACTCAGTTATCATAATTACGACTGCCTTGCAGCTGCCATATCAAAATGCTCTGTACTGCAACAGTTTTGGGACAGAGTTCTCATACATTTCAGTTTAACATGCTGTCGTTTTATTAAATGCTAATCTCCGGTTATTACAAGGTCAGTTTGTGTTCCCAAATAAATGAAGCTGATTTGTTTTTTCCAGCAAACAACTACACATAGCATTTTGCCTGAATTTCACGTTTATGTATCACATAACAAACACTCGAGGGTCTGATTTTCTGCCACTTCCATTTATTTTAAAGCCTTTAATATCTTCCACAAATCAAATGACCATTCTAGTTCTCTGTGCAATTGTATTACTGTTCTTGTTGCTTAATAGAGCAAGAAGCTGTACAGCAGCATATCTGTAAATAAATCCTACTCTCTGGTTTTCCTTGAAAGTTTCATCTCATCGTCTTGAACGTGGGCAAGTTGTTTACCTAAGAAATGTCTGCAGAGTTTGGAGTTGTTGCAAATTGCTACAATGAGTATCTGTTCTGAAGAGCTGATGTGTTTTCATAATTATTTTTAAAACTTTGTTAGTAGAAAAAAGGAACATGATGAAATTTAAGATTTTATAAACAGATGGTGATTTCTCAGGTAGGGAGAGGGAGGCAGAAGAGGAAAAAGTGGATGCTCAGCCTTTTAATTTCAGACATTAGAATGGAAGCCAAAGCACAGATGCATTGTTCCACCCAAGGAGAGATGGTCCTTCTCCTCCCACATCTTAGGTCCTTTTGGCTTAAACCATTGAGTTCGAGTCAGCAAGTTCGTTGAGGATTGATAGAATTTTTGAACAAATATCATGAGCAGAAACTGTCTGGCTTTTGTGCTTCTACATTCCTGCACTTTCAAACTATCAAGTTTTAACCTTTCAGCTTGTTTTACATCCTTTAACTGCTGCCCTCGCACCCATATTCCAGCCATTACACAGTTCTGCTGCTTTCTACTTTAACAAAGGAAAAGGGACATTAGTCCGTGCTGCAGTTGGAAGTAAGAGTTGTATTTAGGCCCCCATTACTTTATTCACTAACAAGGGAAGATAGCACCCATCTCTATTCATTTTTTGTTACTTGGAGAATTAGAATATAATACCGATCATAAAAAGAATAGAAAATACATTAATCCATTTTTTTGTAGAAGAACGTGTGAGTGGGAATGATACTCATTTTTAGTCTTCTCTATCTTGGTTTGTTTCAGTTTTTTTTTTTTTCCACTTTTCTTTCACTTTTTTTTTCTTTTTTTTTTTTTTTCAGGGAGCTTTCTGATTTTAGATTATGGGTTCTTTTTACATATTAAGTTAATAGTAGGTGGGAGAATAATGGTTGCCCTTACTCCTTTGTCTAGCTGTGAGAAAGCATGTGATATTGTCAGGTTACATCTTGCCAGCAATACCCATATGGGTCTGACTGAAGATTTGCTTTCCCTGGAAAGCAGCAGCTCACATGTATATATCATCCTGGTGACTAGTTATGACTAAGTGGAAGTACTTAGGAGTGTCGGAAAGTCACCATCGTATTTACCACATTCATGCCTTTACTTACTCAGCGTTACCATTTATTACTTCTTTTTCATTATTCAGAATTCTTTTCATATTATTCATTTTTTATTATTATTTTATTTTACTTTTCCCCCCAAATACTGTGGTTAACTGAGCCTTCTTGCAAAGCAGGAAATCCTGCAGAGTCTTTGAACTGAACCTTACTTACCACTGTCACACACTTTTACTTATCTCACGCTTATGTCAGGGAGGGGAAAGGGACAGTGGAAACATAGACTGTAGGTCACAGTAAAGTTTAGGTTTGACAGGACCTGAGGAGATCATCTGGTTCAACCTCCTGTGAAAAGCAGAGTGTTATCCAGGGTGCTGTCAAGCCAAGTCTTAAATACTTGGAGATTTCACTGCTTTTTTGGGCAACCTGTAACATGCTTAATTGTTCTCAACTGTGAATAATTTTGTTTTACATCTAGATGGAATTTCCCCTGAAGCAACTTGTGCTGGTTGCCTCTTGTCCTATTGCTGTGCCAAGATGGAGGCAAAGATTGCCTCCATCTTCTCTGTAACTACCATTTAGGCAGTGAAAGACTGTGATTAGATCCTCACTGAGCCACCTCTAAGCTGAACTAGTGCAATTCTTTCAGCCTGTCTTCATTGCAGAGTTCTCCAGTCGTCTCAGTGTCTGGTGGTCCTTTGCTCTCCAAGGTTTTTAATGTCTTCCTTGGACTGGAGGGGGTGTGAAAAATTAGAGAAAACACTCCCAAGTGTGGCCTTGCATGTGCTGAGTGGAGTGGCATGATCACACCCCTTGATCTGTTGTCTTTTTCCTTGTTGATGCAGCTCAGGTCAAGGCTGAACGAACGTAGTATTAGTCCTTGCTGCTTGGTTTTAGTGTTTTGTTACTGTTTGTTCCTACTGAGAGGTCAGAAAGAAGCATCTTCTTCCTCAGCTCCTAAACCAGTTCTTGGGCTTTTTACTCAAATTTTTGGAATTGATCTCAGGAGGAACATCCGATCTTGACAGAATCTCAGAGTGACTCATCTCCAAAGTATGCATTTTTTCATTCCTGTCACATACCCATCCTTGGCACTGTTTGTTAACAATACTCTTTCTTCCTCCTTCTGTCTTCATTCTTTTCAGGAGTTTTTCGTCTATTCTTCTTCTCCATTCCTTTGCTTGCCCTCGTTTTTTGACTCATGACTTCTGATGGAATCCTCTATGGTTCTTTTACTCACTGACACTCCAGAGATGTTGAAGCATCCTTTGTTGTGCCTTCACTATGCGTTCATGTTGCATCTTTCTTGCCTTGCTGATTGTATGCTTTCCAAAAGTGCTATTTCGAATTCCTCTCCTGGGTGATCCCAACACATCATCCAGCTTTTCCACTCTGCTGAAAATTCTCCAGGCTTTTGGTTACATTTGTCTGTGCTTAGTCCTGGGCATTCCAGTCATCCTTGATGGACCAGCCATTTTCAGCACAACTGCTTCTGCAACACTCTACTGTCTTGAATTAATCTCTGCAAACTGTGGTTTAGCTGTCCTAGGGAGATATTAGTCAACCCCTCTTGCAGGTTTCAGTAGCAATTGTGTAGGAAATATGCACCTTATTGCTGGATAATTTATCCATCAGATTCAGGTATAATAGCCATTTTACAATGTTTAACAGAACTGCCCTTGTACTTGCTTAATATTATCTATAAATATCCCCAAAGCTACCAAGTGTTCCTTCAGGTTTTCCTATCTAAACATGTGTCTCTCAAGTCTATTGTACCCCGTGGCAGTGGCTTCACTGCTGTGTTAAAACCAGTGCTCATCATATTGATTAGTCTCTGAGTTTTCTTGCCACTGTGCATCTACTGTTCATCCATTGTTTTCTGTCTTTTAATTAGATTTCTAGGTGGCCTTTATTTAAGAAAACAGACAGGAACTCTCTTTGTGTTTGAATAGCACCTAACAGAATTATGTTTGGTTTGGGATTTAAACTTCTGGAAAGTATTACAGTAAAATAAGTTTGCTCAAAACAAATGTTTTAACCAAAGTGATGACTGAAGAACTGCCTTCTTCTCTTATGTTTTGGTCTCTCTTGCTTTGTTACCGATGAGAGCTTCTGGTACTCTGAAAGGGTGCCAGAAAGTTTCTTTTACGCGTTTTTGGGCTCTTAAGAGCCTGTATTTATACTAGGCGATGAAAAACAATTAATGAGCTGCTTGCATAAAATCACAAAGAATAATGTGTAGACTTAATTGAAACTAGCTAAACTAGTTACTTAGTAGACTTATGTGAAACAAATCTGTGGGTAAACCTATTTTTTTTTTCAGATTAAGAAATACCTCATGTTGACAGTTGTTGAGATGAACTTGCTATCACTTAAGCCTTTCATAAATGACGTTGTCTTGTATAAGTAAACTTAATTAGCTTAATCTAGATATAGCTGACTCTTTAATTTCTCGTTATGACAAGGAATGTAGAATTGATGGGGCAAACAGAACAATATAGTGTGCTAGATCTTACTTAGAAAAGCAAGCTATTTGCTACATTGCATGCAACTACAAGACTAGTGCACTTCTGCCATCGTTTGTTGTGTTAATCCTGATTGCTTGCTCTCAGCACATGACTATATGACCAATCTTCTCTTTTTTATTCTTTTTTTTCAGTTAAAATGTTACTTTCTCATATCTGCCTTTGGTTTCCATTTTTTAAAAACTTAAGCTGATGGCAAAGATAAGCTGTTTGTTGTTTGTTTGCTTTTAAAAATGGCTTTACGTATATATATAGAAAACATAGTGACTGATTTCAGAAATGCGGATACAGGAACCAGTGCTGAAACAGTCAGCTGCGTACTGTATCCATTACAATTTAAATGTGCAATTATCCATCCTGGCAAATCTGCATTGTCTTCTGCCCAAACTCTACAGCCTTAGGCAAGGCTGTGAATTAAGAGCTTTTCAGCAGCAAATTGCTGCATGGCTTACCATCAAGTCTCTCAGTGCTGAACTTACTGGTTCACATAGTGAAGCCAATATGCTTTGTACAGGAATGGATGGTGTGAACAGTTCGGCGTTGCATACTACTACAAATTTTAGCGTTTCCCTGTTTAGGGATTAAATTCTATTGCAAGTGTGTTGCATATGTTTATGTATTTATTGTTCAGAAAATTATCCCACTCTTTCAGGAAAATAGAACTTTCCAGAATGGATTTAGTAGCTCTAGTTTTGTGCCTGATTGGAAGCTTAAGCACAATGCAGTATATTTTCTGGAACATTAAGGTCTTTGCTGTGGGTTATTTCTTATAACAAGGAAAAGCAATGTGTATTCCTTCCTTGCCTCTCAGTGCTTACTATCTAAGGTAAATTAGATTCCCAGAGAAATGGAATGAATATCATTCTGTTAAATGTGAAGGACTGCATTTCTGGAACTAAGACTGGGAGACAGCAAAAGTGTTACAAATCACATCTATTTTATTAAAATCTGCATCTCTCCACACGTTTCACTGGACTGTGAGAAATGCAAGCCTGGAAATGGAGATTGCAGTCTCTCAGTAGGGTTAATAGCTTAGGCTGCGGTTCTGACTCTGAAATCAGCCCTGTCAATGCTAGTGCCAGTTCTGGCTCAGAGATCTTCATTACTCGGTGTAGATCTGGCCATAGATTCCTTTTACTGATCATAAATGTCAATACAGTCCTTGGCCTGGTTCAAATTCCTCAATGCCATTATTTTCACTGGAATCATTTCACTGGTAGGATGGGCTGTCTCTAGCATGAAGCAGAAAAGTGATGAGGTACATTATAAATGTTTTCAATATTCAACTAAAAGGTAATTGTATTTCAAAATAAATAGAAATTAGCTGTGTTCTAGATTGTCATCTCAGTTTTGCTAGAATAAGAAGGGAGTAGCAGGGCTGTAGCTTGGTATTCTGTGCTCTGACATTGGGGTAACAGTGTAAGAACTGGTCCTGTTGTCAGCATGTCCTTGCTGATGTATCAATGTGAGGGTGAAAAAGGTTTGGGTAGAACGTATTTATTTGTTTTACCTCTAATAGTTCTTTGATTTGCTTTCTTTATAATTCCTTTATAGTCCATAGGTATATTTCAGTTTTTGCTGTTAATCATACCTTCCTCTTTTTATTTATTTATTTATTTAACTTTGCTTGCCAACTTTAATCACACCAGATTATTTTCTTGCAAGCATGCTCACAGAGCTAGAATGCACAGTGGTTGAAGGCAAGTAGGCATACCAAGTAAGGAGGCATAGTAATAACAGGGAGACTGACAGAAACCATGGAAGGAAATTCTTTGGAGAATTTCTAACAAATCCTCCACTCAGCTTGGTAAATGGAAGACTGTATTTTTAAGTATAGGTAACTGAAAAAATTCTATAGAGATTGACAAAACAGATACTACCTAGTTATCTGGGAACCCCTGGGACTTAAAACTCTGTTCTTAAAAAGAGAGAAGGGATGCTCCATTATATTCAGTACCAACAAAGCATATTGATACTGAAGTGAACTGTGTTGCAGCAAAGGAGTACTGTGCATCATCTAGTGAATGGATTGTGTTGAAATTGCATCTTCAGAGCACTGTTCCTTCAGTGTAGCTAAATTATTAGTTTTTGACGCTCTCTTACTGTTCAGTAAGTATACCAAGCACTTTAGTTATTAAGAAAGGAAGCTGCTGATTGCCTTTGTTGGGGTTGGAGCCTCTGGACGATGGACTAATAACTGATTCCTGAAATGGAGCCAATCTCCAGTGGAGAAGAAATGAAAGACTGTGTCTGCTTACAAGTTGAGCTACCCTTTCTTCTTTCCTATTTCGTTACAATAATATGGTCCTAAACCTCATGCCTTACAACTTCCATCATCTCATGCTTGACTGCTTGATTTAGTTATTATTTATAGGAAATTTGCAGATCAGAAAGCAGATGACTCACCTTAGGTTCTTTTTATTTGCACAAGGGATCTGAATGAAGGAGTTACTGTTTCCTAGATGAGAAGATCATCCTATCTGATAGTTTTGCTGATGTTTTTTATTGTTGCTGTTGTTGTTTGTTTCTTGTCTATGAAACTGCCCCATTCATTTGTGGAATATATTAGCTTTGTAACTCTAGGACTGTTTTAGACCTCTAAAATTTTCTTAGGTTTCTCAGATGGTAGAGTTAAATTCAGATTAAATTTTAGGCTGTCTTTATTTCATCAATAAAACGCATCATTTTTGTTTGATATTTTCCATTCCAGAAAACTCATAGCAAGTATTAGCTATTGAAAGTAGTATAGAAATAGTGACGTAGTGTGGACCTCATTTTGGAAGACACTATACTCGAGCCTTAGGGATGAGATCGTTCTTTACCTGTCCTCGTGAAGCTCTGGTACTATGGGTGAGAGAGATCACTACACATCATTAACTTGAGTCTCTTTAGGGAAAGAGAGGATTGCAGTTCAGGCTTTAAAATGTGCTCATATTTTTGGGCAGGTACTAGAATTCATACTTTCTCTCCATTCAAATAACTGTTCTAGTCATGAAGTTACTCTTGCTCCCTTTCTGGACTGACAAATTTTTGACACATTTGTCCTGTTTGTTTAGAGGTGCACAGGCGCAGAACCATTGCCCCGGCTGACTTCTTGGTTAAAAGGTGAGAGATCTCTTAAGAATCAGCCATGCTAGGGTAGCGTTCTGAGCTGAGTGAGAGACTTGAGGAACACAAGTTGGAAGGAGATTGAAGCTAGAACAATCAGAGTATTAGAAAATGTGATCTATGAGGAAAATACTGAATGGGTTAGTCTTCATCAGCCTAGTAAAGACAGCAAAAGAAGGAGAAAGAAGGGAAAGATATGATAGCCATTTTTAAAAATGTAAAATATTTTTGCACAAGAAGATTGAAAATCTGTTTTTATGTGCTCATAATGGATAGGAAGAAAAAGAATAATCTTTGATTACATGGGGGAAGGTTCAGCTTAGACATTAGGAAAAACAGTTCATAAATGAATGAGCATAAATAATTTTGCTCAATTATCGTGGGACCTTGTGTCTTTCTTCACAGTTGCTCATTTATTTTTATCTATACCTACCTGTGTTTGTAAATGACAGATACATTGATTATCTCCCATTCCATTTTCACTGGCCAGAAGAAGCTGTCAAAGATGCCTGCATGTTAGTTATTATTTGCATGTTATGAAAAATATGCAAAGGGAAAATATATGAATAAGTTTCTCAACTGATGTGTTGAGGGGGAAGGTTCCTTGCTGCCTTCTTTCATAAAAGTTTGTTATGAAACCTTCCCGATTTAGGAAATGATATCACTGAGTATTTTCTATGCACTGCTAAATGCATTAGTAATGGCAGTGCATGTAAGTAAAAAGCTGTTGTTTTATGGTTCTCATTAGCACCTCTAAAAATAGTAACCAAATCAGCTAATAAATAAAGGTACAGGAATAACAAGGCCTGAAATAGTTAATGTTCCTTGAGGGGTGTTCTTTAGTTTTGTTTTTTAATTCAATTTTACTTGGAGAACCTACTTAGAAATGGAATGTCAGCCTCTTAAATTGGAGTCAAATTACTGATTTGTGACATGAAAGCAGGTTTGCACAATGATGTACTTAATGGGTTATTTAGTTCCACCTCAGCTGACACAGATCACTCGGTTGAACAGTTATTGGTTACTGAGTGACTAAATGTGGGTGGATGCATGTTACAGGAATCAGAAACTTCTTGATAATTAAAATCAGGAATGAAACTAATAGATACAAGATTGACAGCTAGGGTGCTTTTATTTTATCCTTCTCTGGGACATTTGGACGAACATCTGCTAAAACTGAAAAGTTTGCATTTTGATAGTAAGTTACAGGTGGGAATGCATGTGAAGGATGACAGTGAGCAGTAGCTGTGTGTTCAGAATTGGGCTTTGCATTAGTCTGCATTGTTCTAGTTATGCACAAGGTTTTGATTGACAGGTTCATTCTGTGCACCTTTGTTTAAAATGGAACATTTTATTTGCCGGTCTGATAGTAGAGAAAGTCGCTTGAGACTCAGGAGACTTGAGCAAATCTTCAGGTCTGAGATAATCATTTCATCTACTCCAGTTTGAGAAATGCACATTTCATCAGAAATCTTTTATTAAAGGATATAGTCATCTATCCAAATGAATTACTGTTTTTTTTAATATCATCATTTAGCATAATTCACTTAACTGAAATAGATAGGTTAGATATATTAGGGAAAAAATCTTTGATGCAGATGCTACTGTTGCTCAGGCTTTATTCATATGCTAAACCTAAATTTCTTGTGAAATTTTGGAATTTCTATTTTACAACTTATTTCTTCTCCTTTTTAAGCACTGAACACTCAAACTTCACTGCACCTTTCTTTAACATACTGAAGTTTTTTCAAAAGCAGTTTCAATTTTTATCTACATTTCATGTGACAGTCTGCCTTGAAATGTATTTTTAGTTTTGACTTTGGGAGTGAGGCTTTGGGAAGTGCCCTTTTCCATGAAAAATGGAGTCTTCTCAGGAGGAAAAGGAGTTTCTGCAGAAAGGAAGGCTGTATCACATGTTTATAAAGCTCAAAGCATCATTTCAAGTCTCTTTTCACAGAGGTAAGTTTATCTGTACCGTATCTTACTACTCCCTATCACAAGGAAGAATCATTGTGGGAAGTCCATCCACCATTAGGTGAGATGCAAAAGCAAACTAAAAATTAAAGAAAAGCCATAAAAAAGCAAACAGACATGAAAGATGAGGAAAGAAACAAAGATGCTGTAATATAAAGCTGATCAGACTTTTGCTGAAAGTACCTGAAATCTGTGACTGAATCTAGCTGAGTGGATCTTAAAATCATCCCCTGTGCTCTAGCAGACTCCTCAATCCCATGCACAGGGTGTCAACCAGTTATGTCTTGGAAACCTCCCAGGACAGAGGCTACACAATCTCTCTGGGCAGCTTCCTTCCTGCTGGGCTGTCCTCAAGGGAATAAAAGGTTTTCCTTATGGCCGGGCTGAACCTGTTGTCCTTCATCCTCCTGCCATTCTCTTCCGTACAGAGTCTAGCTCCATCTTGTTGATGACTTCTTCATAGGATTTGTGGGGCTGCTGTTAGATGTCCTAAAGCCACCTCTTCTTTAGGTAGAAATAAAGCCCAATGGGAGTCAAAACTGGATGAACATGTGCTTTCTTGTAACAGCCAACTAAGGGTGGATTATTGCTTCCTTCATCTGCTGGTTACACTATGGTTCATACAGCCCAGCATAGTCCTGACATTTCCCTGCTGCCAGGGCACACTGCAGGCTTGTGCCCAGCTTGCTCTCTGCCAGGAATCAGGGTCCTTTTCTGCTGATGTGCTCCCCAGCCAGGCAGCCCACAGCTTCTTTTGTTTGTTGCAAGGGGTTCTACTTTCATAACTGCCAGGCTTTGCATTTTTCCTTTAGAATTTTATAAGGTTCCTGTCAGCCAAACTAATACAGCCTTTGTAAATGTCTCTGGATAGCACTCCTTCCCTTAAGCATACTGACTGGTCCTTCAATCTGGTGTCATCTGTAAACTTGCTGAGTGTGCACTTCATCACCTCCCTCAGGCCTGTGCCAAGGATGTCAAGAAGGATAGGTAGGCAGGGTACAACCTATGAATCCCGTGAGCCTGATCGTGTGAACAGTTCTTAACCCATCTAGTTGTTCACCCACTCGAATAACCACACTTGGTTACAAAACCTGGGAGATGGTGTGAAAAGCCTTCTATAGGACATCCACTGTTCTTCCCGCATCCAGAAATGTGGTCAGTTTGTCATACAAGGTAATGAGGTTGATGAGGCATGATTTATCTGTGGTATATCTATATTGACTCTTAATGATCACAGCTTTGTCCTTCATGTGCCCAGAAGAATGTTTCAAGAGGAGTCATTCCATGATTTTCCCAGAGGCTGGGTGATGCTGAGCATACTTTACTTTCCCAGTTCATTATTTTGACCTTTTTTGAAAATGGGAACCGTCATGAAATTACGAAGAGTCAAAATGCAAAGCATCTGTTTTGTTGCCTTTGGAGTTAGCCAGTCCTACAGTAATGATGTTTTAGAGTCCTTTTTAATATGCATGGGTATGATAGAGGAAACAAATTCTATTTTCTTATTTTCAAATGTTAGAGTAATGTTTAGAAGTAAAAGTACTCAATTTCAAACACAATTACAAAATTGTTAGGCCATATATACTTTATAAAGTTTTCCTGAAAAAACAGGAACGACTACTGAATTGGCTTTTCATTCTGTCTTCAAGCAGTATTATTTCCATGATAAATTAAATGTCTTAATTAGCTTTCCACTAGATGGAGCAACTGTATGTCGACCCAGAAGAGGAAACAGAGAATACATTTTCAATAATAAAAACTACAGATCACTTACGTTAAAAGCTAATACTCTGTTCCTGTTAATTATCAATTTTTTGAGTTTAAAATGGAAACTTCAAACTAATGTGGTGTTTTCATTTAACAGGCATAAACAAACGGTACGCTGACTGGAGCTGTGTATCAGTTGGCATTGGGTTCAAGTCAGGGACTTCGGTTACAATAGAGGTGTATCATTGTAATATCTATGATCACATTTTTCTGTTGAAGGAGGTACCTTTTGAAGGAGGTCAGTTTCCAAACTTTCTAGATTTCAAAAATACCTATATGCTTACAACAGCATAACTAGCTCAGCATTTTCAAGAGTAAAACTCCCCAAGCTGTTGTAGGCATTATGTGAGAGTGGCATACCTACCAAGTGCCATCAGTTCTTCAAGAGGTACAACCAAACTCAGGGAAGGAGAGAATGAAACCAGAGCTGCAATGCAGGTTTTCAGCAAAAGGGGTGTAACTATGGATAGAAAATAGAGGCTAAAACTCTCTGTGCCAACTTCTTCAGTGGTGACAACTTCTAATTTTTACTTAAAAATGATTTTCAGAAGGCAGTTCTCAAAAACTTCACTTTAAACCTTTCAGTTTAAATTGAAAAACCCTGTGCTCACATCCTTCCTGTCTCTCAGGCCAGTTCTTGAGAAGACCATTATCCTAATGTATTCTCAGTGAGAACTAAAAACCCAGGAATTGTCACCTGGTGCCAGGCTACTGATATGTCCGTCAGTTTCTAACGGCGATAAATCTTAACTTTTTGTCCTGATATCTTGGAGTGGAATATTGTAAATTGGCTAATTGTTAAACAAACAAACTCGAGGCATCCAGTAGTAATACAGTAAGTTGTGTCCCTTACTTGAAGAGTTCACTGTATTTACTATTTTTTAAACCTCAACTTTTTACCATGTAACATAGTCTTACTTGTATTGAAAGTACTTTCATCTCTCTGTTTTGAAGGTCATTATTTATTCTTACCAGTTATAAATTAACAAAACTGTTGGTTCTTTGCTGAAGTTTCTGTTCTCACCACTAATCTTAAATTGAAATTACAGCTTAGATCGATAAAAAATGTTTGCACTATTTTCTCTTTTAGTGACAGGAACTGTTTGTCACCTGCATTTGAGGATTAAGTACCTGTAATGTGTACAGGTTATAGCAGGATAACATTTTTACTGCTACTTGATGACAAATGTATTGACAGCAGTTGTTGACAACACTATCAAAGACAAAGTCCTGATCTCCAATTTAATTAATAATGTTAGCTTTATATCCATAACTTCTCAAATAATATGCAGAAGATATTTTTTAAGAAAGGTTCCAAGAACAGCTTTCAAGAATAGACATATGATCATGTTATAAATACGAAGGTTAATATTTATTATAGTAGTGAGATGTCATAATATTGACAGTTTAAGAACATAGGATTTTAATTTGCCCTAAAATAATGTGCTTTTTATTGTTTTCAAAACAATATAATTTTATCAAAAATCTGAAAAGTGTTTTTAGTGAATTTGAAATAAGAGATGAACAATTATGAGATTATTAATAAATTGAGCAGGAAAAATACATAATGCTTGCAGTTTCTTCTTCCTCAGGTATATGAAAATTGTCAGTCTGTCATCTGGCAGAATTAAGTGGGGGATAATATTGGTATTGTGAATAAGAAACAAAATACCAAGCACTAGCTAAATATTTGTGAAGGGACCATTTATGAAACATTTGCCATATATTGTTACATTGAATAACATAATTCTTGATGTGTTGAAGTTTGCAAATACGGGCATTAGTCACATTTTCAGAGTAGAACATACAGTTGTTTTAAACCCATTCTGCTCTTAGTGAAGAACATAATAGGCTAAATTCTGACCCTAGTAAAGTGCATACAAAGCATTTCTATTTGCTGCTGTAGTATTACATACCACAAATAAATCTGTATTTGCACTGATATAATACAGAGATCACTCATCAGCTCAATCCTGATGAGGTGTTAGTCTGCACTCCTGTTTGGTATTCATTTGGGAAAAGGACGGAGTGTGGGGGGACTGACACCAAGTAAGGTACAGTAAGAGAGCATATAATGACAGTTTAAAGGCCGATATTTAATTGAATATTAGATAAGTGGAGATAGCTTCTGTCCTTCCATTCCCATCACGATGCCTCTGTTCGTTTACACTATATACCTTGAGATTTTAGACTTGGATCTCCATTATTTTTTAGCATCTGAGACTGTTTATTTGCAGGATTCATGTTTCATGAGTGTATGTGACCTTTAAAAGTGAATGATCTAGATAAAGTTATTTGGACAATCACTTTTGAGGAGGGTCTGCATATAAAAATCTGCGTTGGAGAAAATTCTGTAAAAAGTAGTCATACATGTTGTTCTACAAACTTGGATTGAAAAGCAAATAAGCCAAAGAGAACAGCTGCATACATTTTGAAAGGACTGGCAGTTTAAAAGGACTGGCCAAAAGCCACACCTCAGTTTTATTAATTACTCTCTGTAAAACTCTAGTAGTAAAGCAAATGTAAAGGTTTTGCACCAGAGGAGTGATATTTGTTTTACAGATGAAAATGTGAAGGTAATGTATAGGTGGAAATCACCCACGTGTGATGGTATTGACTTGCTATCGTGGCTTTAAGTTGTGTATCAGCAAGGTGTAAAAATCATCAGTACTATAGAATTGGTTATAAATACAATGTAGAGTCCTCAGCCTGAGTCCTCGGAAGCAAAACCAGTGAGAATGCGGATTTATTAAAAACTCTGAAATATGGAAAGGAATACAAATTTACTAACTGTGTAATGCTACAGCAGGAATAACATAATCATAGTATTAAATATGTAGGGACATACTTGAATGTGCTTTTGTGGGGGTCAACAAAGGCTTTTTGCAAATGACCAAAATTGGTCAGAATTGGGGGTCAGGAGGTTGGGGCAGGTGTCCTGTGCCCCTCTGCTGCATCAGCCAACTCTTCCATAGCCTTATCTGTAAACTGCTCAGGTTTCATCTTAAAATTGAATTCTCCCCTTTTCCAGTATTCCTAGGGGATGTATTCCTGTAATTCCTGTAATATTCCTGTAACCACTGGAAACCTTTTTGCTTAATTTTCCTAGTTTGAAACGATCTATTTTGAAAAATTTACTGCCGTGTCTCAGCCACGTTTATAGCTTCTTACTGACTGGATTCTTGCACAGAACTTAATTTTTACATCAACATTCTTCCTTACATTTACTGGAGATCCCTTACTTTGCATGTCTGTCTTAATAGTGAATTTGCCACTGATGTCTTGTATTCGTCCTGTCACTGATTACATACATCCAGTCTTCTTCCTTATCTGTCACTTGCAGTCTCGGAGACTCCAGTTTCTGTCAGAGATTCGTCATAGCCCTAAATATTTAACCTTCAACTAATTGTACTTTGAAATTCCTTCTATGCTTCTTATCCCAGTTCTCAAGCTCTGCTGCTCTTCCTTTACAAAAAATCTGTTTAGGGATATTACCTTCTTTCATGTTACTAGAACTGGTAGTCTATACTCTTAATATAAAAGACCAGTTCAAAGATGCAATAACATTTTCTTAGTGTAGAATTCATAATGAGGCTTTAAGACCTGCCAGGAGTTGCATTACGTTAAGTTTTCACAATATGGAATACCCAGATACCCATGCGTTCTCACATGGAATGTTTACGTAAGTGGTGGATACATGTGTCATTTAATAAATACGGACCATGAAGGCAATATGAACAACCGAGAATCCTGCACTGAATTGTATAAAACAGGTATCAAGAAGATAAAACAAGTATTTCCATTTTTATAATTATTACTATTTTAAATTTTTGATGCTTTTTGTCTGAAAATGAGTATGGTTCATGGTTTGTGTTTGAAGATTTGATAAATCGGAGCTTTCTTCTTGAAGCTTGTGTCCTTTAATGCATGGATATGTGTTGTTAAGTTTATCATACCAGTAGTTGAAAACCTGCCAAATCTGGACTTCCAAAACCAAATATGAAAGACTTTATGACAGTGATAATCCTTGCCTGAAAATAAAATGTTTCTTTTCTCATTTACAAGTAAAGTGTGTCCAGGTGGGTGTATTGTGTTCATCTTTGCCCCCAAAGTTGACTGCGTTTCTGTTTTCTTGAGGATACCTAGGCATATTTTTCACCATCAGCATTATATTTCTGTCAATTTGGCTTTGAGTTATTTATTTCTTACTCTATTATCTTACTGAAATTGCTGTAATTTTGTTTAGTGAGTGAAATATACTTCTGTGCTTTGAAGTACTGGAGTGCTACTTAAACCTTGTTACAACGCTGATGTTGAAGTCTAGTAATGCATATTCCACCTGCTGGCCACAGAGGCACTTTCCCAAATGGTACAAATGTATGCAGGTGCATTTACACAGTTTAATGCAAGTGCATTACAGTGATTTGGATCTAAAAAGAAAATAACAGAATGGTGTAATGTCCATCAACAAATATTGTTTATGTATAATCTGCAGTAAAAAATAGAAGGTGAGAATACATAGCAATTCTGGATTAAACAAAATACATTTGACATGATTGAAAATTGGGTAAAAGTAATGATGACTTTCAGTTTGTGTTTTTTTTTTTCCCTATGTGTCTTTTGGTAGGCCTATTTAATACTCAGTATCTTTACAAGATTCTCTTGGGACTTCAGGCTTATGTGAAATGAAGAATGGCACTATTTCCTTGTGACTGGAAGTTTAGAGTTCAAGCTGGTAGTAGATCATCCAACAGCAGATCTGTCACCAGTTATTTATTGAGTCTGGGCTTTAAATGTGAATCCCCTTAAGACAAATGAAAACTTACCGGGTACCCTGTTGCATTGTCAGAACTAATATTAATTTTTAAATAGTTTGCAATTCTGAATTCTTTGTGTGCTTCATTGTGTACTGTTTTGTTAGTATGGTTGAACTTGCTTTGAATGTTTTATTTAGCATCCCTTATAAAGCCATATTCAACACACTTTATTAACTAAGCTATTTATGGTAAAATTCAGAACCCTTGCAAGAAGAATATGTTGGTAAGTAGGAGGAAGGAAATAAATTTGAAGACTTGAATCATACAGAATATGTCTCTTGTCGTTTTGAGTTGATTTGCTCGTGTATTATCGAAGAAATCAGTATCCAGAAAATGTCAGCAGTACAGTATGTACAGTACACACAAGAAGACCAAAATTGCTTGTGATTTGAGTGTCTCACAGTTACATTAGTGCATCATAGTGGGTGTATTAGTGTTTCTATACAGGGAAGAGACAGTAGAACAAACCTGTGCATCCGTTCTGGTCATGTAAGTGTTTTTTTTAAAGCACATTTGCTAGAAGCAATAACAGAAGATTTAAGCTTCCCTAAGTGCCTAAGCAAAAAGCTTCCCTAAGTGCCAACTTTAAAAGTCAGTCCTTTAATTAAAACGTGGCTATTGTGAACTAGTTCAAAGCTGTCTGACATGATTTTCTTGGTTAGCATGTAGTAGCCAGTGTAGTTCTACAAGACTTGTGTTTTTTTTTTTTTGTCAGACATTATCTTTAAAATCATTATCATTAAAATGTTTGATATCAGTACGAAGTTTCCTAACCATAAGGGAGAATAACCTTTTCAACATTTTTCCCAGACACCCGAGGAGCTAGAAGATGTATCTGACCTTGAAGAAGACCATGATGTACGTAGTCGCACAAGTGTTCAGACAGAAGGGAAGACTGACAGGGTATGTATTACACCACTGTATTTAAAAAACAAGTTGTTGAGGGGAATAATGCTATGAGATTACTACTCCTATGAAACCACCTAAAGTCATGCAGTGAGTCATTAAAATCGTGTTCAACTCCTAATAGATTTCTGAAAATGTGTAGAGTGCATAAAACTGGTATGTATTACCTGAGAGAGAAAACTATAATTAATTTAACAAATACACAGTGAAAATGTAAATTAAAGAGAAAATTCTTACTCTTCTGGATGAAATTCTAAAAGGTTACAGTTTCATCAATGTGTCTTCTTCTAATAAAGGTTAGGTTAATAAAGACTATATCTGAGTCTTACCTGTAGCCTGCAAAGCATATTAACCAAAAATAAGCTCTACATGTGAGAAACTGCACGTGCACAGAAAAATGAAGATGTCTGCAGTTCTAGCCACTGCACTGCACGAGTTACAGACTTGTTCTTCTGTGAGTTCTTCTGTGAATCTGTTCTACAGATTTCTATAGAAAATTCTATATTACTTGGTCAGTGAACCCATAAGGAAATATGCAGAACTTACCGTATCATTTGGCAATTAGATCAAATATTTCTGGAAGTTCTGAATCATGTTTTGCTGCTTGTATAATCATTTAACCTTAGGAGTACAGTGCATTACTGGTTATTCTTTACATTCACACATTTTGTAAGAACCTATGAATATTTTGAGTAGCAAAAGGCTTCTTAATACAAAATTGACATATATAGCAAACATTAATCTTGTCTGTTTCCATTTTATAAATGTTTCAGCAAAATTGTAGACTGGTTGCAACTTCTTAAGTTGAAAGACCCCTGGGGCTGGAAATGTCAATTTTATGACTTGTTTGTAGAATACCTAGAGCAACAACAGATTTCTCACATTTAATTTAGTCTAGTACTACTACCAAAATAGAATTTAGAAGCAATAGAGCTAGTTGGAAAACAACAAATTTTTCAATTCAATAATGATACCAATAAAACGGGATTTTTATTTATATTTGTTTTCCAGGAAACTTGCACAAATTTATTTTCTTTATTAAGACCCTAAATACTAATAAAAAATTCCAAAACAAAAGCTGTTCACTTACGTACCATTTCTTATTTCAAAATGAGAATGAATTCTGAAAAATGAGGTAAGTTATGAAGGAAACTGTGGTATTAGAATGATGCCTGGTTGATCTTTTAGAAACTACTGTCAGTTTATAATTTCAATCTGTGTACATACAATGAGTAAAATTAAGTCAGTATTCTCTAAAAAAATGTTGATTTTATTGGCTGTATTCCATTTTCAAACATAATTCCATGATAACTTTTGTATTTCTTGAGGATAAATTAACAAATCTGGACAAAAAAGGCTTTTCTTGACAGGGGTTATATTTAGAAGCAGTGTATTTAGTATAGCTGGGTATTTAATCTGTTTTCTCCATGAAACAAGGGAAAACTTATTTGCCTTTTTAAAGATGTGCATATCAATTATATGTTAATTAACTATCAATTGATTCTTAAAACATATGGCATGCAGTGTAACAAGTATGAAAGATTATTCTCACCTTTCAGGGTAAAATTTCAATTGCAGTTAAGAAAGGCAAACTTTTCCTTCAAAATGTTATCCCTATGAGATGATTTGTTTGGAACAGGTACAGATGGTGTGCTGAATAGTTTCATAAATATCCCATAATGAATGCACTGGGAAAACAGAAAAGGTAGGCTTAGGTGTTTGCTATCCTACAGTAATAACAAAGGATTCACTAATGCTCTAAAAGATCTTTAAAAGACACCCGGTCTTCCATGTCTCAGATAAACCAAAGTATTCCTTTAAAGGGAATTTTCTTTGAAAAGAAAGCCGTAAGTAACCTGTACTTCTAGACATCTACGAAAAGGAAGAAGTAAATGCTGAGGACTGTTGTAGGTAGAGTGCTGGCTATCAAAAATAAGAGGCATAGGCTGTTGTGGAGAGATCTCCAGGATACGTTTTTCCTTGTACTACACCGACAATGTAATCTGCACTGTCAATGACTGTGGTGGGGAGAGTAGAAGGGACATGTTTGAATCTTCTCCGATGTCAGATTTCTCACCGCTCCAACAGGGAGCTGGTGTCTTTGAAAGAGCCTTTTTTCTTTTTTTTTCTTTTTTTTTTTTTTTTAATCATGATATATAAAGCATGTAAAACTGAATGTGATGTGTATATACCACATGTAACAAGCGCTACATCTTATCTCAGAAATCCTGTTTTTCTTACATATGTGAATCACTACATTTTAAATTCTAACTTTCTAGAATCTGTCTCTCTCTGGTTAGTAGTGAGATAACAGGACTGAGATGTAATCTAGTATTTATATTCTTGACCTTGCACATAGGTAATCTTGGAAACATTACTTCATTGTCTTTCCCTGAGATAATTCCAGATCTTGAAGATGAAATTGATGATGTTTATGGCACCTTCCCACATGGTGGGAAGTCAGTAATTAAACTGCATAGCGATGTTAATTATTATTTGTACCACAATTCTATATCCATGAAGAAGTTCTTTAGGAACAAATCCTCAGCTACTGTAAAAACATGTGCTACTTGCTAATCGAAAGAATAACACAGTCTTTCTGATTCGAAAGCCAGATCTACCATGCAAAAAGTGTTCTTCCTCTAGTAGTTGAGTCTAATTACTCTGTAAGCTCAGTAATTTTGCTTGAGGAAATTTATGCCATCATGATCAGCGTTAGTCCATTGAGGTACTTTGTGGCTTATCATACGATTTTGAGTTGAAGAGAAGGTCAAGTAAGTATTTGCCCAGTTAATTTTCAGCCTTGGAAGACAACGTGCTTTCTGAAGTCAGGAGAAAAGTTGAAGGGCTTGAAGTTACAATATTAATGAATAGAATAGATTAGCTTTATTTTAAATATATTTGTACAGGTTACATGTTCACATTGAAGAATACATGAAATATTTTAGCTTGCGCATAATCAGTCCACTTACAGATGATGAGCAAAAATGCTTTCAGGCAAGCACCCACCCATGTTTTTTCTCAGTTCTGCAGATGATTTCATGAATAGAGATAAAAATGTGTGAGAGTTAGATCTACTGCTATACAGATCTGTTGCATATTATGTTTGCACAACAGTTTGGTGCTGATGAAGAGTTGACTCAGTGTTATATTGTGAATGAGAAAATCCACACTGAATTATTTTGCTGTTTTATTTGTATTACGTCTTAAATACAGTGATCATTAATACGTATCTAAAAACGTTCAGCCTTGAAAAGACAGTCTTAACCAAACTCTCTGAGAGAATAGATATAAACATTAAGAAGACCTGCTGATATTTGCATAAAATCTTTTGCATTTGCAGTCTATACAGAGGGTATGGAAGAGTTCATCTGGAAGGGACCTTCAGAGATACCTAGTCCAACTGCCTGGCCACTTCAGGGCTAGCCAAAAGTTAAAGCATATTAATGAGGGCATTGTTCAAGTGCCTCTTGGGCACTGACAGGCATGGGGCAGGCATCAATTTCCTCTCTAAGAAGCCTGTGCCAGTGTTTGACCACCCTTTCAGTAAAGAAGTTTTCCCTGATGTCCGGTCTGAACCTCCCCAGCTCAGCTCTGTGTCGTTCCCGCATGTCCTGCCATCTGTGACCAGGGAGCAGAGACCAGCTCCTCCCTCTGCACTTCCCCTCCTCAGGAAGAAAAAGTAGGATGTAATTTAAAAGTTAGTGGGCACGTTTTATTAATTTTAACAGAATCTCTTCTAACTCTATGCTATATTCAAGAAATGTGCTTATGTTTGGCATTTATCTTATGTCTGCCTTTGTGATAAAATATTCAACTGATGTGCACAGATTTACATATGACAGCTCTACAAAGTTGTATATAACTTACAAATTTATAAATTATAACAAAAAAACAATCACAGGTCACAGTTGGAAAATATTTAAAACTGATTGAAATGCATCACTGTCTTTTGAGTTGAAGAGATCTTGTTTACTTCCAACAAATGTCTTTGAAGCCAGTGCCCAGCTGACTGTAGCTGGGGAGCAAAAATTTAGGTGGGATGGTTTCATGCAGCTGCTGAGCCCTTTGTGGAATAAAAAGCTTAGCACTCAACTAGGCAAAGGAGGGACATGAATCTGGTCTTTTTGGATCTGTGCTATTACCTTTTAACTAAAAAATGTGAAGAGCATGTTATTTTGTATTCTTGTTTTTAAAAGCTCTGAAAAGAGTCTATCCTCCGTGGTCCATCAGGGGAGTTGGGTTTATTTTCTTGGTAACACAAAAAATTGTAGAAAATCAGTGTTTTCCTCTTCTCTCCTTGCCGTTTCATGGTACTGCAACTTATAAAGCAGGAAATGTTAGTTTTCAAAGGGAAGCTCTTCCCTTCAGAAAGGATATTCGGCTCACCTCTACCTTAGACAGAGGGAGTTTTTGCTAATGTAAACATCTGTTTGGATGTATTGTAAATCATTCTATTATTTCTTTTTCCATCCTTCCTCCCTGTAAGAGGTGTGCTTTTTGTTAGAGAAGAAAGAAAAATAAGAAAAAAGATAATGTGTCCTCTCTCTTAATTTTTACTGATATCTTCTACTGCAGTAAAAAAGCTTTGTTTTAGAAGTAATGAAAAAAATCATTTTCTCTTCGTGGACAAAATAATCCTGCATTCATGTTATAGCAGACATTTAATTTATATCTTTATTTCACACGTACCCATATGTTTTCTATTTTAATGCAAGGTCATGTCTGCACTTAAAAGACTGTATGTACATTTGTTTTATTTTGTTACTGAATATGTTTTTAAAGCAGTATGAGGGAAAGGAAACAGAAATCAAGGTCAGAATTGTAGTTTCCTTTGCCCGTTTGTTCCAGTGGATAATGTCTCATTCCAGCTGAAAGTCATTTGCGTTGGCATATAACAGGATACTGTATGTTTGACTGCTTTCATTAAGATGTCATCTTTCTTGTGGTTTCTAAATCCAGGCCTGTGTTCTTCAACCCAAAACAGTGTAAAAAGTAGTACTTCAATTCTTCTGATTCTGGAGCCTAACTCTTTATTTTTGTCTGTTTCATATCATTCTCTGGAAGTTCATCTTAGAGCCATGAGAAAAATGTCTTGATCTTACGTGGTCTGTTGTAGGTCTTTTTTTTTTTTTTTTTACAAAACAGGAAAAGTACTGCTTAAAACACTCAGTTACACTTTCTCATTCAGTGACTATAATTACAACATACTTAGGGAGACCTGTAATTTCCAGTGATTCATATAAATGGAAAAATTAGCCTCGTGACAGAGTGATTCAAGCAAAGATAAAATCTCTTAAATAGCCTGGTTTGAAAAACATATTCATTACATATTAAATTGATTACCTGTTATACCAATTATAAGTAATTCAGCCACTGCCGTAACTTTCCATTTTAAGTATGGTAGGTGATGTTTTGTAAACAAGAATAAACCACAAGGTATTTATTACTGCAACATAATTACAGTGTGTTAATAGTTGCCATTTGTAATGCTGAATTCTTGATAGTCTACCGTGCAAGAGGTGGACTACTTCAGAGAGCAGGTGATAAATACAAAACACTGTGAGAGTAGTGCCATGAAGATGAGCAGTACCAAAGACCTTGGTCGCCCAGCCTGGTGTGGAACATAAGGTATCTGCATAGAATACCAGTGCAGCTGATTTCAAATATCTTTTTTTTTTTTGTATGTATGCATTTAATCATTTCTATAATCATAATTCATTGCTTCTTAAGAAAAAGTTATAGTAAAACTTGAGGCAGTTGAGATTATGCTGAAGCCTCATTAGGAGGAAGAGGAGCAATGAATAAACATACATATTTATATAAATATATATAGAGAAAAGCCTGTAAGAAAATGAAGTCTCTAGTGATCCTGGCAGCACCCAACATGCCATTGTTGTTCCATTAGGTGGGTCTCCAGTCTCTCTGAGAGTCTTTTGGGTAGCAAGGATCACAGGTGTAGGACTTAGTGGTCAGAGGGAAGAGAGGGCGTGTGGGAGAAAGCATTGTGTCACACGTTTTTTGCCTGTAGTCAGTTACTTAAGTTGAGCTGTTCGGTGCTCATGTACCAAAGCAAATACAGTCTAGATGACCATTGCTGGCTGCAAAAAATGAAAGAAAATGTGGGATAATCTTTCAAATACTGCTTTATCTCAAGTTCCAGATACAAATCTGAAAGAAAATATGAAAGACAGAATTTACTATGGGATTTGCATTTAATGTTTTCACGTTGTTTTCATAACATGCTTTTCTCAGCGTCCCTGCAAACTTTCATTTATATATCCAAAAATTTAAAACAAAAAGAGCTCTTAAAAAGGTCAGAAAAACTTGATGAAGTTCTTAATTAAATACAGAAAGTATTTTGAATTCATAAAACTGCCTTTTCTTTATCTTGGTGTGGTTATCATGCCTCCAAAGGCAGTATACTCTATCTTGTGATTCGAGTGTTTTCCCTCCATGGGTATGACAACTCTGATGTGACTTGCCGGATTGAGTCCATCAACTTCTAAAATCGGTTAAGAAACATTAGGAGCGTAAGTGAAAGCTTGGTAGTCCTTTTCTAGAGTTCATTTTTGTTTTTTACTACGAATTCCAACAGTTACTTCTTTTATGCATTTAAAATATCAAATCAACTGCGACAAACCTGAGCTTTGCTTCAAATCACCTATCAGGACTTTTAAGTTTTGGGGAATTGATACCAAAGAATCCCTTAGAAGGCAGTTCCCACTGTTGGATTATGTGTCTGAATTGGGAGCAGGCGAGCTCTGTTCTGGAGATGCAGTCCTGTAGGAACTGCCTCCTGTACTTAACAGCCATTTGGGGATTTAAGCTTCTGATTCTGTGACTGCAGAGCCAAGGAAGAACATGAACTTCCTGAAACTTCTCATTCAGGGAATCTGCTTTGTACTGAATTTGATTTGGCTGACACTGGTTAGAAAATTGGCAAGAGCAGTTTTTGGTTCTGGCTAAATTAATCCATGAAATTTAAAATCACTTCCACAATAACTGCAGATTTCAGTTTACTGGCAACTGAACCACGGTTGCACTTCTGCTTGATTCCATCTGAAATAAGAAATTAAACTTATTTATAGTTAGTTTATGTAAGTGATCTTAAATTTCCTGATGGAAATAATGCACAGTACTTAACAAAAAAAAAAAAAAAAAAAAAAGAAAGAAATCAGGAAATCACCAATAACACAATCCCAAACAATGACAGGTTTCATGGCAAACTTGGCAAACTGTATTTTTCTTCTGTTTCTGCTTTCATAGTGAATTTACACCATTTATCAGATCAGTAATATTTAGGTAATGTGTCCTGCATAATATGAGAAGTAAAAGCTCTAAATTTTTCTTGACAGATCTTCATGAATCAGATACTTTTTTTTCGCTTATTTGTTAACTGTGTTTTGGTTTTGGCTACCTATTATTTTTGTCTGCTTCCTGGCCTGTGTGTCACAACAGCAAATGTATCTGACCCTTGTCTGGTGCAAACTGATAATCTTGCTTACGAAGAAGAATACTAGGGAAAGTATTTCCATTCTCACCATGCTGCATTTTTAGAAGTTGTTTCAGTATTAATATATTGAGCACTTCTAAAAATAAACATAATACTTAAATATAGGAAGAATACATGTGTTAAGTGTATGTTATGATTCAAGTCTGAAATTGCACAGAATACACCACTTCTCTAGCTATACTAAATCTTAATTTGAAACAGTTTTAGCTTGTGGAATGTTTGCAAACATACCAGTCTAGAGCTGCAGCCTAGTACAGAGACGTGTCCTACCTGAGCCCAGTTTGACTGTGGCTGCATTTGAACACTGGATATTTATTTTTCTGTTGGCATTCAAGGTACTTGTTTGGTAACTTTAGTCCCGTGCTGATTTTCTAATGCGTTAATCTGTTTCTTTATCTTCTTCAAAGACAGATGATGCAGATTTGAACAAACAAATCTTCACCAGTTCTTAAAATGACCCTGGGGAACCTTCTCAGAAGAGAGGGCAAGCACACTTGAAAGTTTTAGGAGCGTTAAACCTTTTTCTTTGTACTCCTCTATCTGAAAATATATTGCATTTTATAACCTGCATATATATCATACTTAATAAACAAACAAACTAGGCTTCTCATTCACAGTAAAAGGAAAATCTGTCGGTCATATTTTACAAAGGCTGTTTGGAAGAATTTTTTCTTGTTTCTCTGACTACATTAATACTAATGGTTTCATGGGACAGCACTGTTTGCATTCTACCAACCTTATTATTTCACCCAACCCAATGGTAGTGTAATGATTTTGAAATTCAAAGGTGCTCAGGCTGGAACAGTTGGCTCAGGCCACAGCATGTACAGATATGTGTTTAATAATACCCAGCAATTAAAAAAAACCAAACATCTACCACCACCAGCAAAAACAAAAAACCCTCCCTGACAAACAGAAGTTAAGCAAATAAATTTATTTTATATTTCAGGCTAAGATGACTCAACTGCCAGAGGCTGAAAAGGAAAAGATTGCTGAGCAAGTGGCTGACTTCAAAAAAGTCAAGAGTAAGCTTGATGCAGAGATTGAAATATGGGATGATACCAGCAATGACATCATTGTTTTGGCCAAGAGGATGTGTGTGATTATGATGGAGATGACTGACTTCACACGGTAATTATGCAAAAAATGCTCTTCAGTACTTATAAATTTTGGAGGCCATTGTCATATTGTTATGACAGGAAATAGTAAGTTTTTAATGTCAGTTGACAGTGTCTTTACGAAGTTGAGTGGCTAAGATAATGTAATTAGCTTTACAATGCTAGCTGGTAGCACAGAAATGTTGGAGGGGAGGTTTGAAGTTTTAAACCATGCTTGTCCTTAAATCTTTTCTGTCGTTTTTCATTTGGCTTGTTGGAATATTTTTAATTTTTTAACACTTTATTTCTCCTCTCAATGAAAGAAAAAAAGAAACAATCATCTTGATTTTATACTGTATTTCTGTCTTGTCTGTTACTCTTCTGTTTGTACCATACCATGCTGTCTAGCATGTAGTATATTCTAGTCATGCATAAAACATACTGGACAGAGCATGTCTGGTGTATACATTCAGAGTCACGCATATTTTACATTGCATTACCTGCTATTGCTTTCATCAGAACTGTATCATGCTACTTTACTTTATGTAGCTTGGGAAAACAAAATGTCCTACAGTAGACAGCTTTCAAAACTGGTATTTCTCTCTTGACCGTATGTTCTGTGCAATAACTGTATATATGAAACAATCTTAAGTTCAGAAGCTTTTTCTGCCCTGTACTGAATATATGTTCAGTAAATTTCATCAAATGAGTTATACCAAAGGTATGTACTGGTTGTTGTGCATTTCTTTTTTTTTTTTTTTAATTTAAGATTTGGTTATTAATAACATTGTTATTGATAGGCAGGTAAGGCCTTAAAACACGAGCGCTCTTGCAAGACCTTTCATGTCTCATAAAATAAGTCGCTTCATGCAAGATATGAAGAAAAATCTAAGCCTCTTGGACAGATTCTTCAGGGGTGTAAATTAAGAGTTGCATACAACTGAAACAGCTAACAAAGCCAAGATCTGGCTTAGGCCTGTTCTCAGGAAGACAACTGTAGCATTTTATCGTGGTAGCCCATTTTAAATTCACCTTCATGTGAGAGAGTCAAAAAAATGTATGTTGAACTCTGAAATCCTTTTATTCTTTTTGCAGCATACAATTTGAGTTGAGACCATTGTAAAAGAAGATGTTCTGCCCTCAAGTCAGGCTTTACAATTGAAGTCACCTCTCACCAAATTCTTTGAATTATTAGATTTATATTAATCAAGATTAACAAGGCCAGTTCATGTTCCTAACTTTGCATTTTTGGCTCTCTGTTGAAAACAGCATAATTTGCAGTTTTGAGTCCAAGAGCAGTTTTTGCTCAGTGTTGCAGATCACCAGAGATTCTGCTGAGAACTGTGAGAAGACTCTGGTAGAAAAACTTACCTGAGGGGAAAACTAAAATCTACTGGGATGAGAGAGGGGGAATCCTATTCTTTACTTCAAAGTACATTAAGGAACTCTACAATATTTTAAGATGCATTTTGATGATTCTCTTCCCAGTTTTAGGAAGTACACTAATCTTTTTACTTCATGGATGTTTAGACAATAGTATGAGAAACGCAAGTATATACAAAATACTCGTTTACTGCATGCTTGATGCATAAGTTGTAACTTCTTTGGAGTATGGCTATCCTAACAAGTCTATTGTTACGTTTCTAGGACTGTTAGTAACAGAAGCCAAGTTGTCCTTACCATATTGTGTATGCAGTAATGTCTTACTTTGGTACCTTACATAACTTCATCTCAAACTGTTAGAAAGCTGTATTTGATTATGTCCATGTACGTTTTCAAGTCAGTTCTCTTCTGAGTCATTCTACCTGTTGTACGCTCCAAAACACTGGAATCACAGAATAGAGGTTACAACATAGCAGCCACATCTTCCCAGAGGAAGCATATACATATCTCCCTAACCCGATGTCCTTTTGGAAGTAATTTTGTTCCACATTTTTCCACGTATTTTAAAACAATTCAGTCCTGCATTTGGGACAAACTTACAAATAAACAGTTATTTCAAAAGCACTGCAAGGTTCCTTACCAATAATGTTATTTGAGAATTGTTGGACAGCTTAGAAAAAAACAAAGTATTTTCTTACTGAGAGAAAAATACGTGCATTTGGGACTCTAGATCAATAATGTACCTAAGCCTGTTTATTAGCAACACATTCAGTTTCTGTAAAAAGCAGCTTTGAAAAACAGTAACTTGAGAAGTCATACAACAGCTTTGAATCAACTGCTTAAAGAGTTTTAATGGACCTTTCTTAAGACAACTCTGAGTCATATGAGCTTGTTGAGCCCTAATGTAGTTATATAAGCACTTTAGAATTCTTTGTTGCATTAAATTATATTTTCTTTAATGTCTCATATTTGTAAGCAAGTACTCTTTTGTTTAGAGTGAACCAACTGATTCACAGGCCAAGATTTTAAACTACAGTACAGTACACAGAGACACTTACAGATAGATCCTACAACCCAAATCCAAACTAGACTCTTCTTATAACCCTTAAAAGTCTACCTCCACAGAGGCCAATTCTGGTCTGTTCTCTTCAATTTAGATACCACCCATCAATACAATGAAACAATGTCACAAATATTAAAATCTATATATAAAAGCAGTGAGTTAAATTAATTGACTGCTTTATGTCTATATAGATTACTTCCATAAGTTATGTTTGCTTAAAAGCTCAGTCACAGAGCTATCTTCAATTTAAAGGATGAAAACTCATTCACTGCAGAGGCAGAAGCTATTCCTTTAAAATAGCGTATTCCCACACAGCAGTCTCTGCTGAAAAAGTGGAAGCTCAAACCAGAACAAATGAATCCTACTTTGGAACTGGTAGGGGGTAAGTTCTAGACTGAGTTTTCAAGTTGTTCCTGCTCATTGTCCTCTGGCATTTCAGATGTCAGAGACTTGAGACCACAAAGGGACAGAGGTCAAACCAAGCAAGCTCTTACCAGCACTTAAGTCTTCAGCCATCATCCTATCACACACTGTACTGTAAGATGCTGGAGAACTCTTGCACACGAGGAGAATTAAGTAATTCAAAATGACTTTGAACAAAAAAAAAAAAATATGTTAATTATAAAGTCATCTAACAAGGCCAAAAGGAAAAACTACAGACAAATCCCGTGAATCTCATCCTCACCCAGGAAACAATGCTTTCAAAAGCTGAACAAAGAACTGAAATGCTGCTTTCCCTTCCCTGTGATGCAACTGATAAACATTCTCTAGTCTCCAAAATCGAAACCTTTGGAAGACGCTCATCAAGATTAAATAAAAGTGAAGGCTTTGTAGTGCATTTGAAGGGAAACAGAAATCTACTCAGACAATAAATGACAAAAAAGGGAAATCCACTATTTACCTGAGTAGCATCTGCTGCAACAAACACAAAATGTCATAATCCTTTATGTCTTCTGTGCTCAAGACCTTTGAATAGAGAGCTCAAACCTTAAGACAAGCTGGTGCTTGCTGTGGCCTGAGCAGTCTTCATCCCTGGATGGTTCACGGGGAAGGAAGTGAGAAAGCCAGCTGTGTTCTCAGGCACTGCCGGTCACCTTTGGTATAGCAACAGGAAGGGGCAGATCCAGAACAGTTAACTTATATTTTGGATAAATAAAAATGTTTATTTTACTAGACTTCATCTGGCATCAAACAGTAAGCTATAGTCACTGCAATTTTACCCCTGCCTGTTTTGCAAGTGCGACTATCATCAGCAAGCATTTCACAAAATGCATCTCACTTGCCATTGGTAATTGAGACTTGTCTTTTTAAATGGCAACTAACATCAGAGTTAATACTAGAAAAATAGTAAAGATAGCAAAATAAAGGAAATTAACATTACTTTAAAAAACAAATCTAGCAAAATCAACCCCCCCCCCCCCCCAACTGTCCCCATGTTATCCTTATTATAAGCCAAAATCCTGTAGTACTTACAGAGACTGCAACCCAGCATAACATTTTTCTCTCAATAGTAGTCTTGGTTAAGACCCCAAGTGCAGCTGCCAAATCTAGCAAATCTCCACACCTGCTAACAACTACAGTCCTGAGTGTTAATTTAGCTGCTGTCCCTCTCTAGTGTTTGCTTGGGAAAGCAAAAGCAGGGACCCAAAAAGAGGGTAGGATGCCAGTTCTGTACTTACTGGGAGTTGAAGAGACCACAGGACTAGAAGAAGAGAAAAAAAGGATTCCATTCCTATTCAAGTTCATCCACACAGCTCCTCATCATATCTCACTCTTTGCCCTTCCTGGTGTCCTAATTCAGAGTTACTCATGATCCTGCTAGTTTCTCTTCAACAGCGAGACTTTCCTGAAATACTATGGAGCTCTTGCATTGCCCCCTCAAATCCACTGACCTCTTCACCTTTTTCTCACCCCTCTTAGCCCTCAGATTTCTATCATTTCCATTCATCCCCACCCATCTTGTCTTGCCCCTCCCCCCCCACCCCTAGTCTGTCACTGACAAACAATGTGGCAATACATATTTATTAATATCATCTTATTAATACAGTAATAGTACCTGCATTGCTAAAGCCCCTGAACTGATTGATGCCATTAAATCTACAGTTCTACTTTGGGTATATATAAAAATTCCCTCTCATTGCTCATATCAGAGTATTCAAAGCTCATCATTATTTCAGTAAGCAGTTTGGGATCCTTTTGAGTGTCCACAGGCACTTAATATTTGCATCATACGAAGAGGAAAAAAACAGCTCTCTTTAAACTTAAGCATTTCATCAAAAATTACCTAAAGATGAGAAGTTGTTTTGTCAAAAGCAGTTTTGTCCCACTGAGACATCATAAAGTTATTTTGGACCATTCAGCTACATGGCAAAGTAGATGAACTCTCTTAGGGTTCTATCTTGAAGCTAACTTTGACCAGAACTAATTGCATAAAGATGTTCTTTATGACGAATTCATTTCTAAAGCAAGTATAATTTAGTTGTGTGCACATATTTGCATGTTTTATCATACTTGTTTTGATGAACAGAACCAGTAGGATCTACTTCATACAACATGGTAAATTAAACAGATAAGATTTTATTGTTAAAATGAACAATAGAATTGCATTAGCTGGAATAGTATAAATGTTAACTAAGATCTTGCAGTACTTGCAAGATACTGGCTGCCTTGCCAGAACTGCATGTCTACTAAGTAGTAGCCGCAGGCAGTTGTTCCCCTCCAGTAGAAACATGGTCCCTCAGATACATGATGAAGTGTTGAGATACATCAAGTTAAATCACATCACATAATGCAGAATCAGCTGGTGTTGCTCATTCCTCTTGCATGTCAGAGCTTCTAAGGTGTATACAAACTCAGGTTTCACAAATAAGTGAGGATTTTTGAAGGGATTTTGATGGCAAAAATCGCACACATCCTCTCCCACTTCAAAAGATTGAGTGGATTTCATGCATGGTACTATATCTTTATTCATATGACATTTGAGTGATAATTGTTGAATGATAATTGATGGTATTCATGCGGATGCTCTTGCAGATGTTAGCTGTAAAGAGTTTCAGGTATTTCCTGAGAACATATGCCAGCAAACATTTATTCAGAAATATCATTGGCTGTTCTAGTGGTCTCCTTTTTTTTTAGGGCTCATTATAATTTCTTAAAAGGCAGTGTTTTTTTTAAAGTGCTGAATATTCATACTCTGACAGATTTTTTTAAATTCTTAAGACATCTATATTTGTTCTTTTATACAACTCTATTTCAAAGTGACAGTCACCTTGGGGAATGTAGTGCTGAAACCAAATGTTCCAATCTTTGTTCTTCCACCTAAACACAAAATCTGGTTATCACTCCATAGTCAAGGTATTTAGATATCCAACTTACCTGCAAGTTGAATGGATTTGATTTTTTTCTGTTCTATGCATAATTGACAAACAGTAAAATATTCAGGTATGTTTTGTATGTATTTGTTAGAAATTTTAAAGTCAGAATTTACTTCTGAACTGTGAAAAACAGGTTCTAAATGGATAAAGACTTTAGCTAAAGAATGGGTTAGGTGAGAAGAATGACACATACAATGTTGTTTGCTGATTTGCAGGTTAAGAAAATGTGTTAAATACTCATAAAACAATACAGTGAACAGCTAGTGACCAAAACAATGAATGCAACATTGCTTGCTTTCCTCTGCAACGTTAACATGACAAAATGCATCTAAACCGTGTGTAAACTAACTTCAGTAAGCAATTGTTAACCATTGCTCACACTTAGACCAGAGATACTAAAAGGAAAGGATAAACCAAAGCTCCTGTCAGCATCAAAAGGAGGAAATGGGGTAGTTGCATACGCATGCTTACATGCATTGGCTTTGTTTTGAATCTACATTTTATGCCTCTGCCACTTACACAGCTTCCTTCCTGTTTTCTCTGTTGTTCCTTTAAACACAGCCTTTTTACAGTTCTGTTTTCACCTTTCCTGCAAACTAGCCACCTGCCTTCACTGTCAAAACCTTTTGGTGTACCTCTTACCTCTCTCACTACAGTGTTTCCAGTCAGCTCATAACATCCCTAATAAATATATATTCCTTTGCCACCTTCAAGATTTCATTTTTAAATACATCCTTTCTGTGCTGTACTTGTGAAACTCCTTATTCTCATTCATATCCCTCATGGAAATGCTCCAGGTTATTGAGGATTGGAGATCAGCAAGTGTTCTAGCTTGCTGATCTCACTTCTTATCCCACAGTCCAGTCTCATCTTGATGCTTATTCATTTGTTCCTACCAGCTTATAGAAGAAATGAGGTTGGAAGGGACCTCTGGTGGTTATCCAGCTTTTTCAGAGAGACTGATTGCTACATTAGATCAGTTTGCCTCAGGGGCACATCCAATCAAGCTTTGAAAATTCCTGAGACTGGAGATTGTGTTGTCCAACCTCTCTGGGAAAACCTTGCAACATCCCCTTTTTCTAACAGGAATTTTCTAGCTGCAGTTTATGCCCTACATACCTCACTTTTTTATTATTATTGTTTTTTTTTTAAACTGTGTACCTCTGAGGAAAATGTCCATCTCCTCCATATCCTCCCCATTAGATAGGGGAATGCAGATAAGTCTCTTCTTTTGCATTCTTTTCTTGAGGCTGAAGAAGCTTTGTTCTGTCAGCCTCTGTCCCATGCATCATGTGCTCCTGCCCTTCCTCTAGGCTCTCTTCAGGTTGCCAGTGTCCTGTAGCACTGAGGGCCCAGGCAGTATGAGGCAAAGTATGCAAGGTGCAGCCTCACAAGGGTTAAGTACAGGGCCATCACTTCCCTCAGTCTGTTGGCTGTGCTGCTGGTAATGTATGCCATTATGCAGTTAGCCTTCACTGTAGAAAAACACACTGCTAACTCATGTTAGGTCATTTTATGCAAAGTTATTACCCAGTTACTTCTCCCCTGCAGTTATACACGGTGTTCTGTTCCAGATACAAGACCATGCATGTGCTTTTGTTGAAGTTCACGGTTTGTCAGCCCATTCTTTCAGCTTGCTGAGATCCTTCTGAACAGCCCCACCAGCAGCCCCACCAGGCAAGTTTCAACCACTACCTCAAATCAAAGTATTGCCTGCAAATCAAAGTATTGCCTGCAGACTTCTGAGGGCATGTTCTGTCACCTTAACCTTGTTAAGGAAGGTGTTAAACAGTATTGGCCCCACTGTCAGCCCTGAGAAGCACCACTTAAAACAATCCATCAAAGTTTGACTCAGACCATTATGCTGCAAGACCAACAATTCAGCCAGTTTCATCCACTTCATAGTCTACCTGTCTAGCCAAGTCTTCGATTTGTCTGCAAGGATACTGTAAGATTGCTAAAAATGAAGGTGAACAACATCTACTGCTGTCCCCACATCCACAGAATTAGCTGTTTCATCACAGAAGGCAGTTGGTTTGACAGACCACTTATTTTAGCTGCACTGTCTTTGCCTTATCATACTGCTGTCCTCAGTGTTCCATCCTTAAGGACTTGCTCCATAATTTTCCCCAGAACTGAGGTAAGGCTTTTGCCTGTAGTTTTGCAGATTCTCTTTACCTTTTTGAAGATGATTTGAAGACTGGCTTGGAGTTGTCTGTTCTTTCTTGTTACATTACAAGCTCTTTGGCAGAGACCATTCCATTGTGCTGTAGGTGTACAGAATGTTCTCCAGTGGGAACAGGACAGTCAGGTTTATAGCAGCAGTTGCTGTAATGATACCTGAGGTATAGCTTCTGCATTCTTGAACATTTAATCACACATCCTGTTCCTTTCTAGTCTCTTAATTTGATTGTAAGTTTGTACTATAGAGTACATTTGATGTAATTGTAAAGTTTGAAGTTATTAATGTGTTACTCAAAATAAAGAGTTTCTAAAATACAGCAGGTACTTCAGCTTCCCCTGTGAATGCTATTAACTTTCAAATTATTTATAAAATTAAAATATAATTAACCTAGTAACTCTCAGTTATTAAACTGCTGCATATGCAATTGCTTATGTCTTTCCTGAATTCTGATCAATGCTGTGATGCTTCTAGTTCTGGAAAGAAAATACTGATCTGTGAGTGAAGTTACAATTCCAAAGTAAGGAATTAATGGAAAATATTGGTTTTGGGGTAAGCTAATTACATAAAATTTGCAAGAACTGTTGCACTCCTGAATCACTATTGATTGAAGCTGCATTTTGCTGATCTTGTTATTTTTCCTCCCTAATATGGGAAGGATAAACTTTTACCTCTAAAATTGTTCACTGGGAGAGCAATTGTAGTGGGAAAAATGCAAGCTGTTCTACAAAAAGAATGCAGATGTTCTGTTATTTTGAATTTCTTGCATTGACTTAGCTATATATCTTTCTACATTGTAACCACGTGTAATTATTTCACTGTTTCTCTAATTGCCAATTCTAACAATTTTTCATTTGAGGGTTATCAAATTAAGACTAAGTTAACTTCTCTAGAAAAAGATTTTTATATTTATTCATCTTGATTTAAGTAAAATCTAAACAGGAAAGTAATGCTTCACAGTATCAAGCTTAATGGTTACACAGTTTTTATAAAAGCAGCAAAAGCTGTTTTATTTTGACATGCAACTACCCTAGTTTCCATTTTATATTGCCAGTTCTTGCAAACCATTTTGTAAGTTTGCATTTTCCATGCAAGGAAGTCAGGTGTAGGTGCAATTAACAGAGCTCAGAACTTGAGCTTTTTGTAGATACCAATAGGCATTCTTTTGAAAGAACATCATGTTGAGTGAAAACAAGAAGTCATTTGCTAATTGAAATAGAAAACTCTTAAATTTTGTAGAAACAGGAATTACACCAAGCCTATACTTGGTCTTTGAGTAAGAAAGCATTTCAAAGTTAACTACCTTCCCAATAGCATGGATATAACATTGTATTCATGAGGAGTGAGTGCTGCTAGTTAGCTGGTTGGAAGTCTAGAATTTGAAGCTTAGTTCTGGTGATGTTCGCTTTTGCAGTGTTTAGTTGACTCCCTGCTGGACTGTCCATAGCCATTTCTCAATCATTTCTTTTATGCCATAGAATGCCTTGTAGGTGTGGAAGCTGTGAAGACAGATTCTTAGTGCAATTACATGCTCCACATAGTAAAACTCAGAAGGCTCATTATTTAAAAAGCAGTACTAAGTTTTATAAATTTAAGACCAGGAAAATGTGTTTGTATACTATAAATCCATTGTTTTTGCTGACCTGTTAAGGTCACATCTCCTGTATGTTCTATAGTATACATATAGGAAAGCAATATACTAGTGGGAATTTTGAAAAATATTTGAAGACCTCTGTCTCGGTATCTCTAAGTAACTAATACTTTTATGAGAACAATGGGCCCTCTAGAAATCAGTAAGAATTAAAAACTGTTTCTCTTCACTCTGTTCTTTTGGGAGACCTCAAATTCCTTGCACTTTCAGTAATCTTACAAATAGTCTAGCACTTACTTCAGGGTACCTAGTACTTCTTGATACCAGTACTACAGTCATTAGCACAGATGAAGCAAAAAAGTGATGTGATAGAAGTGTTTATTGGCTGGGCCAGGAGGTTAATGAGGAACTAATGTTCGTGCCTCACATGCATAGCAAAGCATATCTTAAAGCAAGGATCATACTCAATACAGTAATATAATGATTAAGACAGATAAATTTGTCTGTCTATCCTTCTTAACATCCACCCAGGACTAGAAATGAGACAAACTACATTAGAGCAAATACAGCTTCCCAGTAAAATAGGATAATGTGAGTATCTCTTGTGCTAGAAAGTTTTGTCTTTTACCTTTTAGCTTTATGGACTACTGAACTCAAACTGCAAAGTGAGTTCAGGACCCTGAAGTACTAGCTCCTGCCAACAGAAATAGAAGTCTCCCAAGCAAGTAGGGTTTCAGGCAGTAATTTAACAGCCTCCAAGCCACTTATCTTAGCCAACTGGGAAGTCCATAGCAGGGCAGGCTCTTGGGGGTTACAGACCAAGGAAGAACCGTATCTGTGTGAGCAGCATTAAAGACCAGCACAAGGGTGAGAGCTGTATCACCTCACAGCAGTCTAGGTTGTATTCTGCAGACATTTTTGCCATTCAACAGGAATGGACAGAAGCAATGTTGGCTCCCTAGCAAGGAGCAGAGCACCCCAAAGGTGCCATGCAGCCATCAGGTAGGGCTTAGAGTTACCTGCTCAGTTCCAGGCTTCTGCAGGGCCAGCCAGGAGTTTGAGTCAGACTGCTCAATTTCCACCCATGGTCATTTTCTTCATTGTCCTTGAGGCACCAGGAGTGAGACCCTGAGGCTGTAAGGATAAAGGCTACTGCCAGGGAACAGCAAGAGCCAGGTGCTTCCTAAGGGAGGCAAGCCTAGATCCAAAAGTAATCCCAGTGCTTGCAGAGCTTTCACTGACCAGAGCAGAGTTCTACAGCATCTAAACACAGCAGTCAGCACAGGGTACTTATAACAAGATCCATCAGCAGTCCCAGACAAGGAAAGTGATTAGCAGGTCTAATTTATCCAAAGAGGGAATCTCCCAAAGCCAAGGTACAGCACATGCACAAGAGGTCTATCCAAGAAACAAGACACTAGCAATATAGGTCCAAAGCCTGTTAAGGATAGAACTAGAAACAGAGCTAGAGGCAGACATACCTATAAATGCAGACCAGGTCAGGGACAGAGAGAAAAGGTGAGGGTAGGACAGGGCTTAAATAGAGCTTCTGAGCCAGTGGGTGGAGTCTATGGGAGGGGGCCTCAGGTGAGGTTGTTCAAGACCATTAAGGCCTTTTTGGTGCACTCAGGGCTATGACAGCTGCAGCTGAGGATTGTTGTTTCTCCTGTCACTTTTCTGAGTCTATTCTGATGGCTCAGGCTCTCCTAGCAGGAGAAACCGACAGTACAGTGTCCAAACCAGATGTGATGTGATCAGTGACATACTACAGTTTGCTGTACATGTGATAATGCTTAGGGATGTGGTGGGTTTTGTAGCATTCTCCAGTTGGCACATTAGTCAGCCTGGTTTTTGTACTTTGAGGCTTGATGCAAGACTTGCTTTTCTGTTTATGTTGCTCAAGCTGTTGTTTGAAAAGAACGCCCAGAAAAGTATCTTAGAGAAATAAAGTAGCAGCATGAAAAAGGCAAAGCACCTCTCCTAACTTTTTCGCTTTAAAATGTAGACCTCTTTTTACAGAATTTATTTGCTATATTTTGCACATGCTATATATTTCTTGCTATAACACCATATGTTCAGGTTCTTTCTGAATTAATCAGCAGAAATCAGAAGCTACACCTTTGGAAGGTTTCCAAGAAATAAAGACTGGAAACTTCCGCAGTTATCAACCCCTTCATTGGAAGTGTAGGCACGTCAGTGAGTTAATTACGACCAGAAAGTTGACATAAAATATTAGTGACTTTTTTTTTTGCTGGATTCATTGCTGATTCAATGCTGCGTACTTCTACAAGAGATCAGTCACATCCAGAGTATGATGTACACCAGCATTTTTCTTGACTGCTTATTGTCCGGGGTGAAAAAAGCTGATTTATGCAGTTACTGCACTGTTGATCTGTCTGGTGTTTATGAAATACAAGCGTAGAGTTTAAGTGTCAAAGTGGAGTTGGCAAAATTGATAGTACAGATAGTACCCTCTGGAGGTACATAAAAATCAACACTAACCATTCAAAGAAAGAGGACCAATAGTAGCCGCACATAGTTACATAAAAAAGAAACAGATCAGTTGGATGTTATTTTATAAAGTAGAAGGGAATGCTGTTGAAGCTGCATAGACTTCGTAGTGCCGGCCACCACAATTTGCAGATACTCTTCAGAGGTTTGCTCATGACTGAGATAATTTTAGTGAAGTGGTGATACGTTCTAGACTGCTGCTCTGATTGTACTGAGGAGGCAGGTGGGCAGTCTGGTGAAAAAAGGAGTGAGGAAGGCTTCCAGCAAGGGCACTTCTGTGCCATCTTTCCTCTTTAACCTTAGAAGCAATGCTATGAACTTTGTATTTCTAGAGCTTGCAGCTTCTCTGCAGGTTGGTGCATGCACAACACAATGGAAAGAATAATCTTCCACACTGTTCTATATTATCAGAAATAACTTAAAAGATACCTTCCAAAGTAGCAATCACTATCTGCTCCTTGCACGGTCTTGGATAGAAGAAATAAAGAGAATAGGAAACTCTTGTAGGACTTTTTCCCTCATTATAGCTGTTGTACTATAGAGTACCATGAAGCTCCCCCAGAAAGGGATTTAAGCATGAGCTGCTAGTAGATGGAATAGAAAAAGAAAGATAGAAAGAAAGCCAGAGAGTAAGAAGCCTGTAGGGGCATGGAGAGAACAGGTTAACTAGAATGCAGTTGTCGAGAGAACGCCCTTTCTTGCTCTAGTGTTTCACAGTGGACCTTGTGAACTAGCAAAGAACAAAACAGGCAAACCACTCTTGCAGAGATACTTTCAAATCATGCAAATACGCAGAATTTCATTTTTTCAGTACAGATGGTGCCAGGTAGAAAGGACTTGAATTTTCAAAATGTTTTCCATGGTTTCTTTATCAGACTGTAAAATGTCTTTCATGGAGTAAGTCACATTTTCCAATGTGTGCACCCAAAAAGCAGGTTTTATGGGGGTACCCAGCCATATCCAAATCAGCTAGAGCTTCTACAAACTGTGTGCCTGGATGTGGTTGTTTTGTATAGCAGAAATAATTTATAGGGCGGGTAGAGGAAGCATGGTAAAACATTGAATATATGACCTAAGTCCTTCTTAACAGTTGTTTTACTGTTATTTTCCTCTCTTCCCTGAACTGAATTATAGACCAGTTGTTTGACTTAATAAAGCACTTCATAAAGCACTTAATAAAGTCACCCTCATCAATATGCAGATGAAACCTTGCTTACTTCAGAGAGACACAGCCTTCATCTTCATAAAACCAGTTCATCTATAGTCTTTCTTCCTCCCCCTCTGCACCATACCAAATGTCTGCTTTCTTCTGAATGATCCACAAGACAGTGTTTCATTTGAACTTCTGCTTTCTTTATGGCCAAGAGTCAAGCTAGGACAGGGTCAGCATTTAGCAAAACACAACTGTTTCAAGAAGTTGCAGATCTACACCCATTCTTACTTTAATTTCTGTAATTTAATTCTTTAATTAAATTTAAATTTAATTTCTTTAATTTCATTTTATTTAGTATCTTTGTAGTTTATTTTCATTTTTTGAATATGCGTACTAAAGAGAAAAACTGTTCAGAAATGCTTACCTTGGGAGCATGCTGAACAGCAGAAACAGTACTCAAGTGCTGTGTTTTTCTGCTAAAAATAGAATTGGAGACTGTTCCAAACATTTTCAATTAAACTAGGACCTTTTGGGGTTCACACAGCCTAGCAATAGTTTCAGCACTTCTTTCTTCAACAGCATACAGCATTTTTAACCACATTTTTTTATCCACTGACTGGAGGTTGTTGTTTTGGTACTCCTGGGGATTAGATTTCTTTCTCCTTAAAACGTTGCTGATAGTGGCGTGGTGTTCATTCTTACAGTATACCTCAATCCTGATGTAGTACAACTGTTCATGAAAGTCAGTGGGCAGTTTGGCTTCTCTGTCCCACTGTATGCTTGACACCTTTGAGGCATAACACTGCAGGGCAGAGGGAGACATGCCCATACCACAAACTCCTGACTGCCTGACATCAGCTGAGAGCAGGTTTCAGCTTTCTTATTATAAAGTTGGCATTTCCCTTGTCATGCCCTCAGTTCTGTGTAGAGACATACCATCTGGTTTGCTTGAAAGAAAGTCAGATGGGAAATGGTGGACAAAGCTTGCATTTGGACGGAATGGCTTGTAGTGCTTGACTTTCTGAAAGCCAGATGGCCACCAGTCAGCATTATTCAGTGAGGCTGTGTTCATAGCAATGCAGCAGATACTTGACTGCTTAGAGGTTGGTATCTGGGGATATGGAGGGTGTGTGACCTTCATATGAGTAAATATTGTGACAGGTATTTTGGAATGTCCCGGTCACATACATGTAGTCATACTTCACCATATGCCCAACAGCAGTAAATTCTTTATTGAAAGATTGCAACTGGCTGTTAACATGGGCTTGTAGAAGATAATAAAGGTGGAAAATTCTGCATCAAATATCTGCATTATAAATCGCAATGTATGATCTTCTTGCACTATATTTTTGCATACTTGTCTCAATCATGAACTGTTAAGATCATCGGAGATCAGATGATTAAGATCATCTTAATGTCAGCAAGTAGTGGATCAAACGCATCCAGTAGTTCTGTGTCATCTGTGATGGCAGAGGAAAGTGGTGACACTGTGCGGTATAACCTGCACGGGTGAGAATGAACAGACGGAGTCTCAAAGCTGGGGTATCTTCAATCCACAGTAAGCTTATTGAAAAGCTATTGTTTAAATATACTTGCTCTAGTAATACTTATTTCATTATGATTGAGATAATCCCTGTCTGCACCTCATTTATTCCCCTAAAAGAAATAGCTGATACTGTCATTGAGGTTGTTGTTAGATTTATGGGAAGTCCATGTGTATTCAGCATACTGAGGAGCAAACTAAATAAAACAACTAAAGCTGTAAAAAAACCAGTGAAAATGGGATCCTTACACAATTTCTTGAGTGTCACGATTCAGATAGCACAAGTATAGCTATTTAAAATTCTTGGTGATTATTTGGGGAAGGAGAAATTCACTTCCGTGAGATGGAGAAATAGAAGAAAAGCTTATGTCAAAGTTGGCTGTGAAGAACAGCAGTTTATAAAGTCTGACCAATATAGAGCATAGCTACCCATTTTTAACAATTTGCTCTATATTGATTTTTCTTTTCTATAAACATCACTGGCAGTGGAATAGATTGAATAATGAAAGTATATCAAAAGGCAGTGTAGTCACATTACAGAGCAATGAAATGGCACTTAGAAGTTACTGCCTGCCCTAAGAGGAAGCGCTTTGCACAGGGCAATTGGATAGTGGATCAGTAATCACATTAGGGGCAAGAAGGAGTTGCGTCCCATGCTAAGATGGATAAACATTTTAAATAGTTTAAATAGCTGACAAACTCAGGCGTGATAAGTAGCAACCATTTGAAAGGGAGCCACCTTAGGCTTTGGTGCACTCAGAGCATCAACTTGAAGTATTAAAGAAGGGTGTGTGTCTGGTTGTTCTTTCTGCAAAGGATAAAGACGAAAGGAGGTCTGTTACCCACTTGGAACCCTGTAAGGGAACTGAACACATTCTCATCTTCACGTTGCCTATAGTAAACCTTTGTACAGCTGGATTTCACTGCTTTTCTGTTTATCTTTTGTAGGTGGGAAGAAAATTATCTTTACATAGTAAAAGTCGTTGAATTTTTACCTAAAGTGTTGTTCACTGTCACTGTTGCAAGGACACAAACGTTGTGTCCCTCTTCCTACCTGGGTGACAAGTAATAGGGCTTAAACAGCTGGGTGTTGGGATGTGGGGAGTCAGGGGAAGAAGGGGCTGTGAGCACACTTTCATAGGTACTTAACCCTTGAAATACATGATATTCTGGGATACTTGCAGGTAGTGTGCTTCTGATTAGTGTTGTGTCAGAGAAAGAGGAAGCAGAGGAATCTGTTGTTTGATTTTCTCCATTCAGGACAGTTTCCCACGTCCACCCGGATGGCTATCACTTGTTCTCTTGCTATCCTGAGACTAGTCTGTCTGTCTTTACCTAGAGCTGAAGGTAAGCTGTATAAACTAGTGTCAAAATTAAGGAAATTCTTGGCCATTCACACTAATGCCTTTCATTTATATTTATCATTAAGTACTGGTTTATTTTCAGAGTTGTTTCCATTGGTTTGAATGCCAACTGGTTTTAATGCCAGAAGAGGTTTGAAGCGTCTTCTATATGTATGGTCCTGTGGTAATTGCTAGACATACTGTAATGCTCTGCTCAAAATAACACTTTTTTTTTTTGGCTGAACAGTTACAAATAGACCATAGTTCCCAGTTAATTATACTGGAATATGTAAGATTCCATTTCTCTCTTTTGAATCTCTTCATTAATGCTGTCTGGCCTCTGTTTATACTGCTTTTCAAGCGGGACAGTTAGGGGTATCAGATGAGTATAAAATGAATATTCTAAGAGGGATTTACCTACAAGATTTCTCAGTGCATATATAGGAAGGCATGAACTGCAGGCACTGCATGGTCAGCATTTGTTACTAGCAACTGTCAGAACTTGGTGCTGTGGTACACCAAGGGCTGCTGCTCTTGGGTGAACAACACAGGATATGGCAGGAAAAAGTTGCTGTCAGAGAAGTTACTGCTCTTGGAAGGTGTATTACAAGTGTTCACTCTGTTCATTTCCTTTAATTTTCCTTCTGTATCTAAAGCATTTGTATTTCTAAATATATTGTGGCTATAAATGGTGGTCATAGCCAGATTGATTACTGCAGCTCATCTCTGCCAGTATTCTGTTTTTCATGTGTGTTTCTTTTACAGCTTTTCTTTACACAAGTCATAATTTTTCTTCTGGGATTTGCAGTTCAATCTAGATTAATGAGAGTCACTGAGTTACTTGGAGAATCTTGTCTTTCTTTTCTTACTCATACCTTTTTAAACTGTGAAATTTGTGTATGTTTTTTCTCAAGGGACGCTTTTAGCATAGATCACCAAATTCTTTCTGAGAGCAGTTCTTCTCTAAAATATAGCAGATGCTGAGGCCCCATGATAATCATAAAGCTTTTTCAGTGGATCTCAGGTGAAGTGTAAGTTGTGCTGGAAGAACAGACAGTTGTTGGGAGTAGGAATGCAAATGACTTCCTTGCCCTCACACATTCCCAAGTTAGAGCCACTCAGATAAGGTCTCACATTAGCTTCTGAGGGCTAGACAAAGCAAGCAGTGAGAGGAAGGAAGAATTGTTGTGGAAATACTCTAAAGGGAAGTCCCTACTGAGTGGCCATTCTTCTCCTTTACATCTTCGCTGCAGTGTGGAGCCTACATTTTGTGTTTCCCTTTCAGTTAGATTGTGTGGTGTTTCATCACTAGTACTTTACAAAATTCAAGAGACTTGTCTTCCTAACCAAATCTAGGACAAGCCCTGCTAAAAAGCTATATAGACACATAATTCTGCTCATACAATGTGATGACCATTATAAATTTAAAGAGAAATATGTAAGTATGTTTAATGGTTTGCTTAACTGTGATAAAAGCAGCTTTTCTCATCAATACAGCAGACTTATTAATATGGAAAGAATTATCATGGCCTGGGATACAGCACAAGCTGCAGAGCAGAAATCCTCAGGATTCCATCAGGATTTCAGTGAACAACAAGCTCTCTGTGCTGCAACTTATTCCAGAATTTCTGAATTCCAGAAGTTCTCTTCAAATGTAAGTCCTGTTGAGTGACAAAACAAGTTATAGCTATAGTTTTAGGGCTTAGAATAAAGTATAGTTTAGTTCTGATGAAAAAATAGCTTACGAATTTGTCATTTTTACTCAGGCCTATCATCTTACTCTCTTTGGTATGTTGTATTCAACTGAAACACTCCCAGAAGGTAGTTCTCCTGTTCTGTCCTAGGAAATTTTATTTACTGTGACACAATTTAAAAGTCTCTTACACCACAGAGCCTGTGCAGAGCAGCTTTTCCAGTGTTCTTATCTTGACATAGGGAAGTGACAGTGATGGTTACCAATGGCAAGTAAGTAACGTGTCCTGTTGAATTGTGTTGAATATATTTTTTTGTAGGAACTGTGTCCATTCAGAGAAGAAAATTCCTTTGCCTTTTTGGTTGTTAAGAAAACCTTTGGAGTGCATTATTACTGTAACCAGGACTGACCTGTCTTACAGAGGTTGCACAGGGCAGTTCGCAACAGTAAGGAATGACCTATTTTAAGACCCAAATTCTGGCTCTAGTTCGGTCTCTGCAGCCAAACAGTTCAGCAGGTGAGTACTTCCATTGCTTCAGGGAAGGAAATCCCTTCTTCACAGCATTCCGCAAGAGGGCTTCTGCAACAGGAATGATGAATTATCTCTATTGCACATCTATTGCAAATTCCTTAAGATGAAAAGAAACACAAAATGAGCGAAGCAGCTTTGTGCAAAACTATCAGCAGACAACTGTCTGCCAGAGGGTGTGCATTCTAGCAGGCAGCACCAGTGTTAATAATTTTTTTCATGTCTTTCCTCTCTGTTCATTTTTTTGGTGCTCATCGTGGATTCTAGGCAGTGACCAACCATGTCCATCTCTCAGTCTGCCACTTAACTCTCAGTTCCATGTGGCTGCAAGAGAGCTTTCTTGCTGATGTCTGATGAGTAGAATAGGGATTAAGACCTTCCATGTTTTAAGTGCTGTCTTCTTGGGCTCAAACAGCCAGTGTTGACAACTCATATACTTTTGTTAGCAATCTTTCGTTGCATATTACTTCATATCTTGACACTTGAGTTATGTTATTGTAAGTGAAATTCATCACCAGCATGTTTCATGGCTATTGAGCAAATCCTGGAAATGTGACCCCTGAAGGCATAGAAACAAAGCAAATACAAAGAACTTGAGATTTATTATTTAAAATAACCTGGTATTTATTCCAGTTTTGTGATATTTTGGATCCTACCTCATGATATTTGAATGCTTAAGGCTGACAGCACAAACATTTCATTCACACTCTCTCTGTGTTACACTCTGTTTACATAAGTAGTTCTGAGTGACAAGGAGAGCCCATCAAGAAAGTGGGAGATTTTGGAGAATGGGAACATAGTGAGCATTTCCCTTCAGTGCTGTGGAGCCGTTTATAACTCTGAGAGTCAACAGTACAAATGAGAATGTGTTTGCTTACATTTTCTTACAAGCATGAAAAGTGCAACTATGAAATTGCTGCAAGAAAAGTACAAAGAAAAAATACAGTCTGTTTCTAAAACTGTTTTTTATCCCCGTTATGCAAAGTATTTATTTATTCTGAAAATCTGAGATTAGTTTCCTCTTTGCATAGCATTTTCAAGGCAGGTACTTTTTTGTGGGAGTCAAGTACAGTACTCAGGTTGCAGGTATCAAGGAATAAAAATTGTGGGTGTGCTAGTGCACAAGAAGATAATATTTAGGATTTGATCTTCCTGAGCATAACTGAGAGAGTGGAGCTGAGTCACCTATTCGATGGTCACCAGACTTACCACAGAAAATATTTTTTTCAAGGGATCGCTCTCATATCAAAACACATTTCCATCAATTTTAGATGATTTTCATATTAGATGTCATCTTAAAAGAAGTTTCTTCAGGTCTTCCATACAGCATACATAAGCATATGTATAAACAAGACTCCTTATAGGAGTTGCTGTGAGAGAACTTTATAGTGATTTCTGAAACAAAACTGCAAAATAATGCTGCTTTTCTGAAGCCATGGAGATGCAAAAAAAAAACAATTATTGGGAAATATTTTGATAACTGGTTCAACATATAATCAAAAACTTGTGGAGTATTTAGAAGATGAATTACTGAGCCATTAGCAATCTAGCAATATGATTAGATATCCATATTAATAAACAGCTGTCACTCTGGCACAGCAGATGTGCTAGGTGAATATATGACACAAAATGTAATTTTTGATGAGTACTTTCTTATTTTTTACTGCAAAATACGTTACTGACATTAGATACGTTGCCATTTGTTTGATTTTGCAACAGTGAAAGTGTTACTAAAAAAAAAACAACACACAATTGTGAGGACAGTAAATCTTGTAAATCCTAGGATGTGATTCTCCTAATTGAATGGACGAATGTTGAAAGGTGAATTTTATTTTCTTCAATTGTCATCTAATAGATTTAACATTACAGGTTTATTATGTGGCATTTTGGTACTGGTAATCTTGCTTTTGCTACCTCTCTAGGCTCAGTATCATCTTCAATTCCAACTGCTGTTGATTTTATAATGCATGGCATGTAGGGTGTACATCTTCGCATCTGTCTTTAAATGTCAGATGTTGGAATCAGGCAAAATTTGCCATTGTGTTCTGAAGAGGAAAGATAAGAAGTTGACAAATACATTTATAAGATGTAGTAGTTTACTACCATAAAAGTGACTCAGTAAGTCTAAAAATTTCTTTAAGTGCAATGTTTTTTGTACTTAACTTCATTCAACTTAAAATCCATTTATCATATTTTCAAAACTTGTGATTATTACGAATGTTTTCTTTGCAAAACAGTAGCTCAGCAAAGGACAGTGTGACAGAATTTTTATATACCATTAGGCAAATGCATCTTCATGAACAAAAATGCTAGCTAGCCCAGTTGAGTTTTTGAGTCAGCTTTTGGTATTAATTTATATTTTCCTGTGGATTTTTCAGAACACTGATTCCTTTGCTGTGATGTACTGGGTAGTTAAAATTATAATTGTACCCCCTGAGAGGTCTTTTTATTTTTCTACTAGCTCTGAAAGCTATTAGTGATAGCTTGTGGGCAGAAGTGTTAAAAAGTACAATTATTAATAGCACATGCTAACACTAAAAGTGGGATAGCAGAAGTAAATACTTAAAATGGCATGACAGGTGATTAGCAAGATGATATTATAGGTAGTAAAAGGCATTCTGAAAGATGGATTTTGGAATCAACATTTCTGTGGAACGATAAAGCCTTCAATATAGAGTATTATGGTAGGAAGTATTGGTAAGAAGGAGTTGAAATGACTGTACTGTGAATCAACTTAAAGATTTTGAAGAGGGTTGGATGGAAGGTGAAAGAGCTTTGTGAAGGCTAGCATTGTAGAGTAAAATAATGCCAAAAGTTAGACCTGTTTGTAGCATGGTGTCCTTTCTAGCCCATGATATTACTTCTATTAGTTTTGCCAGTTCTTGCAGTTTTCTTTTGCATCTAGCAACATGAGTTTCTTTTTCTTTTTTTCCTAAAGTATCTGTAGACCTGTGAATAGATGAGTCTTCAGGGCTCTCATTCACATCCAAAGAGATTTTTTTTTCTTCCAGCCCTCATCTCTCCCTTTTGCGCTTCTTGTGGAGGTGTCCAACATGGCTACAGTCACGGTACTGAGCAGGAGCGCATTGAGGGATGCTGCAGAGAATGGCCTGGCAAAGCATGGCCAGTCACCATAGCCATCTATGTTGAGGCAGCCCTTGTTTTGAGGTGGACAGAGCCTTCAGCTTTCATTAAAAAAAAATAATAGTGCTTTCAAGTTTATAGATGAAAAGCTTAAAGACATCACTAGTGTGCAGTCTTGACTTGTAGAAGTAAAACAAGCTTAAAATACATGAGAAAAAGGAAACGGTATCTGAGTACTATACTTTGTGACCAGTCTTCTGATTTTCGATGTCTGGATGATGTTTATGAAGGACTGATTTAAGATGTAGACAAGAGGAATGAGAAAACTTGATGTAAAAAAGGGTCAGAATTAAAATTGTAAGGTTGTTGTTAAAGCTCTTAGCTTAATTTTGTTAGAAGACCTCTCAACAACTGTGTTCACACACATAGACTGCACAGTGGAACATGACTTCCTTGTTCTTTTCTATCTTTACGTAGTTTCTTATGCACCCTCAGCAGGAAACATGTATGTTCTGAGTCTTCATGGTGTTGTAAAGGTACTCAGTTGTTGCCATCATCCATTGAAGAGTCACCTTTTCCGAATACCTGGAAGCTCTAAAATGGGATTCTGTATGTAAGCAGCCATTGACTATGATGCATGTGGTATATACAAGGATTATCTGTTGTGTGTAGTCAGCCCTTATATCAGGATAGCTGCATGCAGCGAGTCAACAGAATCCCTAGACAATTAATAGGTGTAGAAAAATGCTGAAGGGAGTTGCTAAGTGAGCTGGCTGCAGGATAATAGTGTTTTGCCTGCTAGAATACATGGAATTGCATGGAAAACATTATACAGACTTCAGTGCTTGTCCTGGTCCCTGTTTCGTAGCTGGAGGTTATGACAGATTGGGACTACCATGATTTAACACCTGCATAAAATTCCTATTTTTGATCCATTGAACATAGGATATTTACAAGGAAGTCAGATGGTAGATAGTGGAGAAAAATCCCACATTTCATAGAATTATATACTGTGTTGATTTGGGAGATGTAATGAAAGCGAGAAAGTTTAAGATGGGTAGGGGAGAGGTGAGATGTATTTCCCACTCTTTGCAGTTTGTTTGGCTAGTACCCAAAACCTAAGTACCAGGTAGTCTCCATGTAGAGACGGTTACTCGAGAAGGTATCTGATCATCTCATCACAGAGTATATGTGGTGTTCAGTGATGTGAATAATGACATGGTAAAGCAAATTCAAGTCATTAATCTACCTTCCCTTGCTCTTTCCACTGTCATCTGTGTAGTGGGATTGAGGTCAACTTAATTAGAAAAAAACCACAGATCAAGTGTAAACTCAAGAATGACATATTTATTCACCACATAGTTTATATAAATGTATAATTACAGCTATTTGGGTGCATAATTATAGGTGGCACTGTTAGCCTATAATACTGAATCAGAAGTCTCATTCTGTGACCGTAGTTCATGATAGGTCTTCAATATAAATTGTAAAAAGGAGCTCTTTGAACTTAGGCTTTGTGTTTTTCAGTGTTTATTTTTGTTGGATAATGAATATACTATCTCTTTTGCATGCTTTTATGTTTGCAAATCTAAAAACCCATGAGGAGAGAGTTCTTTACAGTCGCTATTCCTTCTTTTGATACCATATATCTTTTTATCCTGGAAAACATAAATTCTGCACCATATATTTTACTACGGGTGGGGGGGGGGGGGGGGATGCAATTAAAGGCTTCTCCATAACACTATGGCCAGAGCTTAGTTGGAACCTTCAGCTTGGCTCTTCTCAGTGTATTTATTTATGTATCTGTCAGAGTTCCTACTGACTTACTTCTAGTAGTTTGCGTTTTTAATTACAAAGAACAAGATGAGAAAAGGGCTGTTTTGTCTTTGAGAGCTTAACTCAATGGCAAAAAATTGGTTAATTCTGTATTAGGTTATTTTCTACATTCCAAAATGATTGTACCTGCTTGAGGCCACAGGGGGAAATACTTTCTTCTCATTCATATATGGCATGCATTTTGTAAATTAAACACATGGGGCATGCTACCATGCACTTTATCCCCTTACTTTGTTCAAGAAATATGAAAAAGCCTTAAAATATTAGGAAAACAAGACCATTTGATGCTTTACAGAACATCGTAGTAAATTTGTTTAAGTACCTGGGTGGTCCATGAACTCCCCATGTAGTCACATGCATCCAGGAGACCATGGATGGCTTTGGAACAAGGGAGTGACCACAAACATGGAGATGGCTGAACTCCGTTAAGGGTGCAGTCCAGTAGTGCAGGCGCTCTCCAGGGGCAAGTTCCAGAGTGTCCTTAAAGACTCCCCTAGGCAGCTTCTGCTGTGTTGATAAACAGCCGTGTTGGAGAATCTGGCTTGGCCAGAGTCCCCAGGCAGTCCCTGCTGCACAGCTGATGAAACTGTACACAGAAGAGAGCTGTAAATAGCCAACAGGAACTGATCCTGCAGATGCAGAAATGGTGACTGAGGATAGTCCTTTGTACCACCTAGCTAGAGAGGATGCATGTGGTTTGGTTACTTAATAGCAGTGGGTTATGCACAGGCTGAAGTGGTCATGCAGGACCACAGGCCAACCAAATGATAAAAACCAAGCAGAAGAGCGGTTGGAAATTCTCTCACAATCCAGCTGATGATGCTGTTGTGAGGACACTTGCAATAGAGTCCAGACAGACAACAACTGTCTTGTTTTAGAAGTCTGATTGCCACAAGAGGAGTAGCCTGTGACAAGTTCCCAGTAACTCAGGTTTCTTTCACCACTCTGTCCGTGAGCTGTAAAATCAAAAGGTATGGTCTGCAATTATGTTTATATTTTTAATTGCACAATTAAGAGAAAGAAATGCACTGAAGAAGTAATAGCACAGTGGTCATAAAATACTAAATTAGAATTTGCTGTTTGACTTTTAACCTATTGGGATTCACTGAGTTTTACTGCTGTAACAGGTCTTGCTACAAAGTACAATTTGTGAAACAATAAGGAAATAGCCTGGGGAAAAAAAGGTTAAGAGAAAACGGGCTTATGTTAAAAAAATAATAAATTCAAAACAATTCATTTGCTTTTCTCTCACTGGAGAACTGTAAAGATACACTTCAAAGAATAAAGGGAACATTTATTTCCTTTTTTAAAGGTTACAGCATAGCAAGAGGATTTTAAAAGACAGTATTGACTTCTTTAAGTGGCATTGTTGTATGTTTGCACTACAGTGCCTACATACATATTTTCTTTCATTATTAACCCTTAGATAGCTTTTTTTCCTACTTCCAGGCTGCTAACACGTTCTTTTTCTTGTTATGGCTTAACCCAGCCGGCAGCTAAGCACCACACAGCCGTTCACTCACCCTCCCCCCCTCCCTCTCTGGGATGGGGGGAGAGAATTAGAAAGAAATGAAAACCTGTGGGTTGAGATAAAGACAGTTTATTAGGACTGGAAAGAAAGGAAAATAATAGTAATAATAATAGTAGTACTACTACTGATAATGTGTACGAAACAAGTGCTGCACAATGCAATTGCTCACCACCCGCTGACCGATGCCCAGCCTATCCCCGAGCAGCCGGCCCCCCCCGCATCCCGGCCAGCACCCCCCCTCCCCCCCCATGTTAATTGTTCAGCATGACGTCAGATGGTATGGAATACCCCTTTGGCCAGTTTGGGTCAGCTCTCTTGGGTCTGTCCCCTCCCAGCTCCTGCTGCACCCCCAGTCTGCCCGCTTGCAGGACAGTGTGAGAAGCTGAAAAGTCCTTGGCTTAGTGTAAGCACTGCTCTGCAACAATTAAACCATCAGCGTGTTATAGACATTATTCTCATCCTAAATCCCAAACACAGCACCATACCAGCTACTAGGAGGAAAATTAACTCTATCCTAGCTGAAACCAGGACACTCCTTTTGAAAATTCAACACATGGTTCACAAGAGTGGGAAGCAGATGGGCCACTCTGCAGAGGGAGTCCTTAGAGAGAGCTCTAACTGTCTGAGTCAGCCGTAACGCACCTCTGTGCTTTCAGACGCTGCAGGCCTGGGGCTGCAGGGCTCTTAGGGTTGAAACATGCTCCTCATAGCCAAACACCTCTGTGTTTGCTCTTTGAGCTCTCACAGGATACAACCCTAACCACCACTTTGCAGACAGGCTTTCAGGTACCTACTGAAGTTTCATGGGCAATGTGTCTGGTCCTTTTGTAAAGATTTAAAATGCCCTTTTTCATTGCCCACATTGCACAATCTAGATCAGACTGTGAGGAAACTGCATTTATTAAAATATGTGCTGTCATTTTTTTTTAATGTTGTTTCTTCATACAAACCAATTAGTTTCCATAATGGCTTGGATTTTAAAAATGACTAAAGCATAGAACCGTCCAACATGTTGGTTTCTTAAACTTTATATATGTTAAAGTCTGTGGATAATTTATTTGTGACATGGAAAATAGTAGAGGGGAGAGTAATGAGACAAATGACCAACTTCTCATGTCATCAGCAAAACAGTAATGGTACACATGTAACAGGTGATTAAAAATGACAGACATCCAAGTTAAAGCCCCTGACTGTTAAGATCTGCTGACTTTCTTAGAAACTGAAAATCAGTGTCCTTTGAAAAGCTGGATTTGAAAACAGATTTGGAGAAACATCCAAGTGATAATGAGAACAAGAAAGAGGTGAGAAACATATAACTGATGCTCGTTTAAGATTCAGAACTAACTTGCTTGTGGTGTTGTGATACCCTCTCACATTGTACTGATAATATTTCTGTATGGATTTGGACATAGAGATTTAAGGATGACAGGGAAGAGTGTCTGTGTGTACAATTGTAATTATGGAAGGAGTTTGCAATTCTTAGCTTTTCATCTGTACAGATTGTATGTAAACATACACTTCTCTGGTTATTGCACAAGTTAAATAGTGTATATACATTCACATCAGACGTTTCCCTTTGTTGTGCTGCCTTCCACATTCTGTTGTCGCTGTGATTAGTTTTGTCACACTTCTGATTTAGGAACTTGTAGTGAGGCTTTCAGCTGTTTTTCCCCCTTCAGCCTCCTGAGCCACACTCCTGACATACTTTCTTTTCTCTTCCCACTTGTTCTGCCTTGTGTTCTCATCTCTTCCACACTATTTTTAAGATGTAGTTTCACATTAAGAGGCATCTTTTACAGGTAACTTAATGTTCAGTAACTATTAGAGTAATATCAGCATTTCTTCCCTATTAACTATGCTAGAATAGCTCTGTTTCAAAAGTAGCATTATCAGGCTTATAGTGCAGCAGTCTACCATATACAAGACCACTTTTGAGGCAAAAAATGCTTTGTTTTTAAGCCATGTGCTTTTTAAGATGGGAGACCAGGAACTGTGCTTCCAGTGACAGTTACTTCACAATAGTGTCACGTCCACCTTTGACCCTGCAGCCAAGTTTCAATGCCTGGATTTTTCTACATTTATACAGCTGACAAAGTAAGATACATGAGCTACAAACAAGAGCGTTTTGTCCTTTTCTTGTTTAAATATTTGTATTCCTACTTCATTACTCAAAGCAGAGAGGAACAAAACACAATGGATCATTAGGAAAACGTCTAACCTGTGTTTTAATAGTATCAAACTTTTGTCACAACAGTTATGCAAATGCAGGGGATTTGGTTTGTCATTATGCAGTCACATAGTATTTCTCAGGGTCAGAAACGGCCTGCTTCAGGAAAAGTGTGGGGAGGTCAGGAACAGGCATTTACCACTTATGTGCCTGTTCCTGACTAATGGCTTTTGCAGGCTGATGGCCAGCCACAAAGCCACTTGAAAGCAGGTGGGGGAGATGGGAGAGTTCTGTGTCCCACAGACCAGAATCCCTGTTGGATTAAGCACGGCACCAAAGATCAACTACAAATAACCCCACAGAGTTTAATGATGTTTTGTGAAATTTTCAGAAGATTTTTTTTTTTTTTTTTTTTAGCAATGAAAAGTCACCATGGTATTAGTGAAATACAGTCAATTTTAGACATTGCAATCAACATCGTATTTGGCAGACGCTAAAGACCTTTGGAAAATAAAAACGCTACTGCATTGTCTGCAAAATGCTGAGTAAAGTTTTGATTGGTCACAAATGGCAAAATACAAGAAATATGAGCAACAAAAAGACATGACTGGGTTTCTCTTAGAGCAAAACCTTCTAAATAACAGCTTTATTTATTTTGTAAGGCTAGTGAAAGCAAAACACGTTTGGGGAGAGGGATGACCTACATAAGAAAATCACAGTAGGAGATGCCCCAGAGCAGAAAAAGAAACAAAGGGGCTGACATAAACTTGTATTGATAGGTAAATTGCTGCAAATCACAGTACTTTCCACTTCTTATTCACGTACCACAGTGCTATAAAGGATTTAACTACTCCTATGGCTTATTACACTCGCTTTTATTTTCAACACTACTTTAGCCGCAGTTGTATTATCATTCCACACAGGTCTAGGAAAAGAGAGAAGTAATAGTTGGCCTTCTACCCATTTAACTCAAAGGAAAAGTCAGGACTTTTGAGCTGTTTCTATGTTTAGTATGACTCTTTTTTTTTTTTTTTTTTTTAGTCAAAACCATTTCTTCAGTGCTAGTGCTGTTGAGTTGAGACGGTTAATCCAGTTCAGGTTTGTCCAGAAATTCTAAGTCACTTTCTGATGCTCCTTGGAACAGGAAGTGGCCACTTTGCCGGAACAGATGGCTTTGACATAAAACATGTGCATTAGGTGAGATGTCATTGGTGATGGACCATGTAACTATGAGTGTAAGCACCATAGAATTCTGTTGTGTCATGTAAGCCAGTGACTGCCATTGTAGGAATTCCCATGTCAAGGCTTTCACAGAGCCTTATGCCACCATAAAAAGCTGAACCTTTAGGAAACAAAGCCAAATCTAATCTACTACGATGGTGCCTGGTCTTTTATAAAGTCTTTCCAGGAACGTTTTCTTTGTCAGACTTACCTGCAGAGACTTCATCACTGCACAGAAGAGCAGAAGTTACTTCTCTGTACAAACCATTTTGCCGTTGCTTCTGCAGCATGCTAGTTCAGATACTTGAGCAATTTGTGATCCACTAGAACTCCGAATCGCTTCTTGTAATGGTTTGTAGAGACTGACATTACACTTTTACATCTGCATATTTTATAATTTTCCTACCTGAGTGGACATTCTCTTTATTTGTAGTTATAGCTAAATTTTCTTCAATACTTACGATAATTAGAAACCTGGCCTCCCAACCTATATATATATATATATATATATATATATTAACCTATATATATCAACCTTCCAATCGCTGTTAAGTTTAAGTAAGCATTCTCTTTTTTCCTTTAGTCAAGCAGTAAACAAAGAACTGAGCAGTGCAGAAATCAGGACAGATTCCAGCAAAACCAGGTTATTTTTTCTCTTTGTTGCCCTTTATTGTGACAGTTGTCATTCGATAACCAAGCTGTCTTAGAGGATGCTCTTCTAGCAGTTTCCCATCTCGTGCAGTGATTTTTGTCTAGGCCATATATTCTTTAGGTAGTTTATGAAAATACAACAGGAGACAATTTCAGAAGCCTAAATGAACTAAAAATACATGGTATTTATATCTTTCCCATCTTCCTAGAGGCTATAAAATCTTGTTTTACATGGGGTCTGACACTGTTTGTCCTAGAAGTCAAGTTGATGGTTACTCGTTTCTTTGTTTTAGTCAGCACGCTTTGAAATTGATTATGAATTGATAGTGTTTATTGGCACTCAGCAGACACCTTTTTGAACTGAGACATTTCCACAGAGATTCTCAAGGGTAGCACTCCCTCATGGTCTGTGACCGACTTACGCACACTTAATTCAATAAAAACAAGGCAGAGCCATACCAGCCCACATTACACTCATCTACAAATACGGTATTTGCTACATACATGTCATCAAGCTCTCACTACCAAAAAAGTCTACGCTTTTGGACCTGCTCTCCTTTTTGAATCTCTGAGGCCAAAAAAAAAAAAAAAAAAAGGAGGAAAGAGAAACTTCTGTCTTCATAAACTCATCTGAATTTCTAGAATGCTAGAATGGTTAGTAATACCTATGTTGTGTTTGCAGTTCCTGGGACTTTCCTGACCCATTCATGGATACCCATAAGGCAAATATTGTTTTAAATCTTAATTCCCTCACTTGCAAAAGCTACACAATATTATTTAATTCAAAGAGTTTACAGTCCTTTTCCTCATACCGATTAGTACTTCTTCACATTGGCCTTTTCTCATCTGGCTGTGCTTTTACTTGTATTGCATTTATTTTGTTAATGAGTGGAAATGCTTCAGCCATTACATCTGTAAATGCTGAGTGTGTCTTTAGTCAGTTATGCTTGCAGGTTTCCTAGCAAGAAGAATATTTTTCTCCTAGCTTTCCAAACCTGTAAACTGAGACTGGGCTACATGGCAAGTGAAAATGGAACTTTCTTTCCTCCCCTACCCAGAGCCTTAATAAAATGGCAAGGGGGATTCACCTGTACAATCTACTGTTATGTTCACCCTAACCTAATTTCTTGAGGAACTCTACCGAGTGCTCTTCAGGTATAAGTGATAAAGATGTGCAGCCAGTAGTAAAAGGTTTATTTGTTTATAACCTTGATTTTTAAATGCATAGTCCTATAGTTTTGAATGAACACTCAGAACTTCAAAAATTTCATCTGAAACGGTGCACCCTGAACTGGGAGGCAGACAAAGTCCATCGTAGCATGAAGCAGCTTTGGTTACATCCTTCTTCTGTGGGGTTTAGGCTTTGTCTTTAGTTGGGATCTGTAAGTAGAAATACTTCCAGTCATTCCTTACCAGTGAAGAAAACAGTGATAAAAGATTCTGAAAATATTGCTATAAGAGTAGTGTATTCTAGTTCTAAGATTAGCAGTCACATATGCTCTGAGAGTTTTACTTCCTTTTAGCCTGTCACATGAGAGCCACATTAGCTATGAGTATTACATTAGATGCATGTTCGGAGTTTGTTTTTTGAGACTGGCTAGTCAGTAGGACTCGTTAACTCTGATGAAGGGGAAGCAAAACATTTGCTGAGGTGAGTACAGTGAGTAGAGGTAAGCCGCTAAACTTTGCTCAGAGACAGAAGATTGCGATGGCAAAGGCTTTTCAATTAGAGGTAAAAGTTGGAATTAAGGGAGTATTTTTGATAATTACTTTTCAGCGAAAAATTGCAGTGTAAAGGAAGAAAGTTGTCGCAGATACTGATACCTGCTAAGCACTAGAGTTGTTTATGACAGTGCGCAGGCACTGCACTGTGGGGGACTGACTGCAGACACACTGGTCATCGTGGCTTGGAGCAAGAATGAGAGGCTTAGGTCTCTCCATCACAAAATCCCTCAGTGTCAGAGCAATTAACAAGTTCTAGGGTTTCTTTTTCTTAGCTTTCAAGAGACGGTTCTGTGAAGCTTTTCTCTCCTACAACTTGGTTGAGATACTCTCAGCTGACTTCATTGTTCAGAATTCAAATACATTCCCTCTAGTTAGACTTACCTAGATGCTGCTCTTAAATTATTTATCGTCTTTTCCCAGTCCCCTTCTCACTTGGTAGAAAATTAATTTAAGTGATATAGTAACAAGCCATCACTACCTCAAGGGCGTATAATTGCTCATAAATATAGTCCTTTCTGTCTTATCTTTGTTTTCATAACCTTGAACGTGTTATAAACTTACCTAGCTAATAAAGCTTTAGTGCTTGTAAATAGTGATGCGTGAGGAAAACAGATGGGTTAGATCTTCCACTGAATGAATCAAAATGAGTCATTTAGAGTCCACTGTAGACTGTCAACCCAGTAAAATGATTGGGATGTGTGAGATCAAGCTTGGCTCTGAATGTTATAGAGACTGGAAGCAGTGGAAAAATAGTAAGATAAGGCTGATTAAAAAAAGTTACTGAACACCGCAACAAATAAATTGGAATTTCTCTCACGGAAGAGGGAAAAAGATGGAAAATACTTTAACTTTTCTCTGTAAAGGAGATTTTTTTTGGTGCTGTTGACCAGCAGACGGTACATAGTGGGAATTACGTTTTTAATCCTTCTCTAAGCAGCTGCTATATGTGAATGAGCTAAGGTAATCATCACAAGCATCTACGTTGAAGTCTATATCTATACTATTTTTTTTTATTTTTAACAACTGGATTAGCACCACAGTAGTCTCACAGATTAGGAGGGATGATTCAGTATCTGCTGGAGGATAATTCTGGAGTACATTTGTAGAAGGAAGGGGAGCTTGGTACAATGACATGGAGAGGGCACCAAGTCAAGTATCTTAAAAGACAGAGATGGATAGCTCATTGAAACAGGTTCCCAAGAAAACCAAGAAAAGTGTATTTTCATACTTCAAAGTTGATAGGTAAAAGGCAAGGACATTTAAAACTGGTAGGAAGACATCTACTGACTGGGAAAAAAATAAAACAACAAACAATGTGCTTTAATAGATTTTTAGCATCTCTAACCTCTGGAGTCAGGTAGTTAATCTGAACTAAAAGGTAAGTTGTCACTGTTACTTCCACTCTCCTTTCCCTGCTTCTTCAGTTCTGGGCTATGTTCCCTTTTTGTGTAGTTTGACTGATAAGACTGGGTTGTAACTTCTCAGGATGGTTTCTGGACCACTTACGTTATTTGTACAGCACCAAAAAGACTTGCCAAGAACAATTTAACGGTGTCCTCTGGAAGTAACCACAGGGGAAATAATGGTGAAAATCTAACCAGTGGACTGAAATGTTGGGAAAGTTCTGTATGCAATATAAGTATTCAGTTGTGCAAGTAACCATCAAAAGGTAAAATTTAGGAAAGGCAAATGGAAGCGCATGGTGAAATTTGAAGTACTTGACCTGTAAACATGGGATTTGCATCTGAAATTTCATCTCCCAAATGCAGTATTTTTCTATAAACTGAGCAATTCACTAAATAGGTTTTCCATTGCAAGAAGATACCTTTCTGTAGTAAAGTAACATGCATCCTATCCAGTTCCAGTTTTTTTCTAGATGTGGGCTTCAACAGAAAAGAAGGAACACAGTTGATAACCCATCTGACCCCTGATATTTATTACCTGTGGCATCTTGTATGCACGTGACACATACTAATCAGTTACAGGTGTTGCATTTTAGCTAAATTCATGTCATAAGCATTAGAAGCAAATAAGCATATACAATAAAATCACTTAAAAAAACACAACAACACAAAATAAAGACAAAATAAATTTGCAAAATTCATTTGCAAAGCATGTTTTTGCCCACCCCTCCCCCTCCCTCTGGCCAAAGACTGTATTTAAGAAGAGTTTAACCATGTTGTCATCACTTTTTACTGAATGTTTGTATGACTACATACAGTAATTTTTTTAGCATATTAATGTCTTTTGTTAATCAGTTTTTACTGAAATGGCTAGTTTTGTTTATATATGATGCCATACTGACTTCAAAGAAAAGGGTCTCCTCATCTGAGCAAAAAAGTTCAGTAAATTTTCTGTGTTGCCCACTTCCTTTGTCCATTGCAGATCTTGTAAATTGCCATGAAACCTTCAGGAATTAAATGCTTACATAATAAAACTAAAAATCTTCCTATCAAAAAGGCTGAAGTGCAGAGCTGAATTTAGCAAGGGTGCTCGCTTTATATGCGTCAAACACAGTAAGTGCTGATTTTAGTTGAGCTGAAGTATTACTTCAGTGTTGAAGAAACTGCAGCACAAGGGAATATGAAGATAATGGTTGTCAATACTAGCTACCTTAAGCATTTAGTTTCTTTTCAATGTTCCAGAAATACTTCATTTTAAGTTTTTTGCCTGAAGAAAAAGGTGGGTTTTTGACAACCTGTTCACAAAAACTCTACAGTTTTCCTCAATTGTTCTGAAATTACTTGGAAGTGGTTTGAGAAAACAGCATATCCAAATTGTGGAGGAGTATTTGTAGGTTTTCATTGCAGCCCTGTCCATATTTCCATTCATGCTTGAGTACACCAATTAAATAAAATAAAAACAACCTAGGTTTTCAGACTAAACATCCACAATGAGGCTCAGAATACATCACTGCAATGAACTTTCTTTTTGTATTGACTAGAAAAGAGATTACTAGAAAATCGCTGGAAGTGAAATGAACATAAAAATCATAAAACTACAGGGTAACTACAGCAAACAGCATTAGGCTTCTCTGCACTAAAACTTCACCACTTCCTTCTTAGGATTATCTGTACATGACACAATGGGACTGGGCTTGAAAATCCCTGTTCTTAGGATTTAGCTTGCGTTGTGCTTCTAGTATGAGACAAACTGTGACATTTTTCTGGTACGTCTGCATCCACTTGATGCCAAGCAGTGCAAATTTGTGGGACATGAAAACAAAACAGTTGTATGGATTCATTATTTTTATTCAATTGAGTTCTTCTGTGCCTGATTTGCATGGCTATGATTTATTCTCAGTTTTTGAATAATGTAATAAAGGCTTTGTTTCATTTGAAGGGGTAGAGGACCATTGAAGAACACATCTGATGTAATTAACGCAGCAAAAATGATTTCAGAGTCAGGATCAAGGATGGATGTCTTAGCACGGCTGATTGCCAATCAGGTAGGTTATTTATTTAGCAGTGCATTAACCTTTGTCACAGATTAATACGTCCACAGAAGCTCCAACACCTGAGAAGGTCACTTACAGAAATAGTAATGACGTTTTTAGATCTACCTGTCTAATTTTCCTTTTTATTCTCACTTTTTGGAATTGACGGATACATCACAGCAACAACAAAAACCTATGACACCACCTGAAAAAACAGAAGTGGATCTATGTAAATTCATAAGCACGGTCATCTTCCTGGCTAGGATGGCAGCATGCTACCTTAATACATTAATAACACCAAGCAACTAATCACACGCAATCCTCTTTCCTAAGTAGGGTAGATAGTACTAGGGCCAGACTGTGCCAGTAGAACCATGTGAAATTTTAGTCAGCAACTATTAAGCCATTTACTTACCTAGTCTTTTGTGACTGGCTTTTAAGTCCAGAGTAGCATGGTATAGTCAGTCTTTCACACCCACTCTTCCCCTCACTTTTATTTTCATAGATAAAACTTATTTTTCTAACATCTATGAAGAAAGATCAATTTTTTTTTCTGTTATATGACTCTGAAATCCAGATAACATGACAAAATAATTTCTATTATTGGTCTATACAGTTGTGAGCTGATTTGTGGAAAAAAATAGGTAAAATGTCCTCACTTCTGATCTTGACAGGTGCTCTTCCATACAGCACATCTTTTTCAAGTACACTGCCTCCTTTACAGATTCTGTTTTTAACATTTAAAAACTAAAATTAAAAATCTGTAATCTTTACTGATTTATTACAGAAAATGATGTGGTATCAAAGCTAAAGATGAATGTAATACAGTCTTACTCCTTTTACAATATGGTGAATTTTTACTGGAGTATTTCTTACCTAAATTACCTAAAATTTTCTTCTTGTATTATTACTGTGACTCCAGACTAGAAACATGAACAAGTTAGCGTGAGGAAAAACCATTATAGCTCATAACCACTGTGTACCTTCCAAAGTGCCAGGAAATGTGAAGTTATTCAAGTTGTTTTAACCCTTTACTGAATTCACTCAAATAACTTCTATTTATTCTAGGTCAGAGCTTACACACAGTTGGTAACCCATCTGACCCCTGATATTTATTACCTGTGGCATCTTGTATGCACCTGACACATACTAGTCAGTTACAGGTGTTGCATTTTAGCTAAATTCATGTCATAAGCATTAGAAGCAAATAAGCATATATGCTGACATCAATAAATAAAACAAATAAACAAACAAACAAAAACAGTAAAATAAAGACACGAACCAAAAAAGCCCTCGTAAGGATATGAGTGAACCAGGCCATCTCCATTCAGTAAGTTCAATACCTCTGTGTTGCACACAACTACAATCACTACTGTAATATGCATCAAACTTAGTAAAAGAGAAAATCTTGACTTTACTACTCCTATTGCAAGATGTACAACATGATCCTCTCATTCCTCTGATGGCTAGAAATCTTTCAACTTCTATATACTTTGTTTTCATGCCAAATCATCCTTTATCTCACCGAGATTTTTTCTTAACTGTGTCACTGTGCTTTTTAAATCTCCATGGTATTTGTAAATACTAACAATTCTTTACTCAACTATTATTTGACCTAGTTATTACTTTAGCTAGTAAAATAGTATATTATTTTTAATAGTATATTATTTGACTTAGTTGTTATTTTACCTCTGTCCTGCTCTCTTGGTGTCCTAAAAGAAAAGAAACTTCACATTCCCTGTGGGCTAATAGCTGTTCTCTGAATTTGGTACAAACTGAAGGACCCTTTCAAGAATTTGCTGTCTAGACTAGAACATAAATTTTGATGAAATTTAGTGATTGCCTTTCTCAATTACAATAAATACAGTAAAATATTTTGCTAAAAATAGGTTAGTAACATTTAATTTGTGTGATTTTTGATGTCATGTAAAAATGGTTTTGTACTATTTACTTCAAAAGAGAAAAGTAACAGCTGCAGGTTGTACCATTTTTCAAGTATATGTTCTAAGATAAACGTGCTTGCATTCTTCACACATGTACTTTTTCTGACACTTCTTCAACACCTGTTATTGAACTTAGGCTACCCTAAATCATTTCAATTATTTGTCTGCAATTCTGATACTACCTCTATTACCTTACTGTTCACAGTCATCCCAGGATTTAACTGCTACTCCGACTATGCCTTTGCAGTTATCAGCACCGTAGTAACGTATGATGAGTATTTTCAGTATTCAAAGTGACATGCAAGGAAGAAAAGCAAAACCTGCTTTATTTCTTCTACCTAGCTTCAGACCTGAGCAAGAATCTGAAATAAGCAATCGCTGCATAATGAAGAATCATCGTCGTATCTCTTTGACCTTTTCTTGCTCATAAAACATTTTCAAACAAATGATTTTGGTTCACACTCCATGTAATTTCAGAGACTCAAGTTCAGGAACTGTGGAATTACATAGTTCATATGGTTTTCCTGTTAGGGAAAAAAAATCAAACTCTATTTGCAATATTTTATATAAATCATCAGGTGCAAGAGCGCCTCTCTGTTACACTGTTTTTCACTTAAGATTTTTATAAATTCCTGTGTTGAAAAGAAAGGGACACAGTGCAATTCAATTAGCAAATTTCAGTCCATATTCATATCACTTAAAGATGACTCAGAGTTAACAACTGTGAACACAATCCCAGTTAAGCATCAACATCAACCTAGGCACATCAATCACAAGTATATTGATGATAAAATTAAACAATGTTTCAACTCCACTGTCAATTTTGTGACCTGAAAGCCCAAAGAATATAAGGCAGGACATCCTGTTTTTAATGAAATACGCTGTAGATTAAGGTTTTTACTAAACGATGCCTCCGTAACCATTTGTTTTGCAGCAGGAGGTGCTGGTCTGTTATGGAGCCCAGTAAGAAAGGCAGTCAGACTGTGAAGTATCATTTACAATGCCATTTACCACCACTGTTAGGAGATAACAGCAATCTTGTCCCTTCATATAGTGGGAACCCAAGGTGGTATAGCACCGGATGGGCCTCTGATCCACGCGCAGCATTCTGGGCAAACACTGTCCATAAAAGAGATTTCCTCCATTTTCATTTCAGCTATTCATGGGATTTTCCTAAAGAAAAGCAACTCCACTCATTATTTCCAATGTCAAACAAAAAGGATGGTCACATTTCGCTGCAGTCCTACAGGCAAGGATATGCACATGCCCTTACCACCAGTACGAGGAGGGAACTGCTGCAGGCTCCTCCACTGCAAACATCTGGCCAAGCATATGCTGTGGCCAAGGGATTTCTGCAGCACAACCCAGGCCTGAAGGCCTTGTGATACGTGCAGCACAGCACTTGCCTGGGCCTGCTTAGCTTCACTGATACATAGATCTCTAACTCCTCAATGTATAGTGGTCTTCTAGTCAGGATCAATAAATACAGCAATGCAAGAAAATGTTAATTACTGTAATTCTGGAAGTGTAGGGATCGATACAAAACAGAAAACAGTGTTTTCTTTCACTACCAAGCAAGTGTTGCTTGTACCTGATGTTTCTGAGCACTATGCAGAGGGTTCCTCGTGGAACATCCTGTTCACAGAGTACATTTCTTTCTAATATCTCTTTACAGTTGGTCGGGATATGCTATAATGCTATAATTCGTAATTGTACTTTATCCTGCATAAGGTAATACAAAATGTTATCTTTAACCCTACACATACCACATCCTTGTATTATGTTGGTTCCTGGTTTGATTTTATCCAGTAAAGTTTCAGGGGTAAAGTACATAAAAATGGGCACGCTGGGTCAGACCATAGGTTGATTTAGCTCCATACCCTGCTGCTGACAGTAGTGACTAGATACAGAACTCAGTAAGATGATGGTACATATTTCATGATACTTCCACAATATGGTCTTCCAACTTCCTGTAACCATTAATGAATTTACTTACCAAAACACATTTTTGGTACATTTGATAGCTTTGATATTCCTTGTATTTATTTTTCATTATTTTTTCCAGTGACTTTTTTAACCCATGTACGATTCTCATGATTATCATTCTCCACAGAGGTTTCTGCAATTAACACAGTGTGAAGAACCATTTCCTGTTTTGACTAGGCGAGTTACTATTATTGGCTTTCTGGTTTTGCATTGGAAGAGAGAATACTGATCTTCATGAAAATCTTTTCTGTACTTACCTGTTCTGTGCAAGACAGGGGAACAATGCACCATACATACTTGCACAGGGCAGTAAAACTGCGGTTATACCACAGATTTATGAAATGTAATTATGCAACTGAACACACCTTTTTTACCCTAGTATTTGCTTTTTTGAGTGCTACTGAGCACTCAACCAATATTCTCCAGACCAGAGGTCCAGAATGCTGGACCAGAATTGTTTCAACCTGAAGGTATCATTCTTAAGTGGCAGTTTCCCTATCTTTGATGCATATCATCTTCAGCATTCCCAAAATGTTACACATTTCTTCTATAAATGCATACAAGGCAGATAATAAATGTGACTGTCATGCCAATATTATTATATAAATAATCCTGCCAATATTATTATATAAAGTTAAAACGTTGTCTCTGAACTTCTGTAATTGACACTGTCACTACTTGAAGTGGAAGAATGAGATACTGATCAGCATCTGCCTCTCTCTTAAGTTTTTCCAGTGGGGAAAAGAGAAAAGTAAACCGTGGAGAAGAAAAAATAGAAAAGCAAGCAGCTCATTGCAGGAAATACACTTTTAGCATAGCTTTGATAGTTAAAATAGCTCACAGCTGCATTTGACTGGAAGGACAGATTTCTATGAATTAGTTTCAGAAATAAAAAATGAGTATTCAGGTTTTCTGAACAGCCACAGAGGTATCAGTATTTGAATACTGAGACCACTTTGAAAAATGGTGCACATCAATAAAGAGAGGATGTCAAGACACACTTCCATTTTTCTCCTAAACTATGCCAAAATACGAAAAACATTTTAGTAATGGATCTAGCAGAACACAAGGTAAGGATAGACATTTAATGCATATTAATTACTTAAAAATTGTTCAGGTTAATTTGTCTGCTTATCTAAGCATTCCAATACTAAGCGCAGAGTCTTGAAGAACAGAGGATCATCAGAACCCCCATTTTAAGCAGGTATCAAATTTCTTCAACGAAGCCAGTAATTTAAGTAAAGTACTTCATGAAGTAGAATTAGCATTTTTTTCTGGCTTTTAACATTTCTTAGATTTAAACCATTACTCCATCAGTCGCTGTTCCGTAAACACAAAGGTCTAACTTTATGAAACAACAGATGAATGTTGCCTCTGCATTGGGCTGGGAACATACATACTTTCTTTTCTTAATATATAAAACTGAACTTAATTTCCTATCAAATGAAAATGGCCATGTTTCCAATACAAACTACAGCATACAAAGGCTAAAAATACACCTTTGAGGAACTTGTAGGAATCAATTTCTCGTTTCTCATGCTTACTTCACAGTTTTGGTAGCACACTGAGGGCTCACCATTCACCTCTAAGATATTTTTATTTTGCCAGAGCAATGAACAGCTTTAGAACAAACACACACGAGGTCTTAGGGTGACTAGCTTCTTAGTCACAGAGCAGTATTTCTCCTCCAAGTATTTTTGGTGTTCACATAAGCGAATATAGAAATATGTTATTTTTTATAAAGTATTCAAATAAGTGAGTTAGCTGTAAGACATTCTTATTTTCATGTTCCCTCTGATACAGAAGATCTGCCATCAAGCTAAATACACTAGATGGAATGCTAAAATGTAGATCATTATTGGAAGATAAAGTATTATTTTGTATAAATGTTAACACTGCTCTTGCATTTGTGTGTTTACATTTGCCCACATAAATATTACTGTAGGTATCTTCTTAAAAATAAGTCAAAGTCTCCTAGGAATTGAAAGAAAAGTAATTATTCCATGTATTAAGGAATTTGATCAGTGATGTTTCTGAGGTAAGCTCTGTGATGTTCAAGTGAATATGGGGAAGTTAGGGATTAATTTGAATGATTTGAGTAATTCCTCAGCGAAGCAATAATGTGATGTCTGGGATGAAATTTTTGAATCAGCCACTGCGTATATGATTTATTGTTCCTTCCTTTATATTCAGTGTCCAGACCAATCATGTAAACAGGACTTGTTGGCTTACCTGGAACAGATCAAGCTATACTCCCATCAGCTTAAAATCTGCAGTCAAGTTAAAGCAGAAATCCAGAATCTAGGTGGAGAGCTCATCATGTCTGCTGTAAGTAGAAAAATGGTATAAATTACTATTCATCAAAATAAAATCTGTCATATTTGCATTGTCCTTTCCTGTGCTTATGTTCTAGTATAGTCATGAATTTCTTCTTTTATTCGCTTTTTTTCTTTTTACACTCCCTTTACACAGAGAATCTACGAAAGTGAAGCATAAGACTGGTGACTTAAAAGGCAGAGCAATCATTTGTGGATTTCTTTTTTCCTTTTAGATTCTTAAAAGGTATTATTCTTCACTATTGTTCTGGAGTACGTTGTTTATAAGGACTGTAACGCCTTTATGATAGTGGATTTTAGTTTTGTTTAGTTTCACATATATGGAGTATGCACAGGTGTATATCAGCATACACAAAAAGAAATCTCCAGAGCTGTACTTCCCCTTCAGAACAAAATGCTGAGGGGAATTCTTGACTATCTGCTGTGACATGCAGGAGATCGTATATCCCTATAGAACTAAAGAAAATTAAGAGCAAAGGTGACTTGATTGTTGAATACATTTCTTGATTTGCCTTATTGTGAGCTAAATATCATTAGACATGGAAAAGATGTTGCTTATGATTTTATGGAACTTCTGTGCATTTGTTCTCAGCAAAAACATAATTGTAAGTGTTCACGTGGAAACAGTGAGGTTGCTATCCCTGGAGATATTTAAGAGATATGCAGACCTGGCACTTAGGTACATGGTACAGTGGTGGACATGGTAGCATTAGGTTCATGGTTAGACTTATGATCCTAAGAGTGTTTTCTGACCTAAAAATTCTATGATTCTATATATGCTATCACTATTATAACTATATATTCTTTGATTATTAGTGTTATTATCTGTGGCATATGGGATTATGATATCCAGACATAAACAAATGACAAAAAAGAGGTAATGAAAGAGCTTCCCACACCACTCTTACCTTTTAATAATACTTTCCTCTTAATGAAAACTTCACACATTCGCAGTCTTGCAGTACATACATGTATCAGAAGAACACGTAGTATGTTCTTAAAAAAAGCAGAAAAGAACCCACCGTTACCAATACAAGATTTTGAAATACTGATGTTTTATAGCAATATTTTGTTGGATGTTGTCCTGCCAGTACTGCTGTGTGACCTTCAATGAAAAAACTGCTCTTCTATGTTGCTTCATGTCCCTAGCTATTGTTCTGACAGAACTGATGCCTGTGTGTGCTAGAGGCACAGCTGCTGCTCCTTGTTCAGCCAGTTTGTTTCTCCTCACTATTACTTCTCCATGTCATTGGGAACTGTCAGTTCAGTTTGTTTCAACTAATAATGGTGGAGGGCTGCTTAGAGGGCCTTAACCCGTGCATACAATTACATAGCATTTGAATCTGACAATAATAAAACACTACGTTTTCTAAAAGTTGACTTCACTCACTAAGAGATAGAATATTATTTTAAAATTTTCTTTTACTGAGAGCTGTAAAAAATGTTTGCCTATTTTTTTTTTTATGTAATAACACTGTATCTTCCCCTGCATGTGCCCAGTGTATGCTTGTAAGTGTGAGTACATAAAAATCCCCTGGCCTTTGGAAGCATAAAAAAGGAATACGGTTCTTACTTATTTAGGGTCAGCTCAGTTACTACTGCTTTCTGAAGTCCATCTACCTAGAAGAACTAGTTTAAAGAAGGAAGAAAGTACGTAATAGCAACATACAACACAGGTAGCTTTTCCTAAAAATAACTACTTTACTGGTAAGTAAAATCAGGGCATAGATTATAGTTCATACACTCAGTATGTTTTCAAAACAAGCACCATAAACTAAACCATTTGTCTCCATTGCTTTGCAAACTAATCCAAGTGAAGAAGGCAGCTAGGGAAGAATTTAAATTAAACCATACTATTCTCTTTTTCTCAAGGACCATTTTTTTCAATGATCAGACATCTGTTTTTTTAAAACCCTCCTTTAAGCGAAAGCAGCAGAACTTAGAAGGGAGTTGGTTAGCATACAAGCAACACATACAAGTGTTATGTTCCATTATGGCACATCAGGGAAATGGTCTTATGGTACTTAAGTAAGTTATCTTTTAACTCTGACACAGGGCCTGGTCTAATTATAGGACTCGATTTCAGTTCTTCAAATCCTACTTAGGTTCAAGTAACGGTTAGTTGTTTTCCTGATTATATTCAATTTCTCCACCTGAAAAATAGGTAAAAAGCAGTAACCCCCAAATATTCTTGAGGTCTGTTAATGTAATTACTAGGTACACAGACACATAGATAACCTACAGAATAGCCACATTTTTACAGTAATTAAGCTTATTGAGAAATAAACACCCCTAGATTGTCCACTCGTGCAATAAAGCAGATTTCCGTAGAGCAGTTCCACAAAGTCTCTGATACTCCAAGGGGACAGCGTGGCAAGGCAAAGGTGAGCCAAAGATAGGCTAACTGAGGAAGAAGGATCAGTTCTCAGTAACAGGAAAGAAAAATCACAACAGAAAGTCTCCCTTTGGCTTATTTTGTAGCCATTTATTTTGTACGGAGACTAAATCCATGGTGAATGTCATCTGGCAGGTACATGAAGAAACATAGCAACTAATGAAGTGCTTCCAACTCTTGACCTTTACCTGTGCTTTCTTGAACCCCCATCTTCTTGTGTCACTTTTAAACTAAAACCTTAATTTTTTTGTTATATGGAATTATCGCTGCTCTGTGTGGAAAAAAAATGTTGAAATGTAAACATCCTCAGTTCAGAAAACAAGATAACTGCTGTTAAAATCCTGGCCCTGGGAAAGGAAAACTCCAATGTCTTCAATGGTCAGGATTCCACTCTTAACAGTTCACCTGTTTATTTTGATTGAGATGTTTACATTTAGAGTTATTATTCCACTCTTTAAGGAGATGAATACAAAGTGGTTAAAACACTATTTTATATAGCAGCATTATTGAAAGAACTATTAAGTAATTAACAGAAAAGCTTATAAATAAGGGAGAAAAAACTAGAAGTGTACCATAGTAAGTCTTCTTACCTTAGTTGCTCAACAACTCACAGAATCACAGAATCGTCTAGGTTGGAAGAGACCTCCAAGATCATCTAGTCCAACCTCTGACCTAACACTAACAAGTCCTCCACTAAACCACATCACTAAGTTCTACATCTAAATGTCTTTTAAAGACCTCCAGGGATGGTGACTCCACCACTTCCCTGGGCAGCCCATTCCAATGCCTAACAACCCTTTCAGTAAAGAAGTTCTTCCTAATATCCAACCTAAACCTCCCCTGGCGCAACTTTAGCCCGTTCCCCCTCGTCCTGTCACCGGGCACGTGGGAGAATAGACCAACCCCTACCTCTCTACAGCCTCCTTTAAGGTAACTGTAGAGAGTGATGAGGTCTCCCCTGAACCTTCTCTTCTCCAGACTGAACAATCCCAGCTCCCTCAGCTGCTCCTCGTAAGACTTGTTCTCCAGACCCCTCACCAGCTTGGTTGCCCTTCTCTGGACTCTCTCGAGCACCTCCATGTCCTTCTTGTAGTGAGGGGCCCAAAACTGAACACAGTACTCGAGGTGCGGCCTCACCAGAGCCGAGTACAGGGGGACAATCACCTCCCTAGACCTGCTGGCCACACTGCTTCTTATACAAGCCAGGATGCTGTTGGCCTTCTTGGCCACCTGAGCACACTGCTGGCTCATATTCAGCCAACTGTCAACCAATACTCCCTGGTCCTTCTCTGCCAGGCAGCTTTCCAACCACTCATCTCCCAGCCTGTAGCACTGCTTGGGGTTGTTGTGCCCCAGGTGCAGGACCCGGAGCTTGGCCTTGTTGAACTTCATACAGTTGGCCTCAGCCCACCGCTCCAGCCTATCCAGATCCTACTGCAGAGCCTTCCTGCCCTCGAGCAGATCGACACACGCACCTAACTTGGTGTCATCTGCAAACTTACTGAGGGTGCACTCAATCCCCTCATCCAGATCATCGATAAAGATATTAAAGAGAACTGGCCCCAGTACTGAGCCCTGGGGGACTCCACTAGTGACCGGCCTCCAACTGGATTTGACTCCATTCACCACAACTCTTTGGGCCCGGCTATCCAGCTAGTTTCTAACCCAACGAAGCGTACGCCAGTCCAAGCCACGAGCAGCCAGTTTCTCGAGGAGAATGCTGTGGGAAATGGTGTCAAAAGCCTTACTGAGGTCAAGGTAGATCACATCCACAGCCTTCCCCTCATCCACTAAGCATGTCACTTTGTCATAGAAGGAGATCAGGTTCGTCAAGCAGGACCTGCCTTTCATAAACCCATGCTGACGGGGCCTGATCGCCTGGTTGCCCTGCAAGTGCCGCGTGATGACACTCAGGATAATCTGCTCCATGAGCTTCCCTGGCACTGAGGTCAAACTGACAGGGCTATAGTTCCCCGGGTCTACCCTCCGGCCCTTCTTGTAGATGGGCATCACGTTTGCTAGCTGCCAGTCGACTGGGACCTCCCCTGATAGCCAGGACTGCCGATAAATGATGGAAAGCGGCTTGGCCAGCTCCTCCGCCAGTTCTCTCAGCACTCTTGGGTGGATCCCATCCGGCCCCATTGACTTGCGTACATCCAAGTGCTGTAGCAGGTCACCAGCCATTTCCTTGTGGATTATGAGGGCCACATTCTGCTCCTCATCCCCTTCCACCAGCTCAGGGTACTGGGTATCCAGAGAACAACTAGTCTTGCCGCTAAAGACTGAGGCAAAGGAGGCTTTAAGCACCTCAGCCTTTTCCTCATCTCTTGTAACTAAGTTTCCCCCAGCATCCAGTAAAGGATGGAGATTCTCCTTAGTCCTCCTTTTTGTGTTGATGTATTTTATAAAAACATTTTTTGTTATCTTAACAGCAGTAGCCAGATTGAGCTCCAGATGAGCTTTGGCCTCTCTAATTTTGTCCTTGCACAGCCTCGCAACATCCTTATAGTCCTCCTGAGTGGCCCTCTTTTCCAAAGATTATAAACCCTCCTTTTGCTCCTAAGCTCAAGCCACAACTCTCTGTTCAGACAGGCCGGTCTTCTGCACCAGCTTATCTTTGGGCATGTGGGGACTGACCGCCCCTGAGCCATTAAGATTTCCTTCTTGAAGAGTGCCCAGCCTTCCTGGACTCCTCTGCCCTTCAGAACCACCTCCCAAGGGACTCTGCCAACCAGTGTCCTGAACAGCTCAAAGTCAGCCCTCCGGAAGTGCAAGCTAGCAGTTTTACTGATCCCCTTCCTGACTTCGCCACTATTCCTTAAAATGTAGATTTCATGTTATTTTTAGAAATAGTCAAATCAAATTCAGTCCTTCTTTGATTAATATAACAAAATTTGCTTCAAACACATTTAAGTCCAATGGTTCAATTCAGATACGTTTTAAATAGCTGGCCTTGATTCCAAAAGGTTTTTAACTTTTGACTTCAAATACTGAATAAGTTGTGTATTTGATACTTAATTCTTGGTTAAAGTGTAGTTAAACTGTAAATAGGACTTGGCAGACTGCAAGCAGCCAATTGATAAATCTGTGCTTTAGTACTACAATTTTATTTCCTTTAAAAAATTGTTTGTAGGAGATAAATAGAAAGTATCCCAACTGTGGTTCTAACAGACCTGCATATTATTTGTCAAGAAATGCTTTGTGAGTATCAGTCTGCATTGTCTGCTGCTTCTTTTTGTCAGTGAGACAGCGTCTACAAGTCTATGGAAAGAACATGAGCAGGAGAATGACTTATTTACCTGCTCTAGGGATAAAGAAATTCTGTATTCTTCTAACTAATAGAAACAACTACTACTGACACATTACAAGGCAAGCATCACTTTCTTAGTACACAGAAAACACGTCAACAGAAAAGTACCTTTACATTTTAAGTCATGATTCTGTTTAGCATTGAGAACATTAAATAAAAATAGTTCTATCAGGTATTATATTACACTCCTTATATAAATGGATTGCTACTACTCCCAAGACACTAAATTATTTTCCAAATAATGAGAAATACAATGCATGTAAACAATTAAAAGTATCAAGTTCCTAATTACTGGCTTTGTTACTCAATGAAGAATTTGCCTACAAGAATTCTGATTTTGAATGCTTTTCAGCCAGATGGGCCATTGACCGCGCTTGTGTACTGTGCCACTATTCTGGGAAAAGGCAGGGCACATCCTTTCATGTATCCAACAGCAGTGCAAGTGCTGGAGACAATAGCTCATGCCAGCCTGAGTGCTACTAGTCTGATTTTTGTTGGTGCTGGGTTCTTTTTTTTGTTTTTGTTTTGTTTTGTTTTAAATTACTACCTTCAGTTCTGTATCCTCTGTATTTCACCATAATGTGAAGTTACTGTGGTTAGAGAATCATTCTGTCTTCTCAGTGAAATAGCAGTAAAGAGGTAGCACTTGCTGACAGGACAGATGACATTTTAACGAGGGAAGATATGGTAAGGGACACTTTTCCCAAATCCTTTCAGGAATTACTGTTTTGACTGACACAGTGAGACCTGCAAAACGTGGAAGCTGGAACACCGTGTCTTCATGGGAAGTGCAGAAAGAGCAAAAGTGAGAGTCAGGCAAAAATAAAACAACCTTTGTTTGTGGCTGGTTTCCTTGTTTTGCTAGTGAATCTTTATATACCACTTGCTACAGATTGAAAACTTTGCAGCTATGTGTCTCTAAATAAGATGAACTTAAATGCTCAATGAATATTTTATCACTCTTTCAATTATGCCAAGTTTCATTTCATTGGTTTTCCTAGACAGGACACCTGGAAGAACCTGCTGAATATTTGAGATAAAAGCATCCAAGTGAAGACAGTACTTGAGTACATTCAATTTATAGAAGAATAGATTTACACTAAACTCAGTAACGTTACTGGTACCGAAGTATAAAAACAGCTGCTCTCTAGAAAGAATCAACAAAAAAAATATAATGCATAGCCTCATTCTTACCATCTGTAGCTTCAAGAACATATCCTGAAACCTTCTCCAAAACTGTGAATGTGGTTCAGAAATACCAGTATGCTTTTGCCTCACAATACTCACATTTTCTTTATGTAACCAAGACTAGTGTAAGACACATCCAGAAAACGCAGGGGAAACAGAAACTAAGACAATGCAAATAGTGTGAATATCCTAAAGGATAGCATTAAGTAAATTATATTAATTATCCTGTATTTCATTGCCTATTCAGAGATGCCAAGGGAATCATAAAATAAATGGAGATTTCTGCCCATCCTGACATAGCATTCCCACCTCCACCATACCCACATCCACCCCTGCTATGGCAAATGCAGCACAAACACTGATTTAAACATCCTTAGTGGTAGTTACGTATTCTGCTTTTTACCCGGGAGGCATACCAAATCTATGTTTTAAGATTTTATTTTAGGTATCTGCATCTCAGGGCATCTTCTGTAGATCTTAAATAATACAGCAGAGCTTCAGTTCCTATGGCATGGCAAGGGGGCTGCAGAATTCAGGCAGTTCAGTTTGGTGGAGCTGGACAGTTGAGTTTATAATTCAGAGTCCTCAGGTTTTGGCATTTAAAATGCCTGAGTTGATAGGTTTCTGCTCCAGTGAGCATGTGTCAAGCTATGAGCAGCCTGATATGCTCATACATGAAGCTGACATGCCACATCCTATTTGACATTACACCCTCTTCAAAATTAGATAACCGTAAAGCGTATTTTATTTACTTAATAATAGATATATCATTATGGTTTAAGAAATAGAATTAGCTTTCTTCTTGATCACAGCAGTGCACAGTGGCATGATGAAGGAGCTGTGGACTGTTAAGAGCCCATGGCTATTTTGTTGAAAGGACCCACAGAAGCCAGAGTAAAGTGGTAACTATTCACTGCCCACAGGAGAGAAAAGCCTGTAAGCTCTAACTGCCACCTTAAAGGATTCCACTTCATTTGACATACTTTACAGTATAAACCAAGATCACAATAACTGGATGGTTTGGGGTACGATGTTGTTGCCCAACCTGGATGCTGGTACACACTTCTTCTAGACGCCTTTTCCCTCCAATGGAAGCAGTTTTGTTTTTTTTTTTTCTCTCCTGAGAAGCCATGACTGAACTTGCCAAGTACCCCAGCCCAGTTTGCTACCCAGCCTAGTGTGGCTCCAACACCAGGCCACTTGAAAAAAGTGGAAAGATTACAGAAATTTACATCACTTAGAAACAAAAGCCCCGTAAGCCCATAAAGCTTCTGCCATAGAAACAAAACCGGCTTTTCTTTGCATCTGCTGGCACCCAGAAGCATCTTCATATTGGTGTTACTATACAGACAATGCTAGAAAAGTGTGTGCTTACAATGCCACCAATATCAGCCAGAGGTGTGTGCGTGTGTATATATATATATATTTAAAGAAGATTTGTGGAAGCTGTCAAAATCATGTCTTTGTCAGTTTTTCTAGAAGGTGACAGCCTGAGGACAGACAAAACTGCGTGCATGTGTGTGCCCGCAATTAACCTCTGATAACCACAAAATAAACACGATTATGAATTTTTTTCTCACATGCTTCTTCTCACTCCCTATAATCAATTAACATACGTTTTATCAAGACAGTAATCCGCAGTTTGAAATACAGACATCATCAGTTCATGTGCCAGTAAGTTGATACCTACAACGCTAGTCATCCTGCCTAGAAAAAGGGATACTTGGGCAACTGAAGACATTCCAGGAATATAATGGCAAAGCCTCTAATCAGAGCACTTCACTGACTGAGCCTGGAAGTTCATAAAATGGTACAAAGGCATTATTTGAAATAAACATTAGGCTTTGAACTGCGAACTTTCATTCAACTTGAATTTTGCTAAAACAGCATCACAAGAATTATGTTTAACTGCTTATCCTACCAGCATGGCCAGGCAATCTGTTTCCCTAAAGTTTATAAACGATGGTCCCCATATATGCTTGTCTTAGTTTGAAATACTGCCATGCAAAGATTGGATGACTATTACAAACTGGAAATCCCGATTAAAAATCTCACATGATAGAGCAAGGAATGAACTTTAGAAGCCATACGTTGAATTTCACATTTTACCTTTTCCTATAGCAAATGTATGCAGTCCACTTAGCGTTTTACTCTTCTATGATTTTTTTTTTTTTGGTGGGGGGCATTTCTGGAGAGAGAATCAGCAAAATTGGCATTAACTGATGGATCTTTCTGATCAGGTATGTTTCTTAAATGCAAGTGCATCCCTTTTCTGACTTTAGCTGCATTTTGTATGTGTATGAACTGTTATAAAATTGACACGTACAGATACAGTAAAACACATTATCTTCTCATCAATTCATTCGACCTCGCAGGAGGGAGATGACCTTTGCTAAAAAGTCAGTTTACAGATCTCCATATTACAAAAGACTTTGCACTTACAAATTCTGGATGATTCTCCCACTAAACCTCATGGTCCTTTAGAGAACCAACTTCACTATTTTTACAGAAGAGGATGAAGTGTTTCAATAGAGAGGCTGCACATAAATTGAAATGCTGTCTTCCAAAATCTCTGAACTGTATTGGGCTTCATTAGTGTTAGTGTATATGGAAGGGAAAATATTTCTAAACAATGTGCTTTGAGTGTGTAAATGTTGTCTTGTGTACCCGTAAGGTTTGTATACATGCATTTATGCACACAAACACGTATGCACAAAGTAGGAAGTACACCAGCCCTCCTTTGAAGCTTCTGTATTGTCTCATCTTAGCAAACTGTTAGCATTCTGTTCTCATCTTAGCAAACTGATGCAGATTTCACAGTTGCTAATGCTCCTCTTCCCTGTTTTGGGGGAAAACATCATTAAATACTGGGCTGCTCAGGTGGACATTATTTACTTGAATAATATTTATTCATAATAAACATTTATAGTAATATAAGCAATAGGATATTTTTTAAAGGGCTTTCTTAAAAGGTTCTTTAAGAATGGAGATTTCTTTTCAATTGAAATTGTCAGCCTTATAATCAAATACAAACCTGGTATCCTTGAATAAAAAGCTATTCCTTCAGGTCAGTGAGATAATTTATACCACGTATGACCCTAGCAGTTCTTTGGGGCACTATGACAACACAAAGGGTACCGTAAGTTGAAGGGGGCACAACAGCCTTCATTCCAAGCAATTAAATCCAAAAGAAATGTAATGGTATAAAAGGCACTGCACTTAAAATGAACTGTGGCATCATTTGGCTGTTATCTTAACCTGTCCAAAAAAAACCAACAAACCCTTTCCTGAAAATACAGTCCTAAGCACTGGCGTAATTTTTCCCAGGTTAAGTACACTGGACAGACACCTTCTGGATTGAGTACACTGGTAGACACTGGTTTCAAGTTTAGTACACTGGTAGACACCTTCCAAGTGCCCAAGTGTGGCATACAATGGCCTAACAGTAGACACAGTTGTAGCGAGCATATACAGACCAGTTTTCTGCACTTGGATTTTAAGACCAGAAGACATAGAAGGACACTGCACACACCAGTTCTTCCGCTTCCATGAGTCTTGGCACTCTTACATCTGGAAGGATTGCCCTGAGCCTCCTTAGTCTGTTTTCTGAGAACATGCAAAATGAGATGACTTTTCCTCACATCGAAATGTTTAATTAATACTGATGGCCAATTACAGACATGAGTTCTTTTGCCAGTGTTGGCCTTCAGTAAAATACTTCCTCTTGTTCTCAGTTTTGTCGAGACCCAGCCCCCAGCATAGGCTCTGCTGCATACAGCCTCTTTGACATCTCTTTCTGAAGCATGCCAGACCACCATCATGCCTAAACCTTGAGATTCACTGTGGGAAGGATTATCAGAGAATAAAATGCCTCTACTCAGCACACATCATAGGATTACATTTGCCTTTTGCAGTTTTATCGTGCAACACTGCTAAGTCAGCCTCTATCTAGGCTGCCAGAGTCATTGGGGGCTGAGGAGGTAACTGAGAAAGTATAATGTCCCCAGCACACTCTGCTCCTGGACCATGCACACCGTGTATCCTGCAAGCCTCAGATATGAGAAGAGAGCAGTATACAAAGTTTTATTACACCACAGATCAGTATGGCGGTCAACGTAACAAAGCTGTATGTTTGTTCCAGTTAGCCAATTCCCAGTTAAAATCGAGCGTGCTATTTTCTATTTCAAGGAATATTGATAGGAAATACCTTTAACACTTTATGGCTGCATAGCATGCAGTTGAATGTTGGAGTATGTCATACAGGAGTTCGTTATGCATTATGTCTATGTTCTCATCCTTTAAAAAAGTTTGAGGCCACAGTTACTGTGATTTCCGTGTGCTCTCCTGCTCTTAATTACCTTTAAGCATCCTGGCCACCGAGACTAGGTTCAGCAGCTCTGACTAATCCAACTACTTGACAATATCCTCCGTTGCTTAGGAGCATGTGAGAGCACCTGGAATGTGATGGGACCAGCTGGAGAATTTGCCTAGCACTGATGCAAAGGAAATAATGAGTAACATTTTTACAGCTCTTATTTGAGTTGGTTTAATTATCCATCAGTAGTAATTGCAGTGATACCCTGCAGACAAGCATCATGAATTCACACTAAAAAAAAAAAAAAAAAGCAAGCAACAAACATCTACGTAAGCCTTTTTACTCCACCAGCACAGATTTCTGTGTATCACTTCAAGTCTGAGCATCAGAACATGGATATAATGATCAAACACACCAAGGGAAAACCAAGAAATTTTGTTTTAGTGCCGTAGTCTTCGGTTTTAACTGTTGTTTATTCCTGAGCATATTGTGATTAAAAGGAGGCTTTTCCTAGACTAATGTTTGTTTTTTTATTACAGTTGGATAGTGTCACTTCACTAATTCAGGCTGCCAAGAATTTAATGAATGCTGTGGTGCAGACAGTGAAGATGTCCTATATTGCATCCACAAAGATTATCAAAATTCAGAGTCCTACTGGCCCACGACATCCTGTTGTGATGTGGAGAATGAAAGCTCCAGAGAAGAAGCCCTTAATTAAAAGAGAGAAGCCAGAAGAAATCTATGCAGCTGTCAGAAAAGGTTCTGCAAAGAAGAGAATCCATCCTGTTCAAGTCATGAGTGAATTTAGAGGCAGAGAAATAGTCTAATATTCTGCCACTTTGTGTCTCTACCTTGAAGTTCTTACAGTTTTTCACCTCTTCCCCCTACTTATTTAATAATTATGTATGTTAGTGTTTTGCTTTTCCCTAAATATCTAAGTTAACACTTGCTTAAATTACTTTGAAAACGATGTTGGATTAATTAACAGCACACAGTTGAAAAAATACTCATTGTCTTGCAGTGTCAAACTATCACGTCTTTATACTGCATGTTTTCAGCAGAGCACTTTGAGTGATACATGATGGGACTGTGTTAGAGTAGTTGAAAAGCATGATGCAATGTGCCAAACTCTGCCCCAAGTCCTTCTGCATCTGCTAGGGCCAGGCATTCCTTCATTGGGGATGAATGAGGCCAATATTAAACAGCATTGTAGTTTATGACATACAGTATTTTTGAACACTGTTTACTGGGAATGTCCTTTATCAAGATCGTTACACTGTGATCAAAACAGCTGGACTGCTTGATGCTAACTGAGAATCTTGGCCTTTACTTTTTATCCTGATTGAAAGGTCCAAAGATCACCCCCCTCCAAGGCCCAGCTTTATGTAAAAATAGAGGAAATGTAAACTTGAAAATGTTTGAAGAAACAAGTGTTATAACAACATGGACATGAGAATGTAACGAAAAAGCACTAACTGCAGCATAGCAATAATAGCTCTTTAAAACAGCCTTTGAAATGTTACCATTATTCAGTGTTCTGTTTCCTACTGTATTCTGTGACCTCTAATTCATCTGGCTGATTGATTATTGCATTAACAACAGAAACTTTTCTAATCACAGCACAAAAGAACAAGTATGAAATACATCATTATTCTGAGACTACCGTGCAAATAACATAGACACATCTTGAATCTGAAGAATGGTGAGATTTTTGCAAGGTAACTAGCCAACTTGATGACTTTGCTTATGGAAGTATAGTCCCAAACGTAGGATTGTGCTGTCTAGCAACTTGCTAAATTACTGCGTTATATTTCAACATACGTAATGAAGATAAGTGATACTACTCTGATTATCACCATTCTGTAAGATTCTTATGGAAAGAATTTTTTTCTAGATCTGTTTAAATACTAAATCTACTTGGGCTGATTTTTTAAACAAGCAAAAGTCTTCCCTGCCCTATCACTAGGTTTTCCCAGACCTCACCTAACTAAATGTCTTTCCTTAGCAAGTAGATTTTTTTTTTTTTTGTATTTGCTCAGGTATAAGGGCTCCCTCAAATTGCAGAAATTCATGATGCATCATTGACTACCATTAGGAGGAGGTTCCAAAGTATGGGCTGCTGCTCTGTCATTTACTACCATGTTTGCACAATAGTGCCCCTAAACAGCATCACGTGGGCAGCAAAAATAACCTTGAACTGTTTTTTTTCCTCTTGTGGCTACTCTGTAAGAGCCTGTGCACAGAATCAGGACAGTGGAGCAATATAAATTTCTAGGCTGTTGGTTAAGAAGCTCCACAAAACCCATAGTGATCATGCATTAAAGATTTTACAGATCAGTATTCTACTGTCCCCAACTTTACTATCTGTCAAATGAAACAAAATGAAGGAGATGTTTGGGGGAAAAAAAAAAACAAAAAACTTTTCTAATACAAATCCCCTCCAATATTTTCACAAGATCTTGGCAACATATGTAGGTACTTGCTAATCATTTTAGGACTACACAGTGGGAAGCAGCTAACAGTCAAGTAGAGCAGGTAAATGCAATATAGAGCTGGTCATATGATGTACTTTCAGTATGTCTGCTAGCACACTAAGCAGAGCTGAGAAAGATTTTGTGTGGTGCATTGCTCAGGAGAGTATAGGTTGTCACATCTTAAATCTAAAATCTCCAAATAATAATTCAGGTTCTGGCCCACCCTCTTTGATTACATATTCCCCAAGCAATATTCAAGTCCAAAAGGTAACAGGCGGATTGAAATAATCTTGGGCTAGGGGGGCATTACTCTTGAAAAAGAAAAAAACACACCTCACATCTCTGGGATACACCTTTGGTATCTGCTCACCTTGACATTAGACGTTTGTAACTTACGTTTTGTTTTCATATTATTAATTAAAAGATTGTACACCACTTTCAGCATTGTGGGTTTTGTTTGGATACGTTTCTGTTTTAGTCTCCAGCAGTAGCAAAACCCTGTTCAAATGCCTGCCAGGCTTTCTTATTCCTGCAAGTTCCGGCTTCTCTAGCATACTAAGTGATCTTACTAGCCTGGTTTACATTAGAGCTCTTCTAGCACTCTCATCACTAAGACACAGTTTATTGCTTAATATAATGATCATGACTACAATACCAGTCACAGCTCTTTTAGCCTGGCCATTCTCAATAGCCAGTTTCATCTCAGCATCCAAAACTGTTCCTATTACATAGGAATTTATTAGGGGGAAAAAAAAGTAAATGAACAAGGAAATCAAAAGCCACAGTTGCTTTCTGAGAATAGCTAAAAGAATGATGTGTTAACTGTATCTGGACTTCTGTTTCTTGGCTAAAATTCAAACCCAAGTGAAAACATAACAAGATAAAGTTTATTCCTAGCTAAGGAGAGATAAGAAACAAATCCCGAAGTTGTAAAAAATCTATCGTATTAGCTCATCATCTCCCTCAGCAGATCTGGAAAGTAGGGAACCTTCTCTGCCACTATTAATAATGCTGATGGACAATGTGCTGCTCAGGATGCTTTATTCAGACACAGTTACTTCATTCTGTAATTTGCACATTCCTTCCTAGCCCTGGTTTTCAGAGAATATTTTTTCACTTTGCTGTTGTTTTGCCTCAGTGTTTGCATGATATCCATAGTGTAGGAGCATTGACCTTGCAAACCAGGTTCTTAGCTAGAGCTTTACAGGGCTTTCTCATCCCAGTAGCTCAAATCATTTCATTAGCTTACCTCGTCCGCTCCCCATTACCACATTATAGTACAAAGTGTGACGGACAACTTAGGGCAGTTTTATTTAAAAGAAAAAAAGTCCATAGAGCTCTAAAAAATGAGGTAGTTTGTATTGTTTGTTGTTGAAGCACATTAGTAAAAGAAAACAAATTTAAACCATTTCTGAGAATGCTGAAGCTGTTGATTTTTGATTATTAAAAGAAAACCCACAACTTGGTTGCATCACACTGCTCTCACTGCTAATGATGTTTCCTGTAATATTTAGTGCTTCTCATTTGTAAAAGGCAGTTTCTGTCACTGCAGATTGCACTGAGCATAGCTTCCAGTTTGTCCCAATTACTCTCTTACTACCTGAACTTAGTGAGCCATTCCTGGTAAGTAACACAAGTCCTCTAATACCTTGGAACTTCAGAAAATTCAGAAAAATTAAATGCATGTCCCTCCATCTCTGCCCACCCCTGGAGCCCTGCATTTTTGCACAATAAATCTGTTTTGACATAACTGATTGACTGGTTTCAGAAGGGAATGGTATAGAATAAGGTGGGAAACAGGTGGTAACCCAGTCTTAGGGTTTGCCCCACTCATGCCATTAACCTGGTAACCGTAGAAAAGCTTTATAGCTGCATCTTCAGTGGAGATGACTAGGCAGTGTGACAACACAGGTCTGGCATTCCAGATGGTTTTAAAAGGTCTTTTAGTTCTTTTGAGGGCATCTTGTGCTGTTTTCAGTGGGTTTACAGTTGAAGCGTTTAAGAAACAATGTGTTTATAAATCAAGTTTAAATGAGTTTTTAGAAGCATTATTTTTGAAGAAAATATTTGTAAGTTTTCACCAAGAGTAGACAATAAAATTCTACATGGTCATACCTGTTGTTTCTGCTCCCAGCAACTACTTGTCCCTTGTGTACTGTTCTTGGTTAAACTCTAGCGATTGCCCATATATTTGGCTCAGGAAGTACATACGTAAATAAGAGCCCAATCCCTTTGGTTGGATTAAAACAAAACTGCCTTTCATTTTCAGAGAAGAAAAATCTAAAATCAAATACAGCAAATAATGACTATCCAAGCAAATAAATGTGTTTATTTTCTCGTGTCTGTTTAACTGTATTGTGCTTTTTTTTTTTTTTCTTTTCTCTCCTCTTTAGCAGTAAGGGTAAGAAGGGACCTTGTACCCTTTTTACATTCCTGGAATCTCGAAGTGAGGTGGGGTCTTGCAGAGGAGACCTTTCCTCCTTTGCCGGCCTCTACTCCCCAGTCCTCACCCCCCATGAAAATCAGAGTAAGAGTGAGAGGACTTCTTGTTTTAAGTAAGAAAAGCTTAACTTTCTTTAAGGCTAAAACAGCAGTGAAATTTAAAACCTACTCTCTTAGAACATGTTTTGGATGAAGTGAAACTATCAATAGACAATCATAAGATTGTAGAACTGAATCACTGGTAGCAGATAAACGTGTCTGTTCATCCATCCCGATTCTGCTGCCTCCTCTGCATCCAGTTCAATTTTGCTTTTATCACCAAGGTAAGCTCTGGTTATACACAATTGCTAATAACCCACTTCCTCTCCAACAACCCACTAAAAGCACTGTTGCACTGTGAAGAAAAAGTTAACATAATAAAAGCAGTCATGAGAAATTGTCCAATAGAGTGCAATTTAAGAGCATATTAGTAATTAAATAATAAAGATCAAGCAGATTACACTATTTCACTTGTGTTTTCCCTGGCACATCAGAACTGATTTACTCTCTCAACATGGTCAGTGGGTTTGTTGTTTTGCAAAGCTTCCTCTGAAAGTGATAAAAATGCTCTACACCACTGATGAAAAAATGTTACAGATTTTTTGCTGCACACCATAAGTGACACTGCTGCAATGACAAATACCCACCTTTCGATTAATAACTCTTTAGAAACTTTGTGGTAAAAAAGAAAATGTATCCAAAACAGAAACGGCTTTAGAGTTATGTAAAACAAACCAAGAAAATGCTTCAAAGTCCCTGCTGTCTACCATCAGGGGAAGAAACTTGTTGCTACAGTTGAATTGAAAGCTGAGGGGCTAATTTTTGACTCCAAAATACAAGAAATATTTAAGATCTGAGCCTGCAGTACAAGAGGTTGATTTAGCAATTTTAAGGAGTTTTTTATAGGATAGAAAACTATTTTCTACTTCCTGATAGTGAAAATGGCTGCATATAAGCAGGCTGTAGACTAAAGAGACATCTTGTCATACAGGATATTGTTTCCTTTGGCCTCTCAGTCTTCCACGAGCCTGGCTATTTTAGAGCTATTAGCTTTTCTGCTGTGGTTCTCAATTATTTACACACAATACAGCAAATGATTCAAAAGCAGCTGAAAATAGTCATGTGGCTCATCAGCTGGGGGGCAGATTGTAACTTACCTCCTGGCACTACTCTTCCGTGGAAGCAGGGGGACCAAATGTCAAGGGAGCTGGTGCTAACTGCTTCAGCCAGCCTACTGGTAGGTATTTTGTCTGCTTAGCTCCCAGAGCTCCCTCATTAGATAGAAACACAACAGGAAATAGCTCCCACGCTTTCAAAACTTGGAACAGAGCACCAAGCTCTGCTTGCCCAACTAGTCAACACAGATGACGGGAGGGGAGAGAGGAAGAAAACTAACTTTTCTTTGTATTTTTTAAGCTTCCCTGGTGGAGAAAAACATCTTTCAAATGAAAGATTTCTCCAGGAAAACAGAATTTCCCTGGAGGGAATACCTTACAAGAATTGAGGAAATTTTTGCCTTCCAATCCCTCTGTGAACCCAATCTAGTCCTCTGTTTTCTCCATCCTAAACTTGTTCCTGACCACAGATTTTACAAGTGTATAGATTTTGCATTACTCACCCAGGTTATTTTACAGTAACTTATGCAACTATTGGAAGCCTTCCTAACAGTAAGTTACACCGATTACGTTCATGTTACTACTTATTTCAATTTGAGCTACTAAGGACTTCACACAGCAGGCCACAAAGTGCAAACCCTCAGTGATGTCTCTTGGAGCTTGAATATGCAGCAACCAACAGAAAGGATCAACAGAACATTCCTACTTAGACTTTATAAGCACGTTGTATGAAAAAACGTCATGAGGTTTGTACCATACTCCTCTGCTTAATAGCGACCACTACACAGCTGTAACTAAGCACTCATAACTAAAAGGAAAGGGAGAGGGAACAGCACTCTAAATGCAACGTTGCATGTAGATGGTACCTACTCATACATTAAGATTCAAGCTGTCATGGCAGGCCACGTCTTCATGCACCAACAGCTGAGGTCCTGCACACTCGGGATGTGGCTGCTGTCACAGCTTCCTGTATTTTGCCCTTTACTGCCAGGTGTAGGAATGGGCCTCGAATACCACCCTGTATTACTCTCCATCATCTGACACATCCTAACCACAATGTGCCTCTGTGTGGTCCAGAGGAGCCACAACTCATCTGATGCTCAGGAATTTAACTGAGAGTCCTCTGGCTCCCCAGAGGGGCTTGGCTTGTCTGTCAGCAAGGTTGGCCAGGAAGGGAGGAGAGGAACCACTGAATCCCCTCCCCCCACACCTTCCTAGTGTTATTCACATGCAGTGACCAATTAACCCACCCATCCTTTTCTTTTCTGATCCACCCTTTAATTTCCATATATACCATTTCCATATTCCCATTATCCCATCCCATTTTGATATTCATGCCCTTCCTTCAGCATTAGCTTTCTGTTCTCAGCCCTGGACACCGCATTTTCTTTAAGCAAAAGGTTTTCAACATTTCTTTAAGCATGAAGACACCCTCACCCCACTTCCCAAGGTCCCATTTTGTTTCCTCATCTTCTCAAAACATTACAACAAAAGAACCAGGAAAAATTGGTGTGTGTGGCTAGCTCAGCAGCCAGGCTAGATCTGCACAGCTATTCTGAGTTCAGTGGTAAAATATCCTCTTGACAGTAGTTACTGTAGTCCTTCCTCTCTAGCAGTTCTTTAAAAATGTTATCCCTCATTCCGGCTGGCTAAGACTGATCGGTCACCTTGAAGTTTGCTTTTGAACAGGTAGAAAGCATGCCACCAGTAAAGAGATATGCTCCCCCAAAGAAAATAAGTCTTCCTTGCCCTTTCCTCTTGCTGCATTTCAAACAACTTGTCTTTATTTAGGCAGGTTGGGGCCAACTTTAAAATACCACAATACAAAATATGAAGGTTATTAATACAGCAATCCAAAGGGCAAAGAGCTTATTGGTAGTATGAGCTATTGAGTCTTGTGGGTGGTGATGGCACATCCTCAAGCACTCTATTATCATAATGCCTGGGCTGAAGACTCCATTAATTTTCTGCATCACCAGCAGCTGAGGACCAAAGCTGACAGCCAAAAATATACGAGTCCAGTGTAAGCAAAATACATGCACAAATAAGCCTTCCCATCACCTAAAATACAACACCAGAATATAACAGGTCAGAAAACACATTGCAAAAGAAGGAATATAAAGAAAACTATTCCCAAGTAAAAAAAGCCCTTACTATACCAGTTTTAAGAAACATATTTCAGTTCCCAAGCAGACGTGTATTTATCATTTCTGTGTGAATTCTGATGTCTCAAGTGTGCTAAAATAGCGTCGCATATTTTGATTTTTTAGAGTATGAAAGAAGAGAAAGTGAACCACTCTTCCTATATTTTTGCTCGAAGTATATAAAGAACATGCAAAGCCTCCCTGAACACTGACTTATGCATTAAGACATGCGTGTAATTCTAGGAAGAGATTTCTGTGAATTAATTTTGGTTGGCTACTCAGACAGAACAGTATATATTTTTCTTAACAAAAGCATGTTTAACCTTATTTTAGATGAAGCAATTTTTTTTTTTTTTTAAAAAAAGCTCTTTGCTGATCTTACTTCCTCATCCATGAACTGTGCCCTACTACTGCAATCTCCTTTTCCTTAAACAGGGTATCACCTCAGAATCACTTGGGCACAAAATTCACAGCCAATGTTAATTACAATCTTATTACTGTGGGTATTTGACTTTTTATATAAACAGACTGAACCAAAGCTCAAAAAGAACATTCACTATGATGTGTAGACAATGGATACAGACCTATTGAAACCATTATTGCCAAGTTATTAGATAACATATGGTTGATTAATCATTTGTTGGTTTGATCTTTTTGACAAATTTATGTAGTTAGTACAAGTAGTAATGAAAAATTGAATTATTTCAGATACTGTATTCCCTATAACATGCAAATGTAGGCTAAAATACTCTATGCTTGGGAAATCTTGACTGAAATACATTTACTTTTTGATTTGTCTTCAACACAATACTGTATTTTTCGGTATTGCCACTGAATTGACACCTTACATTATTTGGTCAGACTACGGTAACATGCCCTACATTCTGACCCACACTGATAAAATGTACCTCTTCACATTTCATCATGGTGGGCAATGACTTCCACTATGAAGAACTCCCATGGATCTGCCGGTATTGCAACCACCATAGCTAAGAACGTGCTTAAATGATCTATCAGCAGGCCTGGTCTGGGGATCGTACCTATGTGCTTTGCAGAACAAAAACCACACTGCTGGCATGTTAGGTAACAACCTGTCTCAAGAATCTGCCAAGTATGGTCACCATAAGAAACATTTCTTCCCAAAAGTTGTGTGGACTGTTACAGAAGATGTAAATGTGAAAAAGTAGAAGCTTGCAATTCAGATTTCACTCTTGGCGAGCTCATGGCACATTCCACCTTTCAGGAAAGCTCTGCTCCTTTAGATACAGACCATACACATGCCACAAATTCCAAAAGTACAGAAATACAGTAAAAACAAATAGAAGGAAAATTACACACACACCACAAACCATTTGCCTGTAATCCAACTGCCCTAAGGCTTAGCTGATTTTTACCCTGGGCCGACAGAAAAATAACTCTTTTCCTGCTGCTGTCAAACTAAAACTGTTAGAATTCATAGCTAGTGCTATTGGAAGAACAGGAATGTTCAGCCTTAGTGAGGTGTAGCATTTCCATATTCAGCTTCAATTTTCTGGTTTGGAAGTAATCTCAATGACAAAATTAAAACATATCAGCTGAAGGTCATAGCAATTGCATCAAGTCAGTCAGAAAGTAAATTGGAGCCTAAAACCCTGATAATTAAAATAGAGCACAGAATAAGTATGTCCACAGACCTCATAAAAGCTTGAACAGAATATTTATATTTGGTAAGATACAGGGAAAAAAAGTAAAAAAATAAAAAGAACTTTGGGGCTAAGAACAATCTGTTTTCACTGTAATCATCTTTGTCTATCTGCAAACATTATGGAAAACAATGTATTTTTAAGTCAAACAGGTGATATGTTAACAAGAATGATGGAAATACTTCACTTCCTCCAGCCTCCGATCTCCAATTTTATTTTTCCTTATTTTACTCACTGAACACATAACCTTATGTTCTCAGGGCTGCTGGCCAAAGGAACGCAGCATGTACAAATATACAAATTTCAGCAAGCGCATCCACCTGAAAAATCTCATCTGAAACAGTTATTGTAAATTAAACTCATACTCTCAGCTAGAAATAGTACTCACAGGGTAGGCAACCCTACAACTGGAATGAAATTCAAGACTCAAAACCTCAAAACTATTGTGTGTTTATTCCTTGTCCCAGACTCTGCTTTATTCTATTTTGCTTTTTTAGCTTGCATGTAAGACACTGTCTGCCACTGGATATTAATAGATACAGGTTTCATAAGGTAATGGGTTCAGTTTGTGATCTGAACTGAGGTTTCAATTTTTGAAAACGCATTCATACACCAGACCGTGTTACAGTATCTTGGAGACTGCTGTCTAATGAACCCAAAGCTTTAAGGTAACTTTTAAAGGTCTCATTTTCCCCTTGAGTACCTCCAGTAATGCCAACTGATGTGCCAGCCGGTCTCACCTCCACCCTCTCACTACTTTATTCCCAAGTCTCTGCCTTGCGCTGCTGGCCACACTCCCCTTCTGAGCTGCTGAGCTCTCCAGTAGCCTTAAACACCAGCGTGGAGCCTGCACTCTGGGGGAGTTCACAAGCTCCCCAACAACCACGTGTGGCTTCCCTGGGCTGCTACAGGCTCCTTCTGAGAAGATTTCTGCATAAGAGAAAGTATTACCTATTTCTGAGCTAAGAAAAAAGCGGGAGAGATGGAGACACAGTGACATTTACATAACATGGAAAACTTCTAGTTTATAATTCTGTTGTAAAGCCAGCATTTCCCACAGGAAAGAAAAAATGATACTTTGCTCCAAAAAGGTCTATGATATATCTTTGTATGGAGTCTCTACACATTCCCACCTTGTACTCAGCACTTTGCAGCTACTAATTACGTGTAGACAGTAACGAATTTGAAAGTAGCTACCAAACATGCCTTTCTAAGTGAGCTCCCTTTTATTTTGTTTGAGTTCTCTCTAAGATAGGAGTCAGGGGGACGCAATGCTTTTTAACAGAGGAAACAGCAGTAGTAAGATTCTTTGTCACAGCAACTGTACCCTGTAAGCGCTGGGTAGCAATATCGCCTGCCACAGGCCATCCTGCCTGAAGCAGATGAGCAGTGAAAGCAGATCACTTTGCAGTGGTTTTAATAGTGGCATTATTTATAGAAGTCTGATATTTATCTGAACCCTTTTCTTGTCTCTTGTCTCTGTTGTGAAAGGTCTTTCTCAATCCTGCAAAATCAAGATGATCTTGGCCACTGTCCTCCTCCTTTTCTAACCTGGCAGCAGCTGATAAACACCCCTGTTGTTCCCCCCCAAGACACCCTGTTTCTCTTACTGAAGAATCTCCAATAATAAACAAAAGATCCATTGATCAGCTTCTACCCCAGCCTCAACCTAACTGTAATCATTCACATCACTTCCTACCTGGAACCAAGACTCTCTTCAACTTTCATTTTTACTTATTTTCTTTAATGAAGACATCAAGCTCTTTTAGCAAGCTGTGTTAATTGCCCACTATAATCCTCAAAGATTCCAGTATTTAAAAGGAGGATAAAAGATGGACCAGCACCTTAGACGGCATACAGCACAGGCTATCTTGCAAAGTCAAACTAATCACAGTGGCCAGAGGCTCTTCCACCTGATTTTGCAAAAAGTCAGTGTGATTTCTCAAGAGCAGTAGTATTTCCTTACTTAGTGTAAAAACACTCCCATCTTTAAACTTCTGTGCTCTGGAAACAGATGGTAAACCACACGTCATAAAAAACAAACTAGAATTTAAAAAAAAAAGGGGGGGGGGAACAAGTTCTCCTTTTAAAAAAGGAATTCTTCATAAGGCTCCTGTTGTGGTTTAACCCGGCTGGCAGCTAAACACCACACAGCCGTTCGCTCACCCTCCCCCCTCCCTCTCTGGGATGGGGGAGAGAAATGCGAAAGTGAAGCCGGTGAGTTGAGATAAAGACAGTTTATTGAGACAGGAAAATAATAATAACAATAATAATAATAATAGTGATAATGATAATAGTATTAATAATAATAATGTGTAAGAAAACAAGTGATGCACAATGCAATTGCTCACCACCCGCTGACCGATGCCCAGCCTATCCCCGAGCAGCCGGCCCCCCAACCCCGGCCAGCCACCCCTATATATTGTTTAGCATGACGTCAGATGGTATGGAATACCCCTTTGGCCAGTTTGGGTCAGCTGTCCTGGGTCTGTCCCCTCCCAGCTCCTGCTGCACCCCCAGCCTGCTCGCTGGCAGGACAGAGCGAGAAGCCGAAAAGTCCTTGGCCTGGTGTAAACACTGCTCTGCAACAATTAAACCATCAGCCTGTTATCAGCGCTCTTCTCATCCTAATCCAAAACATAGCACCCTACCAGCTACTAGGAGGAAAAATTAACTCTGTCCTAACTGGAACCAGGACAGCTCCTGAAGCCACTGCATTGCAATCACGTTGCATAAGTTTGTCAGACAACGTCTGGAATAAGCCATCTCTCTCCTGAAAACTGTAGAGCAAAATATACAGCATCAAAAAGATCTCAGCTACCTCAGTGTCACTGCTTACTTCTATAGCTGTGTCCTAGTTTAAGGGACAGTGGTTTTGACTCAAAACTGAAGTCTGAAGCTCTACCCAGAGGCACAGTGACCATCGGATTTTTTTTTTATTTTTATTTTTTAAAGTTCTTTCACCATCTGAGAGGGAATCATTTTGTTTCTCTCTCAGACACACAGGTAAAGAATGTAAGAGATACAACATTACAGGGCAATTCCAAGAAACAGCTGGCATGGAAAGAAAGGTCATTGCCTATTGCTATACATCAAAAACAGTGACAGGTTGTAGGCAATCTTCCCAAGATCTCTTGCACCAAGAAACCTTATGTGAGCAGACCCAATTTATTTGATGAGAGGAAAGGCTTCCCTCTAGCAGACTCAGATACATAACAATCTCCTACCATGCTTCTCTAACACTCACATATAGACTATTTCACCCAAACAGAGCTTTCAAAGAGTTATTGACTGCATAAACTGTGTAGAGAAAGGAAGAGAGATGACTGAAATGATGCCTCCTTCTGCCTTGTGGGAGTGTTCTGTGCATCCAAGATGCAGAACAAGCACAGGTGAGCTTCCCTGCAGCGTCCCATGTCTGTGCAACTGACCCCAAGCTGGTCTGATTTCCAGAAGCGGGAAGACATTTAGCAGGCCAACACAGGGCAGCAACCCCTGCAGCATTCAGAGCATCGTGCACTCCGAAATAACTTAATCTCCCATGAATAGAATAATTGAATGTGAATTGGACAACTGTGGACATTTAATTGCAGGAGACTATAAACATAGACCATCACAAGGATTCATAACAAAGGCACAGCAACACAGCAAAGCTAGAATTTACATACTCTGTTTTACAGCTAAAGACTATTTTACTCCATGTTTTTTTGCTGGGCCACCCAGGCAGCAGGCCACGTCTTTCTTCCTGGGGAATGATGACTTTCTGTACAGCACGCATGCATTAGTCAGAGAAACTGATCAGGAACAGACAGAATGAAAGTATATATAAACTCCTGCAAACATTTAAATTGCTGTGTTTTGGTACTAATGAATTAGTTCAGTATGAATTTCTACAAAGTAGAGACAAAAAGGAATTCTTAAGATAAGTCTTTTGCGTACAAGAATTTGTCTGGACAGATTATTCATCTTCCATAATTTTGTTATATTTTATTGAAGAAAACCAAAACATTTTAAGACTCATATAAATGAATTATTAACCCAGTTGAACTTTCTTCTTCCAATTATGGGCCATGCTGAGAGAGTGGAATTTTATAGCAGATTTGGATATAATGAAATTTGCAAAATGAAGAAATAAAATAATTTTTTTTAATGATTTTTCTTCTAAAAATGCATTCTCTTGACATCTTTCATTTTCCCCCCACTATCTTTACTGGGATCATTAAGTGCCATATTCAGAAAGCACCTGGTTTCTGCAAAGCAAAATAAATTGCTTTTTGTACTAGTGTGGCAGTAGTAGCAAAACTGCAATTTTTATTCACCCTATTCTGTTTAATACAGCTTGAAGACAACATTGGAATGAGTGTGTTTTCTGTCCACGTGCAGGTATTTTCACATTACTAAAGCCATATGAAAAGTAACAGGGCCTATGATAGATTTTCTGGATAATTTTTAATATACTCGCGTTTCAGACATTTACTCTCTAGCAAGGCTTTGTACTGAAACTCCTTATTTTGTGTCCAGAATACAACAGGTATTTTGAAAATATTTTCTCAGATTCTCACAGATGACCTTAGTAAAGTCATTTGACCTTTCTGAGAATTATTATAAAGTAACACTAATGATACAATAAAATGCGTCTAACTCATTTCTGTAAAGCCATTCAAATAAAAAGTCTTCCATTGTGGGTAAAATAGAAGAGTAGATAAAGAACAATATAACCAGTTCTTACGAGATATCTTTCCCCCATATGTCAACACCTTAAAAAGACCATTTCATTTTTGCTACCCATACAAAAAAAAACCTATCTTGTTCTTCAGAGTTCTCCATTTAAGCCAGTACACCCCACCACTGCTATCATGTCTTGACTGTTGACTACTGTAACTAAGCACAGTGAAATGATATTATCACCAAGCACATTTTTCCAGCTCTCCCCATAATTAAATGAACTTAATTCAATACAGTGCTTCAAACACCTACAGACAACAGAAAAGACAGCCACACGAAACTTTATCCAGCTTAAGAACAGTAACATGCAAAACCCTTCAGTAAAAGTCCCTTGTAAAATGACAAAGTAAATGCAAAGAATGATTGACAAGCTTGATGCGATGTGGAAGTACTGCAAACTTCACTGATGACCGGAGAACAAGTGAAATGCTCTTAAAATGAAGAGTAAATACTGAGCAATACAGAAGTAAAGAATGCAATAAAAAAAAAAAAAAGCTCTGGCCTGTTTGGAGGGGGAGAAGTAGAGGGAGACTCTCTCAGCAAGAATTCAAATTACTTTTAATGTTTAGAACTACATTTGAACTTCCTTGTTAAATATCCTGAGGAAAATCCATATCTTGAACCACTGTAGTTATTTAAAAAAAATAAAAAATAAATCACCAATTCTGACAAAAGAATTGAAAAGGTACTGCAACAAAGAAAAGAGTGATATATGTGACCGGCAAGTCACACAGAGGTAAGGGCATATAAAGAAACTTCCCTCAGAAGCAGCATATCTAAATTCTTTCGGGTGATCGGTGATTTACTTCACTCAAACTAATTTCCTAGTAAAGAAGGCAGGTGGAATTCTGCTGCAGCATGACGTGCACGACATGATTTATCTAAGGTAATCTACCAATGCATAAGATTATTTATAATGATATCAATAAACAGTTGGAACAAAGACAAGATGATATGGAGAAGAGAAGGCTCCAGGGAGACCTCACAGCTGCCTTCCAGCACCTGAAGGTGGCTACAGGAAAGCTGGGGAGGGACTCTGTCATGGAGGACTAGGAGTAATGGTAATAGTGGGAGTAAGAGTAAACTAAGAGAGGGTACATTTAGATTAGATATAAGGAAGAAGTTCTTTACGCAGATGGTGGTGAGGCACTGGCACAGGTTGCCCAGAGAAGCTGTGGATGCCCCACCCCTGGTGGCGTTCAAGGCCAGGCTGGATGGGGCTTTTGTGCAGCCTGGGCTGGTGGGAGGGGGCCCTGCCCATGGTAGGGGGTTGGCTTTAAGGTCCCTTCCCAAGCCATTCTGTGATTCTATGTGAAGGCTGTTAAGTGAAGCCAGTAAAGGCAAGAACACATCTTACACGCTAGGGACATCTAAGATCTTATTTACATGTCAGTGTAACATTTGGTACTTTTGTGAATGAAGCCTGTATACTAAAGTCCAACGAACTGCATAATTATCAGAACATAAACGAAAATTTCAGACTGCCTTGAAAACGTCACTGCACCAATACTTCCAATGTTATTGTGCCCCATGAAAACTGTTGCTGATGTGCTAGAACTATTTCTAAGGACTAGTAAAGAAGTCCTAGGCCTTTGGTCTTGAAGACACACCAAACAGTGAGAAACACTGGAACTGTAATTCTGCAAGAGGTCTTCTATTTGAAGACTAACTGATCCTTTAGGATGTCTCATTCTCATTCAGTAAGCTTGGTAAAATATTATTTAAAGAGCAAAAAAGCAACAGGAACTCGTGTTAACCCTAACATGACTCTTTTACCTTGACTCCGTATCTTTATGGCAGTTGTACAGAGCAACAGAAAAAAAACATTTTTTGCTTTTTATTTACTTATATGATAGAACAGTAGAGAGCCTGCCTTGAACCTCCTGGAAGACCATGAACTGGAGCAGCAGATGGAATGCTTGAACACAAAGAAACATGGCAAACAGGGGAGAAGGAGCAGAGAATTAACACTGAACACACTTCGCTTCTGAAGAGTAAAGGAGAATTTCTGAGAAGTTTGGCTAACCTGTATTTGTAGTCCAACATTTTGAATTGTATAGAAATATGTAGTCACTAATAACTTTAGGATAGAACTCCAAGCTTCATGCTTGTGTAGGCCCTGCATAACTGTATACATGACTTCCTGCTTTAGGAGAACAATATTCACACTGTTCCAGCTTCAGGCACTTAAATTAGCAGACCATGCAAACTAACCAGGTGATAGTGACTTGTGATTTTAACTCCTCCTGGGAGCAATTCAGAGCACCTGCAACAGTGGCATGCTTTGAATTGTCCTGGGGCAGCACTCCCATCTCTTCCCACTGCTTATAGAGCAGGCCTATGAAGGCAAACCACCAGCATAGCTAAATTTAGGAGGATTTGGTCCTCGTGTTCAGCACACACTGCTGGGGGGGGCAGGATGGGGGGAGCTGCTGGTGACTGCAGCAGAGCTTGGCTGTGGCTCTCTGTCTTGCCCTAATGCTGCCCTTGACTGCCTCTGGTACTCTGCCTGCAGTGGGGTACAGCCAGGCAAATGGGGCAGGAGGGAATGAGGCTGCGCTTGCTCGGTATGCAAAAATGAAACCAGCATAAGGGAGTTTAGCTGCTGGGATTCGCCATCTGGCCCAAAGCCACATGCTGAGCACGAAGTGGCTTTGATCACAGCACACTGAAAATCTGTTAATATAACCACCGCACTTTAGATACCTGAAAGAATGCCCCCAACACCTCTAACCTATTAATTTACTTGAACTCTAAAGAGGAGAAAGTCACTATTGAATATAATTAAAGATTGCTGCCAAGGAAAAATATTTTCTGCCAGTTAGAGAGGGAAAAAAAATTCCTCGCTTTCACTAGCAGCTATGTTCCAAAAATGATGCTTGCATTGAAAATAACCAAAAACTTGCTGAAAGGACTCAGAACAGTGCTCTGCTATTCAGTTGTACACAGAAATTAAGAAATCTCCTTTCACTTAAGCACTGAAACAGAAATCCCAGAGGTCAGACCAGCAGTCAGACCTACATTTATTTAAGAAGGAAAGGAGGAAGGAAAAGGAATGGTACAACTTTAGGATCTTCCTCTCTGTGATTTGCCTTGGGTTTATTAAAGACCTATTTTTTCTTCATAACTGGCAGATTATTAAAAAGTCACATCACCTATATAGTCAGTAAGCAGAGGAGCTGAACAGCAGCATATGGACTGTACGAGGTGGATAATGCTAGATCTGCAGGGACAATATTTGTCATTGGGCTTTGTCTCTGTATTGTATTGCTACTTTTCTAATTAAGCGTGACAGTCATTTTCTTCTCTCAGTCACTCCCCAAACTGAAATGAGCTACTGCCTGAACTGTCTCCATTTGTACAGCTATGATGCCACACTGTCTGTAATGCTCTCTTGTCCGTTTTAATATATTAAGCCATCTGCCAACAACAGAGCATGAATAACAAGATTCAATCCATCTCTAACATGAGTGTAGTGCTCTCTTGTGCCATCCCCACTCATTTGATTAGCTTTCCTTCCATTCCTGTTCAGGATAGGAAAAAGACGATATTTTCCACTTTCCTATTTTCTGCCAGTACAAACACATTTCAAAAATCAGCCTAATCTAGTCACAGCTTTTTTGATTTACTTCAGCTAAGTAAGACTCAAGAAAGGCTGTGTCACCTACTGAGAAGCCAACTTCGACACAATGCATTTAAGTACATTTTCAGAGTAGCCCTATGCCTTTCACTTGAGGCACACAGCTGGCTTACTAACGGCACTTGGCAAGCCCACATGCCCCAGTGCCTGTTACACTGTTCTCCTCTGCCTGTTATTCCAACCTAAACTATAGGAGGAGGTGAATAATGACCATCAGGAGAAATAAACAGCACGATTAACCAGGTTTACAGTACAGACACAGGCAGGACCCCAGGAAAGACTATTCCACACCATCATCGCTACCAGTGACGATTATCCAGTATTTTATGCTTATCCAGTATTTTACCCTGTTTTAGTAAACAATCCCAAATCTGTCTATACAGATTCAGGATCTACAGAAGCACTAGTAATACCTCCAAGACAAAATGTTAGGCTGACCATCCAGAGGCTGGGCACTTCTGCTAGGATGACCACCATCCCTGGAGATCTTTAAAAGATGTTTAGATTTAGAGCTTAGTGATATGGTTTAGTGGTTGGCTCATTAGTGTTAGGTCAGAGGTTGGACTAGGTGATCTTGGAGGTCTCTTCCAACCTAGACAATTCTGTGATTCTGTGACTTTGTAAGCTGCTGTCATGGGGAACAACTCAAGTCCTTGCAAGTGAACACAGCTGTTCATATACAACCGGTTATTCTGGGACACACTTTATCAGTTCCTCCCTTTTCCAGCATCTGTGGATGTAATATGCAGGATCAGCATCTGATTTGATTTTAATTTTACTATCTGAAGCATCTTGGACAATTCTTTGTTCTTACTTGAAAATTCAGATGCCTTGCTGAAATCTGGATACTATGCTGTTCTGGAAGAATAGATAAAGAATCTGATTCTTATTTACACTACAGTCCTCTGGGCAATACAAAGAGTATAAATTATACCTTCATCCATGGGACAGCCCTCTGGACTCTCGGAGCACTTTAAAGGTATATTGGTATGAATAAGAATCAGAACCTGTGAGACATTTCTGATATAAATTCTGCTCAAAATCTGCGTTCTGCTATCCTAGCTCCTTGGACATGCTATTTTCACATTCTCTACTCCTTGTATGTCAGGACAGCCTAGCGTGAATATGAGACACACATTGGCTTCTTCACAGTAAAGAAGAGAAACAATTTTCTGCTTCAGAAAACAGAATTGCTGGTTCAGAAGGTCATCAAATACCAGTCTCCTCTATGGAAAGAAAACACCGAAAGGGAGTCTTGTAAAGGAAAACTCTCGTATGCTGTTATAGCTGACTTTTTGGTGGTATGAGATGGAGAAAGCACATAAGGCAGATCTATAACCACAAAAAGACTAGTGTTACTTTTTCAAAATATTTACGTATTTATTCTGTCCTGCCTCGATGCAGTAGTTGCAGATGAGAACCCTTCTTCAAAACTGTAAGAGTGACTCTAAGCAGTACTTAAAGTACCAGTTGGTATGTTGAAGCTACGATTAAAGAAAACAGACTACTGCAACTTCATACACATCTTTTGAATCATTATAAAGCAAAAAAAAAAATTTCTTCTACCATTTCAGACACTGAGCGCATGACAATTAACTCCAAACTGTCTTTATAGGCACAGAATTTAAATGGGAAATCTAATGTGAACCAATAGTCTAAACAAGCATACAAATCAACACTACAAATTCTGTTCATGTTAGTCTTACAAAAAAAAAAAAAGAATCCCCTCTCTTCATCTCAATGCAAATTATAAGAGATAGGCACGTATCACATCAGGCAGATCGTTTCCAGAATTTATCCAGTTACCAATTTCTATCATAGGAATTGCTACTGGGTAACGCTATAGTACTTGGAGTCATGACAGCGTCTAACTAAAAGGATGTCTTAGTGATTATGAACTGTCCCTTGGAAGTGTGTTTCCCTGACGATACAGAAAAAATTCTTTGTAACCTAGATTTTCCATGATGAGATAGATCTAAGCATCTGCCCACATCTCCTGTATGTACATCAGCCAGTATTGTTAGACCTAACATCTTTCATATACTGAACATGGTGATCTACAAAAAAAGGACACTTCACCTCAAATTCTCTGAATATATTACTTTTGTTGTGATTAAATGTCCCTTCTCTAAAGCCTTTGCTATACAGATGGTGCAAGTCCTCCTCCCCCTATCATCAAAGCAGGTTTGACAGACCTAACGTTCTCATATGTCAGTTAATCTGCCATGACTGCAATGAAGTGTAAGATACTGCAGTCTTAAGAAGATTTTTTTTTCTGGTTTGTTGTTTTGGGGTTTGCTTGCTTTTTTTCCCCTTCGGATTTGGGAGTTGTTTTGGTGGACAAAGGAAAAGATAATATCACACAGTCAGCTAAGTCAGTCAGCTAATTCCAAAATACAGGTTTTCTTTTCTGTTTGGAGGCAACCCTCCCCTTTTCTCAAAGCTGTTCCATACTGAATTAAAATAAACACAACTGAACACTGTAACAGGGACATGACTTTGGTTCTTCAGATCTCTGGGGCGTGCCCGTACTCAAAATGCTTTTCCTCTGTGACCCAGTGAAAATACACTTTTTACTCTGGAAAGTGGAACAGTCTCAACAGACAAGCCTAACAGATGGAAAGATCAGACAACTAAGTTGTATGCATTACAGAATGCTGCTTTTTGTGAGGCTTCTAAATGGACTACATTTAGATTTCCACAGGAATGAGATATTATTTTTCTGTAACTATTCCTCTGCTAAATACCATGACCTATCTTGAACTCTCTTAATACTATTTATTGACTTGAAATAAAGACTGAACATAGAAAAGAGCAGGACAAGCAAGGTTTGCCAATCAAAGGTGATCAATAGAATAAAACTTCTGATTTGGGGAAAAAAATGTCCTCTCACGTGCTTGCACCTAGTGAAAACATAACCCACACCTAGCCCTGCATGTTTGCTGTGGATGAGTTGAACTCTACCTCAGCAGCACCTCTTCAGCATTGGCCAAATAAAGCCAAATGTTTTGTGTCTTCATGGTCAGTTACCTTTTGAATTTGAAAGAAATTCAGCAGGTTAAAAAATGCCAAGTTTCAAACTCACCTCTTTGACTGAATTATTGTTAAATAACCAAAACTGAAGTACATTGCTTCTAGTTATATACTTCCAGGAACAGAGATCCTTATATATATTATTTATTTAAGCAATAAAGCAAGCCTTAGCAGAGCAACTTTGTCAGCAATACTCACAGCTGAGTATTTCAGTACTGCAGATGTTCTACCATGACCTTATGTAATTATAAATAGGAATAGACAGCTAATCAATGACTTCAAAAGGAGAAGGATTTCTAGGTTCTTTACAGTACCCAGGTTTTTCATGGATTTTTCAATTATCCATTGAAAAGAATAAAATTTCATAACCACAAGTGTAACATATTTTTAAAGCAGTACATAGATCAGAACCTCTTCCTGTATATTTAGATCAGCTCAGCTGGGGAGCTTTTTTTTTTTTCCCCTCCAAGTTTAAACTTAAAGAAGTATAAAACCTAAATTACCTCTGAAAGCCTGTAGTGCTTCTAGAAGAACATATTAATATATTTCAGAATGAATGCATCAGCAACAAAGTCACAGAATGGCTCCATCAGATCTTCTTGCAACATTTCACATTGTATTAAATAATTGGTTCCAAAGAACAAAGCAGAAACATAGAAATTATTTCCAGAAATGTGGAAATAATGCATAGAAGTCTATATTACATAGGCATTGCTGTGCATCTAAAATATCCAGTGGATTCTGGAAGAACTACCTGCTAAATATAGTGCATTCTCTGTACTCAAAATACTTTAACTGGAAACGACAATGGAAGCTGAATGTATGTGGTAAACATGACTCACAAAACTGAAAAAGCAACCTATGCATTAAGAGTCATCATAAACTTATTATGCTTGAACATGGAATCCTGCATGGTCATTTCTGGACAGACACCGCATATTGAAGCCCATATCGATTCTGGATATACATACATTAACTCAAGGAAGTTTAAACAAAGACCAAAATTACACCTAATACTGTAAGAAAGCTCTGGAGGGAATAGTTGGGCAGCTGCCAAGTAAGGCATGCAGAAGTACATTAACTCATGAAGCCGCAGTGAGAGGACAGTGCAAAGGAACCGGAGGAAAAAGATTAGATGCTCACTTAAGAAAGAAAGAATATGAACTGATGTCCAGCTTCTGGGCCACTGATCAAAAACCTAAGTAAAAAAAACTGAGTAACTGAGGAAGAAAATATGGGAGAGGATTCAGGAAATGAATTTCATTTCTTCTTACTCGTTTTAGAGAAACTGGTATTTTAGAAGAACATAAGAAATTGAAAAGGTAAAATAAAATACACATATCTGGAACAAGAAGAAACAATTAGTCAAATACTCTACCTAACTAGACTACTGATTTAAGTTTTCAGTTTCTAGGCTCATGATATTCCTGAAAAATTCCTCTGTAATGGAACTACATCTCTCCCTAGTGCTTGACTGCTACTTTCTCCTTTTTCCCTCCTCAACAACTAAATCCAAGCTCTATCTAAATCCACATTAGTACACTGTATGCAGTACTGAATATCAGGTAAATTTCAGGTACTGATATGCATCTTTGGATACTGATCCTTCTTTTATCTCCTTTGGTGGAAACTTCATCATCTTTCTGCAGCTCATAAATGTGAAGATCCTTTCCTTCTGTCTCAAGGCATAGAGAGGTATTAGCAACACTGCAATGGAGCAGAGGATCTCAGCTGAAAGGCAGCATGCTAAAGAATAATTGCAGTAAAAGATACTGGCAGATGTAATTTTTGAGCAACGTTCTTCGTACCATGCTCTTCTAACAGCTGATAATTATCCATAGCCACCTTTACTTCAAATGCTTCTGCACGTTACCATTTAATCTCACCTTTTCTTTTCCCTTGCTTTACTCTCCCTTTCTAACCTGTCCCCTCTTCCCCCAACGAGCAACTCCAGGGTCCATAGCTGGTCAATCTCTTTGTTTTCCTTTACACTTCAGAGGGATAATCATTCCCAACAGACAGAACAAGGCATCACAAGCACTTTCTAAGCATACGTGACTTGATGACCTAACCACACCTAGATTGGATAGGCCTTCAAAGAAGGTTACTTACATATGTCAATGCTATTTAACACAATAAAGACTGCAATTTGGAGCCACTAGGTTTCAGGTGAATGATCAACCTTACAATTCATCTTCATGGTGATTTCAATTTTCCTTAAGAAAGGATGGAGTCTGCTTGATAACAAATAGCAAGAAAAAAAGCATTTATACTCCTCCTGTCAGCATGCTTTGGTTCGGCCTACAGCCAACGCTGCTGGATTAGGAACTGCTCACGTGTACACCTGCCGAGGCTCCTGGCCTCTCTCCCTGGTGATCACCGTCACTACAGCTTTCAGCGCTGACTACAATGAGCTTTCACCCAAAGGTGAGAGGTACTGTGTTTCATTACCAGTTACCTGTGTCCAGCCTGAGAATTTAATAAAACTACAGTATTTTATTAGAATTTTATACACAGTGTTAGATATCATGTTTCTTCACAAAAGATCCCAATTAATCATTTTTCCAGTATTAAATGTGTTGCTTAATTGCTCAGAAATCAAGTTATATTAGAACTACCATTAACTATTGAAAATTGACACAAATACCATTAACAGATAAAGTATCCTTTAAATTAAATGCGTTTTTTTTTTCTCCCTCCTGTCCTGCTCCTACACAAATTCCCTCCAAGTCAGATGCTTGAGCTAGATGACCCTCCAAGCCTAATCATACAACTTAGATCTTTGGGCAAACAGGAACTCCCAGAAGCTACAGCAAGGCTAAGCTCCCTTGCAGTAAGCACAGATACAAGGAATTGCAACAGCTGAAAACACTCCGATGATCAAGCATATTTCATGTTCTTTAAGTAACATAGCTATTCATATTTCCATGTGCTTTGTTTCCAGTGACGTCCAAGGGTTACTTTCATTGAACCTATATAAAGCAGAAACCAGTAACCTGCTTCAGCAGTACTGCATAATTTGTCTCACTCGACAACTTCAGTAAGGGCTAATTTCAGCTGTCAAAAACTGCAGCTGTGAGATTATGCTCAATAATTAGTCAAATAACAGGCATTTTTCTTCACAGTTACACAGATCCCTTTGTCTTTCTTCCTATTGGGGCAGAAAAAGGAGGGATTTGCTGTCACGCACAGTACCTACCACAGTTATTCTTGGGCAAATTCACATGAAAGCAATTACACACAGTATGTGTAAGTGTTAATTACACTGAGGTTTTTTTCTTATTTTTTTTGAAAATCTTAGTAAATTGTCTCTTCAGAGAGAAGACTAGAGTTTATTCTTAAAACTAATTCAGTTCTTTTCCAAGCAGAGAGAAAGTCACTAACACTTCCTCAGCTCTCTCTTCCTAGTTTAGAAAACATTGAGGTATCACGTGTAAGAGCCAAAGGCTAATTTGGAAGGAGAGAGGTATGTTTATAACCAGGTTTTCAAATAAAAGAATGTAGCAGGTTGGTGGGTTTGGTTTCTTTTTTTTTTTTTTTTTTTTAATTCAAATGAAACACTAAAAGTAAATTTTAACACCCCAACAGAGACACAAAGTAATATGAATGCTGGTGAATAATAATGGAATTTAACATTTGAATCAAAATAAAATAAAGGTCATATTAATATCTTAATAGGTTAGCCGCAAAGTTGATTTAAATCAAATCAATTAGATCAAAAGATTAATACTAAGACTAATCAGTCTTTATTAACACTAAAGGTGACAATAAGCTTCTAAGTTGTTTAGTTATATACCTAGCTAAAGAATTTAATTTGTGCTGGTCATAACTTAACTTAGAAGAGGTTGTTAAATATCTTAAAACTGAAAGCTAAGTCTAAGTCACAGTGTCAAAACCAGTTGCTGTGATGTTATGTTCCTTTGTCTCTGGCCCCACATTCTTGCTTCCCCAGCTGGAGTAAAAAGGGTATTAAAAGATTTAAATCTGGTATAATGCTGCTGCGGCCAAATAGCCATTGAAGGGTGAAAGCTTTAAAAATAAAACCTGGAGCATGAGACAAAATTTGGTATGCTTTAAATCATGAAAGGAGTGAGACCATAATTTCCTTCCATTTTGTACAACGTAACTGAACAATAAATTGAATGTTCCTGTCAATAGTTAGTCATTTATTGCTTGTATTTAAAGCCAAATTTAAAACCAAATATAAATAGGCTATAATCAAGACAGCTTACGATAAACTGTTTTGGAAAGGGGGGCAAGAATTCGAAACAGTAATTGGAATTCTTTTCTGCTACAAAAAAACAACCTGCAATGGAAAACATTAGACAGAGTAAAATAAAAGATCATGAAGAGAATCACATTCATACAAAATCCTAGATGTATACAAGGTCATGTATTGGGTGAACTGGCATATTTGTGCCTGCCTTCTAGAGCCTTGCTATTTCTCAAGTAAGACTAATAAGCAGGTTCCTGTTTGTACATCTTCTCACTTCACTCATTAAGGTGGTTGTCTCCATTTTTGCCACCGATGCAAACCAGTCCTTTCAAAAATGTTAGGTCACTTCCACGCAATTTTTTGAACAATTTGTTATTTTACAATACTGTAGTTTTCATCTACTAAGGAGGGGAGGTATGTTAAATAGTTTTCATTAAGCTAGGCACCTTCAAAAGCTTATTTTTCTTATCATCCTTGCTGAATGCTGCTAGAAAGTCTTGTCAAGTAATGCTAGCAACACCACTACAGTTCATGTCCTGACCAAGCCTCCTACCTAGTACTAGAAGTCTTAAATCCTTTGAGGCCTCAACTGTATTCTTTAACTCAGGCTTTTCCATTCTCCTTCCTGACTAGCCTTGTTCTTCCCCTACTTATCTCTTCCAGAAAAATGCTATCCTTTACTCAAATTGGTAATTCTTGCATTTTCCTAACTTTATTCTTCACTTGACCATTCTACAATCCTATTTACATTCCTATTTACATTCCTAAATGACAACCTATCCCAAAAAGAAGCTGAGGTAATACTCAAACTTGCAGAACTGAATTCTTCTGCAAGTCTCAAGAACACTGAAGCAAGTAGCTTTCCCTAAATAAATACAGGAGAGGGAAAGTACAGCATTTTCTTTTAACTTTTTTTTGTTTAAACTAAGTATTTCACATCTCAGATTTCAATGCCATTTAACCGAAATAGCTCTCTGGTTCAATGTTCCTAAGCATCGAAGACTAGTGGCATTTTAGGCTCCTTTCTGTATCTGAGATGTTGCACAGGAACTCACCACAGGAGCTCTATGCCCTTTGGAAAAAGGTGTTTCAAGTGAGGCAGAGTAACATGGGTAGTCTAATATAATACTAGCTCTTGAGTTGCTTCCCCTCCCTTCAAATGAAGAGCTTCTTTCAGAACTAATGCAATTTCAGTGAAGCAATTAAAAGAAACATCAAATAATCCTAAAATAATACATACTTCTGTTCCCTTCATACTTCTGTTCCCCAAACCCTTCACTAAATTCCTGGAATTCCGGTCAGAGCTTCCCTTGCATTACAGGGCAACTGCACATCCTGCCTACTTCATAGTTTTAATCACAATTTCCTATCAATTAGCAAACTATCTTACCAGTCTAAAGTTATAATGGATTTCTTTTTGCTATTTAGTTGCACAGACTATTCATGTGCTAAAAACAGTAACAGTACATACTGAAAACAAACCTTCTCCAGACTAAAAGAGGTCACAAATAATGCAGTGAGAGAATGCATAGTGATTAGTTATCAGAAAACACAGAAAACAACACTATTGAAAATACATTTTAAAAAATTGCAGAAAACTAATACTATTATCTCTTTCCGTAAGAGCTTAGAAACAACTGACAATTTTCAAAAGAATCTTTTGGGAGATGGAGGAAGAGACGAAAGAGACCATTTAGTACCAAATTTAAGGCAAATATGTGCCAGTTCTGACATAACTACCATGGTAAGAACATCCTTCATCCTTGGGAAGGGATTTCTGAAGAAACCCTTCTGAAGATCCTCACCCACCTCAGAACTGAAACAGCTGAATATTCAGTATCCTCAAGTGATGTATGAAAGACAGATTTAAAGTCCTTCTTATTTTCCTGTATATTAACCTGAGAAAGGGGCTAGTTAGTCAGCCTCCGCAAAGCTGTGCTGAGTGTTAGTAGCATGACCAAGAGAAAGGAGTGTGTCAAGTAGAAGCAATGGAGACAAGTCCAACCCGAGAAACAACTGCTCTAACGAAAATTGGCTGCAGTATTCTGAGCTCTCTACAAAATAATTTCATTAGTCTCTCTTTCTTTCTTAGTTACAGCTATGACAGTCACACACACAGAAGGGTGGATACATGTAGAAAAAACTAACAAAATGAAAATAGCATGCAAAATACAGACTGAAGGACTTATTTTACTACACCTGACACTAGATTTCCATTTCCCTAAAACGGTGTACATGTTCCACTGCTGACAAAAATAATAGCCAAGGTAGGAAAAAAAAAGCAACACAAGATGTTAACAAGTCAAATTATAGAAATTTAGGTGCAAGTTCCATCTCAGAATATCCAGACACTAAATACATTAATAAGGATAACTTTAGTCATTGCCTCTTTAAAGCGTCATTGACGAAAAGATAATTTTCAATTAGCTTACTCCAGAGCTCTGTTAAGTCCAAAGGATAAGAATTAAACCTCATGTCAGAGTACTTGAAAGTCAAAGTTTAACATTAATATTAATAATGTATTATATTATACCAGAGACTTTCATAAGGCGACTAATTCTGCAGCAGTTGTGTGTGTTGACTTTGCGCTGCTACATTTTGGAGTTAAATTTTCTGTTTTACCGTCTGGTAGAAAAATCTGCAGCAGTAAGAAAATCCATAGATTAATTTAAGTCCACTCCAGCTGTAAATGTTTTCATTGTAGGCCATCATTTTTACAAAAAAAAAAATAAATAAATTATAATGTATTGCTCATCTGCAGGCTACATATTCAAGACTGGATTAGAGAGTCTTCAATGAGATGATGAATGGATTGACTTACTGCTTTGAAGGCATGACTGCTTTCAGTTGTTCCAAAATATGCATACGTATTGTCCATAATGAGACTTTTAAAAATCCCCTAAACATGTATTTATGTAATTGGTGCTATTTTGCTTTATGTTAATTACACATGAAGTCAAGAAGAAAATACAGAATAATTAAAGCAATACTCACTAGTAACACGAAGTTGGCAGCTGTGTGAATAGAAAAAGCACCATCAGTTTCTTTTCTGTAACACTAAAATACCGTTTACACTACACTGTTCTCATCTGTAGGTTTCAAGTAAACAAAAATACCAACAACGGACCAATATTAATTATCTACCTTCCCTACCACACAGACAGGAAATGCAAGCTTCAGCATTAACTTTATTTAAGTGCAAACTGATCAGTGAGGCTCAGCCAAACCACGAGTATGATCATGTCGCTTTATCTGTCTTTATAAAAATACATCAGAAAGACCGGTGAGGAGGAAAGCAGTATGGCAATACATGAATTACTATCCGATAGTGAATACATGCCATATAACAACTCCCTTTCATCTGACATCTCTTACCATGCTGATTACATGAAGGATAAAAACATTCTAACTCACTAACTTTTGGTGGATTATAAATCAGCACTTCAAGGTTTCTGGAACAGGATTGGATTCTGATACTTAGCTACTGATGTTTTTTCTCTTGGCTCAATGTTCTCTCAACAGATTAGTGATTGTCATTAACCAATGACAGTCATAACAGATCAAGGATTGGCAAATTCCAGAGGAAAGTTATATGCAAAACTTCTACAGGAAGCAATAACTAAAAGCATGGTAATGTATTTCCATGATCTTAATATACAATAGATAAACATAAAAATCAAAGTTTAATACACAGCCACAAGTAAACAAAATTGTGGATACATACAGGACAATGAGGAATGAAATGGGTGGGCAAGCAGAGGCTAGTTTTTTTTTTTTTGCTAGTTAAAAAATGTAAGAACTGAAAAATAATGCACTTATAAACAGAACCCTTCTTTTTCATAGTTCTATACTGAAATTTTCCTTGAGCTATCCACATTTCACTGACTGTTCTATCAAAGCCACGTTATGTATGTATAAAATAGGAAAGTATTTAAAATTTGTTCTATTAGTCTGGCAACGTGATCTGAATTTGAACTTTCAACAGAGTATGCCTAAGGATGCTCAGACCATATGGTAGCCTTCCAACAAGCTAGTTTTGTACATCTGTTGGCTTCTGCATGTCAAGTGCTCCAAATAATTTCACTTGGGTCTCTTCATCACACAAAATCAATGTAAGCAAACAACACAATGAGCATGTTTAACACCACCTGGTGTATTTCCAAACATGCCAAATAGCCAGTACAATTCATTTTTTTCATTAAGTACACCTTCACTGCAAGGACTGCTTTCTTTATTATTTTCTACTTAAATATGTAGTGTCTAATTCTACATAATCTTTTTGCAGCCAGTTTTAGATTTTCTAGGTATGATGCTGTTGAGTGATATGGCCAAAAGTGTCATTTCATAAGTTAACACAGATTTTAGCACAGTACCAAAGAACATGTTGATGTTCCTAAGTAAGTGTGTAGTACAATGCCTGGGTCTCTATGGGAGCAATAATGCAGCATGCAATGGAAGAGAGACACACTAGATTGAGGGAAGAGAAACCGCAAAGATGTTTTTTTCTGGAATTTGTCAGAGGAGGAACAGATTAGGTAAGATTAGAGAGGCAGAGGAACCAGTGGGTTAGCTTCCACAAACCCTTCATATATGTGGTTTAGCACGCAACACTGAACAGAAGCCTAAACTTCATGAGACACTTCCCCCTTCTTAAAAAACAAAGAAAACAAAACCAAAAAAAACCCTACCACCAGTTATCAGCTGTAACTCACTCACGTAACTTACTCTTTCAGCAACTCTATTTTCATCAATTTTACCAGCCAATACGATAGGCTGTGCAACAACCTTAGAGCGGTCTTACAGGAATAAAGAGTTAGGAATTATACTATGAGTTCTTACCTTACAGGAGTTGGTTATGTATGTAAAGAGGAACTGTTAAGCCCTGTCACATTAGGTATATAAAAATCAGAGCTAGTTGATGTCATGGACAGAGCAAAAGGCAGGACTCTGAATTAGTAATGAACCTGATATATATTCAAGTAACGTTTTTACTTACGTTAAGAGATGATCAAGGTGCAGTTGCAGACATCCTACAGGCTGAGAGAGACAAACCAATCTCCCTTTTGAAAAGTGTGATTATGGACAAAAGCTGCTATTCCAAACATCAGTTTTCAAATTAATAAATCAATAAAACTTTCTTTCAGCCAGAATTGCTATCCATTCTCTCTTGTGAGAATGCAGAAGAAAACCTCAAAATAAAATCCTTTTCTTTTAGTACCATGTCTCCTGGTGTTCTCACAAGCTTAAAGGCAGGTGAAAAGAAGGCTGGGAGCAGCATGCTTTCAATAAAGGGGCAAGAATTTATTGGCCTGTAGCGTACCAAATCCATTTCCTTTGTTGTAAACTTTAGGCTGTCAAATCTAATAAAAAGTTAGCAGCTCACTTCTAGAAATCTATGGGTTTGTAAATAGTGACAAAGAGAAATATTTCTATATACATGTTCAGTTGTGCAACTCGTGCAAATTTTATCGCAGTACTATGGTGCCCCAAGTATGAAGGCTAAACAGATAAATCACACAGATGCAATGTCTCCTTCTAGAGAGCACAGGCAGAATGCATGCACAAGATTTTCTGTGTCTATACAAGACAGTTATTTGAACTAGTGCGAGAGGTTCCCATCGACATCAGAGCTCAGATCCGCAGGAGGCATTTTAAATCTAAGGAAGCGATGCTAAAAGAAACCAAGACCTATGAATAAACCCCACTAATACAGACTCCTGAAGGTACTGAAAGACAACTTAAAAACAGTAGAAGCTGAAAGAAAATTCAGCATTAAACTCAATTGTAATGAGGAAATAAAGAACCTCCAGCTCAGTCAGCTGAAACTAACGTGTGTTTTCTGCCTATTTAATAACAAAACCTTGCACATTGAAAAAGGCTTAGAAAGCAGAGCAGTGCATCCACATGAAGTAAAAAACATTCTGCAATCAACCGTTCTTGCATAGATGTTCCCACAGTGGGATGTATACACAAACAAGAACTTGAGAGCGAATTTATGAAAAACACCAAGAGTGATGATGGGATACCTCCAGGTTCAGCCCTAGGCTGACAGAAGGAAAATATATGCCTTTCCCTCTAGACCACTGCAACATCTCTCCTCCTGAACTTAATTTAGGATGGACTTTAAAAGTTGATATGAAACCTGTACCAATTTGATTGCTGTAACAGAAGCTGAACCATGGGGTAGACAACAAACAACACGCAGTGGTAACTGAATATTCAATGCATAAATATTTAATTTGCATTTCTTCATATCGATAATTGAATATGGACTCAAGCTGGCTTACAAACTCATAAGTTGGAATCTAGTTTAAAACTTCAAAACACTCCAAGTTAAATTCTATCTCGAGCCAGTAACCTAGTTTGTCCATCTTTGAAAAGGTGTGTGACCCTTTTTTGAAGGAATCCCTTCTTCTTTCAGATAGCTGCTACACCAACCTTGTTAGCCTAAAGCTTTCAGTGAAAAAGAGAGCAGATACAGTGTGGAAACGGTATTAGGGTATACAGCATAATTTTTCAAAATCCGTGTTATCCACTTACATGTCAGTACTTATCCCTAGTCCTAGAGTTAACTAGGGAAAAGACAAAGGAATACAAACCAGATTTCAGATCAATGCAGTGACATCTTCTGTTGTAGGCAGAATACATTCTCATAGGCAGTTACTGATTTCAGCATAATGTTGTTTCCTAGACACTTCCTCCCTGACACTTCCACCAAGAAAAACATTTACAGCTAAGTTCAAGTAATACTGACTTCTGTCTTTAGATCCTGTTCACATTAATTATTTTGATATCAGTGGTTCAGTTGACTTATGTTGTAAATACACTTTAAAATTAAAACATGCTATCAGGATAAATGGTTTAATAGTTACTGCTTTTTCAGTTCTAGAGAAAGACTGCTGCATGAAAAAACAGCATTCAAGAGCTTTTATCCAAGCACTTTGTTCATATTGTAGAAAGGCGCAAACATTGTCCTATCTGACACTTCAAGGATATTCCCAACATTTGTAATAACAGTAAACCAGGTGGGACAAATCTCTGAAGAATATAAAATAGAATATCCAATCTTTTCTAATTACTTCCTAAAATCTTTATGTCTACTTCACATCTGCCTCCTCCATACATGCTGTATTTCCCCCCAAGTAAGCCTTGAAACAGTTGTTACATTCTCAGGATAAAAAGAAATGTGACATCTGGATCCCAAGTCAGCCAGATGGCAGCTATTCATTGAGGACACTGAATTTCACTTTTCATTTGACCTGCTGTAATCCATGATGCTAACCCAGTGATATGGGATGCCCTGCTTCTCCGTGCACTTTCAATTCTCTTCATTTGTGCCCCATGTGTGTCTGGAAAAAGTTGAATCATGCATTGGTTTGCTGCTTCACACACATTTATTCCTCAGAAGGTTAGATAAACTTTAATGTAGAAGAGTAGTAATTCAGAAATATACAATATATGAATGCAATTGGATTTGTTGGTACTTAAAGTCTCTCATCCGTCTCATTCAGAGGATAAATACATTTCAAGAGAAATAATGATTATAAAATTACTGGATGATATCTAGAAAAAAATGTTGAAGTCAATGTCTATATATACGCATCTATTTGAATACAAACATTAATTCCAGCAAAGCTACCAATATGGGCTTAAAATATTTTCTATCAACTTTCCTGCATCAAGATGGTCTGAAAATATTTTCTTTTGAACTTCATCTTTCATATATATATAGCCCCAAATTATTTCTCAGAACATCTGAGATTTCATTCAGCTATTTTTTAGATTATCTAAGATGTCAGAATGTATCTTCCATTTTCGTATGCACAGGGCATAATTTTATTGCCATTGCTACTATTAAAAAGCTACTGTTTAAAATAAGAGTTTGTGTATCCTTCATGTAGAGCATCCTGGCTTTAAATAGAGATAATATGAGCTAGAAAATACTGAAAGAAGTATCATGCTGAACAAATGCAATCACTTCTGCTGAGACCATTAACCCAATAGCTTGACTAATGATATCATGGATAGAATTTGACATTTTAAGTACTTAATATGAATGCAAAAATTAAATAGTTATATTTTTAAAGGTAGAGGTGTTCATTTTACTGTGATGAATGCCAAAGCTGGGGGGGGGTTGCTACCAAAATTTTATACTGGAAGTCAAGCACCACTAATACAATTTCATCTTTAGAAGTAAAAACATGCATGCATACATGCACATTGCCAAACCTACAGCCAGGAAATCGGAAGGACACCTGCACATAATCAGTCAGAAGGAGACCACCACACCACAAAAGGAGAACTTACTCTGGTATAGTCTGTGACTGATAGCTGTACTTGAAAGCTAGAAAATAATAGGAAGAGGAAAGCCTCAATTTGCTGAGAATCAACTTTGCGTGTGTAATGCAACAACATGTACTGCAGATACCAAAATACGTTTTTAAGCACTGAAAGAGCAATATCCAGAAATAAAGTAATATAGTACAGGCAAAATTTTAGGAAAACAAACATCGTCAATGTTCTTGAAATATAAGAGAACACATTAATAAGAATGAGGGTTATTAGATGAGCTCGTAAGGGTTATTTAGGAGAGAAAGGAAATAAAAATCATAGCATACGCAGAGAATAGTTTATAGAAATTCAGTAATTTAAAAAAGGGCAATAAGGAGTTCATATGATATACCAGAACAGCAAAAGACAGCTTAACAGCTGACTCAAGGTATTTGTAACACTGTTTCTAGAGCATGGCCTAAAAGCACCATCAAATGTACTCAGAGCTGCTGGAATCCACGTAAAAGAAAAGCAAGTAATTGTAGGCAGAAAGAATGCTATCAGAAACTATGTAAGGGTAAGGAAAAGATGCATGACACTTACTGAGCAGGTAAAACAGAACCACCATCACTATAGTCTAAAGCAGGACATGCTGTTAAAAGGATCAAGAGTAGAGAAGTTCAAAGACAGGGTGATGTACCAATACAGCTTCTCACAGAGCACCAGCAATGTCACTTTCTGTACACATGAAGCTATGGAAAACTGGAGGGCAGCCAGAGTCTTGGACAAGATCAATACACATTCCAGTACCTAAGAGACTATACTGGAAGAAGCATACAATTACAAACCAATCTCATTGGTACTGCATAGAAGCAAGAACATTATTCTGGAACAGATTCAAAGATGAACAAAGCTCAGTATCAATCTGAATTAGTATGATAGACACTTGCAACAGATACAAAGAGTCACGTTCAAATATTTTAGTAATCATCCCTCTTTTTTGTTGACTTCACTAAACCATTTGATTCAGTGGAAAATTATCAGTTACGGCTGATGATGCTTGAAATTGGTTTTCCATCACACTTAGCCAAGGTACTCTATTAAAACTTCACATTAATATGTTTGCTGTAAAAGTGGCTCTCAGACACTACAGATGTACAGGAAAAGGTTAAAAGTATCATCCTTATCCAGCTCAGATGACATGGAGGAAGCCATAAAATATTTGAGAGAAGGTCTGCAGACTATGCCACGTTGATTACCAGACTGTCTGAGGACCCAAAAAACCACTGTCAACACAGTATGTGTACTAGGAGTGCAGATCCTCAGTTACTTTAAGATTTAAACCAGAATACTCATAAATAGATTCAATGGTTCTAGTGGAGGAGAAAGAACATTGGTAGGTTGAAGAACTTTTATATCTTGGTTCAATCACTGATCAAAGTAATTCCCACGAAATTCTATACTCAAAGGAAATTAAGTAATACAGAACCAAACAAGATAAATGTATCAGTGATCTGGAGAAAAGAAAAAAATGGGTCACCCTGAAAAACAAAAATTCATGCTTTTGAAGACAATAGCTTGGAAAACAGCCATGCATACCTATGAGAGTTACAGGTTGAGGAAAAAAAAGGCAGATTCAGAGACTGCCTTTTGAAAGTTGCTTGATTCACAGCAAAGCAGCAGGAATTCCAAGCAGCCTTTTGACAGGAGGTAATAATGTTGGTTAAACCAACTATAAGCACCCCAGATTTCTCAGGTGATGCAACAACATTTCAGCAGGAGCAAAAATATTTTAAACTGAATGTTAAAAAAGATTTGTATGACAGTCTGTACGATTAGCAAAGCAAACTACAAAATACGGTCATGTGAACTGGAAAAAAACAGCTCATGGGAGATAACCATTTGAGAACATACTGAAAGGAAGAACAAGAAGAGTACCGACAAAAATATACAGACTACTGGATTTAACTGCAAGCCAAGCAAGTGAAACGACTGGCAAAAAAAAAAGAGAAAGAGCTGTGGAAAGAACCAGTTTATCCTGACAGAAAGCTAAGAAGGATTCATATGGATAAGAAAATTCTTCAAATAGAAGCGCAACAAAAGCACACACAGAAGCCTCACAAAATTGTGAAGTCCTGAACTAAGAAGCAACTTTTCTTCTTTAAATCTTAATCAGCTATAAAAAGCGTAACTTCAGGCATCCAGCTGATCTGACCACATGGTACTGCGCAGAGATAGCAGTGCTGGCACAGACACTCACAGCAGGATAGCTATGCTAGCATGGAGGCTTATAAGCCAATGTAGTTTGCTTCTTGGCAGACTCAAGAAACTTGTGTGGAAAACCAAATTCTCTGCAATTTTCTGTTGATACGCTCTTTCATAGGCATGGGTTTTGACTTTACATTTTACCTAACTTTTCCCTATTGGTTTTTCATTATAATGGTGAGCTTTACATCTACAAGTATCAGTTTTAAAATACAGAGAATAGTATACACAATGAAACAGTGTAATGATATTGGAAGTGTTCTGAAATCAGTTAAATTCTAAAGCCTACCACTCATCTTCAAATACCTTTGCTGTTGCAGGCAGGACTATCATACAACTTGTAGATCTCAACATTTTATGATCCTTTAAATTCTTAAGTATCCTACACGTTGTCCATGAATGATTAGTTGAACACTTTGTGAATTACTTCTTTGGAAAGATGAATTGTATGGGGTTTCACATACTATACCTTGCTTTTAACTATAAAGCTCAGTTAAACATTTTAATTAAAGTTTCTTTCCTTTCAGTGACAGCACTAGACAGCCATTCTGTCTCACGCTCAAATGTGAGCATATTGATGCAACAAATCAATCACTTTCCACACAGATATAAATAAAAAAGATGAAGTTAAAGAGGTGGCTTGTGTTTTTAAACAGGTCAGAGTGCAGGTTACCTTCTTAAAAGAAACCAACCAAAAAATTGTAATGCACAGGTTTACTTTCGAAACCACATAACAGAGTAGCTTTATCTCTACCTATGGCTACATCCCACATAAAAGTATTAACACCTATGTTTATTCTATATGCATCCTTATATATTTAAAATTTATGAAACATACGCGTAAGAATGCATTACAGGAAATTCTTTTACACACCTTAACCACAGAAGTATTAAATAACAATGAATTAAATGTTAAGGCTCCCCAGATAAGTGGTCACAGCACTGAGCTTGACAGAGCTCAAGCAGCATTTGGACAACACTCTCAGACACATGGTTTGATTTTTTGGATGGTCCTCTGGGGACCCAGGAGGTGGACTCAATGATCCTTTTGGGTCCCTTCCAACTCGGGATATTCTAGGATTCTACATCAATAGTACTTTAAAGTGATAACAGGGCCCAAAGCAGTTCGTATTTCTTTGATTAAAACTGGTACTTCCAAGACTGTTTTTCCTTCATTACATTCAAACGACACAGAATTGTCAGGTACTTGGAGCAAGCAGTCTCAACTATACTATGGACATACTGAAAAAATTCATATTATTTTTTATGGACAGTTTTCTGTTAGAGTATTAATTTGGCTGAATTTTAGCCATTATTTACACTTAGAATGACTATTCAATGTAATTTATAACTGGGCTAATAAGTTCTCACCTCATTTCCATCAGTGTCTGGAACAGTTCCAGTGAAGTAAAACCAGTTACCTCTTGCTTAGATAACAGTGTAACAAAAGATTTTATGCCAGCAATTTGCCCATAAACGATACCAAAGCTAGTCAACTCTTTTAGCATTACAGTTTCTTATGAATTATACATGCATAAAAAAGCATTTCAGAATATCTTCAGCACCGTTTGAATGGAATCATGTGAGAACTGTGTATATAGGAACAGTCTCAGGCTAAGCTATAAGGAAAAGAATAACATCTGCTATTGTGACCATAGGTCTCAAGGGCAAAAGAAAATAACAGGTTAACTACTTCTTAATGACCTATTAATATCCTCCCTTTATTTTGTTAGTTCTGCATTTAGGAACATATTTAAGCAATTATCTAGATTCAAGTATCTTAATAGCCTCATTAAATTCCGTGGGCCTCTTCTCATACTAGTGATTTTAAACATACACTTCATTTGGGGCCAGAGAGAAATCAGCACAGGGCAGTTATGAAAGTACAATACTAAGAATAATTATATTATCTCAATGGCAAGACATTCAACAAGGTGAGCAAATTACGGGTGGAAAGGAAGCTGTAGTGGATCCTGTTTACTGTCTAGGAGGTACAGGTGTAATAAAGTAGCAACACAGGAAATACCTAAAACAAGAAATATACAGGCAATGAGATTTTATGCTACAAGCAATTTATATGCAATATGGTAAGCTTACTTTTTCCTTCAATCAAGAATGGATGCAATCTGATAATTATTTCAAAAGAAAACCACATTCCTTAACTGTCCTGCAACATGCTACTTGGTTAATCCGGTAAGAAAAGCAGACAACAAGAAGAGTTTCTCGATCCCATAAAATTAAAATGAACAAATGTGTCAAGAAAGGTGTGAGACAAAAGAGCAAGCATCAGGATAAAAAAGATTTATAAATGAAAATCAACAAAAATAGTAGAGAACAATTTTTTTTTTTAGTTTTTTAGAATGAAGGAAACGTGATAAGCTGTATAAACTGTTTATTTTTTTAAACACCTGTTCTTCCAAAACAAATTTTCTTTTGTCCCTCCTACCGTAACATCTGTTTCTGATAATCCAGAATTGCATGCATTTAAAGAAAAATTACTCTAAGGAGAACAATGATCCTTATCCTTTTACTCATATATTCTTTCATAAAGGATATTGCAACCATGGTATGTCTTCTAGATGGCAGTTGGTAGAATGAAAATAAAAATGCCAACTACGCATTTTATAGCAAAAAGAGCACTTACAGAAAAAAATCAAGAGGCTCTTTGGGATGTGTAGTTTGTTGATAAATTCACAACACAGGTGGACACAAGCAATGCAAGCTCAGAACAAGAGACATTTTAGCCCTAGCAGTTCCGAGTAGTATGCATAACTTAAAACAATGAGAAGCGGTCTCGCATATGGGTAAAGCTCAACCCCAGACCCCTGATTATGTCCCAGCAGAACAGAAAATAACAGGATTATAAAAATGCATGTAGCGATAGGACTTCTCACAAAACACTCAGGTAAGGTGAAGAAACCTACTTTTTTTTTTTTTTGCAATGTCTGTTCACATGCACTTATGGGTGACTGTCACCAGTATACACCTAACCTGCCTAGATTACTAATACAAAGATTTCACAGGAGAATAGCAACTGCGAAAAAAATCACCTTTGAGAGAACTGTATCACGCCCAGTAGTCCTCACATAACATAGTGCTTAAAGAAGGTGTGTACAAAACTTCAGACACATCATGGGAATACAGACGTTCATCAGTGATGTTCCAAAGTTGCCTGTATTCTCCTGAAGGTTGTTCAGGTCACTGATTTAGCTTGACCTCTGCAGAAAAGGTTTAATACAATCCTTCTATTCAGTGCAACAGTCTCTGAGTCTTGTTAGCTTATGGGTCTTCTGCCATGGGAACAAAGAACTTCTCCCAAAATGGCTTTATCCTCAAGAGCTGGAAACAGAAAGCACTCCAAAATATACAATGTGAATTGATTATTTTTTTTTTAAACTCAGACTGCTTAAGATTTAGAGTGAACTGAAGAGTTCTTTGATTTCAATTCAATTCAGTGATTATCTTTAGAATGAACTGGGTATACATCCAAAGGGAGCCTGGAAAAAGAACAAGTACGGAGGCAAGTTTATGACTTGAATCTAGAGCTCACCTAGCAGAGTCAGCCACCAAAGAAACCACCTTCATCTCACCACTGAGAGGAGGACCATGACTCTCAAAGACTTTCTCATGAGAGCTCAGCACCATGTTGTAATTTCATTAGGACTACAACGTTTCATTCAACTCCGTAAGAGCTGAAGCTGTTGAGCAAATAGCACAGAAAACCAGCAAATGTGTCTTCCCATGAAAGAAGCAGAAGTTGCATCTCACTTCTTACTGACTTCTCAGACATGAGCAAAAATCCAATATGTTTCTAACTTCTGCCTGGGGCAGTCTGATTTTTCTAATGGCTTGAGCTTTCCATTCACTCTCAGCAATCATTTAAAACATCTCGACGAAGTCACTTATTCTACTGTTACACTTAGATTGAGTCAAGTTCTTCAATATTTTTCTTTACTGCTTCTCAATGTTAAGATAGTCATAGTCAAAATATATTCTCAATCTGGTAGAAGATTTTGGCACATCAGCAAAAATTACTGCCTAGAACAGCCTAATTACTTTTCAGGTGCTTAAATCCCAAGTTTAATTCCCTAGAACACTTGTTCAGCTACCACTTAAGGCATTAATGCCTTAAGTTTGGATTGGTACAGGTTCTCCAGGTAACAAAACCCAAACATTCTGTGACTAGAACAAACCAATGTATTCTTTGTTGGTTCCCCCCAGCTCCCCGATCTGTTTTTTCAGCTGATAATATTTTGCAAAATCAGAATGAAGTCCCATGCAAATCCATCTCTACACATACAGACATTTTTCAGCAGTGCAAACAACACCAAAAACTTTGCTTCCAAAGGCTGGACCTCTCCTACTCTGCTGATTTCTTTACCTACTAAGAAAAGTTATAGGCATCCAATTTCTTGCACAGCGGATTACAATTTTGAACACTGAAGTACAGCAGATATTATTCCCATTTCCTGTGCTGCAGATGCTATGGCTCTTTAAGCCTGAGTGTGGCGTATGCATAGGATGAATCCATACATTCTTGCTGGTTTCCACAGGAACCAGAAGTAGCAGAAAGTCTGTTACTCAGTGGGGAAAACCACCTATGCCCATCTATTTATCCATGCACACACACACGTGCATGCATTAGAATATTTAATGTATGGTTGTGGACTGCAGTCATTATGGTGAAGTGCAGATTTTCTTTCTCTTCATATGCCTACATATCCAGACATTACCCTAAACCTAGGACTGATTCAACCTTTGCTACACATATGTATGACTCGATGCCCAATGTTGCCTGTTAAGAGGCATAGAAGTTCTGTAAACAGTCTATCATAGATTGCTCCCAAAGTTAAATTTTATTCCTCAAATCAAAGCAGAATCCAAGGCCTGGCTTCTCAGGATGTTAGGCCAATGAACAACTGAACTTTTTTTTCAAGCCGCCTTTCAGTGTCCCGTATCTACAGTGATCAATGCTCATAAACTACAGTGGATGGAAAATATCTATGTTTTCTCCTTCACAGCATTAATACTAAAATAAAAACAGGTACACAAAAACATCTTTTCTATTCTGGAGCTTAAGCAGCCTTATCCTTTTAGATTTATTTGGAATATTTAACTGCAAAATCTACTATTTTTAATCAAGAAGTTTTTAAATAAGTATCAACTGCACTCGCTAATATTTATGTACGATCTGTTCAGCACTGAAAGTAAAGCTTTGTAGTTATCTTGGGAGCCAAATACTCCTAGATGTGCCACAGAATTAATGTGCAACTGTGTGCGAGCTGTTTAACGTACACCTCCTCTGATTCAGAACCTTAAAATCGAGCTAACGTCCACTCTCACATGTGTTGAGAGAAGGACTTCATTAAACTTTACACAAAGCGCTACAACACCCTGTATAAAGAACAAGCTATATTCTTGAATATTTACACAGACCCCCATGTTAAAGCAGGAAATGCACTATATAAACATACAAGACAGTCTGATCTGGATGTTTACTCCCTAAAATGAACATGCACCAGGGAAGCGCGCTCACTGAAAACCAACAAAGCCTTCCCAACTCTAAAGCTAGCTTTTATCAAGATACAAACCAAACAAGATGACTATTTAAATGAAAAAACTTAGATCTGATGGCTATCCCAGTGCATAGGAATAACTTCCTGGTCTCGTGAATTGCGCTTATTTTACTATCAAACAAAGGGGAGGAGAGGATATATAAAGCAATGAAAGCTACACCTAAGCAAAACTGCATGACCAAATTCTAGTTTCCACGTTACTGTGTAAAATGCTGTAACTTTTAGAACTGCTGACAAAATACTCCAAATTCAATGAATTTGACAGAAATTCAGTATGTATTTCAGTAGGTCAGTTGAGTGGGTGAGGCTGCAAAGTGCCAACAAATCAAGGATAGAAAATAAAATCAGAACACATCTGTTTAAAAAACATCACAGTGAGTTCCCTCCTTCTTCTTGGACAGGTACATATTTCAAGCTGTGGGGCCCCTCAAGGACCTGCTTTTATAATAAATCTTACAAAAGATGGGCTACAGAAGTGACCCAAGCTCCCCCGACACTACAAGCTGCAAACTGAAAATAAAACTTTAACACAAGAAAAGCAACGTTATGTCAGACAAATGTCATGAGAGATAATATTCTACCTCTAAGAGTGGCAGTAAGTAATTTTAAGATAAAAGTTCTCAAACCCCATTAGATTTTAAATTAGAAAACTCTTCTACCTCTCTACTTTTGGCCCAGGTAATTCCTGAATTAGATGATGTTTCTATAAATTTAGCAACCCTTGACAGATCTCTTTCTTTAGCTCATTTTTTGAATCAATCTGAACTTCTAACATCCATCGTTTCTTTCACTAGGGTATTCCACAGCTGAATTATTTGTTGCGTAGGGAATCGTGCCTCTTTGTTTTGAAACTGGCTCTCACTATCATAACATGATCCACCTCATTCATGTACTGAACAACTGAATCCTGTTTATGCTTTTCATTTGGTTTTGTGTACACCTATCAAATCACAGTTATTTTAGTATATACTCCCAACATAGTTACAAGCTATCTAACTCATGAAGCCAAAGAAAGGAACATGCAATTCAATTTCCAGCACTACAAGGAAATGTGCCACCACTGTGTCAGCAATTCAAATTACCCCACAGCCCCCCAGTGCCAGCACCAACCACTGCTGGTCACATTCTTTAGCAGCACAGCAACTGCTTTCATAGCCCTTTGGAATGACCCTTCATCAGAAGCCTTGATTATTTGAACTATTTATAACTACTGATTCATATTTATTACTTGGTCAATTTTATTCTTCAGATTGCTTTCTGCCAGATGAGATAACAAATACAATCTAATTGCTCCACAGAACTCACTCATTTTTCTAAATAGAAGGTGGTTGTTAATAATTGATCTAGCTGCCCACTTGTATTCCTTGATGTACTTAGGAGCTCTGATTTAAATCGGGATTCAGAACAAATGCAGGATACAAGTCCTTTAGTGTTTCTTTTACCATTAAGAAACACTAAGCTATCTCCATGTAAAATAACAACTTTCAATTGTTGGTGCAAATTATAAAACACAAATAAGACATGATCACAAGGGCATACTAGCTGGCTCCTCAAGCGCAGATCAGAAAGCTGAACCCTGCTTTAGGCTGTTTAATGCAAAACAACGACCAGCATATTGACATATCTCACCATTATTTAGTATTGGAATCTAACCATTCTGTAGGTAAAGCCTTGGAATAAAGTGTTTCTACTCCTGCACATTTGTTGGGACTAATATGGTTAAGAATTTATCTGTAGTTATAGAAATGTCTGCATGCTGATGTAACCCCATTAGATGCGCTTCAAACTTTCAAAAACACAAAGAGGAAAAACTCTGGGGTATTTGTTTTATTAAGAATTACATAAGTAATAGGTAGCAGACTACACTTGTTGTCCTTCATCAGCTAGGACCAAAATGTTAGTAAAGTGTTAAAGACAAGGAATTCCAGTTCCAAGGTTACCAGAACAGATAGACATGTTTTCTGAGAAAGGCAGATTTGAAGTAATTAGGCAACTAGAAATGGAATGGCATTGCTAAGTCTGCTATTAGCAGCTCAGCAATATATTTTGCTGACAGCAAAGCTATGTCAGTAGCTATCTGTAACATGGAGCATCACAAAGGAGAGTCTTCCAACGGTGTGGAAAAATGTTGCTGGAAGAGCAACTTCCTTGAATTCATAATATCAGAAATACAGCTGTGTAATGAGAAGTTCTTTAACAATGCACATCACTAAAGGATATTGTTCCTAGCGAAGTTTAAAGTTATCTGTTAAGCATCAACCATAGCGCAATTGCCAATTTTACAGAGTAACGCATCCCTTAACTGAAAACAGAAATTTATGAAAAACACTTCAAAAGGCCTCCATAAAGACTAGCATTATATTTCTATTTCAAATATTCTAAATTATAACTAAGATCCAAACAACTGATGAATTCAGAACAGACTGTTCTGAAAATAAGCTCTATGTGCTTATTAAGCCTTGCACATACATATCTTAGCTATTTCCTCTTACTCATATATATCATATGAACGGTTTCAAAACACTTCATCACTCATCCAGAAAACAACCCACAGCACTTGTAAGACATTTCAAAATAAGCGACAGCATAATTTTAATAATAGTTTTTTGGATCACCGTTAAAACCTATCTTCCCTGAAGTGTACTGTGCATTCACAAAAAATCTACATGTTGTTACACCCACTCCCATCTAAAGTGTCTTTATGCATTTCTTGCTGAAGCTAACTGTCCTTCTGCTTTCATCTTTTCCCCAAACCAAAATACAACTTTCAAAACCAAAATTAAAGAGGAAGAGAAATCTGAAGACAGAAAAATACACTTTTTCCTAAAATTTTATCAGCAACTTCACAAGGTTGGACATGGAAGACATCCTGGTAAAAATGTAACAGCTACATTAACTGCTAGACTTATGCCTTTCAAGTGAGGACTATTCTTTGCTTTCCATTTTTAAGTCCAGTGTCTTATTAAGCACTTTAGCAATAAAATACACAATCACAGTGTCTACAATTATTTTTGTCTGTGAACAAGAGAGAAGTATCAATGTTGAAGAAAGGAACATTTCACAGACAGTTCACTCCAACGTATTTGTTCTAGATCCTGCGCTACCAACTCCTCTCCTTTTGCTGTTCCTTCTTCCATGATGGATCAAGAGGCAGGAATGTGTAAGGAAACAAAACGTCACAACAACAGTGAAGCTATATTTATTGCAGCTCACTACCTGGATTCTGGCAATTGAAGACAATTTACTTGCTTTTGTTCAATTCCCTGAAACACTAAGTATTTATGTAAAATGTCTGGTATTTATTCACTTATGAGTAAGCTTATTTACTTTTAGTTTGTTTACATAAACATAAAATATCTCACTTCTCAAGGTATAGTGTACCAAGGAACACCATATAATTAACAGTGGAGACAGAAACATGGAAATAGCTGAAAACTACTGAATTTCATGAGAATGGGTACTATCTAAGTGCTCACAACGAAGAAAGGAAGGATTTGTACTGGTGAGTGACAGTAGTGATGATTCCAGAGCAACAGATCTGTAAGAATGGTTTGGAAGGGACTTGGAAGAAAAATGGTACCAGGCTACAAGGTTTCTGAAGAAGAGAAGAAGAAAATTATAAGCAAGCGCATTCACAGATAAGTCTCTAGCATTCTAAGGAAAAGGATATTTTTAGGAATTTTATTGAAGCTTTAAGCAATAAAAAAAAAATTAAAGAGGATGGGAGCAAAAAAATGCTTTAGAAGATGCATCTTGCCAGTCAACATGTTATGTTCATCCCAGGGATACAGACTTCTCTTGCACTAGAGAAACCTCCCTACAAAACCTAAAGAACAATAGGGAATGACAGCTTCTATTTTTTTTTTTTTTCTTAAATCAAACAGGTCAGGCCTCTAGTTTCTTACCTATCTTAACAACCGGATCTTGGAGCCTGTCACACAGACACACTGCTTGTGTTCTCCACATGCCTAGCCCTCCTTCCAGCTCCAATGTAGTTTAACAATCCTGGCAAACTCTCCTTCCTGCCTCATCTACTTTTCTTCACTGTCTCTGCTCATCATTCCAGATACTACATTTCTCGAGTCTTCTACCTTCTTGGCAGAAACCACAGGGACAGGCATTCATCTGCAAATTTCTCTCATTCAGAAACCACTGGGACGTCCCTGAATGTGACAGATTAAAACAAACTCAAACAACATTGAAAACACTTGCTTCCACTAATGATAATTTGTCTTCAGTAGTATGAACCAAAATTCAAATTGCCACATGGCTTAAATTAAAAAACAAAATACATCATTAATATTTTCAAGCTTTTAAACTTCAGCTTTAATGAACTGGATGTTAGGAAAACATTAGAAAATGGAAGAGAGCAGGAAAGACTAAAAATAAAACAATGGCGAATGACTGAATGGCAGGTAGAGTAAATGCTGCTTTAATGCAGCGTTAGACACAGTTTTGTATGTACTAATAAAATTCGACTGATTTTTCTAATTTGTATTAATTATGTTGTGTGGAAGGCATTTAATTAGTGATTTGGTAGAAGTCTGAAGGTTGATGCTATTCATCAGCTGAATACTTAGGCACATTAGGAAGAAAATACCTGGAGTTTTGTCCTTCATTAGCTATTGCTAATGCCAGTTGCTAAGGCTACAGGCTGGACCATGCTTCTACTGCTTCTCATTGCCTCCTTCAGTTGTGAGTTCAAGGAAGAGGTAGCTTTGTAATACTGCTTTAAAGAGGTTTTACCTTTATTCCTACCCATTACTGCCTCCTAAGTTAGGCTGACCAAGCTGAATGGCTTGGGTTGGAAGGGATCCTGAAGATCACCTAGTTCCAACCCCCCTGCCATAGGCAGGGATGCCACCCACTAGAAGGCATTTTTCAATGAACTAACCATCAACTGGAGGAAAGTGCTTTAGGAGCGCATCTTCCAGCTCCTAATCTACATCTGAAAAACAAAGGTAAGCATAAAGCTGAAAAATCAGGAAAGATTCGATTCTCCTTTGGCATTGTACATCCTTGCTTATTACCATGAAATTAAATTTGCCCCTCAGTTCTTCTTTGGGAATTTAACTGCACGAGGAAAGTAATACACTATGTTGTTGCTATATGTTCTTCATTTGATCACAAGCATCTTCTGTGTAGGAAAATAGTCTGGAAAGAATGGCACTGCTCCCTTTGCCAAATGTAGGGGTGTTTTGAGATAGGGACTAAACACTATTGTACTATTGGTAATTAACTGATGAAAGACAAATGAAACTTTCTAGCGGTCCTGTTATGTACAAAAGAAAGTTAGGAAGAACTGTGAGGCAGTACACTTAATATTTCAGATGCTGTTTCACCCTAACTATTGAACTAACTGTGAAAAAATGTTATTTTGAAGAATAAAATATATCTGGAAGTTTTATCATACCGGTACTACTAATCTAGAAATGATAGCTTAGATTGGATTTAAGCTTTGACAGAGCTTTTATATAAAGTTGGATGGAACACAATGTCTATTAAGGCAGACAATTAATGAAATAAAAGTTTCTTGAAAATGAAATTGTGTAAGCAAGTAATTGTTTTCTCTACCACTAAAGGAAAAAATCCACTTTCTTACCAATTCAAAAAATTCAAAAAAAAAATATATTATCCTGTTGTCTCCTAAATTTATGTACATTAGTAAAATCTTTCAGGCATTTCTTAAAGATTTTGACAGAGAGGGTAAGCGTATCATAAAAAATAAAATCATTAAACACTTTAATTGTGGCAAGAAGTCTTGACTTGACCCTGTGATAGCAACTGAGGGTCTGAAAAGGAGTTCATATAAATTATTAACCTACTCAATCTGTTAAGAACATTTTTTTTCCTCTAGTTATGCTTGGGACACATCTTTTTCTTAGCTCTATAGGGTCAATCGTCAGCTGTCCATCTTCTAGTTTTATTGAGAAAAATAAGAAAACATCTCCATGCTGCCTCATTTATTTTTAATGTTTCTTCCTCTGATAGCCTCTTACCAATCTTACTTGTTTTCAACACAGTAAAATGCTATCCCTCCTGATCATTTCTCTCTTTCTCAGTGCCAAAATTACTATTGCTAGTTTGGGAAATTGTTGTGGTTTAACCCGGCTGGCAGCTAAACACCACACAGCCGTTCGCTCACCCTCCCCCCTCCCTCTCTGGGATGGGGGAGAGAAATGGGAAAGTGAAGCCGGTGAGTTGAGATGAAGACAGTTTATTAAGACAGGAAAATAATAATAACAATAATAATAATAATAATAATAATAATAATGTGTATGAAACAAGTGATGCACAGTGCAATTGCTCACCACCCGTTGACCGATGCCCAGCCTATCCCCGAGCAGCCGGCCCCCCACCCTGGCCAGCCACCCCTATATATTGTTCAGCATGACGTCAGATGGTATGGAATAACCCTTTGGCCAGTTTGGGTCAGCTGTCCTGGGTCTGTCCCCTCCCAGCTCCTGCTGCACCCCTAGCCTGCTCGCTGGCAGGACAGAGCGAGAAGCTGAAAAGTCCTTGGCTTGGTGTAAGCACTGCTCTGCAACAATTAAAACATCAGCCTGTTATCAGCGCTCTTCTCATCCTAATCCAAAACACAGCACCCTACCAGCTACTAGGAGGAAAATTAACTCTGTCCTAACTGAAACCAGGACAGAAATTTTACCAGTTATTTTACGTAACAAAGCAATATAATTTGTAATAAATGCACATCTTCAAAAGTGTTTGCTTTATCTTGTCTTCATTACATAACTAAATCCTGATAGAAGGAAGGAGTTATTTTGGAACATGCATTTCTTTTTGAACCATAAATATATTTTTTATTAGGTAAAGAATTAAAATATATAATTTAATTCTTTATATAAGAATTAAAGTTTATCATGACCATAATATAGTCTAAGATAATTCCGGCTAGCCTTTAAGCTCTTAACTAAGTGGCAGTTTTAGGAACATCAGCATTTCCAACCACTAATACATACAACATCAAAAAGACAGAACACTACAAAACTTGAAGATGGCAAAGTAGAGACACAGTAAGACAAAGTTGATTGCTCAGTACCTGTACTATTTGTCCATCTATTAATACATGAATATAGGGCATACTGGACCACTCATTTCACAAACCACTAAGGTGGGGAAGAAAACAGAAAACAGCGTATCTATAACACTAATATAAAACTTCCAGCAAAGCCATAGCTTTTACAGCAGAAATAGTTGCCTGAGAGTAAGGGCACCTTTTATGCTTCTGAATGTGGTTTTAGTTGAATACAACTATGACTTACTACTAAAATCCACACAGCAGTGTCTGATAACTAATCGAAGAATCTGTTTTAACAGATATTTACATATCCTTCTGAATCTTGCAGATGTCCATCTACAAGCCTCATGTGTGTGAGCGGAAAAGCAGGTGGTACATGTTGAGCACACACACATAAGCATACAGAACATTAAGAACATTAAGTCATATTAAGCACATAAGAACATTAAGTTGTAATAAGTAATACTATGTTATATTAACCTCCTGATTCCATCCAACCTCTGTTATACATCCTTGCATTTCAGGTAGGGGGCCAACAGCCTATAACAAAGGTGCGCTCTGTGCCAGAAGAAATCCTTGAGAGACAGTTTTATTGACCAAAGCTATATTCTGAGCCCAATCTCTCTCCAGCAGGGCTGCCTGTAGCTTTCAAGGAGTTAAGGCAGAACAGTTTGATGGGGTATTTTCTGCAGACAGAGCTGTACAGAAGTGACTAATATTAGGAGCATTTTATGGGAGGGACCCTTTCTCTCTTTCTAAAGGCAAGAAGTATCATTCTAGCCCAAAATGCAGATGGAAAACAAACAAACAAAAAAAATACACCCACACCACACATGAAAGAAAACTACAGTCTTTTATCTGGTTCCAAATACAAGTGTCCTGCATAGACATATAACATCCCAAATTCCCTGCTGTATGGTGTTTCTGCACAGTGAAGCATTAGCAACAGATTCCTACGAAGACTCGCAATGTGCTTACCTTAGGAGATGTCAGGGTTCATTGCTGTCCCTTGCCTGGTGGCAGTAGTTACTAAAGTTAAAACCATACGTTTTTGCTAGTCCTGTTGGTCAGCGTAAAAAGACATGATGTGTCTGCTGTAGCAGAATCAGCAAACATCCTTACGGTAAACAATTATACTGACAAAGCTATTTTTGTTACTCTTAGTTGTTTCTCTCTGATCAGGAATAATCCTACTACACCTGCAAAGGAAAGGCTCCCATATATCTCATTAGGAGTTTCATATACATCCTCAGGAAAGCTCAAAACCATTTTTGGGCTACTTGACATTTTTGCACCCTCAATGTTTGTATCTCCCCGCCCCTGTTCTCTTACCTGGTTTTCCATAGGCTCACGTTTGCTCTTCCAGTCCCAGTCCAAAATACCCAGACTTGCAACAAGGGTCACTCATTCCTTTTTATCACCATGAGGGACTTCCACAGGCAGTTCAAGCACCAGCTGCAACACTGTGCTCATGGCTCTCCATCTTACTCTATACTGGCTTCTGTTGTGCTGGGAGAATGTCCTCAGGGGAAGGACTTGTAAGATGCAGAGTACTCTTCCTTCTCTGTGTGTCAAGCACACTTTGTTAGGCCTCTTCTATCACAGTTTCTCCAGAAGTTCTCCAGGACAACAACCCTGCTGCTGGGTAGGCTATGCATGTTACACAGGTGGTTCCTGTTGGCTCTCAAGCACAGGTGGGAGAGAGAATGAGGCCACATTAGACTGGGGGAAGGAGACTGCCTGTCTTTCAGAAGTACCTCAGGATTGGCTGCTACCCATAGCAATATCTCAGGTGCTGCAGATATTCTGCAGTGCACAGAAAACTAATTGTTATCTCAAATACTTGCTATGCATCAACTGCAAGCTATTATTTCCGAAATATAGGGAAATTTCCTAAAGGTCAGTATTTAAAAAAAAATAAAGGCAATGACACTTTGTTCTGTTTCTGTTTCAATATTCATAGAATGGTTTGGGTTGGAAAGGACCTTGAAGACCATCCAGTTCCAACCCCCTGCAGGGGTGGCAGGGACCCCTCCCACCAGCCCAGGCTGCCCAAAGCCCCATCCAGCCTGGCCTTGAACACCCCCAGGGATGGGGCAGCCACAGGTTCTCTGGGCAGCCTGTGCCAGTGGCTCACCACCCTCTGAATAAAGAACAGGTAGTGAATATGGCTCACAGGATCCTCTGAACAAACCTTTACCTATCTCTTTAGTTTGTCTACTGATAACTGTTTGAAAGAATCCACTGTCACATACTGTAACTTTCATATTGTTCAGTTATGAATGAGTATGGAAAACGGTATCAGTTATTCACTGAGAAATTTCAATCCACTAACTTTTCCTGGGGAAAAAAGAAAAATGTCAGCCAAGATATAAAATGTCACTGAGTGATGCATTCCTACTACAGCTTTGTTTTTACACTGTGATACCAAATCGCACAGTCCCCACTTATGCCAAGACCGCAGATTTGTAGGTAAAGCAATTTCCAAAGCATCACAGTATGATCCACTCTAACTACAGCAAATGAATAATAACCATCTCAATTTCACAGCAGTTTATATGATGTGTATCTATTACAACAACTTGCCTTTTTATTGTTGTTTCTAATAACTCAATAAAAAACCTACAGTATTTATGATTAAGAAGCTGTGTTACAGTGATCAAGGTCTACAATTCTCAGTCCCAAACCATACTGTACTGTTATAGCTTCTACAACACAGTTTATAACTATGCTCAGCTTATTGAAATTTTACTGTGTATGATCCAGTTCATAACCAAACCTTCAATAGCTACGAATAGTTTCACGCCTGACATTTTAATGCCAAAACCAGATGGTTGAGACATTCAGCCTTACCTTCACAAGTCATCTACAGAATTTCACTTAATATTCCTGCATCAAAACCATAGCTTCTGGTTGAGCTAATTTCTAACACTCTGCTCCTTTTAGATGCCCTGGAAGAATATTTCGAAAAAGCTGTCTTAATCATTGAAGGCTAAAGATTCTTTCTAATTCCTGTCCTGCCCACATATTTCCAACCTTTGAAATCCAACTTGCTCTTATTATTGGTTCTTCTCTCAAACTGCTATGCCAATTGCCTTTTCTGCCACATTTTTGTTACATGTATCAGACATTTACACTATTACAGTTACATCAGGCATTTACACTATTACAGTTTTGAGTGTTATCTGGACAAATTCATATATACTGGCTGCTCATGGTTCCCATTTTGTTTTCCCAGATGCCTGTACACTGCATTTCAGGTGTGAAATATTTCAGACACATCTTGATACAAAAACATCACCAATTCTAGACAGAATGGGAGTGTTAAATATATTAGCTTTCTTCCAGCTAGCCTTACCTTACAGTCAGCATTTGTCTGTGCTGGGTCAGTGCTAAGGCTATTGTGAGGTCTCTATTATGTGAGAATGAAGCAACATGCAAACCTGTGATTCTTCCATATATCATTTTCTTTTGAAAGGACTGATACTATGTTGTGAATGATACTATGTTGTGCTGACATTGTCACTGGAGCTGAGCTAGCGCTACTCCAAAATGAATGGGACAAGCAGGTCACAGCTCATCCAGCTGTTATTCCAGATTTAGATGTCTCTGCCTCAGTCACAATTTCTTCAAGTCTCTTTCTAACCCAAAGCCACTAGGAATTTACTTTGAAAAAGCAAATCAAAACTGAGCATATGTCTGCAGTGGACATGGCAGGGCAGGAAGGTCAAGCTAGTGCTGACTGGTACATCTGCACAGAATAGTATTAACATGTTAGTGATGCGCTGTGCCTCTGCTCACAAGTCCTGCCTCTCATGAGGGCTTACCAACTGTAGTGCAGCAGTTACTGTAGTGCTTGACAGTCATCTCCAAGTTCTCTGCAGCATGTACCCCAGCGATCTTGAATGCCAGAAGAATCAGATTCAAATCCCTGTTTGGCTCAAACAACAAAATTCAAATCTTCAGGTTCACTAGCATCACTTTTAATACAATTGTTCTTTATGAGGGAGAAGTTACTACGTGAAATCTGCTTGCTTCACTGGAAATGATAATTTATTAGGGGAGAGTCATGGTACACCATGGAAGAAAATAGACTTGAAAATCAATAGATTTTTTTAAGCAAAATATGCATGATCTTGAAAAACACTGACCAAAACCTGAAAAGAATAAGAATTCCCACAATAACTAAAAATTCTTACTGTTTTTAAATATTTGAGGATGAATTTTTTATTTTTTATTTTTTGTGGATAATTCTTGCTCACTACCCATGTTACCTTTTCAACAATAATTGCCCATTTGACTTTGATATACCTGAGATCTAGGAATCATCTACTAGAACTTGTTTTAGATAACCTTTCTACATCTAGATAGTATCAGTAGCTTGGACAGTATAATAAAAGATATGAGGTATTTAGATATTTCATGTTATCCTTAACTGCTGAATGTTCAGATCTAATGAAGTTTGCATAAATTGCTCTCGCTACAAAAAATTGGATATGCTGATGTTCTGCATTTTGGATTAAGGCAAGGTTGTTGTACTGCTGCAATAAATCCATGTGATATGGAAATCTTTAAAGAAGTCAAACGCTTATTTTGTAATCACTAATTCTAAGTCTGATTTAAGAAAGCAAGAAAACTTCACTTAAAGCCATTAGTCAAATGACAAAATACATCCTTCCAAGAAGTCATTATTAAAGAGACAGGGTTAGAAAAATTCAGCAGTTACTGTTTTACATGGTCAGAAAATGATTTTCAGTGGGTTCAGAACCAAAGATTATTAAGCTTACTGACAACACATGACAAACAAGTGGAAAGAGGTATGTCCTATTTATCAAAGTAATTACCAATATAATCTTCAACATGTAGCATTAATAATGATTTACTAACATCATCCTAATCAAAATATATTTATTTATTGCTAATTTATTCTTCAAGCAGTCAGACCTTACGTCTTATCTTTGCATTCTCTAGTAACAGTCAGTTTCCTCACAGCATGATTTTTGGTGTGAACCTGACAAAACAAATGAAGTTTTAGGTACTTGTGTAACTGCTATGGTTTTAAACCAAACTTTCTATGTGTTACTTAGGTTGGATATTAGGAAGAACTTCTTTACTGAAAGGGTTGTTAGGCATTGGAATGGGCTGCCCAGGGAAGTGGTTGAGTCACCATCCCTGGAGGTCTTTAACAGACGTTTAGATGTAGAGCTTAGTGATATGGTTTAGTGGAGGACTTGTTAGTGTTAGGTCAGAGGTTGGACTAGGTGGTCTTGGAGGTCTCTTCCAACCTACACGATTCTGTAATACTTAAGAGTAGCTGTGGCTAATTTGGGGTAATTTACTTGTGATACTTACCTAAGCCAAAATGTTCCTATTTACAACAGAAAGATTTTTAAGGACTTTCACCTCCACTTCTGAGACTTAAATGCACGATTCAACTTAGACTCACACAAACAGTGAGAACTGACTCAAAGAGTTACCTAGAGGAGAAATCAGATTGGTGCCTGGCTGACTCAGTGGCCATGGGGTTCTCTTTGCAGTTTCAAAATTCTTACACATAGGCTGTTCTACATGAAACTTACTTTCTAGTAAGTTGTTAGCACTGAGACCATACTGCATCATAACTGTCACAGTTCAAGTATCACCTCCTACAAATAGCAGTCAGATCTCTTCCCCCTTACCCATACTGCCTGTAACAATGACAGATAGGATTAGACTATCCTCAAGCAAAGCATAGTATGAATACTCATTTAGACCCTTGAACTCAGGTTATTCCCACAGCCTTCAAAATCCTCTGTGATAAAAAGAGCTCTTAAATACGTTTGCTTGTCTCTCATAAAACACATATCCTTCTCTATACCCTCTATTTTGAAATCTCCATCTGCCAGCCACACACCCTCACATGCTAAATCCTCAGAGACTGCTTGGAAAATGGAATACTGAGTGACATATGGGAGGTATGTGTTTTTAGTACAACATCTGTGTGAGAGAACATCCCCATATCCCTCACCAGTATCCAATCCAGCTTTGTCAGGGCCTGTATCTTACCATGGCTACCTAAAATACGTATTTATAAAGTTTTTGCTGTGGACAACAATACAAAGTTGAGCTATGCTTCTACTAGTTTTACCTGCAGTGCTGTTCTGCATAAGTTTGTGTTACACAGAAAGGGAAAGAATACTGGAAGTGGGTGGCATCCCCACCATTCCTATAAAGGTAACACTTTGAACATGCATTCTCCCATTCCCTTCCAGGATGCTTTTTCTTTTTGCACCAAAACAAGCAAACAACAACAACAACAAAACAAAACAAAAAAACTCTACCAAGTAAGCATTAAAAATAATTAACTGACTTAATATTCAGATTACTTTAACGAAACCTTAAAATGCTTTTGTCCATTTGCTGAAATTGCTCTGCATTCTTTCTAACCTCCAGTAGTGCAAATCTTTCTTAGAGCATCTTTTCCAGTGACAAGCTGTTCAGTCTGTTAAGTGAACACTAAGATCATTTTGTAAATTAATTTTGACGTATGTGTCTTTTCTCACCTATTTGCCTCAGAAAAGTCTTTAGCTGTGTTGAGATGAGGCTTGTTCTGCAAGACTCACTTTCTGCTCGTGGTTACTTAACAGGAATTATGTTTATTTCTGTTTGACCAGTGGAGTTCTGAGTGCCTTGAATCCATGTTTGTTGTTTTTGTTGTTGTTGGTTTGTTTTTGTTTTTTTCCCCTATAGAAACAGCATCAGGTTATCTTCTCTTTTATAATGTAGACCACCCAGTACACTCAAATCTTCCAAGGAAAGGGTGTTCCTAAATTGCTAGTTTTCTGGAAGGCTGCTGAGCACTGTACATGTTTCTCCAAAAATTTATTAGTAGAGTTTTTAAGAATATTTTGGTAACTACTTAAAACAGGGAGAATAACAGTAACTCAGAGCTAAAGAAAATGCAAATGCTGACAGCATTTCTAAAAAGCTCCAAACAAAAATGGAACTTCTTTGCAATGGAAAGTTATTAAATCCTCCAAGTCAATGTCAGGAAATAATCGTAACAGTTGTACAGCAGTGTTTGTTTGGCAGGTATGAATATGTTTTCTGCAAGTATTTCAGGAAACATTTCACTATTGAATAGAAACCCTGAAGAAGAAACTGTAATTCCAACCATTTTCATAGGCAAGCATCTTACAAAACATGGTTTCATACTGTTTCCAGGTCATATCAAGTACCTGGGGTTTATCAGTTTAAACAAATTATCTTCATATTTGCTCCATTTGATGAAGAGATATGAGAGCTCTTTGTGTTTGCTTAGACACACAGAAAAGTACTTTAAACAAGAGTACCTATCTATCTATCTCTATCTTAAGAATGGTTCGTCCTCCCCTCTGATATACACCATATAGTTGGTAGTAAAAGTGGGAATCAAAGTATTCAGTTAATGTGAAGTAGATGTGGAACATGTTACACACACAGTGACTCCCCATCGGACAAACAAGCCATATTATGTGAACAACTCAAACTTCATGGAACTATATTGGAATTGCTATGTTTGGGTTCAAAAACACATTCAGGAAAGGCTGCTGAAATTTTCCTGGACAGTCTCAACTGAAAGAAATATGGCTGCATTAAAATACTTCTTAAAAATAGTGCATCTTCATTTATGTAGCTATGAATTCTGAGAACAGTAACTACCACCAGAAAACAAGTTAAAAAACAGCAAATGTGACAACTCTTATCACGAGATCTAGCTGAGACACCCTCAAACCTAGAAGTTTGCTGAGTAAGTCTTGAAGTTTTGAAAAGTCAACCAGTACAAGGAAAAATTCATACTCACATTACCATAAGACTGTACCTGTAATCCCATAGACGGTAATCCCCAAGACCTGTATGAATATTCAACTACCAAACTGAAAGTTCAATACAAAGCCTATGATAAACAGAAAGGTACTGGCGCATATATAAATAAGCACTCAAAGAGAAAAAAAAAGGCAAAAAAAAAAAAAAAGAAACAAGGCTGTTCTAGTAGAAAATAGAAAAAGAGTAAGGCTGTCTAAGACAGCTTCCACAGGACACAACATAAGGCAGTCTGACACACAGACAGCAAGCCTATTTATCACACTGCCTTCCTGCCTTCACAATTCTGCTTTAAACATCAGTCCTTTCAACTGGTATTTTTTTTTCAATTCATAGACGCATCAGTAGCACAATCTGGAGTTGCAACAATCTGAGTTTAAAGCATGTTTTTAGCTTTATTTCTCTCTGAATTTTGATTTTTGAGAAGTGAATTAGACTTCTCTAAATGAAATCTCTAATCTTAAATATATATATATTTATGAAAAATACTTTCTTAATGATTGTCAGGTCCTCTTATCAGACAGCTAACTCCAACTGCTATGCTTATAAACAGTCAGAAAAAGAATGGAATACATTTGAAGGTTTAGAGAGTTTTTCTCTTTTTTTTCGACTAGCTTCTGCTTCTCTAGATGTTGATGTAAAGACGTATAAAACTCTGTAGTGTAAAACTACAAAATAAACAGTTTTGTGTAACATTCAGAAGGGCACAGAAAGAAAGAAGAACAAACTGTCAGATAAATATTCAAAAAACTTATCTGTGTTTGACACTGGTATCGACAGTGTCATAGTGATCTACATGCTTAAATGCTACATGCTTCCGGTGCACTGGAAGTTTGAAAACTAATTCCACATCTTCAGTAAAACCATAAAAAGTATCTTGAGCCAGAAATAACTGATGGCTTAGGATCATAGGACAGTTTGGGTTGGGAAGGACCTCAGGAGAGCTCCAGACCAACCTCCTGCTCAAGGGACGGTCAGACAGGGTCACCTGTGGGACCAGACCAGGTTGCTCAGGGTGTTACCCAGTCAAATCTTGGAAACCTTTTCAAATAGAGACTACACAACCTCCTTGGGCAACCTGATCCACAGATGGTCTGTCCTCCTGGGGAAAACACTTTTCCTTTATCCAGGGTAAAAGGCCTCTCTCTTCTTCCAACTTATTCATGTTGTCCCCCATGCTCCCACCTGAACCACTGTGTGTCACCCGGCTCCATCTTCTTGATGACCTTGTTGTAACTACAGGTGGGTCTGGTGTTAGGTGCCCTTGAAGCCACCTATTCTCCAGGCAGAGGCAGTCCAGTTCCCTCAACCTCTCTTCACAGGGCAAGTGCTCCAGCCACCAACCACGTTCATGGTCCTCTGCTGAACTTGCTCCCTGTCCTGGTTCCAGTTAGGACAGAGTTAATTTTCCTCCTAGTAGCTGGTAGGGTGCTATGTTTTGGATTAGGATGAGAAGAGCGCTGATAACATGCTGATGTTTTAATTGTTGCAGGGCAGTGCTTACACCAAGCCAAGGACTTTTCAGCTTCTCGCTCTGTCCTGCCAGCGAGCAGGCTGGGGGTGCAGCAGGAGCTGGGAGGGGACAGACCCAGGACAGCTGACCCAAACTGGCCAAAGGGGTATTCCATACCATCTGACGTCATGCTGAACAATATATAGGGGTGGCTGGCCGGGGTGGGGGGGCCGGCTGCTCGGGGATAGGCTGGGCATTGGTCAGCGGGTGGTGAGCAATTGCATTGTGCATCACTTGTTTCGTACACATTATTATTAGTAATACTATTATCATTACGAATATGAGCCAACAGTGTGCTCAGGTGGCCAAGAAGGCCAACAGCATCCTGGCTTGCATAAGAAGCAGTGTGACTAGCAGGTCTAGGGAGGTGATTGTCCCCCTGTACTCGACTCTGGTGAGGCCGCACCTCGAGTACTGTGTTCAGTTTTGGGCCCCTCGCTACAGGAAGGACATGGACGTGCTCGAGAGAGTCCAGAGAAGGGCAACGAAGCTGGTGAGGGGTCTGGAGAACAAGTCTTACGAGGAGCGGCTGAGGGAGCTGGGGTTGTTTAGCCTGGAGAAGAGGAAGCTCAGGGGAAACCTCATCGCTCTCTACAGGTACCTTAAAGGAGGCTGTAGAGAGGTGGGGGTTGGTCTATTCTCCCACGTGCCTGGTGACAGGACGAGGGGCAATGGGCTAAAGTTGCGCCAGGGGAGGTTTAGGTAGGATATTCAGAAGAACTTCTTTACTGAAAGGGTTGTTAGGCACTGGAATGGACTGCCCAGGGAAGTGGTTGAGTCACCATCCCTGGAGGTCTTTAAAAGACGTTTAGATGTAGCCCTTAGTGATATGGTTTAGTGGAGGTCCTGTTAGTGTTAGGACAGAGGTTGGACTAGATGATCTTGGAGGTCTCTTCCAACCTAGACGATTCTGTGATTCTGTGATTATTATTATTATTATTATTGTTATTATTATTTTCCTGTCTTAATAAACTGTCTTTATCTCAACTCACAGGCTTCACTTTCCCGTTTCTCTCCCCCAACCCAGAGAGGGAGGGGGGAGGGTGAGCGAACGGCTGTGTGGTGTTTAGCTGCCAGTTGGGTTAAACCACAACACTCCCATTCATTAGGTCTTTGCACCTGTCCATGTTGAATTTCAGTGGTTTCTGTTCCTATCAGCCGATTCCTTGCTTCAAGACTGTTAAAGCTACAGTTACTAAACTTCATATTGGCATGAAACATTAAAAGGAAGTATGAAACACGTGTTGTCAGGTTTTTTTGGTCACAAAACATTGAGAAATGGCTGTAGCACATTGCACACAACCAGAGCTGGTATGACGAAACGAGACAGCAGAAGAGTAACTAGCTCATAAAGATTAGAAATTCTGTGCCACACACAGAACAACTGTATCTACTCCATGACCTCAGCATCAAGATTTTCTTGGCACATCCACAATTCTTACCAGAAATGTTAGAATTAGAATCACTGAATGCTTTGGGTTGTTAGGGACCTTAAAGCTCATTCAGTTCCAACACCGTGCCATAGACAGAGACATCTCCCAGCCAACCAGGTTGCCCAGGGCCCCCATCCAGCCTGGCCTTGAACTCTTCCAGGGAGGGGCCGTCCACAACTTCTTTGGGCAACCTGTTACAGTGCCTCACCACTCTCATGGTGAAGAATTTGAAAGGAGCATTTTGATAAATGTGATCAATTTCACACACAGTGCAAAGTTCTTGAATAGATTAATCAATATTAATTTGCTTAAGAAATTCAGAAATGATCTTGAATAATAGATTCTTTACAACCATTCGTGAAATTAAGTAGTATTCTCTTCCTAACTGAATAGTGTAGATAAAAAGAGCAGTGGGAATTTTGATAGACGTATTTTGTAGTTCACAGTTGGATCCCATTCAGGCTACTTGTGAGAATTCATATGAGAGAAATTGTTTCCCCAGACATGAATAGTAAATACAGAATTATTTCAAAGAACTCAGTATTAATTAGTTTTAAAAGTGAAATGAGTATTCAGAGAAATAAATTATTTGCCCAAAACTTTGTTCCTTAAGATTTTTTACACAGTTAACTCCAATATTTCCATGTTTGGAAGAACAAGAAAACCAATGCTTTTCTGCTAGGGCTGATTCCAGCATGGCAGGCTATGTCAGATGTTCCCATCTTATACAGCTTCTGGGGACTCAGTAATCCTGATTCAGGAATCTTCCTTTTAAAGCTTCAGAGCAAAATATCTTAACAGCAGTTTTTGTAGGTTTTTGAAAGAGCAGAGACTGATTTGTAGATCACAGACTTAAAAGAACAAAACCATACTTTAATCAGGATTCATGTCACTCTGTAGTTACTGAGTGGTAATAAACACAGGAACCCTCTACACAACTTCTAAGGTAATTTTTCAGTACAGAGAAAAACTTAATAACTTTTTGAATCACAAGAAGCTTGTTGGGGCATTGGTCCAAAGTACCTTGTAGTGAGACAAACGAGTATACAGGTGGCTTAAGATTCAGCATTAATTTTGCAATATCAAGCAAAGAGGCAGAGCACTGCTGAATGGCAATGAATGAAGAGTCACGTGAAGGTTTTCAGACATAGTTTCTTTTCTAGGTTCCCTCTTTACAGGTAGAGCATGCATACACATATGGAACAAAAGGTCAAAAGATCAGTTTACATTAAGGATTGGAATTAAGGTCAGAGCTCAGGTTTCAGATTGAGAGAAAAGCAAAGAAGTCCAGTTGCAATAGGGCTGGAAAGAAGCTACCAAAAGAAAGCGTAGGCTGCAAAGAGAATTTGGCTTTTACACCATTTTTATCTGTGCGTTGGTTGAGGGGGACTTGTTTTAAACTCAACTTTTGTTTGGTTATGTTTATGACTGAAAGAAAATGAGTTTGTTTCTTCCCTGCGTTTTTAATTTTTGTAATGAAATTCCTCAGGGTAGATGTAATCCCACACTTTCTCTTGGTCATTCTGCATTTTAAATGTTATTAATATGCACTATGTTTAGAAGAATTAGATGTGGTTGAACTGGAGTAAATTCTAAAAGTAGCAACTGAGTAGTAAACTGGCAATGTTGCTAGATACGTTTCAGAATTTAAAAGTAATTTAAAATAAATTTAAATAAATTTCCAATTTCATAAAATTAATGTTCCATACTCTCTTCTTTCATTATTTTCCTCGTTCACTTATTTATAGAATGTTTTTTATTTAAATCATACATAAGGGTAGCAAGGTGGGACAATAGAGTAACAGTATTCATATTTTGTATTAGAATACTCCTGAGGTATATCTGAGCTGTTCAAGACTCACCAAATAAAGGATATTTTTTTCCCGTGTAGGAATTATACACAGGCTCATACATTTGTAGCAATCAGTGCAATAGGCTGAGAGGAACCTTACAAAATTCAGGAAAGTCAAATGAAAGTCCTTCAGCTGGGAAGGAAGCACCTCCAATGAGGGTGCAGGCTGGGGGCTGCCTGGCAGGGAAGCAGCTCTGAAGAATAACTATGGAAGTCTGTACGTGGAGATCTCTGATGCCAGGGCCCCTTCTTAATCCTGCTGGAACGAGGACTGAAAGGATCCCTAGTAGTTAAGAGAGTGAACATTAGTGGTGAAGATGATGAAAGTGGTAGGAGACAGCAAAGAGTTTTAGATACTTGATGAGAATATAAGATCTACACTGCTTGACTTCTTTCTGCGACAAAAACTGCCACTAATAAAGAAGTTAGGATAGCTGAAGAAAAAACCCTGTATCCCCTTCAGAGGCTGGAACTCCTACCAGAATTTTAACAGACAAAGCCACAAGATCCTATGCTTTATTGGACCAGGCAAGCAAGCAGACTGTTAACTCAAAATGTTCATTAAAAAGTGAAATGATTTCAGAAGGACATCTTCTGAGGTTGCTAGTCTTTCTGACAATTGTCAGAAAGGATTTTCTAACAACACCCTCCCGCAGCTGAGACAGCACGTGGTCTGTAAGTACTAAAGGAAGAAAGTCTGAAGGAGTGTCCTTTTAATAAAGAGGAGCCAGGGATTCATGAGGAGAAAGAAGGTACTAGAAAAGATGAGAATGGAGTGAAACCACAGGTAGTCTCAGATATGTTTGTCTTCTGCTTTGATTTGGGAGCCGCGTGTAGAGATGCAAAAAGAAACTCAAGGATTTGGTGAGTAGAATTTCCTGCTGTATGCATCCTCTGAATAGATTACTCAGACTAGCTCCCATCCCTTCTTTCTCAGAAAGCTTCATCTTCAAGCTCTACTCTGACCCCCCCCCCCCAAGGAGCTTTATCCTAGCTTTTGTCCACAATGTGTTTGTGCATCTAACACTAATGAATGCAAATCTGGAGTCTTGTATTGCTATTTGCAGTTACATATTTAGCTCTTAAAAGCTGCCACTCAAAAACTTATTCTTTTTCACTAATGGTATCACATACAAAGTTATACAATGTGGTACAGCAGAAGTCTTTTTTTCTCCTCATATTCCAGATGTTACTGTCAGCTCTTTGTTGATTTGAAAGCAGCTCCAGGGGCCATGACTGAATCTACCACAGTTAACCAGGAAAAGAAACAGGAGGCACAGTTTCCAAGATGTGAGGAGATAGGTCACAAGGAAGATGAAATTTTCAACCGCAAGCCCAGTTTCTCCTCCTTTTCCTTGACTCTTGTTGTCTGTTGTCCTGATTTCTCAGAAACTGACCTAGTTTTCAGTAATAATCATCAGTGATGTCATTCTGACTTAAGAGATCGCATACATATCACTGTTAGCTTCCCAAAATGACAGCTCTGTAACACCTAACTTCCACAGACAAGCTTGAGATTCTGAAATACAGCTAGGTCACAAGCCACAGCTGCAAAGGAAAACAAGATCTTCCTTAGATACCTTAGACATATGAAGATTTACAAGTATCTTGCTCTAAGTATAAAATAGAGAGCAAAGGCAGATTCAAACAAAAGCAGACTGATAAAAACCACTAGAAGCAGAATTGGACAAATTTCCTTCCTCCCAAAGTCATCATAGATGCACATGCCTAGATGTAACTTAAACATTCAAAAAAAAAAAAAAAAGAAAAATAAATCTATTAACAAAAAGTGTAAACATTAAGTGGTATGGATAATTGGTAATCAGACTTTGGAATCCGCTGCCCTGTAAGCACAACATAGAAAGGGTACACAACCATAAATCCCAAATAGCAAGCTAGATGGCTATCTTTGGGTTCAACATACTGATTTTCCTTTTATTTATTTTTATTTTTTTTTATTAATCCACTTATCTAAGTTATATAAGTGACTCCATAGAAACAGGCTTAGTGTCACTGCTGAAGTACTACTGAAATTAGGGTCCTACTTGCAAAGATTCTTTTCAGATTAAAAATCTATTTGAAGTTAGCTTGAATAAAATACATTAAATTACATAAAATAGTTTCTAAAACTCAAATTCCTTTCCCCTTCTCCATCCCAACAAACCCACTCTCACCCATACCTGAATGGTTGCATAAAAAAACTGACAGTAAAATGGGAGCCTGATTACTATGATACATAACATTTATCCTCCATTAAGCTTCTAGAGTAATTCTGAAGGATAGATTTCAGTTATTATTATTATTAACTTCTTCTGAATTATGTCCTAATACCATGTGCTACATTTCCTGGCTACATGACAAATGTTGTTTCTGAGTTATTTGTTTACAGCACTGGAAGCTTGCCATCAATACACCCCATTCCTCCAGGATGATGTAAAGTTGAAACATGAGCACTGTGCAGGGAATATATTGGATAGACTGCGAAAACCTGCACTAAAATGAAATTAATGTAAAATAAACATTGCTCTTTATCTATATTATCTTCCTAAAAATGTCACCCTTTTGTCTTTTCCATTCTATTTTATTAAATTTGGGTTATCATTTCTATTCATATTACCCTAAAGGAACTTGCAGAGCTAAAAGCTGAATGAATGAATTCTCTCTGGTATATTGGAACTGCTAGGCATATTTCACAAGGTCTATTAGGAGAAGGCACTCACCTATCATCTTCTCTTTTTCCTCAATTTTGTTTATATTGTCTTTCTTAAACTCACAATTCCGCCCCCCCGAAATGTCAGTGATTTACTTTGGAACAGTCCTTTCTTTTCCCTGAAGTTCTAGCTCTTCTGTGTTTTACTGTCTTGAGGGTCTCATTGGCAAGAGAGATCTATGGATTTTTTTTTTTCCTTTATTTTATTACAACTGCTAAATGATCAGATTCTGCTCTTGAGGGGAACAAACTAAAGTTATTCCCCCTGTTTTCCTTTTTCCTCACACAACCCTTCTAAAGAGTATCAGTTTCCCTCTAATGATCACAAATTTCAGTGCTGCTGAAAGAGACAGATTCAAACTGGAAAAAAGTTGTCTTTTTTTTTTTTTTAACCGTTTGTTCACAACAGCTTTACTTAACTTCCCCCTGCCATCACCTATTACCATTCCCAATATCCCAGGCCAAATAGAAAAGATTCATTCAATCTGAGGCAGGACAGAACTACTGAGACAGCCTACACTGACCTCCTGCATAACACAGACCACAAAACCTTGCATAACAATTTCTGCATCCCACCTGTGAGATTCTGTGTAAGGCACAGCGTATCTTCGATGAAGGGATCCAACCTTGACTCACACATTGTAAATACTGGAGGATTTGCCTCTTTCCTGACTGGTTATTTTAACTATTATTGGTATTGAAAGACAAGAGTAGACAATGAATGTGCATCTGTGGGGTCTGTAACTGACTTTTCCCATGGTCAAATGTGAAGTTTCTGAAGTTTGCAAACATTGTTTAATTTTATATCTACAAATAACTCTCATACAGAAAAGTGTGGCAGGGTGAGTCACCTATGAATGGCAAGTGTTTATTGGCAGCCCCATCTAGTTCTCATTAAGAATGATAATGCAGGCATACCAGTGAAAAAGTATAAAAATTATGTCCTACAACTGTCTAATTTATCTTGTATTGTGTCTACTAACACGACTATCAATGTCAGCACAGATCTTGTCTCATGATGGTCATTTAGCAAACAAATAATGTTCTTAAAAGGTGGGAGGCCAGAAGGACACAAACTGCTTGAATTAAAAAACTGAAATAAAATTATTCCTGTTAATAAAGTTTCAAAAGTCTTTAATTAGCAGTGGAAGAGAAGCTTACTTCAGTGGAAAAGTACTGTGGGAGATTAAAAAAAAAAAGAATGTATATGGAATAATGCCAAATATAGATAATTGCATGTTATTATGACCAGAAAAAAAAATAATAATAACAGAATCTGCCTGCCTGTTCAATTACAGAAAAGTCACATATACTATACTGCCAGCGGGATATTTCCATGATCCTAGGTTTTCTACCTTCTAGAAGGTATGGGGAAATATAAAGAAATAATGCATACAGTAAATTGGATTAATTTGTTTCCTTAGATGATCATAGAATCGTAGAACCACAAAATGGTTTGGGTTGGAAGGGACCTTAAAGATTGTTCAGTTCCAACTCCCCTGCCATGGGCAGGGACACCTCCCACCAGACCAGGATGCTCAACACCCATCCAGCCTGGCCTTGAACACTTCCAGGGATGGAGCAGCCACAGCTTCTCTAGGCAAACTGTGCCAGTGCCTCACCACCCTCATAGAATATTTAATCTAAATCTACCCCTTTTTAGTTTAAAACCATTACACCTTTGTTCTATTGCTACACTCCCTGACAAAGAGTCCCTCCCCAGCCTTCCTGTAGCCCCCTTTAGGTTCTGCCAAATTATTAAGTACCTTCACTGTACGTGGCTACTGTAATATATGTGCTGTTAGTATATATATATTTGGCCTGCTCTGGCACTAGCCAGAGTAATACAAATTATTCTTGCTAAACCAAAAATTGTGTCGGCCAGCCTAGTAGCTTTGATGACCCAGAACAACATATTTTCCAAGGATTTGATATACACAAACAGCATATTATTTGACATAAAGGGCCTCGAGAGGGGCAAACATTGTTTAAAGCCTTTGGCACATACGTGAATAATTTACTTTGATATTTGGTCTCTCTGATTTGTAGCATTATACTGTGGTCAAACCTAGCCATTTTAATGCATTCAATATTTCAAAGATTTTTTCTCCTTTTCTTAGCCCCCTATATATAAGCATAAACCTAACAAGTAAAAAACTATTTAACCAGTCAGCAGAGCATGGTAAAAATTAAGACAGATTCTTTGCATAGGCTAAAGTATTGCTCTATAAGCAGAACTACTCCTTTGGGACAGGAGAAGATATATCAACATATTGCATCTTTGTGGCATCTAACAGCAGTACTTACTCACCTAGATGGTCTACTGGCTTGATAATGAAGAGGACTCAGCAATATTGCTGGCTCTGCTAGTGACCTGTTCTGTGGTGCTGCCCAAGTCTAAGTTTGTGTCTTTTTTTCCTTCCCTGCAGAAGGACAAAAAAAAATACTTTCCATTAGGACATTCTGAAATCTACAGGTAAAAAAAAAAAAACCAAACAAAACACACTTACGTTTACTAAGAACAAATAGAAGCTCTGTGGGTACTGCATAAGCTCAGAGTACCAAAAGACTGTTTTACTGTCATAGACCTTGAAGTTTGAACAAGTATCTAAGAACAACTTAGTAAGGCAAGTGTGAGCATTCACAAACTGTAAAAGATTTCTCATTATAGGATAAATTAAAACTTACATGAATAAAAATCTCCTAATTACTTGGTCTCTAAAGCAATTCCTCTAAGTAAGAGGTAAACTCAGCACTGGCAACAGATGCCACCCGTTAAATACCAAATAGAGAAACTTCCTTCTAAATATAATATATTATATAATATTCCTTTAAGATATAATTACTTATTTTAACCGGTTATCAGGGTAGAAGAACTGATGTAATATTATGCAGCAAGCCATGTCTGACAACTCACGCATCATTTGAACAATTTTATACTTAAAGTTTACATTCATTTTCCCTGTTGATTCTGTGAGCCTTCAGCCTTACTAAGAGCTAGTAATGGTAAAACCCAGTGATCCCCCACACTAGCAGGTTTTGGCTGATAATGTGAAGCCACTAATTGCAAAAAGTGGGTTCGTTACTGCTTTATTTCTGCATTCCCTGTATATAGGGTTCCTTCTTCTTGACATAATTTTGCAAGTGCCAAACAACTGTCAAACACTAAAAAATGATACATAAGCATGTCAGATTTACTTGATGCCATTTCCAAGAACTCTAAAAAAAATAATATTGTTTAGGTACCAGATTCTTCTGAACACATGAAAACTTGGGAAAATACAGTTAACTGTAAGGAACTAATTAAAATTAAAGGAGTTACAATAGAGATGCTACAAATCGCTACGGGTTTGAAGCACAGGGCTTCACTGACCTTGAAGTAACGCTCTCTCTCAGACTTCGCAAGCACCCAGTCTATCATGTCGTTATTACACTACTTTGAACAGCACAGCTCGCTGCAAACACTTTTACTAGTTAATTCAGCTGGTCTGAAGTGAAAATAGAGGAAGAGACCTCTTCATCCTTATGCTCGTTAGTCAATGTGAATTTTACAGTATCGCAGGAGATACCAGGAAATCGTTTGCAACCACAAAGCATGAAAAGCTGTCATGTCTTTGAATAAACTAAAAGAGGGAAAAGTTCTCTTTGTCTTATCCTCCCATGAGCAGCTTCTAACAAAGAACAAACATAGAGGAAACCTCTGTTATCTGCTAGCCCCACTTTTTCACTTAGCTTCAAAACAAGAAACCCAAAGGTCCTGCTAGATAAAATGATGAAAAATGACACTGCTTTTGGAGTCAGCCGTTTTAAAAATTGGTCAAGTAACAAATTGCTCAATTAAGTGTAAGATTATAGACAAAGAGAAAATCATAAACATACAGAGAACTTCTAAAGAGATTGGTACTTTTGACTTCGGTGTCTCATTATAGTTCCTTTTCTCCTTCTGATTTGTTAGGCTCTTATGAGAAGTGCACTTGTCAGCTCAGTTCCTGCTTTCTATTTTGTTCAATATTCACAATGTTCTTCAACACATTTCCCTGTGCTTAGTGAAAAGAAGTTAGTCAGTTGAACCAACTCTGAGAGCTAAGTTCTTCACCTGAGCAGCTCTGCTATTTAATGATGTAAGGTATGAGGCAACCTGTATTTATGAAGCCAGGAAATTACCGACTCTTCTTACATAATAACTACTTATCAGTTAGACAAACTTACCCTTACTGGAAAATTGGCATCATTTAATAGAAATGAAACAGCAGGGGTCCTACATTTTATAGCAAATAAAGCAAAGAATCTACTCATTCTACTCTTAAAAATGTAGTCAAGTTGAAAAACAATGGCATCCTCATAATTATAAAAGTGAGAATTCTAAAGGAAAGCTTGATTACATTTTTAATTACATTTAATAGAAGTTTAATATAATAAAGAAAACAGGAAAAAGAAAATAGCATACTGCTGTATTTGCTGAATTCATTGTCTAAAAGAGAGATGCTACTACTAATAAAAAAACACTTTTTTTCCTGCTACTTAGTGATTTTAACTGATTGGCTACTTAATTCTAAACAGCTATAGTTGAATAGCAAACATCTTGCGTTAAATTCTTTTTTAAACTACGTTTATTTTTCTGGTCTAGAAGATTTTGCATTATGTTTTCTTTGCATTGAAAAAAAACAAACAAACAAAAACAACAAAAAAAACACACCAAACCAAAACCATAACAAAGTCAAGTCAATCCTGCAAATCTCATGGTTGAGAGAGGCATCTTCATCCTTGAAACAAATCCCTAGAGTAAAGATGAACAATACGAATAGGGCTGAATCTGGAATAAGTTCACTTTTGTTACACATACTTTAAAGCACACATAAATTACTAATATATTGATCAAAATTGTTCTGATAATGGCCTAGAAACTCTCCTGGCACCCATAGCAAAATCTTCAGAAAACGCTGTTCACTGCTTTTTAACACTTTACAACCCAAAGGGGGGAGGGGGAGCATTAACAGTCATGAAAGGAATTTAAGACTCTTGAGACATTTGCACCCACCACTAAGAAACACCTCTCGCAAATTTGGAAGGAACTTATGCTTCACAAAATTCAAAGCTATTTTCTGCAATATTTGGAAATTCATGACTTCTCTGGTTAATGACTGAAATTATCCAGAATAATACAACTTGCCTTTCTTCAAATTAACCAAAACCCAAGCATGGAAAATGTTCTCTCTTCCATCAGTGGCATTTTGGATATAAGAAACAACAGTAAATCAGCACTTGTGTGTGATTTGAGACGATTAAATACCAACTAAGAACAAAATTCTGTAAGATGCACTAACTCCAGGTGCTGCCGTTTTTATGACACGTTGTTCCTGTGGTCAGGTTTTAAATATTTCTCTTCCATTTTTTGCAAGGGCGAAATTTTTTCCAAAGTAGACCATCATCATCCCCCAGAGTAAGAAGCAATAGCAGCATCTTAGCACGTTCACAACAGAGCCTTTTCCCAGTAACAAATATCTGTAGAGATACTGTGTGGCTCTATTTGATGATGATCATTTTACTAAGAATGAATACAAGAGTGACAGGACAGATGCAATTATTCATTAGATAATATGGATCACACGAGGTGTACACAGACAACAGCTAGCAAAAAACAGTATTTGCACCAATAGTAGCCCTCAGCTCAAATTTGCAGCTCATAAAATTAGGTAGCTAGGGTTTTGTTGTTGTTAAACTTTTCCTAATCTCATTCCTTAATATGGGAAAAGTGACCTTCAAATCCTTTCCATTGATGCCTGTAACTTCTGTGACATGCCTGATCCACAGGATGTTATACCTTAACGTACTCTGAATATGTCAGTTAACTTCCACTAAATACACCTTCAAATGTTTTATCTTATTCCTTTTTACTTGATTCACATTTTTATGTTACCTTTAATAAACCTGCTTCCCAGTAACACCGAATGTGTAAGCTTCATTTTTTCAAAACTTGACAATGAGAAACCAAAGCTTATTTTTCTTCTCTGAGACTCTTTTTCCTTTCATGAATCTTCTTTGCCTCTCTGTTTATCTTTACTTTATTCAGTTTCTCCCTGATCAACAGATGGTTCCTCAGAATTATCTCTGGCTCTTAGTCTGCAATTAGACTGAGAACTTTACTAACGTACTGGCATAACTACAGTACATGCCACTGTGAGTTCTGCTATTGCGTAGCACTGGTATACGACTAAGTACCTTAAGCAAATACCTACCATTAAGCAAACATGAAGGCACAACTGATTAACTGATAGGTAAATACTTAGCCAATATAAATTAATCTGTAAGAAACTGACTTTCAGTACCTTCTGGATCATGTCAATAAACCACAAGCATGTTAACTCAGAAGTAATATATAATCTTGTTATCTACATTTCATTGATTCACGTCCACAGATTGCATTGAAGGTAACAGTTATAAAAATTCAGCGTTAGAATGCAGTACAGAGTGAAAAACCTAAACTTCTAAAAGAAGCAACCACAGACAAAAACAAACAACAATCCACACCCCAAAACTTGTGCAGTCAGTTATCTGTATAACATAAGCAAACACACAATGCTTGAGGCAGGAATAAAAGGTGAGGGAATGTTACTGAATTACGATGGTCAAGCAGCTGAGTAGTTACCAGCACAGTTATGACTTATTTTTTTCCCCACAACACCAAATGGCCATACCTATTTAGGATATAATGCAGATCTCATAATGGCACCACTTCTGAAAATGGGACAAAATCTTTTAAGTTACCCGTTCCTCACAGACAACCCTCTGGATTCTGCTCATGGTTTTTTGTTAATGTACTGTCTCCCCTAAAACTTGAGAGCACCACAAATTGCAGAACGCACAGCAATCTGCCCTGGAATACAGAGCTCCTTTACACACCAGCTCATCATGACGAGCATTTGGTATCTCCAGTTCGCTTGCAAACTTAGTTTTAATCAATGCAAATGAAAAGTTATAAAACTGCCAGCACTGGATGCTTTTCAAAAATGAAAAGAACCTTCAAGATTTACTTCTGAAATTTAAACAACATGCAAACAAACAGCAAAAAAATCCTACTCTGTATCACATGTATCACATATATTCCGTAGCATGTCATCTAGATTTCTGCAGTTCAATTAAAAATTCAGAAGTAATAAAAATTTACTATTTTTATATCCTTTTGTAGAAAAAGGATGAATCCAGTTATGATTGTCAGTTTAAGCGGCTCTTAAAATGCCTGCAAATTCTCAAAATCATCAAATCAGTGACATGTAACTACAAAAAATTAGCTTTACAAGTTAGAACAAGTAAATATGATAAAGTTCTAACATAAAATATGTACCTGGACAGAAAGGTACATGCACATGTGAATACAGTAAGAGGGAAAGGGAGAGACAGTATACAGCCAAGAATAAATGATCCATGCATGTTGATTAGCTCTTCTCCAATTAACCTTTCATTAACACGTTCTTCCTCAACAAGCAAACTGCATCTGTTAAGAATTTCTGAATGTTAAAAAATGAGTGTTGTGAATGTTAAAAAAGAAGAGAAGAAAAAATATTTTCTAGAGAACTATCAGACATTTTCTTCAATGGATATTCTCTAATCTATGTCTTTGTTTAAAAACATTAATATAAAATCATTATTAACATAAGTACTGGCGATATACATTCCATTAGTCTGTAAAACTTGATAAACTATTGATAGTTCAACTGTCATCAGCATTTTCTTGACTGCTTTATGATACAATTAGATCGAGTAGGCTGAACTTTAATTCTGGTTTTGTAATAATGCCCCTGGAGAACGTGATATGGCTCTCAAATCACTGCAGCAATGCAGATAAAAAAATTAGAACATGTTTTACTGTGAAAGAGCATAAACAAATCATTTTCACTTCACACTACTAGCACTCATTACATTTTATGTAGGTACTCTATCTTTAAATATTTCACTGGTAGAAAACAGGGATGAGCAGTAAGTTGTCTGAAATTACTATCTATGTTTGAACTTACGTAATTGACAGTCTAAGGACTGTGTGCATGCTAATGACAAACCTATCTCTGTACAGTCTTTATGATGGGAGCTGTAAGCATCTTTCATTTCCACAGTTCTGAAAATTAGCACTGTTAAATATTCCCGAGAGAAAGTGTCACACACTTGCCATTGCACAAACATGCTACTCTTTTTATTTTGGGGGAAGGGAAAGGGTTAGAATAATTTAGTAGAAAATAAACCTAGGTGAGTAACAGCAGGTTGATTTACGTGTTAAATTACTAACTCTTATCTTGTAAAAGCTAGTATGAGCTTTAACTCAAAAAAAAAAAAAAAGTAATATGTTTAGGAACCAGATTATCAGAATGTACACAACAGTAATGACAGAATGCCTGTAGGGTTTAACTAAAATTGCATTGAAAACCATAGTCATGGTCTTAACAGTGAAAAGAAAACCTGATAGCTGATGAAGTAACACCTATTATATGTTATTAGTGTAACAGTCGTACTCAAGAATTCCATGCTGCCAATCATACTCTGAGAGAGTCCCAGACTGCTAAATTCAAGCTGTATGTCAAAAATAAAACGAATGGGCAGAAGGAAGGAGCTATTACCCTTATTTTAGTGATTGAGAACCGATGCATAGAACATTAGTGCAGTCTAGAGTTAACACTTACATTTCATATATTGTATCTCTAAAATTTTTTTGCTCTTGAGGACATTTCCACAAATAACTCTACATGATCAGCACAAATGGACACTTCATTTGCATTTTCAGATGGCTTAAGTTTCATGTGCATCCCTGTGCCGGTATTTCCTATTTTCTGCATCTAGACTTTTCATAAAAAATTCCAAATAACAATCGAAACTATAAACCAAGAAAAAAAAAGTACATTCTTCTTTCTTCAATTGTAGGTAAGACACTGAAGAGCAAAACTCCATTCAAAAATACCACTGGAACTGTTAAGTGGGTGGGGACAGAAGGATTATTTAAGTAAAAATAATGTGAGACAACTATTTATAAATGCAGTGCCCCCAAAGTGCCTCTTCTCAATTTTAAAATTTAATTAAGAGTTTGAATCTTATCAAAAAAGTTTTTCTGTGCAGAAAAAGTTGCACTAATAGATCAGAAGCATATGTTCTTTTTCTTTTCAACATTACTTTTCAGTGCAGTATTATAGAACACTTCATAAATTTGTATTAGAAATTCAGAAGTTCTTTGGAGGCACTCAAGGCCAATTATTAGTAATAATCTAAAACACTCAAATACTGTGCATACATGAAAGCTTTTGACAGCAACAGAAATCAGGTTACAAAATCAAAAATCTTTATAATTTCAGCCCATGCTTTCCATCCCCCTTCTCACTTGTATCTCTCTATCTGATCCCAGGTTCTTCAATCAATGTTTGCGCTCAGGAGTTTTTGTTTTGTTTTTGTAATAAATTATCACCGACATCAAAATTGAAGTAATTATAAAGTACACTACCAAGCTGCAATGAAAAGAAGCAATCATGATATTGCTAGTTTCTCACTGTATTTTGTGTTTTAATCATTAGCATTCACATGCAAGATCTTCATGTTCACACAATACCCAAAATAGCATTTTCACTCTGAAAGCTTAGTCTTGCACTGCATCTTTACTTCTCTTGGTTCCAACAGTTGGCTTCCTCACTAACTGGTTAATAATACTTCATAGATAATAAGATCATCTCTAACAGAAATGATGCTCTAGCTCTTCCCTCTTTGATCTCCACTCATACAAACAAACAAACAAAAAAATCAAACTAGATGCATCCCTTATTAACACCAACAACAAAATAAAATCTGAGCAGTTATTTGTTAGCAAATCCACATTCTTGTATTTGGTCAGAACACGTGTGTATACCTCCTCTACTCACTGTAGGATAAAATGGCAATCAGATTACTTGTATTTCTTTTCTTTTTTTTTTTTTCTACTATGTCTTTCTTCATTAGTAAGATGACAGTGCTGACAGTGGTATGATTTTGCTGAAGTATCTTTGTACAGTTATAATGAAAGTATCCTTTGTGCTTGAAGGACTTCCTAAAGAACAAAGTACCCGTGGAGAAAATGATAGCCCTGCAGACTCAGTGGATGTAAAATACAGTCTATCCTCAAATAGAGGGTGTTAAGATGGACTTGACACAACCTTGCAAAGTAGGTTTGGGCGAGTATGGAGAAACTCTTCAAAAGACTTGGGGACCAGTCTTATGAGCTTAAAAATCTCCTGCCCCTTTACTGAAGGTCACAGTGATTCTCTTTACAGAGAAGAGCAAGGGAATAGCGTACACAGAAGCACAAGGGTTGGTCCAAGAAAACTAAAAGAGTACAAGGTGTAAATATTGTGGGAAGTAGTTTAGTAGTAGAGCATATTTTGAAAGTATGAGGTTTGAAAACATAGATATCCTACTTATCTCAGGATAAAGACAGAAAAGACCATCAGGTGAATATTTGAGTTGAAAGAGAGACAGGTCTGAGAGAAAAAAAAAGATGACTGAGGTTGAAAAGACTTGCTAATTCCTGTTGTTTGACCAGACCAGTAAGTCTTATATTCCTACCACTTTATATCATTAATGCATTCTCCAAATGAAGTAACAGGACTGCCTCCTGTATGATTAGAAAGTAAGAAATACAGGAAATGACTCAGAACTATTAGTATTAACTTTAAATTGTGCAACTCCAACCTTGGGACCTGTGTTCTGTTCAAACAATGTTTTACTTTTTCCTTAAAATAAAGGAAACAAAAAAAAAACACAACTTGCAAGTGTTTGTTTTTGTTTGTTGTTTTTTTTTTTTGAGAGAGAGAGATGTAAGGGTGAAAGAGCTCAGAGTACCTAGTTGTGTAAATATTCCACTACCCTGGCAGATTCTACATCATCTTTTACTCAGAGAAGCTCACTTCAAGCATATCTTAAGCTTTATTGACTCACATAGCTCATTGCTTCTGTACTTAGCTCTGGACTTGTTTGCTATGAAGGAATGCAATAAGCTTTTTGGAAAAGCAGCTGGTTTTGTACACTGTTTTTTTAAGTCAGTATAAATAAAAAAAAAACAAAAACAACTTTTTGATAAGAAACCTGAAGACTACTTCCCAAACAGCTCCCAGCATTGTATCAATGCCATCTGTCCTGGATTCAGATTTTCTCCTTCACCAAATTCAACTGTTTAGGTCAATTCCCTTTTCCTCAGGCAATCTTCCAGATGCCTAATTCATCTTGTGTCTGTCTTTCTTATCAAAAGCTAAGAAAAGGTACAAAGTTTCATGAAAATATTGACTGAAATTCCTTTGTTAGTATATACATCAGTTGGCTTCAAGAGGTTATTTTTCACAATATGTTTATGCAAAGGTATTAAAAAACAGTGACTTTCTATAACAAGGATCACACAATTTACTTGCAAATCTACCAGAAAGTACTAAAAATAAAACCGTTTTATAAGACAGCAGTATCACATCAATGCTACAGCTTTCACTGTGAAAGAAAGAGAGATTTCAGCAAGCTTCTGGACTGTTTTACCACTATATAATTGCAGCCCACAGCTTCCATCTCATTCTATTGTAAATTTACAAGTCTAGATATACATACACTATCCTACCTCATCTGGCAAATATAGACAGTATTGTCTACAGGTACTAAAACTGCAAATGTCCTGGAAATCTAGAAAATGTATTTGAACAAACTGTTACTGATATCTGCAAAAAAATAAAAACATAAAAGAAAATGTTGAGAATCAAACCTACCACAACGTCAACTAGAGTTTCTCCCTCCTCCTGCCTGCTGTTCTCCTAGCAACCCTTCATTTTCAGGGTGCTGAAATGGAACATACATTGGTTGCATGTAAGTTGTTTTCCCTTTTCTTCATGGAATTATCTAACAACAATGGCTAATGATAATAAAACTAATTAAAACTTAAGTTGTATACTCTAAGGACATCGCCACATTAAAACAATGGAATAGAAATGAATGCCTGATTGCAAATTGTTTGTTTACAGTGCAGCTAATCATGCTGTAGAGCTAGGATAAGAAGGGTCTACACAATCCTCTTATGCGACAAAGTAAGTCCCAGAGCAAAGGTAGCTGAGTCCTATGAGTTCTTGATGACATCGAAGAAGTCTGAAACCAGCAATATTTTGGCTTGACTGAAACAAAATTGAATCAGTTTTGAAGCCACACTACCCAAGTTGCAGTAGGCAAAGACAGGGACTGGGAGAATTAAGACCAGGTTTGAGACCTGGGAGCGTGGGAGATAGCTTCCTGACGCAGCTGGTCAGTGAACCTACCAGGGGTGGTGCCCCGCTAGACCTTCTCTTCACAAACAGAGAAGGACTGGTGGGAGATGTGGTGGTCGGAAGCTGTCTGGGGCAGAGTGACCACGAAATGGTAGAGTTCTCTATTCTTGGCGAGGCCAGGAAGGGGACCAGTAAAACTGCTGTATTGGACTTCCGGAGGGCTGACTTTGAGCTGCTCAGGACGCTGGTTGGCCGAGTCCCTTGGGAGGCGGTTCTGAAGGGCAGAGGAGTCCAGGAAGGCTGGGCGCTCCTCAAGAAGGAAATCGTGATGGCACAGGAGCGGTCCGTCCCCACGTGCCCAAAGACGAGCTGGCGTGGAAGAAGACCGGCCTGGCTCAACAGAGAGTTGTGGCTTGTGCTTAGCAGAAAAAAGAGGGTTTATAATCTTTGGAAAAGAGGGCGGGCCACTGAGGAGGACTACAAGGATGTAGCGAGGCTGTGCAGGGAGAAAATTAGAAAGGCCAAAGCTCATCTGGAGCTCAATCTGGCTACTGCCGTTAAAGACAACAAAAAATCCTTTTACAAATATATCAACGCGAAACGGAGGACTAAGGAGAATCTCCATCCTTTACTGGATGTGAGGGGAAACCTAGTTACTAAGGATGAGGAAAAGGCTGAGGTGCTTAAAGCCTCCTTTGCCTCAGTCTTTAGCGGCAATACCGGTTGTTCTCTGGATACCCAGTGCCCTGAGCTGGTGGAAGGGGATGGGGAGCAGGATGTGGCCTTCGCTATCCATGAGGAAATGGTTGGTGACCTGCTACGGAGCTTGGATGTGCGCAAGTCGATGGGGCCGGATGGGATGCACCCGAGGGTACTGAAAGAACTGGCGGAGGAGCTGGCCGAGCCGCTTTCCATCATTTATCGGCAGTCCTGGCTATCGGGGGAGGTCCCGGTTGACTGGCGGCTAGCCAATGTGACGCCCATCTATAAGAAGGGCTGCAGGGCAGACCCGGGGAACTATAGGCCTGTCAGTTTGACCTCAGTGCCAGGGAAGCTCATGGAGCAGATTATCTTGAGGGTCATCACGCGGCACTTGCAGGGCAAGCAGGCAATCAGGCCCAGTCAGCACGGGTTTATGAAAGGCAGGTCCTGCTTGACGAACCTGATCTCCTTCTATGACCAAGTGACGCGCTTGGTGGATGAGGGAAAGGCTGTGGATGTGGTCTACCTTGACCTCAGTAAGGCTTTTGACACCGTTTCCCACAACATTCTCCTCAAGAAACTGGCTGCTCGGGGCTTGGACGTACTCTTCGCTGGGTTAGAAACTGGCTGGATAGCCGGGCCCAGAGAGTTGTGGTGAATGGACTCAAATCTGGTTGGAGGCCGGTCACTAGTGGTGTCCCCCAGGGCTCGGTACTGGGGCCGGTCCTCTTTAATATCTTTATCAATGATCTGGATGAGGGCGTCCAGTGCACCCTCAGTAAGTTTGCAGATGACACCAAGTTAAGTGCATGTGTCGATCTGCTCGAGGGCAGGAAGGCTCTGCAGGAGGATCTCGATAGGCTGGACCGATGGGCTGAGGTCAACTGTATGAAGTTCAACAAGGCCAAGTGCCGGGTCCTGCACCTGGGGCGCAACAACCCCAAGCAGAGCTACAGGCTGGGAGATGAGTGGCTGGAAAGCTGCCTGGCCGAGAAGGACCTGGGAGTATTGGTTGATAGGCAGCTGAATATGAGCCAGCAGTGTGCTCAGGTGGCCAAGAAGGCCAACAGCATCCTGGCCTGTATAAGAAGCAGTGTGGCCAGCAGGTCTAGGGAAGTGATTGTGCCTCTGTACTCGGCTCTGGTGAGGCCGCACCTTGACTACTGTGTTCAGTTTTGGGCCCCTCGCTACAGGAAGGACATGGACGTGCTCGAGCGAGTCCAGAGAAGGGCGACCAAGCTGGTGAGGGGTCTGGAGAACAAGTCTTATGAGGAGCGGCTGAGGGACCTGGGCTTGTTCAGCCTGGAGAAGAGGAGGCTCAGGGGCGACCTTATTGCTCTCTACAGTTACCTGAAAGGAGGCTGTAGAGAGGTGGGGGTTGGTCTGTTCTCCCACGTGCATGGTGACAGGACGAGGGGGAATGGGCGAAAGTTGCGACAGGGGAGTTTTAGGTTGGATGTTAGGAAGTACTTCTTTACCGAAAGGGTTATTAAGCATTGGAACGGGCTGCCCAGGGAGGTGGTGGAGTCACCACTCCTGGAGGTCTTTAAAAGACGTTTAGATGTAGCCCTTAGTGATATGGTTTAGTGGAGTACTTAGTGTTAGGTTGGAGGTTGGACTCGATGATCTTGAGGTCTCTTCCAACCTAGAAATCTGTGATACTGTGAGACCATCCAGGGACACTAAGTGTGTTCAAGTCCACGGGACCTGATGAGGTGCATCCACTAGTCCTGAGGGAACAGGCAGATGAAGTTGCTCAGCCACTGTCCATCGTATTTGAGAAGTCACAACAGTCTGGTGAAGTTCCCAGTGACCGAAAGAGAGGAAACAACCCCAATTTTTAAAAAGGGAAGACTCAGGGGACTACAGGCCAGTTACTCTCACATCTGTGCTCAGCAAGAACATGGAGAAGATCTCCTGGAAACTATACTAAGGCACATGGAAAATAAGGAGGTGACTGCTGACAGACAACATGGCTTCACTAAGGGCAAAAATCATGCCTGACAAATTTTGGCCTTCTACAATGTAGTTACAGAGTTGGTGGACAGGGGAAGAACAACTGATGTCACTGCCCTGAGGACCTGTGGGTGTTGGTGGATGACAAACTCAGGATGAGCTAGCAAGGGGCACCTGCAGCCCAGAAAGCCAACTGTGTCCTAGGCAGCATCAAACACAGCGTGGCCAGTGGGGTGAGGGAGGGGATTCTCCCTCTCTACTCTGCTCTCTTAAAACCCCACCTGGAGTCCTGCATTCACCTCTGGGGCCCCCAGCACAAGAAGGACATGGATGTATTAGAACAAGACCACAGATGGGCACAAAGATGATCAAGTCTGGAGCACTTCTCCTGTGAAGACAGGCTGAGGGAGTTGGGGTTGTTCAGCCTGGAGAAGAGAAGGCTTCGGGGAAACCTTAGAGCAGCCTTTCAGTACCTAAAGAGGCCTACAGGAAAGCCGGGGAGGGACTCTTTGTCAGGGAGTGTTGCGATAGGTCAAAGAATAACTAAAAGTGGGGAGATTTAGATTAAACGTAAGGAAGAAGTTCTTTACTCAGAGGGTGGTGAGGCACTGGCACAGGCTGCCCGGAGATCCTGTGGCTGCCCCATCCCTGGGGGTGTTCAAGGCCAGGCTGGATGGGGCTTTGGGCAACCTGGGCTGGTGGGAGGTGTCCCTGCCCGTGACAGGGGGAAGTTGGAATTAGATGATCTTTAAGGTCCCTTCCAACACAAACCATTCTAAGATTCTAAGAACACTATTGTGCAACACTATAAAACTGCAGACAGATCTGAAAGAACTTTTAAGTTACCTTGACCCTCCCCCCAAAAAGAGGTATGATCATAGGCCTGATGCAAATCTTCCTAGACATTAAAGACATCATCTTTTTAATCACTGTCTGAGGCAGAGATCAATTTCTGGATGACCCTGACCTTAAGAAGGATGGTTCTTTGATCTAGTATTACAATTCTCGGATTCAAACTTCCTGAGACTTACTTTTTATGCATTCTAGGGGCCTGGATGCTTATGCTCCGCATAAAAATGCTCTTTTAATGTGGAAGAAATCCGCATCTGATGATTCCAAGTATTTCATAAGAATATAAGAACGAGATTGCAAAGGATCAAAGGTCTAGTTAACCTGACTTGCTTTCTTCATAGGACCAGATGCTATAGGTGATAAAATAACCTTAGCTCTGGCATTTGATATCTTTGCAAACACAGAATTACAGAATGGCTCAGGTTGAAAGGGACCTTTGGATGTCCAAGTTTCTTGCAACTTGGACATTGTGAGACTACCGCTTTGCTGGACTAGCCTAAATTTCAGAATGGAAGTAAAGAATGGCATCACCCCTAATGAAAAGACTATTACCCTTGTCATTCATACTTATCCTACAGAAAAATATTTCTGACTATGTGATAGTCATACCAAATTGATACTATGTGATAGTCATACCAAATTCATGCAAGCAATATCCAGCGACAGGACTAAGTGCAGTAAGGAACCTTGTGAAATTCAGCAAAGACAAATGCAAAGTCTAGCAGCTAGGAAGGTAGAAACCATTGTAACAGACAACACCACAGGCTGGGGATTGTCTGGCAGCACAGCAACTCTGCTGAAAAGGACGTGGGAATGTGGCAGACAGCAAGCTGCGTGCCAGTGTGCTATGGCACCAACGAAGGCCACAGTTCTCCTGGGCTTTATGAACCACAGCAGAGACAGCAGATTCAGAAAACTGATTATCCCCCTTTACTTTTCTCCTGCTAGACATCATCTAGATACTGTGGTACAGTTTTGGGCCACCCAATACAGGAAAGGCTTGATAAACTAAAGGGAGTTCAGCAGAGAACCATCAAGTCCTAAAGCACTTGCCCTGCGAGGAGAGGCTGATGAAACTGGGTTGCTTCTACCTGGAGAAGAAGTGGCTTCAGGGACACCTAACAGCAGACACCCCCCTGCCCTGGACCTACAGTGAGGTCATCAAGAAGATGGAGCCAGGTGCTACACAGTGGTGCAGGTGGGAGGATGAGAGACGACATCAGTAAGTTGGAATAAGAAAGGTTCAGCCTGGCTAAAGGGAAACCATTTTTTCCCCATGCAATCAGCCCAGCAGTGGATCAGGTTGCCCAGAAAGGTTGTGCTGTCTCTATTCCGGGAGGCTTCCACAAAATTTGACTGGAGAGAGCCCTGAGCAACCTGGTCTGACCCACAGCTGACCCTGCTTGGATGGTCTGAGCTTTCCTGACATCCCTGCTAACCTGAAGGATCTTATGATCCTCTATGTACACTTAGACTTGAACGCGTGGCATTCCAAAATACACACAAGGCATGGTCATAAACTGGAGTGAGCAAAGGGCACAAATAAACATAACTGGGAAGCAAGTAAAAAAGGGAACAACCCTATATCAAAAATACTTACTACACTATTCAGCTGCCAATGCAGTCCTGTTTCTAATGCTGACCCCAAGACATCCATATGGCATTTTTTGTTGTTGTTTTTCTTTTTAAACAAAAACCTAAATCCAACTGGGCTTAGAACTGCAATAGGCATTTCACAATCTCTCTCACAAATTTTGAAATAAATTATTAGTAAAACTTGAAGTCTTACAGTCTCAATCTCTAAGATAGCAAGATCCACTATCCTAGGGACATGTAACGGCTCAATGCTGAGCACCTACATAAACTCTCAAATATAAGCCATGCCAGTTGTTCCACAGAAATCACAGTGGTTATTGTTCAGCACATGCCTGTACTTGACAGGACTAGTGGAATCTGTGTCTGGCCTTTGCCACAGAAAGGCATATGGCCATAGCTCTCTTTTTCCTTTTAAAGGACTAGTCATAATCTAGGGAGCCCAAGCAATAGGCATATAAAAATTACAGTATCTCCTAGATAAGGAGTACTCAAATTTCAACTTCAATCAATTTGCAGGTGAGTTGCTCGGATAAGCAGTTTGTTCTAAGGTTTTATTTCTCCAGTCAGCCAGTCTGGTGATAGTATTTGGTGCTAAAGCAGTATTTTCACCAAGGCAGAATGGTGCTTCCCCGTGTCTTCTGTTCGGTTCAGCCTTTTTGGTGTATTTGATGCCCTCACAGCACCTGCACTGACCACTGCCTCTCCCTCCTGAGTCTGAGCACCACACACAAAGAGCATTAAGAACACTCCAGTTATGGTTTAGCTCGTAGTTGTTTGTTGTACTTCTGATATCATAGCTAGCTCCAATGACCGCACTTTCCCCAAAATATTTAAAAAAGCACAAGTTTTTAACTGCATGCTTTACTTATAGCTCAATGACTGAGTGATAAATAAAAAAAAAAAGTGAATGAAACCAAGACTACTGCTATTTCACTTAAACACTTGAAGACTGTGCATGCTATCACATCAATGTCAATGAGAAGTTACCGCATTTCCGTAGATGATGACGGCTCGTTGCTTTTGGTAAAATAAAGTCTATGCCGATTTTTGGTACCTTAGCAACTTAAAAAAAAGCAACCTTATTTGATATCATGCTCAATACATGAAATGTAGATCAGACTGTAATAAATATATATTCTAAGATAAAGTGTACTTTAAGATATGAAAATACATTAAGGCAAATGTATTTGTCAGAGCAGTTTAACAGATTATTTTACTTAAATCTGATCATTCCTGTGATACTTGTATAAAAATCAGTTTTATGGGTACCAAAAAATACAACATATACTGAAGAACAGTCTGCTTCTGTAATTTGCCTCTAAGTGCACTGTTTTGACAAATACATTGTAACAGACTCCTAAAATGCACACATTCAGGTCACTGATCTCCTGAAAGAGAATATGCAGCACATTATATAACAGTAAGACCTCTGTTTGAGGGACAGTAACGATGAGCTTATATAACAAGTATGCTTTGAGAAACCTACATGCTGATTTACCTTATTCAGTATCCTAAGTATAACTGTAAACAATCTTTTAGCATATTTATATCAGCACATTTACAAGCATTTGTTAATTGACTGCAATGCTCTATAAAGATCTCAGTGAATCTATACTAGTCTAGAGGTTGCTTATGAATTTAGCTGCTAGTAAAAGGATCCAAAATTTTTGCCAATGAAATGAAATGTGGCATTTCTTCTAGTTACTATTAAAGATACATTGTAAATGTATATTCTAAAACTTGTATTTGCCTATGGCTTTTCAACTACTGCAACTCTGCAGAGTCATATGAGCTACCAAGGCTCTGATTATGTTAGGAAAAGAATGACAAAATTATATATAATCTGTTGTGTAGGAGGGGTTTTCTGGAACTCTGGAGGTTTGTTTTTTTTTTTTTTTTCTTTTGGCAAAATTTTATTTTTTTCCTTCCCAGCTGATGGAGAGAAAGTGTGATCACTGGTGGCAAAACTCCTGGTCTGTGTAAAACAGCCTTCACACCTGTTGTTTTCTAGTCACATTCACAAACACTGGGTTTCAAATGTGTAGTCTTTACTTACTTTGAACTTGATCAGGTCTTCATCCAGCTGCTACATGTGATGACTCAGGCCAGATAGTTGCAACAGTAACTCATGTTTAGGAAAACAAATTTACAATGCTTTCCGGATGGAAGCACACATGTAGAAGAAGCTGTGATTAATTGGAAACACTGCATCACACTGAATCTAAGATTCTATGCAACCAAGATACACCATACATGTTAATCCTCACAAAAAATCTCATTCAATACATGGGTAAAAATATAACTTCAAACCCTCTTCCATCCCCCAACCACTTCACTGATTGTCAAACACAAAATATACTGCTCAAACACCACAGAGCCCTAAACACCTAAAACCTGTGTTCGGCGAGCATTCACAAAAGTGGAGACTGCAAGAAAAGAACCTTAAATTCAAAAAATCCCCCCTCAAAGTTCTGTTTCAACACATTCTCACCTTCTGAAATACATATAAATATTCCCATAAAACATAGCAGCCACCTTGCCAAGACCTGGCTTTGAGTCCCTGCAATCATGCATTTGGATCAAGGACAGAGAGTTCAAGAGAGAATTATGGTTTACACTTCTAGCAGGAGAGTGTCACACAGTATTGTTTTCTTACCAGCAATCACAATCTCCATCTCCATTATTCAGTCAAGTGTTGTGTTTTGCAGGAATACACAACTACTGCATCATCTCTGCAAATGATTTGAAAGCAGCTCCTTCTAAGAGTGTAACGATGTTTTACAAGCAAACCCCAAAACACATTAAGCAGAAACTTCCTCATTTAATTTCCATCCCCGTCCTCCATTCACAGAACTAACATTCATTCCACAGTCCTTCCAATTCTCTGCAAGCTCAAAGTGAGAAAAAAATCACAAATCTTCCAGAATCTAAGATTTTTGTGTCACCTAAGCGCTGTTGCTTTGTGTGTGTGTTTTTCTCAGCAGAAAGCAATTGCCTTTTTTTCTGTGATTTTCTAACTATAAATGGGTGATTCACAAGATCTATGGTAGCACTCTTTCTATTAAAAAACAAACAAAACAAAACAAAAACTTGTATTGTACTGGTAATTACACAGGCTTTATCTTCCTACAGTTACCATATTTTGCTGGTCATCCACTGTATGCTGAGCATGTAAACTGCCCACAGAACACTACTGCGGTGCATTTAACCTGAAAGGAATTCTTCAATATGCAGTATCCTTCATTTACTAGCACTGCCTCCCTTCATTTTGCTTTCTTCCTCACTTTAAAGAATAAAAAATCGAGACTTGCTGTTTACATGAAGATGGAGTCACACTTAAATACAGTGTTTGGTTCATGACTGTTACTTAGAGATAACTAAGGTCTTTATCTTGCAATAGTCCTAAGCTTTCTCTAAGATACTTTGTTCAAATTTAAAATGGGCGAAGAAGCAGGAAATTAATCTCAGTTGGATTCCAGTAGGGCAACTGAGACTAGTTTATAGTTCTACAGAACTTATCATAACTATGTTTGTAGTAACAATCACCCATGAGACCTTCATGAAGCAATGCCAACAGAAAGTTTTACCTCTACCTAGATACCGATGCCCATAATTTCAGCTTCTGATGCAAATTATGCTGCATATACACAGGTTGCAGATTAAGAAGATTCATCTCTGGTAACTAAAGTAGATGGTGAGTTGATAGCAAGTAGATGCAGTTCGCTAGGGCCCCTCTAAAGACAACACTCTCAGCCAGCTGCAGGGAAATTGTCCACTCCATTACCTGAACTAACTGAAGATAGGATGACTTATCCACCAGGAATGCCCATTTCCCTTACCGATTGTAAGGAAACCCTTATCAAATACCTGAGACTTGGACCATAACTTTCACGGGGTTTAGTCTTAAGCCATTTTACCACACGTAAGACCAAATTGAAGCAGTAGAATAAGATGACTTTGTGATGTGTCCCCCCCGCCCCCCATGACAATAATGAGTCTAGAAACAGATAAAACATAGCATATTAGGAGGAAGAGGAGACAGCTAGAAGGAAGTTTTCCAGAGTGGTCTGGACCATGCTATTTTAAGAAAAATACCATAACATACAACTTCAAATCTATTAAACCTGTGGGACATAAGAAAATAAATGGCTGGGAAGATAACAGGGCAATACCTGTAAAAAAGCCAAAAAGAACAAGGTGAAAAATGGGGTGTCAAAGCCAAAAAATGTATCATGCAGAGCAGGTAGGCAAAATTGCCTGTAGGGCAGTTTGTTTAGACCAGAGAGTATAAAAAGAAACCCAGAAGAGATCAAAGAGAAAAAATATTAAGTCTTCGTGAGAAAGAACACACTCAAAGATCTAAAAGAGAAAAGGTAGTCAGGCAGCTATTTGGTGAGATCTTAAATTTTATATGGATCAAAGGACACACTTCAGAAGAGAGTGCTTCGGAACAAGAAAGGAGATTACAGAGCAGATCAGTATAAATGATAGAGGATGGAGGATATAAGTTACACAGGATAGAAAGTGGAAAGGAATAGCTCAAAGTGAGGGCTCACACTAGCACAGGGAATTCTCCTGGATACTGAAGAAAGATAGAGCAAGGAGCTAGAAAGCTCTTGCTAGGGCCAATCTTGCTATATTGCGTCAATTTAATTTCAAGAAAACAGGAGACAATTATGAACAATTTGGGGCCAGCATTTTTAATAAATTTGTTCTCATTACGAAGCAAGACAGTTCTGAACTCTCTACACTTACCAAAACAAAAGCGAAGATAACAAGGTCTTAAATACAAATAAGCAGGTTCTGCAAAGAAGGCATCATGTTCCTGAAATCATGCCTCATTTTTTCAGCTGTATATGTTGCTCCTATCCAAGATACTATCTCCACACACAAACTTTGAATTTAAAAGATAACTATTAAATTTTAAACTTTAAAAACTTAAGGCAACAGAACAAAACGATATGCCTAAAAGCATTTTAAGTTACAATAATCAAGATCATCACAGGACTAGCAGATAAATTCAATTACTTAAGCTACTTCCTACTGCAACCAAGCATTTGGTGCCAAGAGCTGGGCCATGCTAGTACAATGGTAACTTGCAAAGTAACATTTCAGTTGTGTAACGTTTCAGTTGTAATTCTTAATTACCTCTTGCCATGACTTATTTTAAAGTTGCAGTTGTAACATACAAATTCTAATTTGTGCCTAAATCTTACATTCTATCTACTCGCTTATGTTCAAAATCACTAGTATACCAAACCAACTCTTCAGTTTGTTCCTGTTCTTAATTTTTAGAGCAATTATTCAGTAAGTGATTATTTTGGAGTTATTTATAATTATGAAGTATTTATAAGAATTGTATGCCATCAACTACCCCTGTTCACAGCATCCCTTTCTGACAATGCTTAAACATCAAAGCCTCTTTTCTTCAGGATTCACTTTTCATGAAGACACCTAACGATATTCTTCTTATACAACTTGGCATAGCAATTTAAGATTACAGCTCTGAACAGAATGATTACATATTATGTATACTTCTTTTCTCTCCAAGACTTTTTCAGCTTTCTGCACCAGCAGAAAAGCTAATGGATTTAAGAAATAAACCAGTAAGAGATGACATCAGACTAGAAGATTTACACACATATTTTTTCATTAGTAAATGATTTTTAAGTACAATCTAGTAAGAGCGTATTATAGGTGGAATTTGTGCTATAAATAACTGCTAATTGCCAGTATGATCTTCTTACATAGATTGTCCTAGACAAATTGATTTTTTTGCTAAGATATACAAGTATAAAAACACATGTTGAAAGAATAATGAACAGGAAAACTACAAATAAGAAAAAGCAGTGAATTCGGGAATTTTTGTAAAACAACCTTCAGAGTGAGTTATACTTCTGCTCTTCAACAACTGAGAACAAAAGAGACAATCACAATTCACTATGGGAGGGTACCCATACCACTGGTTTCTATTCAGTGTACCTACATTCAGTAACAATGTGAGTTGGTATTAAAATTATAGCTTCTGGCCTTATATGGGATCAAAGCTCCGGTTTCAAGATCCTGTAGTTACACACAGTAGGAGAGAGCCCTGCCCCGGACAGCTTGCAACATAAACAGAAAATGAAGTTAAGATCTATGTGCATGAAATAAAGGTCTCCAAGGTCAGTGGAGTCAGTCAAGACCAGATCAGTGCCAAAATCAAGCATAAAAAAGGCTCTTTATTATATTCTATTAGCCTCACTATAACATCTATTCATATGGTTTCACTAAAAAAACACAGATTTAACTTCCCCTGAAGTCAACGGAAAGCCCACCACATGCAACGTATTGCATGCTCAAGTGTCATTATCATTTTGTCTTGTGTTATCTGTGTGCTTTCAGAACTTCTCCTTGTTGAGTCATCATTAAATGAAAAGCGCAAAATATCCCTGTTGTTACAAACTAATCAAGTGTGCCCTCTATTGTAAAGGTGATAAGTTTTTTGTTTTGTTTTGTTTTCAAACAGTATCCTTCCTGATCTTTTGTGATTTCTTGTTGATTTCATACCACAGCTATCTGGCCAGTATTTTAATGGAAAAGACAGCTCTATTCCTAACTCATGGCCAAGGCTGTAACAAAAGCATCTCCTTGTCTATCACAGCCTCTGTGCAGCTGTATTTCCACATGGCAAGCATGGTTATATAACAAAATGGATTTTTCTCATAACACACTTAATCTACATGCAAAGCCAAGTAAGATAAGTTCCTTTTAGCTTTGTAATGGAAAAAAGAAACCAAATTGTTACACGAGCATAAACCTTGTCCCATCCCTTCAGCAAGCCTATCAGTGCCTCTCTCATTTTCTTTTGCTCTCCTCAAGCTTCAAGAACACACTACAGCAGGGAATTTTCTTGCATATTTTGTGGAAAATGGGTGTGATCTGAACTGTGATCTGGCAAGAATCCTTTGGTCTTCATACTTAGAACTACCTGCTGTCGCTGAGAGACTCCTTGATACCCTTGTCTCTGAGTTCAGAATTCTGAGAAGGCTTTCCTAATTTCTATCACCCACGCCTATTATCAGGAGAGTCAGTTGCTTTTGATTTACCTGTTCTTTATTCTCAGAAGTGGTATTATATATAACATCAGCTGCTATCCCAGGAGCTTACACAAGTCTGAGTGGTTTCAAGTCAAAATATAATCCTACTTGTTTTTCATTAGTTCAGACGAACTGAGAACTTCCCAGTTCTTTTTCAGGGAACTAATCAAATCTTACCGTACTCCTGTCTAGACAACATGAAAGTATAATTGCATATGACGCTGCATACAGCTGTCATTTTAAAAATAATTACAAAGTAATGACAGAAAGAGCAATTTTGTTTCTTGTAAAAAACATCAGTCCATCATAAAAGTCATACGTCACCTGTATTAGAATTGTAAAAGGAGTGCTCAGTGAATTATATGGTATTCAGTTTGGAAGGCAATGCATGAGCAGGCATGCTGTCATTCACACAAACTTAAAGGAAAAACAGTTGCTACTTCAAATGGAGCAATTGTTTGCGTGTGTGAAGAATTTTGCATGTATAGGTAATAACAACGAAGCTAAAGTCATCTGCGTCTTTGCAATATTAGACCAAAAAGAATATTAAAGTGCAATCCAGAATATTGAATGCTAAAGCAAATACACAACATGAAACTAACAACCAGGGCTTGCAGCAAGTTAAAAACAGAAGCATCTGTCAAAAGCCATATAAAGTACCGTTCAAATAGAAACAGAGGAAATAAATCAACAGAAAGCTAAAAAGGAAATTAAGCAAAGAAGTCACTGAAAGATGTCTCCAAGAGACCATTTGAAAGCATGAGTCAGATTAAAGTTGTTGAAGCAACACCACCCAACCTCACAACCTCTCTTCTGCTTTGGACTCCAATTTATACAGCTCTCCATAACTGACCTTACTAGAACTTAGTGATAATTGAAAAGGTCTACTGACATAATGAAAACTTTTGTCTTAAAAAGTTCTCTCTATTCCTTGTAGCATATTTAGTCCTCAGCACTCCTCAGACAAAGGGGAAAAGGTCACATGATGATGGTAGCAGCACAGAAAAAAACGTTAAGAGCAGTTATCCAAATAGATACTTTTTCCTGTATGCTCTTTAAGAGGAGGTTGAGAACTCAATGAAGAGATGCAATGATAAACAGGTTACACTAAGAAGAAACAACACAGTAGCAAGTTCCATTGTTAGCTTGCAGAAGACTAATGTAAATCAAGTGTTGTGTAAGCAGCTCAAACAGAAACAAAGGCCACAGGGGCAACAGCTATAATGTCAAGCATAGTGAAGTGAGGCTAGTATTTTGGCTAAAAATTATGAGGGATGATAACAAATGCAATCCTTTTAAAAAGACAGTTCTTTTAAAAAGACAGTTCTGAAGAGAGAAAGAGTGAGAGCTACTAAGGTTATCTAATAGAACTGTTCAGAGTTAATTTGACAGTGATCTAGCACAACTTCCATTGAAATTCCTATAATACCTCTTTAGCCAACGTTGTCAGAGAAAATTATTCCATATTGCAAAGACAGAAAATAGAAGTCCACTTTCTCTTATATCCCTGTATCTGCATTTTTGTAGCAGCACCATACCGGCATGCTTATGTTCAGTTTAGCACTCTCAAGATCCTGCTTCTCTAGCACTGTTTCTTAGTCAGCTTTCTCACATTTTGTATTTTAACACTGAGAACCTCTTTGTATTCATCTTGATTACATTTCAGTCTGTTAACATCTGACTCTTTGTTAATTGCTCTATTTCCAAAAGCCTTTTATGTCCTACTTTCCAAACGTCAGAAGCCCTCCTAGATTAATTTTGTCAGCAAATATGATTGGTACAATCCTCACTCACTTTATTTCTTCATTACAACCTTTTTGCCATTTTTTTTTTCCCAACTATTGCACACTGCTTCAGTACCTCATGCAAGTCATATAACTTACTAAATCCATACCTGTTAGATTTACTAAATTTATCACGTAAAAATGTTCAGGTAACTATGGGTGCACAAATGCAGACTTTGAGTTACACCACACCCAGTGTATACCCACATACAGAGAGACGTAAATACTACATAGCACTTGCTCAATTACATTTTTTTCAGTTGATCAATAATTTATAAGGTCTACTCTATTTTTCCCTACCCTAAAAAATAGAAAGTCTTGTCTACCATTTTATGATCTGCACACAGTTCTGACTGCAGTTCTGCATCTCTGCAACTAAGCATCAAACTGATCTATTGGATATGTCTCCTCTTCCATTCTTCTTTACCTATATTCTTTACCAGTCCTCAGAAGTTGAATGCCCGCAACTCTGGAACTTATTTTGCCAGTTCTTTATGAATTTTGCTATCCAATACTGCTGCCTTTGCACGCTGAAATTACGAAAGGCACTGAAGCAACAAAGTCACAGCTGCCAAATGCAAGTCACTGAAAATCCAGACTCATTCCTCCATCTCTGCACATTTCAGAATGCAATTGAAGGGACAGGAACATTATTGAGCAGAAGAGTCTTCTGTTAGAGATGGAAGAAAATGAAGTTTTGCATTTTATGAAACTTCAGAACTTGTATTTCTGAAGGTTTAGCCAGTGCTTTGGGAAAGGTATTTACCCTAAGGGCAGAAGTCTCTTTTACAAACTCCCTCCAAACTCTGTGTTCATGCAGGCAATTTTTATAAGAAGTTTTAAAAGGCAATAGATACTACAAAGATATCCATATCAGCCAGTAGGCTTTTTGAGGAAAGAAAAGTCCTACCATCATGCAGGAAAGAGAATAATCATTGGAACACAGAAAATAACAGAATAACTTGTTGATCTTACTATGCTACCACTTGATAGCTAGAAAATTACTACATATATGGGGAAAGATGTTATAGTAAAAGGAAGATATTGATTTTAAGCATTTAATTGAAGCTTCAGAACATTTTATTGTCTTGTATCTCTTTATTGAAATGTATTTGCCTCTTTTAGCAAACTTGAGCACAAAGTGTGTATTTCCCAGCTAGCTATTGGATTCAGGAAAATCTACAGAAATACAGCCTGAGCTATATAAAGCAGTTGGTCTCAAAATACCTCAATTCACTGTAATAAGTCTTTGTCTAACAGATTTCCAAAGCAGTGAATCTGAGCAGGATGCTGCATTACTTCTAGTTTAAATGCTAGTTAAAAATCTCAATGCCTTTTGTGGCAAGGAAAACTTCTCCCCTCGAAGCTTTCTACTGGAAAGAAATGAACACACATATACATACGCTCTAAATAGAGTAGAATTTTTCATCTGTAACCAATGACAGAGATAAATTATATGTATATATTAAGGCTAAGAGAACTTCACAAATGACTGTAACATTAGAGATGTGAAGCCTGAGAGTTGATATTTACATTTGGTTCCAAATTAATGTTTACCATACATTTTGAACGTTGAGTGTGGGGAATGAAATTCCCAAAGCTGTTCTTGTTCAAAGTAGACTATACTGTAAGGTTGGGCAATTTTACAGAATTTCAAGAGCTTTAAGAATTGATAATCTTGTCATACTAACTGTTCTCATGACATCTCATCTATCTAGATTAGAAGAAAATAGTCTTTTCACTTTTTGAATGTTACCCAGCAAGGTTTAGTACTAATTCAACTATAAATATATTTTAGCAACGCTGTTTCTCAAGATCTCTTCATGGTCCACCCTCTCAGAGAAATGGTAAAGGGCTAGCCAGAATCTTGGTTTGATCCTTTCAGTTGAATCTTAACACTCTGATAACACACTGATAACTGATCAACTGTCTTGCATTTGGTATAGCAATGTGATAAGAGTATGAGAGATCTTGGCAGTCATCTACTTAAGAAAAAAATATGAAAATGTTTTTAACTAAGTTGAAGAGAAAATGCAGGCTTCTACAGAAACATCCTGACGGTGGGAGAGAAGCTAATTTACATGTCATTCTCAGGCCAATGATCTGCAGAACATAATCCTACAAGGATTGATTAGCTTCTCACTGAAGTAGTTAGGTCAGAGGAAAAGGGATAAATTAGTCTGTACCGAATTGGAAAAAGTAGATTAGTTTTAAAGGAAACAAGCAAACAAAGATTAACCTACCAAACATGGAGAAAAAAACTGACAAATTGTGACACATTAGTTCGTATTATGAAAGGCTAGTAGTCATCATGATAACTAACATGTCCCCCAACCCTACATGTTCAGTTAAAGCGCAATACCAGGTTAACTCATTTTACTTGGATGATGTTCTTCTACTTCTTGCTATACTCAGCCATTGTTAGGCCCTTTAAAATTCATGTTGACCCTAAACTTTTTTGCCTTCTACTTCCTGATTAAGAAGTTCTCTTATCCCCCACAGTAGTAAATATTAAATGCTACTAATTAACATTTTAGTGCACGAGCTCAGTACTTAACTTTAATACATCAGCATTATTTATGCTTTCAAAAAACCCGCAATCAAATACATTTATCCCTGTTCACATGTGGGGCCGTGTGAGGGCACTCAGCAAGTGAGTTTGGAGGTTTCCCATCTCCTCCTAGATGAAGACAGTCTTGAAAAATAATGCCAATATAACTAGTCAGGAAGTGGAACTCTGCAGTGTTCTTTGAGATAAAGAGACTGTTTAAAATCAGAGCTAATGAAGGTCACACCAAAGACAGGATAGCTACTCTTGTGCCATGCAGATTATTAATTTACTAGATAAACAAGTCAGTGCCTCAAGTGGGATCCCTGGACTTCAGAGTGCTCTTCCCCATTCATACAAGCTTAAGTATGGGCTGCTGAAGGATAAATTACGAGCAAGTCACTGATACAACTATAACAGACAGATCTCATGAATATGTATTAATTACCCCATTTGGTGTCTTCCACTGTAGACTAATTCCCTTTGACATATTTTTGATCACAGGAAAGATTCAAATAGATTCAGCCATTTTTGTTTCTGACTGTTCTGAAATGATAAAACTATCACTATTGGACAGACCTTCCTGCTTCTTTGCCAGCTGCATCTCATTAAGAGTTACAATTAAGCAAAAGCTGTGTCTTTTTCCCTGCAATTAATAACTGACTTAAGCTTTTATTAAACCTAAGTTATAATCAGAAAAAGAAACCTTCAGGTTATCAATTAATAATATTTTGTTCACACATTTAAGTGCTCTATTTATGTGTACATAACCTTGCACATAAAGTTGTGAGATTAAGTTAATTAGATTGAGCTTCTTTGTCATTTAAAAAAGGCTGTCTCTGGACAACCGGTTTCCCTTCTTATTTTTTTCTTATTGTTATAGACAAAACTAGTTGTTTCAGAGACTAAATCACTTTACAAATGGAACCAGTCTGAGGTAGACAACCAAAGCATGATTCTATTAATAATTATACAATTATTTTAAAGAGAAAAAGCCAAATTATGCAAGTTTCTGTGAAGTCTCACAAATACAAAAGAATATGTACAGTCTTTGAGGGTAATCAAATGCTACACAAGGCATCTGTTGCACTTTGCAATCCTTCTTAACACCCTCTGATTATAAACAATTCCTTAACATGAAAAAAAAAAATATCTCTCACCACTAGAGAAGCACTGGCCATCTCCTCATAGACAGTAAAATGTCTTGGGACAGGCAGCTGTGCCTGTGAGCCTAGAAAGCAGTTTGCTCCTAACAAGACCCCTGTGAACAAGCTAGTATCACTGCCTGGGATTTAAACAGCCACCCTCTATCAAGTATAACGAATAGGTGGGGCAGTGGATAGATGTTGGATGAATTAGCATGTAAGACCACATACATACTGCATGGTAAGGAGCGTTTTAGGGCCTGAGGCACTGGCTGCACTTTTGTACAAGTTCTCCCTACATCAGAGAAACGGCTTCAGGCAAGTCAAGCACAGCAAAATTTAACATCTTTTCTAAAGTCCTACAGGTGCGTCTGAACCTTGATCTACTGAGTTCCAATGTAGTTCATCCTTCCTCTTCCATGAATTGTGACAGATAAAAATGGTATTTTATACAGTACTTCTCACAGAAGCTGTGAACTCTGAAGAAGTCCAAACTGTAAGCACAAAGTTAATCATGTGCTACGTTTGCTAGGAACTTGAGATTCCTATTAACACAAGTGCTATTTGTATGTGAATCACTGAATCTGAAATTCTTATATTTTATTTACAAAACTAAATACAGACGTTATAATTTCATGCTTCCAGTTCTAGCCACTATCTATCTATTTGCTATTAAAAACTGCCATAGTTAGTAACACTAGAAAGCAGTCACTTTGTTAGACCTGGAAAGGGAAACCTATACACCCTCACATCATTATTTGAACACTTGCAGTTTTCAATTGCATTTTCAGACAAGAATGAAAATGAAGAAAACTAAAACCAACCAGATTATTTAAGTATTAAAAATAGATCAGAAATGAATTCTTGAAAACACACGTTGATTGGACTAAGGCATTTACTGAATCAAGCATTATTTGAAGTACAATGACATTCCAAAGCAGACTAAGTATAGCTTTTACAGTGTCTGACAGCATTCTTTTCATTTGTGCCATGGTTTTCTTATGAATAGGCTATACATTTTATAACGCAAAGGTAGAACTGATTTATCTGGCTTTGACTACAGCTTTTATCCATTCAGTGGTAAAGAGAATTTCACACAGGTTTACAGTAGATAAACACAAGAGGTATCAACTGAATCAAGCCTTCAGATTTTCTCTCAAACTGTTGTAACAACCCTAAGTTCTGGTGCCCTACAACAAAATGCCTACTCCAATAGTTAATGTAATATTTGGCTTATTTTTTTCTTTAGTGAAACCAGTGAAAGTCTGCAACGTCAATTGCTGCTCCCTAGGATAAGTTTTCAGTGACAACTGTACCAGATCATACCAAGACTCACTTCAGTCCTACACACGTGTGTCAGGCTAAAGCAGAAAAGATTCTGTGCTCCCACACTGCTGACAATAAACAAGCAGTAACAGTAGGCAATCTGAAATAAGGCTAATGCAGACACTCTGCTTTACTGCGATGATCCTAACACTCTGTTCGACAGATTTGTACTTGATTTCTCTCTTCCCTTAGCTTCCATAGAATTAAGTTGGAGGTTTCATATCCCATGCATCTCCTTCCTCTAGAGCCAAGCCCCTTTCCTGCTTTCCTCTGCAATATTTTTCTTTTCCCCAAAAAAACTTGTCATCTCATTCACTCTAATTCTCTCTAAATTCTTTCCAAAGAAATGCATAAAATTCTGTTCTTGCATATCTTTGAGTCCTAAAAAGTAATCCCAGAAAAAACACAGAACAGTAAGACCAGAAGGAACTAAAAATGTACTGTGAGCTACAAGATTCACACAGAGGTTAGTCTGTCCTAAACAGAGGGAGATCAAAAAACATCATGGATTGTGTGTCATATTGGCCATTTTTTCTGGTAACCATTTTTGAATTAATTACAGTTTAGTTCAAAATACTAAGAGTTTAAAACTTAAAAAGAAGAAAAAAAAAAGAGGAAAAAAAAAAGAAAAAAGGACTGCTACAATATCAGTTCATCCTCATGGAAGTGGGTATATTCATTCCAGTCATCTGCTACTGACCTCTGTAAGCATCAAACTGGTGTGATCTATAATGGCAGTTTCTACGTTGAATAAATAACAATGCAACAGGGATGGGATGCCAACAGACCTGTCTTGTTCTCGTTTGTACCTTAGAAGCACGGGCTGGAGTTGGAGAGAAGTGCTGTAGGAGATTTAAGTGAGGACCTTCCTAGGAACTAGGAAAGGGAGAATGGTAACTGTCAGTGTTGGACAGAAAAGGCAACTTTTTTGCCTTCCAGGGACTTCTACTCTGCTAGGACATATGGCTACACCGAGATAAATTGCTTGAAGCATATGTGTCTGTGGGGGAAGAAAAGAATACAACTGGGCAAGAAAGAAAAAGCTCTCCATAAGGGCTCATACTGTGTGCTCCAACACTCATGGTCACTTCTGGTTTTCTGTATCAGATAATCCAACAGGATGACAGTATTGTTTATAGGATGTGGGCAATATTTTTACTAATCATTAACAATTAGTATTTAAACTAAAATAACACCTGCTTAATAAACATTAATTGGAACAATGTAACAATACAGAAGAATGAAAGGCAAGCGAGCTCCTGTGATTTTGTTTCATGCTCTGATAATTTCAAGTGTTATTTATTTTGTATAAGTAGTAGTAGTCAGATTTATTTTTACAGCAAACTTTGAATAATTATCTCCATTACAGGAAGTTAATTTAAAGAAAACTATGCTAATGGGTGCTCTATAATTAAAAATAAAAAAATAAAAAAATCTTCCAGCAGTGGTAAATGTTCCTGTCATTTATTACTTTTTTTTAAACTCATTAAATCACTTCAGATTTAGCGAAGTGACATCTTTTGACTAATGGCCACAGATGGTCTTCCCTCTAAGAATAACATGTATCTGTACTAGCTCTGATGACACATATTAAAGGCTATATACCTACTGTATGTTTTTTGTCCTAGACTTTGGCCACTGTCACTGTGTCCACTGCTCTCAGCTCAGAGACCCCTACTCCTCCACTGGGAGGATAGCTAGGCTAAGGAGATCCTCACTTCCACCTTTGGAAGTAAGCTGTAGCTGACTGCTACCAGCTACAGGCACTTCCCTTCACCAGGTGAGAGCGCAGGCCTCTAGCAGCACTGAACAGCTGGTCAGGGGTATCAATTTCCAGTTGGTACACACTTCTTGTTCCAACTGTGGGAAGGACTCACCTGTGACCTGAAGACCCAAAACCAGCTCAAAATGTAGATCTCAGGGATTACTGTAGTTTACGGTAAGGATTTAACAGTTCAAGAGATGATTTATACCCATATCCAGACTATACGCCAGTCTTAAAATGCTGTGAAGTCACACTGCCACAGAACTCATTTCCTTGTTTCCCTGATATCCTTCCTCATTTTCCTTCTCTCTCTGCTCCTAGGCAATTGAATAACAGAAAGCAACAGCACAGGTAGTTTTCCAAATGCTGAATAAAGTAGTATTTACATTAAATAAAAGGGTTAAGAAGCAAGTTTCCCCAACATTCAAATGTTTGCAGATCCTTAAAACTGCTTTATTGTAGTTTTGAATATTGATGAGGACTGCCATCTGGCTGAAGGCAGGAGTGGCTATCATGTGTACATACAGTGAATAACTAAGAAGGTAACAATAAATAGATCCTTCCCTGATCCTGTAGGTCAAAATTTGTTGAGACCATCAAGTTATTGTGGCTAACTGAACTTGCATCAAAAAACCTAGCCTTTACTCCACTGCACGGTCAAAGGCTATTCACTGCTGGCACAAGATGTTCTCAGCCCCTCACAGTCATTCCTGGCAGTTCGTAAGCACTGGCCAAGGACTGAGCAGGCTAAAATAAATATAAAATAAAAATGATAATTACATATGTATCTGTAAGTTCTCTGACACCTGTAACCCACATGGGTCCCCCAGACAGATTTTTAGGCACTATCAGAAGAGGCACTGCAGAGCGAGTGTGGAAAGAGTACCTTACAGGAGGCAGGGCTGCTCCTGGCCAGAAGTGGTGGAAAAATAAGAATATACAAATAGTACACAGGAGGGCATAGGAAGAGACTGTCCTCTTTCAACTTAAACCTTTCTGGTACTTTCTCCCGATGAGCTTCCTCCCACCCCTTTCCTTCTTTTCTGGTTATTCACAGTGCAAACTATATCATTCAATCTGAACTATGTTTTAATGAAATCCTTAAACTTGGCTCTTGAGAATAGGGAAAAAAATGCTAACTGCTAAGAAGCAGCACACAGCAATTCCACAGCCATATAATTTTTTGGCAGAACAGGGAATATGAATTTGGCTCTCCCACAATGTTAATAAATGCCACCATACAGCCAGATTATGAATTAGTTTGAGATAGGCTTATCCCATTTTTTCTTGTTGAAGCTGTTCCACTGTGTAAGCTGAATATTAATTGCAGCAAGAATTTGACCAATGGTTTTGCAGGTGAGTACCAAAACACTTCTCTTTAACAGCGTGAAACCTTTGATGTCTAACAGCTCCATTTTTGCAAAAATGCTTAAGTGAATCAGAATTTCTGATAGTCAGTTAAACCACAATTCCTGATCAGCTCTGATACACAACTTATTTTTCTACAGGAATCTGAAATATCCAGTAGCACTTTTTTTTTTTTGTAATACTTAATGCAATTTTTAAATCTGACTAAATGAGGCAGAAACTAGATACATGACTGATTTAGTAGAGTTTACAGACTATGTTTCAGTGAGGTCTCATAGAAATCTATTTAAATAAGCTAATTATTTTGTACTAAATAAATTAAACGATAAACATACGGGATTCTGAGGAGGAATTGTAAGAGATTATTATTTTTAATGGCAAATTGCGCCTATTATTTAGTAAAGCAAGAAATTTAACAGATGATTTAGGGAACCAACCTGCATGCATGGAGAAGTTAATAATGGTTCAAAACTTGTCCTCTACTGAAGAGTTTTGGGATGTTTTCAGTAGAAAATACTATGCGAATGTGGAGAATGTACAGACCGAAAAACAGTGCTGTTAGGGTCAATACAGGTGGCCTTTATTTTCCCTCTACACAGAATGTAACCTTCAATTAGCTCTCTGGATGTTCAGTCATGTTTATTATATCTAAACATCTGATTTTATTTAAAACATTATTATATTAAATTATAACATGTAAACAATAATTATAATATATTAAATATAATTATACGTTTATTAGATCTACACATCTCTGGATATTTAGAGATGTTAATTAGAGTTGAACAAACACCCTGGACAATGACACATAAGTATTTACAGCTAAGACCAAAACATGCTGGATGAGAAAGCAACAGTGATAAAATGCTTAGTCTATGCCTTTCTAAAAGACCAAATAAACATGAAAAGATGGAAAACAAAACAAAACAAAACCGTAAAGCCCTCTAGAGAAGGAAGTAAACAGCATGAAAAGCCTCATACCAGGCATTCATTCTCTCCTTTTAAGACATTTGGCTAAGAATCCCATGACATTCTCAAATTATTAAGATCTAATATGCTTTTCAAAGGAGCACTTGTCATCTTCAGCATAGAGCATGCATTAACTCTTTATAGAAGGGTATATATATTTTTACCTTTTTGAAAGAGAAGTTTGATCATTTGCCATGTAACAACATGGCTCTTCTGCACAGAAACACATCAGTGCCATAATAAAAAAAAAAACACTGATAATTCCTTTTGTCTAGACATTACCTGGCTGATCTCAGTTACAGACACTGGAGACATCTCTATGCTACCCTTCCATCACATCTGCAAACATTAAGCAAACATGTACTCTGTTTTGTACTATTTAGTCTGCAATTAATTATAATATGGTTCAGTCTTATTCCCACCCCGGTCTCCCATATTCCTTAGTCTGTTGATCTTGCTCACACTTGTCTCTCTTTTAAGTTCTTTCTGGCTTTTTCTCTCTGATGAGAAAAAACAATTATGACATCTACATAAGCTTTTATGGGTAATTCTGCCTATTTAATCTTACCAGGTTTGCAGGGCTCCATAAAGTATATCAGCTGTAGTAATGTTCTTCAGAGGTAAAAAAAGCATTTAGAAATTGAAACATCTGAAAGTATGTCTTACATTGCAATTAAACATTTTCTGAACTTATAAGCTTGGAGTCTGCAATCACAACTAACACAATAAACGTCTACATACCAGAAAGTAAGTGACTGGCCCACCAGTCAGCAAATGACAGCTCAAACCACATCTTGTTGCATTCTGACAGCAAAGTAATGTCCCCCATAAACCTGAGACTGTAAGACTGCAGTAGCAAAGTGCAATGATTTACAAAAAATATAAGAAGAATATAAAGAATAAGAAGTTGTGATAAACAGCAACTATTATTTTTAATTATGAATGCTTGCTACTGATATTAACACTTCAGTTATTTAGCTGCATACACAAAAAGCCCATATAGTCTATGATTCTCCAACCACAGTTTGCCGTGCATTAAGTTCAACATGAATGTCCAAATATGAGTACATGTACATATGTCTACACATACACGTGCCCCAAAACTGATGTCCACTCAAAATTTAGAGAGATTTTGAACTCTGCCAATTATGTGCAATGTTTAAAAAAACTTCTGGAAGGTAGATTACATGTACATTTTTGTTACATCATCTTACAGAATATGAACAAGTATTGTACGTAACTTAATCCATATGATAAGTTTCCCTTCCTCCCACCTAAACTCACACAACAGTTTCAATGTTTAACCTTTCGCAGCATCTTCCAACATTCCCAAGTGCTCTCAGATCTGAGCTGCTGAGTCTCAGAACTATTCTTTCACCAAATTGCTGAACTTCAGATCTCACTAAACAGTCTTTACACACAAGCTATCATTATCAGCCAGAAACTCTGATGCATACTAAAAATTCATGGAGACAAACTAAACTGAACGTAATAACAAAACAAGTTATGTAAGGATTATATTCTGTTTGAGTATTCATAATTTAGTCAATAAAAATACCCTCTACTTTCATTGTTGTATTTATTTGCTGCAGTATTCTCTTTTTTTCCTGCATTTTCCATGCTATGAAAGTCAGCCAGTCTTAAATCTACTTGCTACAAAGACAATGTGGGTCCAGCAAACAATCAGTTTCTGGAATGAGTTTTAACCTCTTGCCTAAAGAAATTCATCATTAAAGAGCAATAATTTTGAGTTTCCATTTAGGACAGGAAACAAAATGAAAAAAACACATAACAAAACGTCTTAAAAAGATTTACGAGGATTACGAATAGCCAAGGCAAGGAGGAAAAGCTGAAAGTTAACTTTTTTCATTCTGTAAATATACTCAACTTGTTGAAAATACCATATGTTAAAAACTTGGACTGATGGACACACAAGCAATATTTAAAAAGGGAAAATAATAAAAAAGTGAAATTCCAAGTTGACTAACTGATTTAAAAACACAAACTGAAACATTTCTAATCAAAATGCTTTCTTAAAATTTTACCAAGCTCCTATTGTCTTAGCATGGGTGGCTGAGAAGAAGAAGAAGAGAAGTATACAATGTAGTCAGTGACTTCTGTCCAGAGGCTGCCATTTCTGTCACGTTTCACCAGTGGAGGCTAATAAACCACATTCAGTCCATTTTCAGCTTCTTAAGCTATTATAGGCCTTACAGAAGCTCTGATGCCTCCCCTCCTAATTTACATGGATCAAATATGTGGTAGACGCTAAGATGTCAACTTTAACAAACTCTAGGTGCTTTCACTAAACAAGAGACTTCTTCCTCGGACAGATTAAAACCCGTGTGGCATCCAACATTAGTTTCCATATACATACAGCAGCTACATAAGCAAATACTACCTGCTTCAACCAAGAAAGAAAATACATGCACTGGGAATAGTCCAAAATGGAACCTTGTCTGACATTTTTTCTACTCCAAGTCTCTCTGTCCATTAACTTTTCTTAGATTTTCGGTGCAGAAATCCAAAATAAATTTTACCTGCATCTGCACCAAAAGATTCTGGGCTTAGATAAGCCCTCTTATTGGCATCACTCTGAGCTGTTTAAGTGTGTATTTGAAGAGGGCTCATGTGCAGTCAACATGCATATGGAATAACTTAGTCAGCCCCTCCCATGTACAGAACTTATTTAGTTTATTCTTCAAAGTGTCCAATCATTTTTTGAACAGAAAAAAAGCTTGAGAGTATGAAGCGTGATGGGATCAAGTGATCACACTTCATCCATTCTTGAGAAAATCACTTGCTGTATTTGTTCCTGTTATACTAAATTAATTTAAACTCTCCATGTGTGAGAATATTCTTTGTACTAGAAATTAGGACCACATAATATTGATTTTGAATTGCACTCCATACTTAAAGATGCATGTTTAAAATTACGATGAGGTTGAGACAAACCTCCCTTTACATCATTTCCCAAAAAAGCTGGCTTATAGTCATACAGAAAAGGTATTTTAGTGAACAACTTCATTTAGGAAAGAACAGCTCATATGTTATGTGACAGATGGGTGAACAACTCCATGTCCTGTTCTGCTGTTCCTCTTCCTCTTTTTCCCAATTACAAAGAAATAAACAGTGGGAGTCAGATGACATTTCATATTGTGTTTTGAAATCAGTATGTATTACACTTCAAGCATTCACAGTGCTTCGGCACATCCTTTATGACTGGTTTCCATATAGAATCTGTGGATTTCATCAGCCAGGTAAGAACTGGAGATGAGAATAGCTAGTTTGTGAGTAGGTGACCTAGTATATTAATGAAGACTTCAACATAGAGCTTAAAAGCCAAACTTTAACACTGGCAGGCTACCCCCTTAGCTGCTTACATGAATTTTGGAGGAAGAATGGCAAAAGCTGAGGGCAAGACATCAGGGAACCTAAGTCAGTATGGAAGTAGAAAGACTGCAGGTCTGAGTATGCAGAAAAGCAGAATAAAATTGTAATCAGGAGGTAAAACGGACAAAGATTATATACATAGTGTTTAAAGACTCTGAGTATGCTCCAAACCCAAACCACAGGACACACTGGTGTGTACACACAGTAGGTGGCTATCATTTCTTGAAAACCAGTGTTTACATCTGACACAGCATAAACCCTGCATAAGATGAAAGCCTGCTAACAGAACACCATCAGACTGATTTTCATAATGAGATTTCAAGAGAGAAGAGCTACAAACAAAACCATACTATTTTTCAAAATCCATATGAAACAAAGTTCTACAAGATCCTTAGCATGCTGGGTCTTGACCATTCTATCCCAAAGAAAGTAAATATTTTAGTGCTTACATCTTTTTCCCAGAATTATGCCATGTAAAATCGTTTCCAGAAAATCATTTCCATGTGACTGAAGTGATGAAATCCCTCAACAGAAACAATGAACATATAAACATATGGAAAACACAATTAGTAAACAATCTGCAAGATGAAATTTGTCCTTATTAAGTATTTGCCAAATAATTCAGAAGAGAGAAGAAAACTGTAAAACTCAGTCTGTTGTAAAATGATTTGCAAACAAAATAAAGTGTGAAACCAGTGTAGCAAATGCTCTGCAATGAACTGTTTTGCCTGCAGAATACATTTTGTGAAACCATCTTCTCTCTTTACTCTATTAGAAAGTTATTTCAGAACAGTCTTTAAAGTAGTAATTTTGTTCTTTTGGCTTCTCAGAACTTGCTTTGTGAACACCTTGATTTCTGTGCTTCTTATTGAGCATCTTTGTCCTTCATCAGTGGCATATCTACCCTTCTGATTTGGTGAAGCACTTCCCATAGCGGAAAGAAAGCAAACACATGACTTCACTGAAATCCACTAAGTAAGTTTTTTATGAACTAAGGATTTGTGCAAACGTTATCTTAAAGAAGAACTGACATAATCCTGTATCCCTGTTATCATGAATTGTGATCTAAAGGCTTCTCATTACAGAAACAACCTTCAAGTCCACCAGCTCTCAACTGTAAAGACATTTTATGAAAACAAGTAAACAGCCAAAACTTTACTACAGAAGTTAATGTGTGTAATGTCCTTGCTTTTTCAGATATTTTATATTTGGAAGGAGAGATTAGGTATCTTTGCTTTTTTTTTTTTTTTTTTTTAATTTAACTGTAATTAATATGGCTCTCTCAAAAGTATCCCCTTGAAATTTTGCACAAAGTTATCCTCAGATGGTCATGTATCTATTTTGCTGTCAACACTGGATTTGCTACATTTTGTGGGAATCAATACATTCTTTCCTTCCAGAGTCACAGGCTTCTTATTTCTGAGAGAAATAAGCTTATTTTAATGTGGATAAAGCACAGATGCTTGTGAAGACTTTCTGTGAGAAGGCAGTCTCTCTACACAGTGATTGAATCATCTACTGTACTGCAGTGCAGTTTCCTGAACTGATATCTTATGAAGTCTGTTCTCACAAATAATGAGACAGGATTATGCAGCTTCACATTTGCTAACATCATACAATTGCATTTCATACACTGAATTTTCATCTTTAAATTCGATACCCAAGTTTTCGATAACAAATCTAAATTAGGAGCCTCACAATTATGCAGGCTTTTTTATTAAGCTAGTACAAACTGTAACAAAACATAAAACAGTTCATTCAATTGGCTGCACTAATAGCAAACACACATATTCCCTATTATTAGAACAGGATCCAGGATATTGGCAGAATCCTTGATGTTTTTAGCCCTATTCCTCTAACATACCACAGTTTCAGTGGCTTTCTGAATCCTTTACGTGTGTTACATGCTGCTGAAAAGAAGATTCTTGGACCATATTGTGTGGAAATCTATGAAAAAAGTTTCTTTGATATTCAATAATCTTACTTATTACTCAAATGAGATCTTTTAAACAGAACAGGTTAGGGATGTATATAGAAAACAGTGCCTTATACTCTTAAGATGCATACCTAAAAATAGCTACCATCTGTTAAGAACTTAGAGGTGGACTGCATTACAAAAATAAATGAATAAATGTGGAACATTGAATGTAACAGAATGATTTACTGCCTTTTTTTTTTTTGTTAAACTGGACTAAGAAGAGCAATTAGCCTTTCAGTTAATTAGCCTTTCTTGTGAATACATAGGGCAAAGGCAAAGCCCTGTCATGACAAATTTCCCAAATCATTCCATGATTCACGGGTATAGCATCCAAACTTCATTAGAAAGTCAAGTCACCCTAACATGTTCATCTGTTAACCTCAAATATTTATATGACCCAGTATATAGTGGTTCTAAAAGATACTCAAGAAGACATGATGAGTATTTTAGATCACTTGCAAAGTTATGTTTGGAAAAACAGTAACTATTACTACACGAAAATGATAAGGGTAATAAGCAGGAAGGAACCCTATTAACTAGGGCTTCTCTTAAATTCAATGTAGGTTTAGCAGTTCTTTGCCATTATTAAACAGTCAACACAATGCCTGTCAAAACTCTCCTGTAATGGACACTCTACCCTCAAGTGGCTCCATTTGAAGAGTTTTGTAACCACTCATGATGAAGTTTTAATCTGTGTCTATCTTGAATCTTTATTCCTGAGAGTAAAGGTCATGCTTATCCTATGCACTACAGAAATGCGGGAACAGGTAGTTCCTTTTCAACTAGTCTTTTTAAACACTTGAAGACACAGTCCTCCTCCTACCCCTTCCTCCACCTTCGTAAGGTCTTGCTTCTTTAGGCTAAAGAAACTCCATTAACTATGCTTGCTTGCACTTCCTAGAATTCTTCAAAGAGAACCATTCCTATGCTGTCTGGACTTTCTCCAAGTGGTTTGCAACCATTCTTATTTTTCCTTGAAACTGGGAATATGTCTCAATTTAAGCAGAAGAAATTGGAAGTTTTAAGAATTACTGTATGTATTTTACATGTTTTTAAATGCTACCACTGTTTATATAATGCAGTTAATGCAGTACTGCTTTTACTTTTTTTTAATCAGCACAGTATTTTTTGACTCCTCTTGAGCTTGAGAGCCTCAACTATCAGATTCTCTCAAAAAAAACCTACTTAATCTTACCCATACCTTTCTTTGTTTACATACTTAACAAATTCCAACTGCAATGTACACTGCTCCTGACTGCACTGATTTTCAGACCATTTCTTCCATTTGTCATGACTTTTTTTGAATTACAAACCTGTGCTTCAAACTGTCCTTCTGTTCCTATCACCTGCATGCTATTGTCAAATATAACAAGCATATTTTCTACTCTAGTATTTGGATTTTTTCATTACTTTCCAAGTTATTAATGAATTGTCTAATCTGATCGCATTTTCAAGTGATTTGCGTTGCACTACCTAATCTAAAAATGGCACTGGAGAGTACAGAAGTTAAAATATGAGTACCACATTCTCAAGACAGGTGATGAAAATGAGAAGTACCATATATCAGGAAAACAAAATTAATACAAACACGAATAAAAAAGTTTACTCAAGTAAAACACAGCCTGAACTATGATACAACATATTGTTCGAGTCATGACTGAGAATTCAAGAATTCTGCTTTTGCCTGGTAACAGCATCTTTGGAATGGTTTAAAACCTATCACTATTAATAAATACTCCCCTAAATATCAATCTAAGAAGTGGGTTCACAATATTAATAAAATAAAGAAAAAGGCATAAGTGTTAAAGATTGAAAACCTGGGTGACCTAACTATTACTCTTACTGTAACTCAGTCTTCTACCTTTCTGCCAAGAGTTTCAGTGAGATCTCTGAGATCAGTCTAAGATTATAGCACTTCTAAGTGGGACTAAAGATAAAATAAGGTTTTAACTGAGCTACTCTAGGATAGTCCTCACACCAATAACCTAAGATGAGTAAGAATAATTACCTCATGTACCTCAAATGTCACTAATCTCTGTTCAGTGCAATAATCTGTTGTATGTATATTAAAGTTATCAAATTCCTCAGGTATATATTCTGTCCACTTTGTGACAATTTTAAATGAAATAAATTGAAATACATTTGTACTCTCATAGAAGTACAAATATCCTTTCTCTTACCCATAACCTGTTTTTCGAAAAAAACAGACTTCGGAGTTCTCGCCTCATTCCTCTTGTCTACGCCACTGTCTAGCTTCTCAACAAAGAGGATAGAAAGGCTGAGAGGCAGCCTTCTCAGTGCTTTATTAAATGTCCTCCTGATCTGTGTAACACTTCATATGCTCTAACAGAACTCAATCCTGTCAGTGCTTAAACTCATGAGGATTGGATTACCCACCACAATGCAGCCTTGAAGCAGAGTGTTGCAGTTGTGCATACTCAGAAAATAGTTAGCTTTTGTTACTGTTTTTTAATCAGACTCATTACTTCCCATTTCAAACACAAAAGCTGTAAAGATAACTTGCCCAGCCTCTGGACAGTTCTGGGACCAGCTTCACTGCTGTCTTCATCATGTGCAGGCCTGAACAGGCCTGTATGATAAGAATGAAAAAACAGCAATCACCTCAGCACTGATCTTTGGTAAGTTTCACATAGTGTCCAGACTAAAGGGAAAACCTTCAACAACTCTGTAAGAGGGGCAGAGAGAAACAATACAAAAACAAACGTAGCAAACCTAAATTAATGTATGGACCTAGCAAAATTCATCAGGAAAGAGGTGGTCTGGGACCAGCTATCAAACTGAATTCAGGCTACAGCTTGATGTTAGGGTAGACACCGCCTAACCCACAATTCCTCACAAAACACTGTGGCCCACAGAAGGTGGGCAAAAAAAAGTATAGGGGTGGGGAGGGAAATAGGTAAAAAGGAGAAGCAGATAAAGAGAAATTCCTGACTCCTACTACAGTGCTAAACAGGAATTCTGCTTGCTTTCAGATACAGAACATCACTGTTTTTCTTGCTAATAGCCTGTTTTTGGTACAGTGTCTGATTTATCAGCTTCTGAATCTGTGCAAAAAGGGTCTTAATTTTAATATACATTACAGCAAAGGGGCACTCTGCTTGCACATGCCTGCCATTACTTTCATATAATGCGGAACAACAAGTTTTGCTTAGTTAGAGGCATTTAGGCCTGTATTCCTCTCAGATGTTAGTGACATCCAAGCTTCTTTACTATGTCCTTTCCATTCCCTCTTTCATACCTCTGCACCTCTTCTTCCTTATTTTTCCTATCCTCACCCCTTGAAGTGTAGTTTCCTCTTGAATTACTAGTCTACCACACTAGCAGCTGCCCTGTCCTTTCTTCTTTCCTCTCCTTTCTTTTTTCATATCACTGCCTTCTCGTTCCAAACTCTATTTCTTTTTACAATGTCTGAAAAGTCTGTTTTCACTGAATAACACATGCAGCATACATATCAGACATTTATATGTAGAGATACTTTTACTGATTTTACTAAATTCTGTAACTGTATTTTAAAATCAAGACTGTAACAGTTAAAAACTGACACCTCACTGGCCTCTAGCGAGAGGAGGAAAACAAAGCTACAGTTCTTTGTCCAGTGACATTACCTGTTACCTAGGTGTGTTCAAGCCACTATATAAAACATGTGCATCCATCCACAACCAATGCTGACTCAAAACCTAGTCCAACTACCAAGTGAAAAGGTAAGAACATCACTTTTGATTTAGATCTAGTAGAGCCATTAAATGACTTTGAAACTGATGACAGTGAGTTGTTGAGAATGGGACACTGAACCAAGTCATTAAAAAAATAGCTTACCAAAGCATAACTCATTGCTCTCTTCTCTTCCACCTTACCCTACGTGGATATATAGATTGTCAGAACAGAAGAACAAAAGGCAGTAAGGAAAAAAAAATCAAGTATATTCCATAGCAAAATTATTCATTAAGTCACAAAAAGGCATAAACCTCCAAACAGCTATGATTCTTAAACCGCAAATAGATGGAACACCCTTTCAAAGGCATGTAACAGTCATGTTTTTCCTTCAAAATGGATTTAAGAAAGGGAAATTAGATTTTTATAGTAGAAATTCTTACTGCAGTCAAGAGACACTGTTTTATCCATGTACATGCAGACTAGTTAACCTAGTTTCTAAAGCCTCAAGTTCTCATACTACACAAAACACAAGTTCACTTGAAATTTAATATATAGAACTTCATCTCATGCCTTTTCAGAACACTGACCACACTATCAATATGGAAAAGTAGAAGACTTATAGACAGAATTCTCAGCAAGAACATCCCTTAATCATATTGTGTGCATGGGAAATCAAGTCAAAAAGCTGAACACATGATACTTCATCAACATCCTTAACTACTTTTTCTAACCTTATAAATGACTGAAGCTCCCTATGCAGGCTTCTTAAACCTGTCACAGTACCAGCATGCTCTGTTTCATCAGTGGCCTCCAGAAACAAAATGTTATAGTAATACCATATTAAAAATAAAATGACCAAACATTAAAAATAATAATTGTGCAACAATAAGTAAGCTGAAAAGATACATCCTCCATCTACTTTGCCTCAGTCTTCACTGAGGAGTGCTCTAGACACGCAGCCCAAGTCACAGAAGGCAAAGAAAGGGACTGGGAGAATGAAAAACTGCCTGGTGTAGAAGATCATCAGGTTTGAAACCATACCCAGGGAACCTGAAGATGCACAAGTCCATGGGACCTGACAAGATGCCCCCACTGGTCCTGAGGGACAGGCAGATAAAGTTGCTCAGCCACCGTCCATCATATTTGAGAAGACATGGCGGTCAGGGAGTGTAGTGATAGGACAATGAGCAGCAGTTTTAAACTAAAAGAGGGGAGATTTAGATTAGATATAAGGAATAAATTATTTACTCAGAAGGTGGTGAGAAACAGGCTGCCCAGAGAAGCTGCGGATGCCCCATCCCTGGGGGTGTTCAAGGCCAGGCTGGATGGCGCTTCGGGCAGCCTGGGCTGGTGGGAGGTGTCCCTGCCCAGGGCAGGGGGTTGGAACTAGATGTACTCTAAGGTCCTTTCCAACCCAAACCGTTCTGTGCTTCTGTGATCTGCTGTGTTGATTTTTTTCCAAACTAATTACTTAAAACAGCTGAGATAACCTAGTCAAGTATGACTGCTGAAAAAATACATGCTTCCTGTTAGAAATAGCACTGTATCAGTAAAACCCTACTTTATTTCAAAATAATATATATATATATATATGTTGCTTGTATGGCTTGAGCAAGTATGGTTTGAATGCAAACATATTTTGCTTAAATATATGAGATCTCAGAAGAATGGCTTTTTTTTTTGCTTTTAAAATACTTTGAAAACTCATTCACCATGTAAATGTCTTTTAAGAGACAACTAAAGCTGACTAAGATGTCCAAGAATTTTCTACTTGAATGCATGTTAGTGCACCTAAAAGGATTTTAAAAGGGCTGACTGATGGGAAGAGCTTAAATAATGACATCTGCGCTTATGCAGATTCCTAGAAGAAATTGATGGAGAGCAGAAAAGTTTTACTTCCCAGTGTTTTACAAAAGGGATCAAGTGAAACAAAATGCACCATGAGGGAAAACTTGAAAGTAGTCTGAATTTTCTGAAATCTGGCTAGATGATTACATTTGTCAACAATTTCCTTCAGACTGGGCACAGCAACTGATGTTTCATCAATCACCACAAAAGTAAGTATTTCAGTGTCTCGATTTCTTCAAATACTTTTATGCAAAGGGGAACCCTTACAAAGCACTGTCTATATCAAGGGCATGTGTGAGAGCATGCTCAAGTGCAGTGCAGGAGCTCAGGGGCAGCACCAGAAACAGTTAGGTAGGCCAAGCGACCAAGACAGCTGTGAGGAAAGTCTGGGTGCACAAAGCAGACTGGTCATTGCAATTGTGTTTGGGTGGTCCCGTTTTGGCATCCTAACTGAGGGTTTACCCTCAACAGAAAAGTTGACATTTTCAACTAGCATCATAGCAAGGAAAGAATGGTGAATGTAGCTCAAATAGAAGAGGGATAAATAAGGCAAAGTATTTCGTAAATTAGTATTAATCCAGGAAAGTAACAAAATATACACAACCATAAAAATGTGAGAACTACAGATATGTTACACTGAGGGCAGCTGAGCATCCTCAGATGTTAACAAGAATCAGTGAATAGTGAAAAGGTAAGAATAACTTATATGAAAAAGGGAAGAGGTTTTCCAGAAAATGAAACTTTTCTAATAAACAAAGCAATTTAAAAATCTGCATAATTATCTCCTTTCACCATACAAGTCCACTCTCAAACAAAAATATAAAATCACAGAATCACAGAATATCCTGAGTTGGTAGGGATCCACAAAAATCAGAGTCCAACTCCTTATTCCACCCAGTATCACCCCAAAATCAAATCCTACATCTGAGAGCTGTGTCCAAATTCTTCAACTGACAAGACTCAGTACCAAAGCCCACAAATTTGAGTAGCTACACTTGGTATTGAGCTATGCAAAGTCAGAAGTATACTTTCTTGTTTAAGGTACCTTACTAGGTTTTCAAATGCACCTGATTACAACTTTAGGTAGATAACTACTCTTAAAAAATGTAATTAATAGCACAGTGCTCTCTGCCCTACTTCTTTCATGTCACTAGTTCAGCTTCTGCTAATGGGAACCTGTCCTTGGTTTGTTAAAAGGCAGAGATGCTTTATTTTGACAGCTATACATATATATGTATCTAAAATAATATTCATTTAATTTATAATATATATTAAGTGTATAACATGGATTTTTAATAAATTATAAATTACTGTATTTCTAATAAAAATGTATTTTATAATATACTTTTATATAAAAATATAACATAATTAAAGGTTATTTTTACATTAATTACTCTTTCATCTAGTGAATGTCATAGAAAGCCAAAGATACACTTCTGAATATTGCTTAAGCTCATGCTGTATTTAACCATGCTTTTTTTGGATCCCATATATCTTTTGTTAACACCTCTATGTTTTTTCTCCTAATGTGCCATGTTGTAGCTGAGAAGCAACAGGAACAGCCCTGTGGCAACAGTCAATAAAAAACACAAAGTCTGTTGAGGTCCCAAGTGACAGGCCTGTCTTCCATTTCTTCTTATGATCAACAAATCTCATGACATACTAAGGATTACCATACCTCTAACTATTTTCAGAAAGAATTCCAGAGAGTCCATACACACCCATGCTGGAGATTTCAATTTGCATGCATTTCTTTGAGATCTGTGAGTTCTGTTATTTTTTCCCCATTAACAGCTTGTATCCAGCATTTGCATTTCAGTATATGTCTATAGCATTTACCAGTGATAATGTGCAAGTAGACTTCTCTTGAAAACAGTGACTTCTAAATTAACTGACAATCTCAAAGTAACAATTACTCGGTTTAAGAACTCAGAAATAATTTGAAAAAATACTTTGCTATTGCCACTTACAGAAATAAGAAAGCATAAAGTAGTAAAACAGCCTTATAATGAAGTCATCTTGCTGAGAAGCATTGAGCCCATGTATTTGAAATCTATATTCCATCAGAACAGTGAAATTCTGGAACAACCACCTGGCAATTTGGCATTCACCTGCATACTCATGAATCATTAATTTGAGCTTCTGAAACATCCTCCATTAGAAACGCCTGTCCCTTGGAGCCATTTATGGATTCAGAGAAAATGAGTTATGAGTAACAGAGTGAATACAGACTGGAAGAACACAGTAAGTTAAAACACAGGAATGAGTCCTAAAGAAAAAAAGACTAAGCTAATATTGGAGCTAGAAACTCAAGAAATGAAACGCTCAATAGGACAAAACTTGTAAGCTTGTCAACAAAAAAACAAACCAATGCTAGCATCAATTAACAGTCATTCCAACGACTGTTAACATTGATTCTATGTAAATATTGCTTCATAATAAGAGACCCTTCTGGACACTAAGCTAATCTAAGAAAAAAATTAAAGCGCTGTGTGAGCCGCGGCCAGGCCATGCTTGAACCTTGTTAGTCACTGACCTCAATGACTAACATCAATGCAGCCTTGGAATTTAAGAACGATCCTAACAAAACAGATATACTCAGGCTAATGTAGCACATGGCTCACTCTTAAGAACTCTTTAATTTCATTCAATTACCTCTTATTTGTTGTTCTTAAGAAATATTTTCCATTCCAGCTATATTTCTTACAGTTTAGCACTCTCTTTCCAGTAGAAAAAATCCCTTTTATTACATAAAAACATCAGAGCAGGGTAGAAAGAGTAAGTAACTTGACAAAGTAGAAATCACACAGCATTTTAGCATTGTCTGTCTCAATCTCTCATTATCACTATTTCTGTAGGATTTCAGTAACATTTCTGTAACATACTACATTTAACTAGAGGCCTCGTCAGATCATAAACGTGTTATTAAATTAGAAGAATTCTCTCCCTTTTGCTGATTTGACCTGTATCTTATACTACTGACTTCAGATTATACTGAGTCAAGACTGAGGTAAGTTAAAATTTCAATTTTGAATTAAAAAAAGACTTCCAGTTACTGATTCACAGTACAAAACGTATTATGTTCCAACCACCCCTCTTCTAGTATTCAAATTATTTTTTCTCTGGGTTTTGTTTCCACATCAAATGCCATCCCATCTCCATTCTAATAATGTGCCAGTTTGTGGATTTTCTTGCCCATTCTGTATACTAATACCCACCCCCTCCCCCCCCATGCATTTATTTCTTCACTGTACCATTGTGTGATCCTACAAAGATCACACAATTTGCAAAGTCATCCATTTCTAATCCCTTTTCCTGTTCCTTCACTTCTCCAAGCCTGTAACCACTCGCTAATATTTTTGTTCTTTGTTATTATAGAAAAATGTCATTTGACATTAACCTTCCTTATGAACTGAGAAAGTATTTAAGATTCATTTTCCTCATGAAAAATTTTGATAACCTTAATATGTAAAAATATTATACTTAGGCAATGATACCTGAATGTTTTCACAAACACCTATTCATACGGGTTTTACACTGCAATCACAGGTTCACAACTACCCTGTATTCATTTCATTTTCTATAGCCAGATGGAGTTGTTTCCTATGTGCTTACTTAATGAATTTAACTGTTAATTAGAATACCTTGCCAGTAGTGATCAATAAAAAATTTCGATATTTACAGAGAAAACATTACGATGAACAGCCAGAGACTAAAAGGACAGAGGGAGGGAAGTAACTGCAAGATTTTATTAGCTTAGTTGACAATGGTTTCATAACCCTCACAGAACATAAATGTTTCCAGTACCTGGTGTTTTACTTTTTTTCCCCCGGTAGCTGTCTCAGCCTCATGGGATCTGATGACAGAAGGCACAGGACAAATGGCACACCTCTGACTGTGACAAAAAACTGCAGGATCTTATACCACAAATAAATGTAATACGTACAAATGTTCTGAACTGAGAATTTTCTGCAAAGGGTAGGGCTGAAGGCACAGGGGATCTAACAAGCAGACCTGATTATATGTTTTCCTCCTCACAAAAAGGAAAGCTGCAGAAACAGAAACACCAAAGAATTTGGAGGAAAATAAATTATATGATTGGATTATTTTTTCTTCTGGGAAATAATATGCTAATTCACAAACTAAACATTATTCTGTTTTACCCAAACAATCGAATTAGTACATGTGGAGGTTTCCTCTCCTAAGCAGTTCATGGGGACAGCTAGATCGTTGTTACTCAAAATAAGGGAAATCAGTACTCCAAGTTATCCACCATACTCCTGAATCACGTATTTATGCTCAATTAGCAATCTGCAAGGCTTAAAGACAAGCAATTTCATCATGTATGAAGTTCCCAAATTTCCATATCTATTCTGATTGCTATTACCTGTAAAATACCGTGTTCTAAACTGTATCCACTTTCATCCAGTTGCTTATATGGTATTCCATATGAAAAAAAAGGACCTGCATAACTAACCATCAACTAGCAAAACAGGATTGAAAAACATGAAAAAAATGAGTGACTTTGGGAAAGCAGGAAGAAAAACTCACTTCCAGACCTCCTCCCTGTTCTCAGCATTAACGTGAATCTGAACTTTGAGAATGAGCTGCCACGTCCTGCCATGAAAATTGTGAATCCAGAAGAGTAACTTAATTGTTCACTCTCTCAATACACAAGGCTGCTTTGCCTTTGTTGTTTTTGCTGACTTGTTTTTGGACAAAAATTTCATTCTTCACAGCAAAAACCCCTTCGACTGAACATCACATTCAGTTACTGAACATTACAAAAATCACAATTTTTTCTTCTGTTTTCATCTCAATGCCCTGAAATTCATTCCATATGGAGTGCAATGTAAGTAATTTTTGATTATTGTAATAATCAAGTTCACTAGTCATTTTTAGTATATTTTTAATACATTTCAATCACCATTCTAACATGTCATTTTAATCACCATTCTAACAATCATTTAAGACTGAAACAACTCAATTAGCAGCTCTACCATCACATGCTTCTGTCAAATTCTGTGGCTGAAGCTCACAAAGTTGTAAAACTTGAATCATTATTACAATAGCTACTGTCCCCTACCTCATATATTATACCTACACCTGCTGTGTATTATCCCTTTCTAATTTTATGTGAGGTGCTAAGGCACATGCAGTATTAACGACCCCAAATGACTAATTGGTTTTGTTTCTTTGGCAATTGTTGTGTCATTTACGGTACCTGCCAACACAACCATCTTTAATTTCATTAAAGTAGTGCCTTTAAGCTTTCCGAATTTGAACACTAAATGAAACAATAAACGTTTTTGAAAATGCAATGCCCCATCAGAAATAAGGAACAATTAAAAAAGATACAATACAAAGGTTTATAGAAGACTGTTCTCAGTAAATGAATAGAACAGATGTTAACAGCAAACACTAGTGTAGTTATTTCTAAGCCATCATTGTACAACTCAGTTAAATTTGAAGAGGTAGCTATTAAAATCTGAGAGTGTGATGTTTTATTAAAAACAATCTGAGTCAGTAATTGTTAGGGACTAGGTAGATACCAAGAAGGTAGCTGTTTCTGTTTGCTACTGTTAAGTCCCAGTTTGGAAGTATCATTTGCTAACCAGTAAAAGAAAGAAGCTTTTTCCCTTCTACTTCGTGATTTTGAAAGCCAATATTTAGAACTTCTGAAGTTTTTCCTGTACACTTAAATTTCCCCAACTCAGATAATCTTTAATTTCAGAAACTGAAATGTAATTTAAGTATCATTAATAGTGTTTTCAAATTAACATAATTCCTTTTTGATCCTAAGTAATCAGACAGTCATTTCCTCCTAAGTAATCTGTAATGGTTTCTGAAGTGTTCTTCTGTTAGACTGAAATCTGAATTAAGGTTGGTTTTTTTTCCTTGCAACTAATTAGACGGGACTTTTAGAGCTCTGTTCCCCATTGCTAAAATCTCTCAAAAACCACTGTATTAAAATGAAAACAGTTCCATGCTGATTTACAAGTTAACTTCTTAAAACTTGGATTTTGCTTACTAAATCCTTAACCAGGCAATGCAGTACCAAACAAGTATCAAATACCAAGCATTGAAAATTTTCAGCTAAGTTCATAACCGATGTACTGTGTCTCACACATATTTAGTCACAATATTCATCATATCACTGCACAAGGACTGTATCAATATCCGCTTTGGAAATTGGTTTAACTTCTTGCTTTTTTAACTGCTTTCACAGTACTTTAGTTGTAGAGCACCTCTAATCTCCTCAGTTTTACTCCTGGAGACATTCTATTCAGTATTCACCACAACCCTATGAACTTCGTGAAGTTTCAGCAAAAGCTTTTCTTTCCAGGCTTTCGTATTACTGCTTCCCAATAACATCTTTTTAACAGTATAGCTCCCTACACTTGTCAGCCTCTTCTGTATTGTAGCTAAAGAGTCACAATAAGAATATTACCTTCTCTACTAGTGTATAAAATCATGTAGTATTCTTCCAAGATCTAGTAGAGAAATATAAATGACAAACATTGCTGTTTAGTTTGAAGGTGTTTTCTGGACTGCATAAACCTCAAGTGCTTAAAAGTTGAGTCATGCATCTCTTTGGGGGCTCAATTTCTAATGACGCCATTGCACTACATGGCCATTCCACAAGTACCTAAGGTGGTACTTTGGGGATCTCCTTGAAATGCACCATTCATGGTGTCTTTAGTGAGACTGTGACAATCTAATTTATATAACAGAACCACAGAATGGCTGGGGTTGGAAGGGACCTCTGAAGATCATCTAGTCCAAACCCCCTGCCAAAGCTTCTAATGCTTTCATATGGAAAGACCTGACAGTAGATAATGAAAAATCCTCACTCGGTTTCTAGTCTAAACGGTTTTATGCCCTCTCCTTGAATTCATTATTTCAAACACACTTAGTGACTGACTATAAATTTTATAAATTGGCTCCTGGACTGTACCCTTTGCACTGCATTTACATATACTCTGATCATAGCAGGTCCTCTCTTCTTTTTGTTCACATTTTTAAGAGTTTTACAACAGGGCCCACCAAAGCACTTCATGTCATCATTTTACGTATCTCTTAAGATGTGATGATAGTATTTCAAAACATATTACAACCCCATTTTCCTTAAGACACAATGCCAGTTACTCATAAATCCTGCCAATATCACCACATGGATGAGAACTCCAGAATGACAGTGCAGAAAGCAAAAAATTACACATTACTAACTCAAACACAGGAGATAAGGTAAAAAAAAGAAAGAAAAGCAAAAATGCTATGATCCATCAGAATTTGCTGTAGTGATTACTAAGAAATTAAACAAATACTAGAGTAATTAAAAGCCATGGTTTCTCGTTCACAAAGCACACTATCTTACATATTAAAAATAAATGGCAATATTCTGAATTTAAAAGTCCAATTTATTTAAAGTGACAGAGACAATAAACTAATTCTTACACATGGAAATTTCCACCAAAACCATTGGAAAGCTTCGTCCGTTTTTAAAACTGTATCTGGGTTAAAGGGGAAATAGAAACACTGAGGCATGGAAGACAATCCTGAAAAGGAATTAGGTACCTGTTGTGGTTTAACCCGGCTGGCAGCTAAACACCACACAGCCGTTCGCTCACCCTCCCCCCTCCCTCTCTGGGATGGGGGAGAGAAATGGGAAAGTGAAGCCTGGGAGTTGAGATAAAGACAGTTTATTAAGACAGGAAAATAATAATAACAATAATAATAATAGTGATAATGATAATAGTATTAATAATAATAATGTGTAAGAAACAAGTGATGCACAATGCAATTGCTCACCACCCGCTGACCGATGCCCAGCCTATCCCCGAGCAGCCGGCCCCCCCACCCCGGCCAGCCACCCCTATATATTGTTTAGCATGACGTCAGATGGTATGGAATACCCCTTTGGCCAGTTTGGGTCAGCTGTCCTGGGTCTGTCCCCTCCCAGCTCCTGCTGCACCCCCAGCCTGCTCGCTGGCAGGACAGAGCGAGAAGCCGAAAAGTCCTTGGCCTGGTGTAAACACTGCTCTGCAACAATTAAAACATCAGCCTGTTATCAGCGCTCTTCTCATCCTAATCCAAAACATAGCACCCTACCAGCTACTAGGAGGAAAATTAACTCTGTCCTAACTGGAACCAGGACAGTACCTAAATTAGGTATCTAAACTCTTTCACTGCATTTACAAATTTTCTGACAAACATAAGTCAGAAATGGAAGGAGAGAGAGCACCTGCTTGCAATAGAGAGCATGAGTGCATAAGTACCAGATAGACCCACCCTGTAGTATGGAAAAGATAGGGGGAACATTTCTTAAGCATTGTCTACAATTTTTATCTTATAGGTGGGCCACTCAAGTAGGTTGAATGGTAAAGATCACAGTGACAAAGAGATCTTGTGTTAGTGCTACTTTACATTCTGGTAGCTGGTCAGTTGAAGCAGCTGGAAACAAAAGAGAAGTCATTATATATGAAAACTGATTAAAATAAACAACAAAAACAGAAAGTAAGACCCTACATGACTCACAAGGGATCCTATTATGGGTCCACATGAAAACATGAGAGATTAGGCAAGAAGCATTTGGCCTTCAAGGAGAAAAGGTATTCAATTATTCACTTGTAAAATTCACAGGCTGTCATAAGGTTTTAGAAACCACTTATTCTTACTTTTCATTGTCCTCTCCTTTAATTTAAGGATTAAATATGGTTGCCACAGCACTTCTTTCTCTTTCAATTTAGATGACAGAAACAAGTATAGTTTATACAGTGATTACAAAAGGCTCAAATGAGAACAAAGTTTCCAAAAGTTTGGATTGATTTTTCTCCAATATTAAAAAACATCTGTTTATAATTCTATTAAATATAAAATTCCAAGAAGTAAACTACAGAGCCAGCTATCAGCTGTCCTGCTCACTGAACAAAGGTTGTAATTCACTGTATGAGTCCAACAATGGCAAAAACTGCTAGAGCACAGCTTGAATGGTTTATGTGCAGCAGAATTAAGGGTGAATTACAGTTATCGATTATTAAAGTTCTAAATAGAACTGTATAAGAACTAACAGCTGCCTAGCACTCCTCTACAGACAAAGGACTTCTCTCTGTAACACAGTGCTGGAAGCTTGGGAGGTGGTGGTGAATAACTCCAGAACAGTTCACTGCTGGGCTAGTCCTGTTGCCACAAACTTGAATAGGATCAGCATTGAGCTGAGATCAAGTGCTTTTGAAATTCAGCACAAAGGGTTACTTTTAGTACATTTTCAGAAAGGCAGCTCTTGCTTTAACATACAGCTTGGAGACAAACCACTCCACTTTATACTTCACAATGGCCCTCCACTGATACAGAGGTCCATCTAGAAAATTGTTTCCAATACAGCAGCAGTCTACTTATACCTTCGTAATTCCTCTTCAGAGATTTTCTTTTATGAAGTATGTTATATAATCATATACAGCCAGTACACACTTCTCAGGCTAAGTAACTGAGGGCTGAAGCGTAAGGTAAATTCCCAGGCATAATGCCATTACAACTTACTATGGTGTAGGTGCTTTATTTCTTGAGAGCTGTGCTTGACTGAAACAAAGTAGAAAGCAATCATGGACCCATATATTGTAGTATAGTCTGAATGCTTCTCTGGGTCACATGGGAAGTCAAATCAACCTTGCTTTGGCCTACATTTTGATTCAAGGGGCTTGCTCCAGGCACTAATCAGGAAGCAGGAAATGGGGAAGGACAGCAGCATTCTCTAATGGTCCTTCCTTCAGCATTCCAGTAGCGTGCAGTCTTTACACTTTCCCTGCAGTCCAAACTACTTGTGCAATAAGTGTTTCCCAGCTGGAGTTTCACCTGCGCCATGCAGTCCTATACCTGCAACGGCACTGCTCCCACATGCCTAAAAGGACTTACCCAATAGCTAGCCAATTCACTACTCATTTTCCTTTTGGAAAGTACGTTCCAAATTAGACCAAAATACTCACTTTCTACATTTGCACATTTAGTCTGTCATAATTAGCTCTACTTTCTTTGTATTTTACCAAAACAAGATTATGGAAAACAGATGAAATGCAGCCAGGCAGAGCCAACCAGGCTTTTGCCCATTTGAAGCCTACAATAATCAAAGACACAGTGCTAGAACCTCAGGGCAGAAGAGCAAATGACTGGTATCTATGCATGAGCTCTTCCCCTCTTACAAGCTGAACTGACACTATCCAAAACCTTTTTTTTTGGCTAAAATTTTTTTGTGTGTAATGGTTGAATGAGGTCCTCAGGAATAAACCTGAAGTGCCTTTGAGATAAGGGATTTTATAATGCCATTATTACAATTCCCTGCAAGATTCTTAGCTGACCTTTTCTGATGTCCTCCCCTCTGCCCCCATATGACTACTATACTGTCTTGAACTGATTGCTTTTCTACCTAGATGATTCTTTCTTACTCAATTTTATCATTTCGTTAGAGAACAGTAGATGGACAATAGCTATCTCTGCAGTCTATTTGCCTGCATTAGCATTACATATCTTTGTGAATACACGAGGCAGCAACTGTACTACAGGAGACTGGTATGCATCTTCCTCTCCATTTGCCATCATTTCCTCTGGAATGAGTGGCACTAGCTGCCACAGGCCACTACCAAATCATAAACCATTTCTTGGGTTTAAGAAAAATCTGTTTGTTAACATAAACTTACTACAGAAACTCTATGGCCATGCTTACTTCTGAATTTACTCTCTTATTCTAAAATTAAGTATCCATGTTACTTCAACTACAAAATCTAATATATGCTCCCACTATATAGTAATAAATTATAGAGCATGTCTATAAAAAGAACTCTATTAAATAATAAAATGTATTGGAAACAAATGAAAACTACAGAGCTCTTTTACCATACAGAACAACTTCTAACATTTGAAAATTTCAGTGTAAGTAAAAACAATTTCTCTCCCACAAGAGAGATTTGTATATACTTTGTCTTCTGAAAGTCCATATTCTGTTAATTAAATTCCCAACATGAAATGGATAACTAGTATGACATTCATATGGCATAAACGTATCCTCTGCTGAGGGGCTTCAAATCATTGTCTTTACTTGAGCAGAGCAAGCCAGTAGGAAAGATTCTTGTCAAATGCACACACTTATCTCACAGCTGGAAGGTGATGGATTGATAGGCACCTCATACAATGCCTCTTTAATTTTTACTACCTCCACAAAATATTGCAAACTCCTGTGTTCATTTTAGGAATGCTATCCAAAATAATTTATACCTCATTCACCTGCTCAGGAGAAAGCCATGTTTATGTAATTCATTAGCAAAGGTAGAAACTACATTCAGTTTTCATCACTAATACTACTGCATTTCCCTTGACTTCCAGGTAACTCCAGGCTTATCTGGAGAAGTTAAACGTTAGCAGAGGAGAGGTCACCAACATCTAAGCAGAGTGAATACCGCTTGCTTTGAAAATAACTCTTTTGGCAGCACTAGAGGCCTTTGTCTACCCTGGCAATAATCAGAATAAACAAACAGTCCTTGTAACTGTACCAAAGCTGACAGTATCTACGCTACACAAGTACACTTGAGGCAACCACAGCATGCACACCCGTGTGTGGACATGTACATAAACATACAGGCAAATATTTTCTCTCCCTATTATAGCTCCCTTTTTGACACGACAGTACTCAATTCAAATTGCCTTCACAGGCTACTTTAGAGTAATTACCAAGAAATTTCTAGAGATTATTATAGACTTGGATGCTGAAGGACAATATAAAAATTTATGACACCTTTCCCTCTATTTCCACAGCTGAGCAATAGCTTTTTCCTCCTGTTGCCAGCAGAACTAACTACATTGACCTGGAGTTCTTCACAGGCTTCTTTTGAGAATGACTTTTCTCTTCTGCAGAAACTGATGATGTGAGCCAGAGATGGCAATCCTCAAACCAGAAAACAATGCCAGTATAAACAACAAGAAATTTTCATTTAACTCCATTCTCTGTTAAAAAGATACCAGAATCTGTTTTGCAGAGTGCTTATTCCTTCAGTTTATTAGGATACTGATAGACATGTAAAGTTAGACCATTAGAGTTGTTTATAAAAAGACTAACAGAATGAAAAAGGGAGACACTGAGTAATTTTTCCATTCTCCAAGTGCACAAAATATCTGTCCTCAAACAAACATTCCTATGGACCCTGCTAACCTGACCTTATAGGAGAACTTCATATAAATCATGAATTTGAGTACTATCTGATGACCTTAACCATATAGCATGAAAGTAGCTTCTGTTAAAAATAAATAAATAAGAATCTGAGCATTCAAATGTGTTATCAGAGGGGTCTCAAACTTACCATTAGTAAGCCAGGTACTGCTAAGAGGCAGTATTACCCTACAAGAAAAATAGAAATTTTTACACACTAAACACTCCTCTGCTATTTCTATGAAACTAATTTTGAGCCATCTCCTTGATCTATACCCCTTCGATCATAAGAAAGCATATACTCCATTACTATTCTAGCAGCTTAAGTTACAAAAAATTATGAAATTCTTGAATTAGACTGGTTGTGACACCAATAAAGAAGTAGCAAAAGACTACGCATGCCCCTTTGAATCTGCTGCAGAGAGGATAATGGTAACAAAGACTTGGTTATGCTGCTAAAGTAGAAATTTTCAGCGGTTTGCTTGATTTCCACTTTCTTGCCTAGTGGAGAGGAAAAAACATCCTGGTCATAATGTTCAAAAAGCAGATACAGAAAAAATAGGTTTTATTTCACCATCCTTACCTATGCTTAAAATAATTAAGGCTCACTGTTTGCCAGTGACCTGCAAAGAGTACAGCTTCTGCTTTTTGGGGGTGAGGTTATAAGGACCTATAACCCAATAATAAGAGGAATGCAAGAATGAATATTAGAGGAAGGCTTAAGTTTCTGGCTAATGCTTATGAACAAACCTGAAAGGCAAAAACAAAGACAAACCTGTTGGCAATTAATTTTGGGCTAGGAACAATTTTTCTATACCAAGTTAAATAAATAAAAAAGAAAGATACTCGCAGCTTTTTATTCAGATCCTCACATCCAGGGAACTGGTGCTTCAATAATGTAGTGGCTCTGATCGACTGCTGTGACCTTTTGGGTCATAGATCATCATCTGATAAAAGTGAGGGGACAGAAGATTGTTTCTACTCACTACTAAAACATTTTTTTGCATGTAACCAGCATGTGTTGTTAGAAGTATCACTTTAGAGCACAGAAGCCAGGTCCTCCACGGTCCTAAAGGTACTACATGTGAGAAAAATCTCACTGCAAAAACACTTTCTACTGCAAAAACACAACTTTGTTTCTCACATTCATGAATACAGGGCAAAAGGGATCTATATTCCTTACACTTCAAGGCACTTAAAATCCTAGAGACTTCCTGCACTGATCAAGTTTTGATTCCTAGCAGTTACATCAGTATAGCTAAAGCAACAGGTCCTTCTGCTGGAGGTACCATGCATATTAAAAGAGGTTTTCTTCTGTTGGTGTAGATAGCTGAAGCTCCTATGCTCCCAACCACCATAAACTAAGCCAGCAAAAACAGCAGTCAGCACAGCTGCATCTAAACTAGGAATCTGCTGATGGCATGCAGTTTATTCATAATTCCTAAGTGATGTTGCTATGGGAACTTTTGTAGTGGGAGTTGCTTATATCTGATCCAAGTTTCAGAAGGACAGAACTAAGAACAAAGTAAAGAAACTGACATGAAAGGAAACTATATCAGCAGTGTCCCATGTGCTGTTCTCCTGGAGAATCCCAATGCAGATGAAGCACTTGTCCATATAGGCAGTAACCAGCCAAGATGTTCATTATATCACTGATTCGTAACATACTTACTGTTCTTAATTATTGAGACTTTTTTATGTTTAAAACCAAGCAGGCTTTATGCAACTAAATCTGCCCCTCAGCATTTTTTTTCACCTCTCTCCACAGCTGTGGCCAGTCTGCAAGTTTGATTCTACAACTACCTATACTTCATGCTATTATTTCATCATGCTTCTCATAAGCAGCCAAATCACAGAACCATCGAGGTTGGAAAGGACCTCTGGAAATTGTCTAGACCAACTGACCAACTCCCCTGCTCAAAGCAGGGGCAGCTTGATCTGACTGTTCAGGTCCATGTGCAGTCAGGTTTTGAGCATCTTCCAGGGATTTCTGAATCTTACTCTTAGAACTTGAGATGAAGAAGGCAGTGACAATCTCAACCTCTTCCATGTCCTTTGTTGCCAGGTCCCCTAGCCTATTCAGCAGTGGAATCACATTCACCTTACTCTTCCCTTTTGCTTCTGGCAAGCCTATAAAAACTTTTCTTGTTGCCGTTCAGGTCTTTTGCCAGATTTAACCATAGTTGGGCTGTCTCTTTATTCCTTCCAGGTGACATAACCCTGCTTCCACCTTATGGGTTTCCTTTTCATGTTTACATTTTGTCAGAACCTTCTTGCTCATCCGGAAGGGTCTTCTGCCACCTCTGCTCAATACCCTACATGTCAGCGCGGACCATTCAAGTGCTGGGTCCTGCACCTGGGACGGGGCAACCCTGGCTATACGTACAGACTGGGTGACGAGATGCTGGAGAGCAGCCCCGCAGAGAGCGATCTGGGGGTTGTGGTTGACAGCAAGTTGAATATGAGCCAGCAGTGTGCCCTGGCAGCCAGGAGGGCCAACCGTAGCCTGGGGTGCATCAAGCACGGCATCGCTAGTCGGTCGAGGGAAGTGATTGTCCCTCTGCTCTGTGCTGGTGCGGCCTCACCTCAAGTACTGTGTGCAGTTCTGGGCACCACAGTACAAAAGGACGTGAAACTGTTGGAGAGCGTCCAGAGGAGGGCAACTAAGATGGTGAAGGGCCTAGAAGGGAAGACATATGAGGAGTGGCTGAGGTCACTGGGCCTGTTCAGCCTGGAGAAGAGGAGGCTGAGGGGGGACCTCATCACGGTCTACAACTTCCTCATGAGGGGGAGTGGAGGGGCAGGTGACGTATTCTCCGTTATCACCAGTGACAGCATCCGCGGGAACAGTGTTAATCTGAGGCAGGGGAAGTTTAGGCTGGACATCAGGAAGAGGTTCTTCACCGAGAGGGTGGTCGCACACTGGAACAGGCTCCCCAGTGAAGTAGTCACTGCACCAAGCCTGTCTGAATTTAAGAAGAGATTGGACTGTGCACTTAGACACATGGTCTAAACTTTTGGGCAGACCTGTGCGGTGCCAGGAGTTGGACTAGATGATCCTTATGGGTCCCTTTCAACTCAGGATATTCTATGATTCTTGAGCTTGGAGGACATGATTCTTGAGGGGAAAAAAAAAAGAAAAACAGCTCTCCCAGGCCCCTCTTCTATTCAGGAACATATCCCATGGGATTGTTCCATGTAAATCTCTCAACAGGCCAGACTGGTTTCTTGAGATCAATGGTTGTGATCCTGCTATTTGCCTTGCTACCTCCTCTGACGATCTTGAACTCCGCCATTTCGTGGTCACTGAAGCCATGAGACCAGTTGGATTTCTTGTGTCCTGTTGTATTGATCTTCCAGAAGATGACAATGAGGTTAAAGAACCCTGCAAGGAGTATGGCCTGCAAACATGTGGCTTCTTCCACCATAAGGAAAATGTCATATCCTATGTTTGCTTGGTCAGAGAGTTTGTAGCCAACACCCATCACACGGTCACCCACATTGGTTTACCCCTAATCCTAAACCATTAACTTCCAGCTGGCTCATGACCCTGCCTCCCTAGGCAGAGCATCACATATTCCAGCTGCTCTCACATCAACACCACCTTCCCCTGCTCACCTTCCTGGCCTGTCCTTCCCCCACAGCCTGGATCCATACACCACAGCATTGCAGTCATGTAAGCTAATCTCACCACCTCTCTATGATCCCAATAACACTTCAACTGCACACAGGTTTCCAATTCCTCCTGTTTAATCCCCATGCTGCACATGTTAGCGTACAAACACTTCAGAGGTACTCAGCTGGAGATAACAGGCCAAGAAGTGAGAGTACAGTGGTAAAAGAAACTCACTAGGTCAAAATATACGCAAATACTTTTAAAATGCAACTAAAATGTACAGTTTAGTACAGCTCTAAATTCTCTAAATTAAGAGCTAAACATTAAGAGCTCTGAATTAAGAGCTAAACAACAAAAAATTTGGCAAAACAGCCTCCTGCCCTACTCCTGCCTGGTAAACAAGAACTGCTGGCTTGCTACCAGAAACAGCAACAGGGACACAGATTTGCGTACCCCACAAATAAAGCCAGAAAAATGGAGGCATTTGCGTAATGCCCAATACGTATATTGAGTGCCCCTGCCTTCACGTACACTATGAAGTCTGCATAGGCTGCAGCATATCTCACAGATTTTGTAGTATAATCATAGCTAGGAAAAATGACTCCATTCTGAGGGCTTTACTGCATTAACTATATCAAGTAGTGCAAGAAAGTACATGAGTATGGGAATATTACTGGTAACGCCATTTGTCTCAGGGAACTCAAATGGTACATGGAGGAACCTACCAAGAAATGAAACATACTTAGTGTATGGGAAGTTGTAGTCAATACGCATTCATGTTTTATCTTCTCATCATTAACACTGGCAAAGAACAGCACTCAGCCTCTGTTCCTCTCCAGTGTATTTCTGTTTCAATATACATATCAGTATTAATTTCCCCAGCAGAGTTACTGTCATATCTAATGAGCAAACACATGCTATGTGACGTCTTTTTATGCCCTTGATTTTTTTTAACGTTATCTCTAATAAATTGAGATCACTAATAATAAATTTTTAAGTGGTCACAATTAGAAGGTCATATGCTGTAAGACTGCACAAAACTCATTTAATGCATAAAAACATATACCATGTATCTCTTCCAGTTTCCTGTCATAAAAGATAGCTGTCCAACTTTGAAACTTATTTATAAGCCCCCTCCATAACTGAATAAAGATGTAATTAAAGAAACAGAAAGAATGCAAATCCAGCCTAGCTACTGAACTCTAAGCAGAATATTTGATTTGTGATGGTAAATCAGTCCTGCAAAGACATGAATGCAGAAAAAGTCCTATTTTGCAACATTTTTACATTTTAACCATTCAAGCACATTGATGGTGCTTGGTAATAACACTTCCAGACAAGGAACCTCTAAATTATCATCTACAATATTTTTAAACTTAGAAGATGAATTACAGTTTCAAATTAATTTCAGGTATTTCCTTCCTTTTGATGACTTCAATTTCAATTTAAAACTGGACTGAATTGCTCCCAATTTCTGTAAGCCATCACAACACTCACGGTTTTCTTAAGAAGCTGCTAAAGCATCAAAAAGAATAGTGCCTTTCAACAAGGATACATAGGCCAATCCTGCATTCATGGCTCACGTCTGTATTCACAAATATTGTGGCCTAGCAGGAGAAGGCTTATAATATGAAACAGCTGCACATAGAACTGCGCATCCACATTACATCTGTTAAATTTGATTTTTTTTTTTTCCAGATCAGCCCTTCTCTTATCTCTTGGTCTAAATGTTGATTTGAGGTTTGTATGCGCTAGGCATACTTCTGGAATGCATCCTTCGGTTCAACCTAGCACAAAAGAAACTCAGTTTGTCTAAGATCACTTCATAATGCAAACCAGAGCACAGTAAGTGGTGGTGATCAGATTTGCTTCAAAGGCACACTTATTTGAAAGCAAAGTACAAACAGAGATGCACCCACCGAAGTCATTGAGAGCCTTTGCATTCATTTTAAGTAGAAAAACCATGCTTGATTTCTCTGCCCCCCCTTTTATTTTTTTTCTCTCATCTTTCAGCCTAGGTTTAGTAATACACAAAGAGAAAAGAAGAATCAAGAAATATAGGGGTAGAATATTTTTTTAAATATAGGGAAACTCTGACATTGTGGGTTTTTTTTTTCAGATTGCTTACACTTACTCCAGCTTTCATTATTTTCATGCCCTTAGAACCAAAGCAATGGAATACAGCCGGTGATATTTCCAGCCCTTGCACAGCAGTTTGCTTTATGGTCACATCACTGTGCCCAAGCTGACTATTCCAGAAGGCAATGGGATTCTGCAGAGGCTGAATAGATGGCCCACATTCAGTAAGTTGTGCATCAGAGCTTTAAAGAACATGCCTATGATGGCAAGGTGACATATATCATTTCTTTAGTATTCTTTTTTCCCCCAAGTACTTTGCCCAAAGATGTCTCCCCTCACTCTTGCTGATACACAGGGGAAAGAAATGTGAGGGTAGGTAAGGTACCAGCACAGTACAGTGCACTGACTGAACATGAAAATACAGTTATTGTAGAAGTGGTTGTTTAAAAACCTCATATCCAGAAATGTTAAAATTATTTGTATTATGCCACTCCATAACCTTCTGTAGGGCAATCTACTTTATATTAAAATGTACTTTTCTTGTTTTTTTTCAATCTTTTTAAACCATTCATCTTGCAATTTATCATTCACATAAAAATCATGATGTGATTATGCATACTTACATCGTAGGATGGAGATGACACGTGAAATCCAAACACACAGCATAAAGATAGCATATATGATATTAAACTAAGACACTTAGTAAGGGCTTAATATAGCCATAAAGCAAGTAGCAAAAGGCTGATCAGATTATAAACATAAAAGCAATTTTTTTATTGTGGTCATTCCTTACGCAGTTTAAGCTACACCTTTTCTATGGAAGACCCTACTTATCACCTCTCTCTTACTCTTTACTGAAGCCACAGGAACTGCTACTGCTTCTGTCAAATCAGTGGGTGCATCCAGCACATCTTTCCCTTCAGAAAGCATACTCAGTACAAACTGTATTCTCAGCCACCAGTAGGCTTGGGAAGACAAATTAAAGGGAAAAGTTTTCTTTTTTCTGTCCTAGCCTTTAATAAATATATGCATCACTATAAATATAACATCATTATAAATAAATGCATCACAGATTTATGCTGTTACAATTCTGCTTAGCTTTCCTGTCATTCTTGCCCTGTGATACTGAGCCTACAGCCTCAGAAATTAACAGAGTATTGTTTTGAATAAATAACAGATTTCTTTTTTTCAAGAAAGAGGGACCTTTAACAGTGTAAAGATTATGCATAACAAAGTTTTACAAAAGAGCAAAGGTTATAGGCAAATAGACACTATAGAAAGCACGCATTACATGTTTCCTATTTGCTGTGGGTTAGTACACAAAGCCTGCGAAATCACAAGTAGAAGCTTCTCCTCAGCTTACCTCCAAGATGCTGAGATCTGCGTAGCTGGTCAGACTAATTGCCTCTGTAGTTCAGCAGCCGCCCCTACAACTTTCCAAATACACATGCTTGTCCAAGTTTCACTGGCTGACACACATTCTCAGAATCACTTACCTGCTTGAAGTTCTTAGCACTCTCTGTAGAATCTTTACATCATCCAGGACGGATAAGGCACCAACAGAATCCTCTGAGTGAGAACTGCTAGACTTAGTGCAGATGTCACTTGATCATCTGTCTTCCCATCCAGAGGAAGTGGGCCTGAAAGTTGGGGGAAAAAGTGTTGTGACTAAATCATAACCCAAAGACCAGAGGGGTCACATACACAGTATGGTGTCCCTCTGCAATCTTAGGACACAGGAATTCTCAGCCCATTAGCTCTGCAGTTCTCACATCCCATTCCCTGTGACACAGAACAAAGGAACCTTTAATTATGGACTCCCCTCCTTGTTCTTGTTCAATAACCGAAGAACAGAACACTTTTTCCTGCCTTTGTAGTTTGTCCATGTTGTTCCTACCACTGCTGCATGACCTTTTTTTTTTTTTTTTTTGGTCTTTTTGAAACTCCTCTCAGCTCTATCACACCACAGTTCCCAGCAGCTGTTTCTAACTGGCTACCCAGTCAGACCTGGAAGAGATAATTTGGTTCCATGTTAAATCTCTTCAGCTGAGCATAAAGCATACACTTTATCACATTCAGCTTATACGAATTATTTGTGGATCTTGTGTAAAGTGCATGGAGGGTCTATGAACTATCTAGTGAAATTCTGCTAAGGTATTCTGCAATTTATTAGTACAAAACCAGATTAGATTTTGGCCTCATCACTATCGCAGGCTAGAATTAGACTATTTTCTCTATCCAGTCCTTGTGCATATCATTTTCAAAAACCACTTTTTTTTTTTTTTTTTTTAGATACACCTGGGTGTCCTAAACCCTGCTTGCAATAACAGGTACATAGGTAAATTCTCTGATGCATCTAAACCACCTTTCTAGCAATGATTAAAACAATACATATATATATATATCAGTTGTGTAATATGCAAATGTGCCAAGGCTTTCCTGGGCAAAAATTAAAAGATTAATTCCCAAAGCTGACAACTGTGTTCTAAATTGTGTATTTCAGCAAAGTTGTACCATTTAATCACAGCATTATTATAATAACCTATTTTAAGAAAACAACTTGGGGATGTTAAAAATTCTCTTCTACAGTTTAAAGCAGCAGTTGCATTCTTTTTCCTTAAAATTCATAATATGAACTTATATTCTAGTGCTTGGCACAGAAAAGCTTCATTATAGCTGCTGAGTTGTAAGGATACAAATCACATAGCAGTGTTTTTGCTGAGATCTTACTACTCACAATTATGATAAACACCTTCTTAAATGTACTCTTATATAGGTATATATACTTCATTATAGACGTTTGTTTACATAAAAAGTTATTCAAACAGCATATTCAGTTTTATGTTTCTTAAAGCGCCTCAGAACTCCGTAATATTCATCCAGGTAAGACTCATCACTGGTAACAGGTTAATGCTGTTTACAAGAGTACGTGAACAACTCTAACCCAGATTACATAGCTACTTTCAGGTGGCATGCACTTCTGTCAGCCTCTTCTGGAGCTCCTGTGACAGTTGGGATTTTTGCCAGTGCTCAACAAGAAAGGGACATTAGCAACACTTTTAATATTATCAAAGACACTCGTTTTCAAGAGCCCACTGGAAGGAAAAGCTTAAATAATCACAAGGTCTTCAGTTCCTTTGCCATTAACAGCCACGTTAATAAAGAAACGAGCATAGGACCTAGCACTTGCAGAACGTATCCATGTTATTTAAACTGCTCTAGCAGTCTAAGGGCTCCCTGCTAAAGATATTATGAGTGACAACTTACAAAATACTGCGTAATACTGACATTTTAATCCAAGTATGACACTCACAGGGCAGACAAATGGACTATAGGACATCTTGAGTCATATCCACCTCTGATTTATGCAGTGGGTAATTACTTACACACCAGCAAGAGGATACCACAAACCTTCACTTCTTTTCTTTTCTGCAGCCAAAGAGGACTTCGCTTTTACTCTGCTGACTAGGTCATTCAGGACAATTCAAAACAGTCTTGAGACTGTAGTACAGCCATTCCACCTAAGAATACAGACAAGTGAAAGAGAGATAAATCACATAAAGCCCTATATGCATTCCTATTCAGTTGTGCTGGAAATAACAGCAGATGACCTGAGAATCTCATTTTTAAATATTAAAGCTTATATATTTGCAAAACTGCAGGATAAGAGTCATAATCAGATCCTCTGGAAAGAAACAAAATATAATAGACAATAATTTATTTATTGAGACAAAGAAAATGTCACACTATAAACAATCATCTTCAAAAACAGAGAAGAAAAATGATATGCCTATGAATTTTTGACCTAGAAAAACATCTGCTGAAAACTGGATGCTTCTAACCTCTGTTGTATTAATTACAGAAAGTAATTAAAATTTCTTCTCTTTCAAAACAATTGAGTAAACCAAGATCACCATTTGCACGCAATATATATTCGTCAGAATTGAAACCCAAAACATTTTAAATAATTAATTAAAATGATCTGAAACAGAAAAACACCCAAACATTATTTAATGCCATTGCCAGAAAGCCTTCAAACAAACATCCCTTTTAGAGCCTAAAGAATTCTAGTGAGATAAAAAAAAATAAAAAAATCATCACACATTTATTTTGGGTATAGCACTAGTTAGGGCAAATCTAGTGCCTTCAGAAATACCAAAAAGAAGCTGAGAATAGCAAAGTAACTTTCTAGAAAACAACAACAAAAAGCATGGTTATTAAAACCCTCTTCCTAGCTTGGTTTACGTGGAACTTTTTGAACCACAGTACCAAAGGTGGTATTATACTTTTGGAGCATCCATAGGCAGCAGAAACATCTTTTTCATGAATGATGTTCTGCACGGAACACTGCAGAAAAGAACCCTGAGATGGAACATGCTGGGAATGCTTGTGCTGCTATTTTTTCCACTATCACAATATGCAATGAATTAGTAAGAGCAGTCAGAAAAATCATGGCATTATAAACTAACATTAAGAAGCCACTCAAAAATAAAATAAAATAAAAAATCAATTACATCATGTGTCTTGAAGACTACACCTATTTCTCCATGCTGGTTTGAGCCTTATAGTTATTGGAAACCTGTCCTTCTAAGACACTGAATTTTTTGTCGAGTGCTTTCCAGTGATGGATAGCAACCCACAAAAAAAGCTATCGAGGTGCTTAAATATGTTTGAATACATACTGAGTAACTTATCTCCTGGGTGACTTCAAATAAAACACTTGATACTAACTTCAGTAACTGTAAACTCGAAGAAGCTGGAAGCTATAAATCATCATCATTAACAGGGCAGCTGTTATGTACAGTCAATGAACTTTTAACTACTACTTAATTTTAGTTTCACTCCCCCCCACGTGTGATACAAAGTTATTCTACACAGTATCAAATGAACTGTAGCAAAATATTCCAAACAGCATCAATAACAGTTTTAAAATTAAGCCACAGAAATAATTCATCTGATTTCTATTTCTGACAGGGGAAAAATAAAATCTTAGATGCTTGAGGACAGAGAAATAAAAAAGAAGGCAGAAATAACGAAATCTGATCAATAAAGATTTTTTTGTTCTAAAATACTTTTTGAGGGAAAGTAGTTCAAAATTGTAGGAATGATACTTGTATTAACCTATTAGTGTAAAATAATACATTAAAGAGGAGTCAAATTTTCAGAGTATATTAAGAAATCAATCTCTGACATATTATTCTATTGTACTTGCCAAATAGGTTTCATTGTTTTCAAAGACAGTATAAATCATCTTTATTAAAGTCCTGAATTCTGCAGATACAGCAGCTGTGTTATACTTTCGGGAATATAATCTAATATTGTACAACAAAGAGCCTATCACTGTGCTTACTGAGTAGCTTTTAAGAAAGGGAAAGAAATCTAATTGGTAGCATATCATTTCCCTAAGAACAACAAGGGATCTTAGTCATACGGACATCCTGTAGTTAATTAAAAACTCTAGGTATGAATTTATTTTTCTCCTCAGCTCCTTACCTGCAGTTTCAAAGGCTGAAGGCATTTTAACAGATTTTAAGAATGACTCTACATATTGAGACAATGATGAACCCCTACATGGGAAAAGAAGGCATGAAAGAATCTCTCATACGACTCAAAAAAATCCACAAAACAAACAAAAAAACCCGTAACAACAAAACAGAAAATGTAGCACAGAATAAAACCAGACTAATCAGCATTACTTCTTAAGTAAATGAATAGCAGTCCCATTAAGTAAACCTTTAATGGGACTGCTAAAGCACTAAAACACTGTTAATACCAGAGTTATTGTTACAATAGCTCTTTTATCTCGCAGTCTTGAGTGTTTTCCTGTTCAAGAATATTTTCTTATCACCATAAAAACATACTTAATGCTAGGGCCATATAACCTGAACTATAGCAATCATTACTTATCATTGTAATTATACCAAGATCACTGCCTATTCCAGCAGAGAAATGCAGTTTTGAAGAATTCTTGTATTTTAGAAAACATTAAATAATTCTTGTCCTCATATATACCCTTGGTTTTTAATACTGGGCAACCGTGGGAAAAAAATGCCTAAATATGACTGGTGAGATAACAGTGATGAAAAGAAGAATTTTTATACCCTATGTCATTAACAGCAAGAACCATGCACCTGGTGTGAGAACTAACAGACAACCACATTGAGTTTAATAGATGTACAAATGGAATCTGATTATGCAACCCTTATTTTCTCTACTTCAAAATAAAGTCCCCAAAACCACACAAAAACACTTCTGGGTAACAGTGGCAAAACAAGTATTTCCTAGAAACAGACTTTCCCTCACAGTTGCAATTCAAAACATTGTAATACAATGATTGTATAATGTAAGACCCAATATAAGCAATCCAATTCTATTTGCTTTAAAATAATAGCTTATATCCCCTGAAATAGGGAAGCCTTTATAAAAATGTTTCAATATTCAGCTGATACACAGGTAGCTTTTAAGGTTAGGGGAAAACAAAAGAAATAAAAGGAAAACTTTAATACAAATTAAACTGAAAAAGTCATTTTCTGTTCAGGAATAACACACAACACAATCAAATTACAGCAGTTTCCTTTTTTTTGAATTTAGAATTATATTATACAATAACTTCTCTCTTAATTTACAAGAAATTTGACAAAAGATTCTCGTATTTGGGGAACTTTGTACCCGTAGCACTGCTAAATAATACCTAAAGGTGAGAAACAGCTGCATACAAGAAAGAGGCGTAACAGTTGTTGAAAACACGTTACTAAGATTTTTAAATGTTTTATTCTTTATCAGTAACAACATCCTTATAAAAGACTGAAAATAAATGTTTTTCTATGCACTGATTCAATCCCACACCACTTGAAAAAGATTTTCCCCTCCTGTGGAGCAGAACTGTGAGGAGCAGGACTGTTCCATTTAACAAACATTGCCACATGAGGAGCCTCACCCCTCTGACATACTTCCAAAAGCAGGTTTACATGCTTTTTTTAACGTGTAGCATCAAGCAACATCAGCCCCATTTTGGACGTGGTAACAATTTCTGACCAACTTGCGGTAAAATACCCTCTCTGCAATACTCATTGGGTCTCCTCTCAGATACTTTCCAAACGCTTATAACAAAAAGGAAAGCAGGGAGAGAAGCTTTCCTTCAGCTTGTCTCCAAGGAGGGGGCAGATTCACACACTACACGATTAAAAAGGGCAGTAAGAAAGAAAAGCTCTCGACTCCTCACATTTTCACCGCCAGGAACTAAGGGGAGCCTTGGGCTTTTCCTTGTGGTTTCAGGGAGCTCGGAGCCTCGACATTCCCTGTGGAGAAGCCCCTGAGGGGGGCGCGTGCCCACAGGCCGTTAACGGCCGTTTCAAAAAAAAAATGGTGGTCGTGAGCCACCGTCACGCGCCCCCTCACGGCGGGGTGGGAAGGCGCCGAAGGCCACAGCTGGCGGGCGCAACAAGCTGCCATGCGGCCTGGGGCTGGGCGCCCAGGAAGGGGCTTTGCTTCCAAGTGTTTTTGTCCCGGCCACACAAAACTGACAAAAGCAAAAGGCACCCTACACAGAAACAAGGCCTTAACATCAACAAACACGACACTTGTGCCCTATTGTCATGTTCTATTACTTCTACACACAGAGTAGTATAAGAGGAAAAGACTTCCATCAGCCACAGAAAACCGACATGCAGAAAGGCTGATCTTTGAGACAAAACAGAGAAAGAGCAAAAGGATTTTTTTTTCCCCAGTACTATTACTTTAGTTTCCATTTTTCTAAGAGGCAGGGGGAAAAAGATGGAAGTATTATTTCTGCATTGGTTGAAATCACCTCCAGAGCCGAGCAGCTAGGCAGCCGTGGAACAGAGCCAGTCTGCAATGCCACACACCACCAATACAATAACGTATTTTACATTTCAAAATCTGTCATTGCTTGCAGTCTTGACTTTACTGAGAAGTTACACTGATGAGTTTAACAGGTTTTACAATCAGCTTATATATTAAGACCCCACCCCAATACTTATACATTTACTTTATCCTTCTCAGAAGCCACATTCTAATCCATTTCGAGTTTTCTCCTTTTCTCTGTAAATTTTTTTAGAAGCAAAATCATTTGTGATACCAAGTTCTGGAATTTAGGTATCCATTTGTCTTGACTTCAGAGTTCAGAGCTGGTGTTCTCATGATCTGGCTACAACCTGATACAGTTATTACACAGTTCTGTTTCATACCCACTTTTGCTAAATGGCACTTCCTATACAAGTTAGGAAACAAGGAAATCAGTTTATTCAAATTTACTATCTATTTTACCAGGAAAAAATGCTTCTGCTCAAGATTGATCCTCATGGTAAAAGCGCTTGATGAACCCTGCATGGTCAACAGGGAGAAAGCCCCACACTGAAAAAAGTGGCTCCAGCAGCTGTAGTTTTTTTTCTTAACCTATCCCTTTCCCATTTGAAATTTTAAACCTGTGCCCTCTGAAATGATAGCCTAAAAAATCCCAAGGCAATAGGATTTACGTAGTTTGTGATCTCTTTAGTGCCTCTCACCCTTGTATTTCCCAAACCATCAGGCTTCTTCCAGAACTACAGCTTTTATATGTAGCTATACATACTGTGCAGTATGCATGATTAGTTACAGAGTTTGCAACAAGCGCCATCTCTGTACCTCAAAAGAACTAAGCAAAAAAATTCCAGCATCTATCTTACTGCCTAGAGCATCTAATTACATCGAGATGGTAAACAAAGGTATTTTTTGACAAAATTTTAAATGACAATCACAAATGAAATGTGGATTTTTAATGACTGACAATTTTTGAACACAAATCTCTACAGAACAGAGAAAAAAAAGGCTGAAAAAGATTACTGAAATTTACTTTAATTCTTCCAGCCAGAAACAAGAAAATCCCTAAGCCCCTAAATGAACAAGATAGTGGAGTCAAAGAATGGAAGACCTAAATTACCCTACCAAGCTAGATATGCAGTGAAATTCTGGCCTCAATTAAAGTAATGGCCAAGCACATGCCAATTTCCAACCGTACTGAGCTTCTCTTATGAAGTGCTGGTAGCTCTCTCATCAAGGATAATTCAGGATACTAATGTACAGTAAGGAATCCACAATCGACCATTTTTACATGATCAGTCTTTAGTTTGGAAGACTACCTCTAGACATGCAGCTGCAAATATCTGTGGTGATGATGTACGGACATTGATTACATCGTTCTTGTGCCTGAATTCCTCTCCCAGCAGCTCATTCCTCTCGCTCCTGCTCCACTCAACATGCAGCACAGATAATTGCACCGCAACTCCTGGAGTCATAACGTAGACTGTAATGTTATTTATAGACTCTTTATGACGCTATCATATCCAACTTCTTTCAGTATTTCATGGCAATCATGCACATAAAACTAAAGAGAATGGACCACATCTCTACAAGGATTTAGGAAGGATTTGGGGGCTCCCGAACCTCTAAACAGAAAGGAAAACGATTACCAACCTCCGCCTCCAACAAATCCAAATAAGCAGCCTCATGACTTCAGGATGCCTAAATTCAAATGTTGCTCTCTTTAAAGGCAATCAGAATGTGTGGTATGGATTCAGCTTTACATATTCCAAAGAATAGGAGCCTAAAATTTAGGCACCATAGTACCCTGCTTGTTTTCAGGATACAGTTCTATTTCGTTTTCATTTCTGATGAAGCACTGTCTTGTGGAAACATAAAGCACGGTAGATTGTTTTGTGCCTTTTCCTCATCAGCTGAGACTGTTACTAATACCTTTATTATGCTCTGTATTGTTTAATTAAGCCTCATCTCATCTGCACCCTATCTTCCTATGCAAAACTCTTGTATTAAAGCAAGCAAGCATCATTCTCAGAAGCTTTATCATTTTAGCAGAAAATACTATCACCATCACACATCACTATTCCCTTTCTAACTACAGGTACAAAAGCATCAACAATTCTTTGAGAGCAGAAAATAATGTAAGCACAAAAGAAGGTTATTTTGGAAGACAGACTAAATCATTTTATGTATATTCAACTCTTGGCCTCTGAGCACTCATTTGTAGTGCTCTTTAAAACAAATTCAAGCACATAAACAGAGTAATATCTTTTTACACCTGTACGAAAAATCAGTCTGAAAGACAGGTAAATCTTACTTCAATTGCAATTTCTTGCTTTTATTGTTTCTACTACAGAACCACTGTGAGGTAATTTTTATTATTATTTGTTTTAATAGCCTATTGTCTTGATTTTTTAAAATCAAAATAAACTTAGATGTTATTAAAATATAAAATAACAAGGTGCTGAGGATCATTTTGGCATGCTTTTACACACACCAAGTAACCATCTCTATCTCTCTTTAGAGAATCCACACCTCTGCTAGTCACAAAATTTAGATATTTGCATGATTTACAGAGATGGAATAGGATATAATTTCTGGGTATCCTCTACAGAAAAAAAAAAAAATATATATATATATATATATATACTTGCAATACAAAGTAAACAACCAAACCATACATTAATAATGTGCTTAAGTGCAAAAAACTGTTTGCCAGTGGGCTATCCTCAGTAGAACTGAGCAATGACAGCCTCCTGAATTCTTGGGATACTCTCTCCTGGATGTGAAAAAGAGTATTTAAAAAGTCCTCAGTGAATTATGATCTCTGATTACATGAGATCAATTACAAGATACACCTAAACAGACTGCAATGCAATGTATAACTTAAGCAAACTTTATGTTTTCAAGTTTAATTTAAATTGTTAAGACAAGGAAAACTCAAAACCAAGCAGTTCAGCAAAATCCCCAAATACAACCATGCAAACTAATCTGCCATGCAAACTAGACTGATTCTCCTTTGGTACCAAGGAAATCTCTAGGAAATTTCTCTAGGAAATCACCCCAGTGCAGAGAACAGAAATGCAGAGGGGTAGCCAAGTTCTGGATTCTCTGTATGCTGTTCTCCTGGCTAAGAAAGTGAAGAGGAAGACCCAGAACCCACAACATGCAGAAGCATAAGCATAATTTGAACAAATATAATTTAGAAAACCTTCCAATTCCATGGATTTTCTTATTAGTCATTTCTAAATTACCCTTTACTTCAGCTTTATAGTTCTTAACCTCTTCTAGAGATCCAAAACAGATTTTTAAACTGTGGAAATGAAAGAGAGACTGATGTCAGGAAACAGCCCCAGAGATAGGGTTAGATACTTTGCTGGAAAAAATCAGCATGTCTGTTAATGAAACTACATATATTTACATCTGTTGAGACTCTACTGTAGAACTCTTTCCTCATGTCTATCCAATATTTCATGTACTTTCATATAGTGAAGTTTTCTGAATGACCAGTCCTAAATTCTCCTTTTTTCAAAAGGTATACAAACCATCTCCGCATGGCGTATACCTCGCCACAAAGCTGGCAGGTCATGCCTTTTCCTTTGCAGACAGGAGCCATAGATCATTAACATTTTCACAAACAAATCTTGCTGTTTCATCAAGCCTAACTGGGAGCAGAAATATCGGCCAGATTGAACTGGGTGAACTGGCAGCAGAGGGTAAAAGATATTGATCGTCTAAGAAACAGCAAGATGACAGGGCTCTGGAATACAGAGGGAAGATGGGATGTGTAACAGTTCTGGCATGAACTGTTACAGAACTTTTATCTTTTGGCTTTTTCTTTTCTGCTTTGAGCTTTGCTTAAAGGAAATTAAATGTTCACTGTGACTACGAAGTAAGTGTGCTAACCACCAGGCTGAAAACCCTGTATCCCAGTGCCTATGCAAGTAACTCTCCCTCTCTCAAGAATCTTTCTATTCCAATTAGCTTCGTCCCATACTATTACTTATACCACTCTCAAATCACTTTCTGTAATTTCTCCCATCAGCTTAATGCTGATATCAGCATTTTTTTTCTCCCATCAGCTTAATACCTGTAGATGTTGTGTTGATGCGAGTCTAACAGACCATCTAACTAAAAACACCTCCCTTTAGATTTAAGTCATCATTTCTCCCCAACACAAAATATAAATGTTTGACAAGTTTCATGAGTTCTGCCTACATATTGAAGTGGTGGTGTTCAGGACCAGTTTCTTCTGAAGTCTAACAGGAACATTTTCTGTATAAGAAGTTATTTACCAGACCATTTGTGAATCAAAATGGCCACTAGCATATGTTTTAAATGCCCAGTTATAATTGCTTGTTGCTACTAGCCCAGTTGAAATGAGTATAGTAACAACTAATTCAACCTGTATTTAAAATTCTACCTTTCATTCACCTGCAGTAAAATCACCAGCGATGGAAAAAAAATGTCCTCTGGATACACCGCATTTCTTTCCATTGAAAGAAATCCACATCTGAATTCTGACCGTCAGCTATGTAGCCATGCAGTGAAAGCCACTGCATACTGCAGGCTCATTTAGCCTCACTTAATAGTCATGTCATTACTGCTGCCTCTGCAATAGACAAGAATTTTGCCTAATGCAAAAATGGTGTCTTAATGTTAACATGAATCTATAGGCCAAAAATACCACAGAACCACACTCTAAGTAGGTGACATTGCCTCCAGAGGCCCTTCAGGGACGTTGTGCCAAAGGGAGGCACAGAGCAGGGAAGGAAAGTTCATTCCAGATCAACAAGATTCCTCAAGTTCTCAGGGGCATAACAGCCCTGATAAACACTTTAATGAACAAACAGTATTTTCTCTAACATCATAATGGCCTTTACCAAACTTAAGAATAAAATCCTGTGGATGTAGCTGTTTTCTCTAAGGATTTATTTTCAAACTCTGAAGAACTGAAATGCTGGTAATCTTATCAGCAGAACATCAAAAGATCAACCCCTGAGGTTGCTGCAGCCAGTGTAAATGTCATTAGCACTCTCCAAGAACCATATATTTCAGTTGCATAGTAGTTTCTTTACCATATTACTTGGTATGGAAAATGTTTCAGTTCTGAGAGTGGAAAAGTTAACTACAAGATGATTTCCATTTGGTAGCAGATGCCTTCAAAATACTCATGCCAGAAGTCCCAATCTAACTGGTCTGAGACACGAGCATTGATAAATGGCAATATTTCAATTTCAACTAATACTCACACAGTTGACAGCAGCTGCACTTCTCTTTAAAGGTGGAAAAAAAAGGGGGGGGAAAGAAAAACCAACCTGTTCTTAGGGAAAAGTATGCACACAAAAAAAATGGATTGTTATCATGATGCTAGTAAGTCATATTTATAGTTGGTTCACAGTCTTTTCATTTCTGTCCCTAAGAGAGAAATGAATTCTTGTGTAGTTATGAACATGAGTTTTTAATAAACTTAAATCTCAGTACTGTTGGAATGGAGCTTTTAAATTTTAAGGCATTATGAAGCATTGTCAGACACTAGGTGGTGAGAAGGAGGTTTAACTGAGGGCAGAGCGTATGAACAGCCCTGTGACTTTGCCAAGCAAAGGAAATTACAGTTTAACTTGCTTTTGAAATATTTAAACTTACACCAACTGTATGAGAATAGGTCAAGTTCTTTTTCCACTCCACTATGGAGCAGTCCTAAACCTCTGGGGTTCATCTGCCAAAAGATGTTAGGCACTTAAATCTATACAGTATTTGAATAGGAAATTAATGCCTGTGTCTCTTAAGGCTCTTCTGAAATTCTCAGGTGTAAAGAGGTATGTCTTTAACCACTCAGCTCATTTCTATCTTTCCCCAGTTTTCAAACTTCTTAGATCAAGAACTCTGATTCCAGCACATGACAGGTGTTTATAGGACCGAAAACACATCGGTGGTACCTAACCACAGTGGAAGTCCACCAGCCACTGTAATTCCTTCTTAATAAATTAATTATCCTTTGAAGTGGAAAATAGCAGAAAAGAAATCCCATAGTGTAATGCTGCTTTTTCTTTCCCTGTAGTCAGGTTACACGAGCCAGTTATAAAACAGTGCTGGGGAATGAGATTTTCAAGGGAGTTTAACAGAGTTAAGTGATTTGAAAGTGGATTACGCTTTAGAAAAGGAAAAACCCACATTTCATTAACATTTTTCCATTTATCCCCATTCTTGTTCATTACTGAGCCCCTCAAATTCATCTCTAAACGTGTAGTACCGAGGAATCATCTCAGTACAAATCTCCTTGGAGCTGCACAGAAATTTCCCATCACATGTCATGTAAAGTCTTTGCCTGTATTTCCCCATGTGAAACTAAAAATATTGCATGTACTTCCATTTTATTTCTTCAATGCCTTCATAGCTTCCAGTGACAAAAAATAGGGGTTATTTATTCTATCCCCTTGCCTGCTGCCTATATTTATTTCATTCTGACACATTTGTGTCTACCATGTTCTTAAATAACTCCAATACTAGAGATTCTACAGCTTTTCCAGCAACATATTTTCATGCTTTCTGACTCAAATAGTTTCTAATGAATAACGTGAAATGTTTTTGCTTTTGTTTTCTGAGATTCCAAGCCCGTTGCTTCTTATCCAGTTAATCATGGTCAAAAAATAATAGATTAAATTATATGAAATTATATCACAGATCATTTCTCTCAGCTTTTCTCTGGTGCATTTCCCTCTTTCTCATGACTTTTTATTCTGTTATTGTCAATATTAGAATTTTTTCTGTATTGCAGATTTTAACATGATAATGTACAGTTTCAGATTTTACAATTATGCTTAAGCACTAAGGAAAAATAATTTTAATTGCACTATATAAGAATTTATGTATTTAAGGGAAATAACATCAGGTTAATGCCAAAAATGTTATTAGTAAATTAAAGTCTATGCAAGAACTGAAAGCATACCTAAAGAAACTTGTAAGACATTCTTTCAAAATAACTGTGCTATAATGTAATGACAATGATATTGATGATGTCCCTTCAAATAAATGAAATACCATTAATTATAATTTACCTATAAAGCTTAATTTTCTGTAAATGCTCAGAGCTCTGTCTTTTTGGCAAGGAAGACTTCTTTTATTATTCTTTCAACTTCTAATTATCTATTTCTTACTTGACTTCATGACTTAACAACAGTGACTGACAAACTAGTTCCCTCTGGATGTGGCCGGACAGGAGCCAAGATAACATACTAGCAAGTTCTCTTCCTAACAGACTGTGCGGGGCAGCATGGGTCCCAGCTCTGGCACAGTGCTGTGGCTCTTTCCCATCATGTTCCTTGATACATCACACATACCTCCTGGCACACGACAGACCGTGACTGCACATCACACACAGGAATGAAGATAGACCTGAGGACTGCAGTAGTGCAGTACATTTTATCTGGGCAATGGCTATCAACAAAACTGCATGACACAGGAAATTTTGTAACATCACAGAAACAAGTTTTACATCAACATTACTGTATAATTAATGTTATTTTAGCATAACAAATATTAAACATATTAAATGAGATATTATAAAAGGTGATGAACATGCAAATGAGAGTATTCCATTAGACTGAATTCTGGCTCCTACAAAAGCATTGGGATTAAGCACAGGTAACACCACCTTCTAATGCTAAAACTCTTCAGATTTTGTATTAACTTAGACTACATTTATGTAATTATTTAACATTTCTCAAAAACGCAACGATTTTGCATAAAGCCTTCATAAGTCATAATTCTGTCCTAGACTGACTTAAAAAAATCAGGCAAAATTACTCATGCATTTTAAACACAACTGAGGACAATCATGGTTGCCTCCACCCCCCCATCTCAAACATAAAAAAAAGCTGACTTTATTTGAAATGATTTCTCTTTCTTACCTTATTGAAAAAAAAAAAAGACTTGAAAGAAGCTTGTCCTTTCTGTCACAGCCATCATTTTTTCCATCTGCTTGAATAGGACAGTGTCAACAGATCTCTGTTAGGACAGAAGAAAGAGCAAATATACAGACTGGACAAAAAGCTCTGAAGACTGTCTGAGGTCTACAGTTTAGAAGGCAGGAAGAATAGAAATGTCATTAAAAATCCTTAGCAGGGCTGGCTTGAATACTTCTCATGAGGAAAAAGGGACTAGTATGAGAAGTCTGCCAGAAAGGATTCATTGTGGGGCAGGATATAAAGATGGTGCAGAAGGAATCTAAAGCTTGAAGGACACAGGCAGAGCATTCTCTGTTCATTGGACCAATTCCCATCACAGCTTGTAACTGAACCCAACTTCCACCCTCTGTGCCAGCAATTATCTGTGAAACTCATAAGTAGAGTGTCCTCTGCCTTCTGGAGCTGCTGCATTTACAGAGTAATCCCCAATATCACAGTGCCTGTAGGGGAGAGCCCAGGGGTCTCACTGTGCACACTGCCAGTACCCTGACAGTCAGGAAGTTTGACTCAGGTCTGGTTATTTTTCCAGTTGTTTTTTGAGAAAGTTGTCAGAAACACATCAGATGTGTAAAAAATGTTATTAAAGTTACAACATAAAACTCTAAAAACTCTTAGCAGTGGAAACTGCTAAGACTAAGGCTGCCTTTAAAATGTGCATCTTATGATGCTATGCTTATGATGCTTATGAATAGCGTAGTCAATATAAGATTAAACCCTTATTGGAGATTACATGTCATTAAATCTCTGCAGTACGTTCTATCATAAACAATGGCCAACAGCCATTCATCTTGCAGGAGTATAGTGAGAAAGAAGAATGGGTAAAATGCAGTTATGGGTACCTGAGAAGTCTATGAGGAAATGCGGGGTTCGTGTTCAGAGCAGGGTTTGAGGATGGCACCAAAGGTAGCAGCACAGCATCCGCTGGGTGAGGAGGGAAGTGCACTGCTCTCTCTGAGAAGCCTATCAGGCATATGTCAAGTGGAAAAGGTGCACACACTGTGTGAGGCATGCTTATGAGGTCCAGCGTAGTATCAAACTGCAAATGGAGAAGGGGCTCAATTGTTACTGTAATTAGGGAAGTTTCTAGCTTGTGAATGTTTGACTTACAGTCTAAAAAACATAGAGATTTTGTATTTATGTGTGAAGTAATAAGCAAACATAGCATTTTGTTCAGCAGTGTTTGCCAGTCTAATTAATCAGTTATGAACGAAAGCAAAAACTGTTTGCTTCATGTATAGAAGCCAGGTAGGTCATAGCAAAGGTTTTTTTTTTTTTTTAATATCTTCCATGATTTAAATGACTTCTCACAAGTAAAGCATAAGATAAATATTTTACAGTGCACTTCAACCTTAGATTTGTTTGTGCAAACTATTTGGCAAAGACTTGTTACTAGCTGACACTTTGCACAATTCAGAATTTGCTCACAAGCAACTTTCTAACAGGAAAAGCACTATGGTTGGAGACAAGAATACTTTGGGCAGACCTAGTGAGTACATGCAGAGTTGTAACAGTTTTTTAAGAAGTGTCGGAAATGGAGACATAAGATAGAAACACTATGAAGCAGTGAAACACCAATGATCTCACCTCCTACAATGGCAGCTATTTCACACCAAAATGTTTTACATTCATTTTTGTGAAAATTCTAATCAACTGATGTAAAGGGCTCTTTGTGGTGTCTTCATGCTACCATCTTATTTGATCTCCTCAGAATATTAATTTGCAGCTGCATATAGTAAATATTACTGAAATTGGGTTTGGAACTTCAAGACAGCAAAAGTAACTGTTTCAAACTGTTCATTTGGGCTTTACAGATCAGTGTTTACCCACTGCAATCAATTATCCAGCCAGTGTGAGCTATGTCCACTGTACAGAAATGGGAAAGTATGAAGGGTTTTTATGGCAATACACTTCATTGCTCCTGTATTTGAATTTTATGAAAGGCTCAGCAGACAAAGATGGAGGCAAATTATTCTGCAGTCCAAACACATTCCTCTAAATACTAGTGATCCTTTAAACCATACATGTGCAATTTTCCAAAGCCAAGTAATTACTGAATTCCCTCCTCTGTACAAGTTTAGCACATGCTGATACAATCCCTTTTGTTGGCAGAAATGAATATGAATAAGGAACACTAGCCATTACTTTTAGTTTATATGGTAAAGATTTATGCACAAGCAGCACAAGTATGAGGTTCTATTATTCCACAGTCTTGAAACTGAAGTAAATCAAAAGCTTCAACACAGGGAAGTGAACATAATTCAGCCTACTAGTTGTGTTCTAGAAATAAAGTCCTGGCATTAGATTATAATCCACAGAAGATTTGTTCTACCCTGATTCACAAGAGAATGCTAAACAATGTATTTACATTCTATTCTAAGAGATTCAAATCAAGTAAGTCTCTGTTCCATTTCTGTTTTAGTACAACCAAAGATAAATGCTTTGAAATCAAACCCTAAAGGATATTAGTTTATCAAAACTAACAAGAAGTGTAAGATTAGTCCTTGACTATGCAGTCAATAGCATTTTTTTAAAGAAATGAAAAGCCAAAATCCAAACCATTCTAATAAATACACGTCCAACAATTTCACCTACATAGCCATTAATTTAGAGACTAGATGTTACAGAATCACAGAATCGTCTAGGTTGGAAGAGACCTCCAAGATAACCTAGTCCAACCTCTGTCCTAACACTAACAAGTCCCACACTAAACCATATCACTAAGGGCTACATCTAAACGTCTTTTAAAGACCTCCAGGAGTGGCGACTCAACCACTTCCCTGGGCAGTCCATTCCAGTGCCTAACAACCCTTTCAGTAAAGAAGTTCTTCCTAACATCCAACCTAAGCCTCCCCTGGCGCAACTTTAGCCCATTCCCCCTTGTCCTGTCACCAGGCACGTGGGAGAATAGACCAACCCCCACCTTGCTACAGGCTCCTTTAAGGTACCTGTAGAGAGCGATGAGGTCTCCTCTGAGCCTCCTCTTCTCCAGGCTAAACAACCCCAGCTCCCTCAGCCGCTCCTCGTAAGACTTGTTCTCCAGACCCCTCACCAGCTTGGTCGCCCTTCTCTGGACTCTCTCGAGCACCTCCATGTCCTTCTTGTGGCGAGGGGCCCAAAACTGAACACAGTAGTCAAGGTGCGGCCTCACCAGAGCCGAGTACAGGAGCACAATCACTTCCCTAGCCCTGCTGGCCACACTGCTTCTTATACAAGCCAGGATGCTGTTGGCCTTCTTGGCCATCTGAGCACACTGCTGGCTCACATTCAGCCGACTATCAACCAATATTCCCAGGTCCTTCTCGGCCAGGCAGCTTTCCAACCATTCATCTCCCAGCCTGTAGTGCTGCTTGGGGTTGTTACGCCCCAGGTGAAGGACCCGGCACTTGGCCTTGTTGTCTATGCTCACATAATCACATGCCAGTGGGCTGCTAAAATCATGATTGTTATATGACGACCGAGCAACAGAGACTATAGAGAAAATGGTACCCAGCTACCTTACAGCATGCAGAAGTATTTAATGTAAGAAAAGAAAACTAACTGCAACTCAAGTCTTCCAAGTCTGAGAAAAAATTCAGAAGAATGTGAAAGCCATCAGGAAAATGCTGAAAATTAACTCTGTGAAAAAGGAGTGAAAGGGAAGAGCATTTTGGAGAAGGTTAAAAAAAAAAGACAAGGAATTGGGGCAAATATCAGATGCTGAAAGCAAATCCCCTCTGTCTGTGACTTTTTTAATAGTGTGTTACATCACATGCTTAAATTACTGACCACACTTCCCATCTCCCGAAGTAGCATGATTTCATCTCCAGCTAGTAAAACCTAAGCCTTTACCATTTCCCTCTGTCAACTCCATCTCTGGTTTTCAGTGCATTAATGGGTTTGTATTCCTGTATGTTTAATAAATGCAATAAATGGGTGTTTAGAAAAGATCTGAATTGCATTTTAGAACAACAAGCATTCTTGTTTTAGACTCTGGATTTTATGTCAGTTTTACGTTAAATCTAATGTCACTTTTCTCTTATAAGAGATTACTAATATCATGTTTTATTGCCATCATGCCTGTGAGCTCTGGATCTCGAGGCTTTATTAAACTAGGCAGCAGAACAATATAACAGAAATATAGTATTTACTACGCATGTTTATGGAGTTTCACTTATATAATTTGTATGCTGAGCTCAGCTGCTTTTTTTAAAAAAAAGTGGAGTTCAAAACTTAGAAAAGTTAAAAATTAAACTGCATAAAAACATTCTCAAGAAAAAGAATTCACATGTAGGGAGATTTGTTAGCTATTATAAGAATTAAAAAAAAAAGTTTCTTTGATCAAGAGCAGATGACATGAAAAGCAATGAATAATTTATATCTGACAGGAAGGTACTTCTCATTAGCAATGGAAATATTCTTTTGGTGATCATAACTTATTTACAAGCACAGCAATGTGGAAATAGTGAAAGTATACATGCAAAAATCATTATTTTACAGAACAGGTAGAAAAAATGCCATTATAAAGCCTGTTTTTCTTCTGACAGCTATAATGCATATACAACAAAAACTAAGTGAAAGCAAACTACAACCCAATGGTATGGATGTTAAAAAAAAGGAAAAAGTAATAATGCAATGTAGTCACGTTTCCTGTCACAAATCAAACTGAAAAAAATAAATTTTGTATTGATTTTCCTCTTGAAAATGGAGCAGCCAAACCCTAACATAACCTTGGAAGGGAAGACGGAGAAAAAAAAAAAAAAAAGGGAAACTTGTGATTCTTGGGACAACAACTGAAATAAAGGGAAAACTGAGGCAACTGAAAGAATCAAAAACAGAAAAATAAGAGACTGGCAGCCACTAGCTCTCACAGTCCTGACACAATGATGCTCTCCCAGGTATCCAAGGCACTGGGTGACACCACTCAGTGGCTGCTTGCACTGAGGTGCAGGACAAGAGAAAAGTGTTTGAATGGCTGATGTACCTGCCATAAGCTCACATCTGGGATCATCCTTTTAATTATGTCTCTGATAACTTTCAGTCTCGTTAGTATTTTGACAATGTTTTTGTCACTTAAGTTCAGAAAACTCCCAATGTTGCAATATCCATCGCTCACTCCAGTGAAATAAACGGGGTTGAACTACCACAGTACCAGAAGTTACCTGGCATTCATGAAAGAGGACTTCATTCAGAGGTAGCCAGTTTAACATGACAATCCTCATTTCTTGTTCTTTGACTGAACGTTGAAGATCACCGGGAAAAACAAACAAACAAAAACAAACAAACAAACAAAAAAACAGGACCTTAAAACTGAGCAGTCAACAGAACATGAGAACTTCATAACTTCACTGTATGTCAGTCACCCTACACACCAGCACAGTGACTGTAGATCGCTCAGCACTCCAGCACTCTTTTGAAATTGTTATTTCCACGCATTTTTGCTATTAAAATATCAGCTTCAGACTTCAAGCACCTTAAACATATTTCACTCAGTTAAGAGCTTGGTGATTTAGATGAGATTTTAAATATCATTAAGACTAGTTCCTATTTTTTTCCTTTGGTGTCTCAGTCTTACAGAGTGGCTTGAGAATATGTAAGCACTCAGCAGTGTCTTAGGACTTTCAAGAAAGAAATACTAATTAAAATACAGCTAACAAAACTATCCTAGGTTTGTCTCTTAAGCTGCTCCTTCTCTCATAGTGTCATAAATCTGGCCTAAAAGCATGCTGAACGCAGAAAGCTGGGTCTGCTCATAATATAATCAGCGAATGGACTTACTACGGAGAGAGGGCTAAATGCATCTGACATTTTCATTTCCAATTCTTCTCCTTGCATTACCTTTAAACTCATCTTTGTATTTCTAAAGCTTTAACATTCTCTTTGAAGAATAAGGAAACCTTTCATGCAAAATTTCAAGACAATTGGTCAAATGTCCATAGAAACGTTAATTAACTTTTTTTTTCCATTAAAAAAATCAGTCCATAATGGACTTATCTTGTTTATAGCAGAAAAACTTTGATTCAGAATTGTGCTTTAAGTGGTTAAGAACAGAATGAAACATCCTATATTTAACATGTAACTTAAAGCTCACCCAAAACTACCATATCATATGCAGTTTGCCATAAAGTACCTCTTCCACTAGAACAGCAATCTAAGACCATAAATTGAAGACTTTGTTGCTGTCACAGAATGCATGCAGTTAGGACAGAACACAGCTTTTCTATCATTCTATGAATGGAAACATTTGAGCCATTAAATCAAACCAAAAATGTATAGAAGACTTATAACACAACTGAAGTTTCATCCATGGAATAGCACTCATTAACATCACTGAAGAAGAGGAGCCTAAAGGTGGACATGTGCATAGAAGAAAACTTCTCTACTGCATGCAATACTTTTTAAGAGACATTTTCATTTGGATTTAGTATCTAGACACATGAAGTAACAGCACTCTTTGTAATTTTAAATGCATCTCGTTCAGTTAGGCATAGGAAATAGTGCTCCTGCTTCCCTCCCATGGAAAACTTCTTAGATTCAAATGCTTTTCCAGTAAACAAAATTATTATAGAACACTGTATTTTGTAAATTATCACATTTTATCTATTTTATTTTACTCTTTATCTAGTATTAACACTAATAAAAGAAAACCACTTTGTTCCTTAGTCTAGAATACCTTATTCTGAAGCAGTTGCACTTCAGCAGAAAACTTTGAAAACAAAGGTAAATAAATTATGTTTTCCAACTGAAAATACTATCTAGGTAAACTTGAAGAAAAAAAATACACTTGCTTTGCTTTACCTGGCTCTATAGAAACATAAATAAATGTGTATGTGTGTGTATCTATATATACATATCTCCCAGCCCCTGAAAGCAGGCGGTAAGTATAATAAACACTTTATTATGAATAACTCTTTTTCAAAATGTAAATACTTTGCTGTTTCCATTTATCATTTTTCTCATAATTTCAGCTAGTACACCCCCTCATTCCCACATAACTGTCTTTCACTTATGGTACAGAAGGGTAATAATTTCTCCTAATAATTCTCAACTATATTTTATCACAAGATAATATTAACATAAGGAATACAGCATTCTTTAATAATGATTTCCCAGTAATTACAACTTCAGACTTGAAGAAAACTAAAGCACACACATTCTTCTCACTGAAATGAATGATATTTAAACATAAGCTTCAACATTTTCCTAAACCAGGACTGATTTAAGACATGCATAAAGACATTACTGAACTGAAGCATACCGCATTTCATACTGTATGCTTCCTCTCATGTTCAGTTCACAAAGCAGGCTTAATAGCTCAAGAACACAGCTTAATGTCAGACCTGCCAAACCAGCCATAGTGTTCAAATATTAATTCAGCTCTGCTAATTCAGGAATGTGTCAGTACTCACTATATCCTTCAGCCCAACAGGGGCCCCACTGTTCACGCAGTTTCTCTGAAGTTTACTCCTGCAGGGAAGCATGCACCTAGTGTCTTCCACACAGATTCATTAAAGAGGTTTCATATCTGTTTCTTAAAAGCACAATTTCTTTTCTGTAAGAAGACACTGCTATTTCTCCAGCTAATACGGATTTTGAATACTTAGATTCCTGCAATTCCTATAAATGGTATCTATTATTGATTTAATCAACAATGTGACATTGTACCTTACAGAGTAAGTACATAGCTAACAATAATTCTTCCTATACTAAAAAAAAAAAGGCCAGCATGTTTATTTTCATATTAAATCATACCACATATACTTGAGAGAACAGTAAAATATTTTGCAGAACAATCGTATGTAGTTGTTGCCTAGTTTTCTTGTTTGTTTGTTTTTTGGGGGGGGTTGTTTTTGTTTAGAAAAAGAATAAAAAGACAAGATAAAAAGACAATGTTGAAGAACTTGATATTTTACCTAATAGGTCTATTTTTTCAATACCATGTCATGTATTAAAAATGGATCACAGAGTACACAGATTACCTAGCACTGCCATCTAACAGCACAGTTCTTAAAAAAAATTAAAAAAAAAAAAAAAAAAACACAACAAAAAATGTAAATAGTTTCTGAACCTTCCACTCAAGTAACAACAGTACTCAGTGGTAAAAAGCTACACCACCTGTTCCTCTAACGTGTTTCTTCCTTTTAACAGACTAGAGTCAAGGGTCAACCTTCTTACAGGAAATCTGTACTTAATAGAACTTGCCATCACCCCAAATATGTTCCCCATGAAATGTGAACTGTTACAGTCATAAACATATGATTCCTACAACTGTAGACAAAATTCTTCACTTAAGAATGAAAAAAATGTAAAAAAATAAAATAAAAAAATGTAAATGGTCTCAGAACAAGGGGGATCGTATGCTGATCATATTCCTGTGGTCCCACTGCGTCCTGTGCTAAGAGGCGGGTGAAAGCACACTGCAAACCCAGTGTGAATTGCAGCACACCTGTTTTCTCTATTGCCTCAATTTCTTTGCAGTGCACACACACAGCTGCATGTTAAAATGCTGAAAAGGTTGATTGTTTTTGTGAACTGCCAAAATTCAGGAGATATTCCTGTAAGATGGAGGACATACAAAGAACCTCAATACCTCTGATTCTAAGCTGATACAAGTATGGTTCAAACACAATTCATGTTTTTGGGGCTCATTACCTTCCATAAAAACAGGCCCACTACTGTATTACTGTTCATTAAAGATATACAGGTGTGAAATGGAGGAAAAAATTACCTTCAGATCATATGTAAATTAATATGCTTCCTGGAATTCATAGGGAACATCTGACAGCTGCCTTCTAGGTCCTGTCTGCTGTTTCAGTTACTGAACCCAGCTCAGTAAATGGCTTTTTGGCAGCATCTCTCTGCTTAGGGTAGCACCATACAGCCTTTCTTAGGACATTTTTCTTGGAGGTTAGTAAGGGAATGAAGTTCTAGCCATGCCTACTGGTTTTGACTGTCTCTGGTTCATGAAGTCATTTTTAATTACTCCTCTACTGCTGTTTACATGGCAGCTCTCCTAAAGCTTCCCATATTTCTTTGTTAGCAAGGCCTAGCAGCAGTATCCTCTCTTGATGACACAATGCTGGGTCCCAACTCCTCTCAACATGATCCCTTGGCTTTGTCTGTTCCAGTAGGTGCTCCCGTTTGCAGCATTCTGACTGTTCTGGGAGAATAACCCACCTCTGTCTGCTTCCCACCTACACACACCTCAGCTATACAGCCTCTTTGTCTTCAACCCAGAATTCACCATGTACAGCGGGAAAACACTGGCCCTCAAAGGGTCACCCTGCTGCACATGGATGTTTCACTTAAACCAATTTAAGCTTAAACTCCAAGCAAGCCGTCTGCCCAAGATTCAAGACTCTTGTCTCCACAATACACCTTAACGTCCTTCAGAACTATAGAGATGGTTCTGATTCAGTCAGCATTTCTGAAGTTTTTTAGTCAAATAACATGTTCCCTGAACTTTTCATTAGCCTACAAATCAAGCTCTCCTTGCTTCCTGATGACAGCTGCTACTTCTGCTTCTATTTAATTCCTTTGGTACAGTGCTTTGGCTCTACTTCAAGTCCACACTCCCTGGTTCTCATTAGTTTTTGGAGTGGGAACCTCTCTTGCTCACACTGTCACATTGCTCCTTACACCTTATTTTACTCTTGCCTGAGACGGCTGCTATCCCAGTCTTCTTGCTTGTGGTATAGTTTTCTATCTTGGGACTATTATTGATTCACTTCTTGCTCAATTTCTCACAGTAGGAGACTCATAAAGCATCTTCTCTGTCCTTCTCAGAAGCCTCACTGTATGTTCTTGAATCCTCCAGACATCTTCCAGTTCATGTGTATGGGATGAGAAGGTCGTAAATGATGGTACGGGCCCCAGACTGTGTGTGTCTCCCCATCCCTTCTTATCTTTTGTTGTCTTTTTTTTTTTTTTTTTGAGCAAGGACTGAGTGTGCCAGTATGCTCTGTACTTCCAGTTCAGTTTTGGATATCGGATAAATTAACTGACCCATAAATACAACAAATATTACTTGGGAAATGCCCGAGTATTACAGTGACAGATACACTACTTTATCATGGTTGAGTGTCCGCCTACTGATTAAGATGTCAAAAAATAATGAAGAGGAGAGAGTTGGGTTCTTTTTGTAGAATGTCTGGAGACTTATGGTTATAACATCTCATGCAATCCCACTCCATCACTGGTAGAATTCCTCCTCTGAAGTCTTATTAGATCATAATTCAATAATGAGATTTCTCCAATTGCCTCTTCTGGCTCTTGAGTTATATTAGGATGAAAATATACCCTCGCACTGTGAACTTACAATCCCTATGACTATTGCTCAACCTGGTCCTGAAACATTCATGTATCCTTTTTGCAGATGATTACCCTGCTCTTAACAGCCTCCTGTTATGTACGTGAACTATCACCAACTGAAGACTATTGGTATCTGAATCCTCACATTTCTGGGAGAATGGGCAAACAGTCAGTTAGGACATACTGATTTCATAGATGTGAATGTCATGCAAATTAAGCTTTTTTATATCAGTTGAGTATCCGGCCCCACATTATTGCAGTTTATCAAATAGAGAAACTCTAAGATACATACTCAGTGAAATTAATGCATTGGGATATAAAGTTGTCTTTAAGGTAGGAAAATCTTTACCTACTCGTAATTGTCAAGTCAAAAGAATACATATTTTGTTGAGTATGTACAGTTTCCTCTTGTTTTTCAAACCTTTGCAAAGATTATCCAGTTAATAGATAATCCTCACATAATTTGCAAAAGCTAAACAAAATAAACTACGTGAAATTACTGAAGTGCTTTACTTTGATATCTTGTTACATCATGGCTGCAAAATCAATTTTAAAAGGCTGCTGATTACACTCAGAAACATCTCCTGCACATCAGGAAACATCACCATACCCTAGTGACATTTTCCCATATCAATCTGCTAATTACAAGAAAAAGAGCAAGACTGAAATGTTTTTCTAATATCTGCAAAAATCCCCTATTATAACTGACAAGAGAATGAGACAGTAAAAGCCATCAGATAACCTTTAATACATATCTCAGGCCAATAATAGGCTTTCACACTAATAACCACTTACACATTTTGAAACTACTCCTGAAAACTCCTACCACTTTTTCAATCAATCAATTACCACTAAGCAGTGATTGCTGTAGCCCTACATATCTAATTATCTTCTATTTGCAGCTCTTTAAGATAAACTTTTAAAAACACAATTTGTTAGACTGATTATATGTTAATGAACTTATTAATACCACTAAAATGAACATTTGCCCACAGTAATTCTATCACAGAAAATAAATAAGCAAGCAAAACCGAACACTCTTCCAAGCAGACAGATACACTCATTAACACCGATCTATTAATTTGATTGCAACCATTTCCTTCAGCGATTAGCAACACAACCATCCCAATCTTATTATTGGTCAGTAAGGCAGCACGTCATGCCTAAAAGCTAACTGCTATCCAAATGCAGTAATTACCACAAGAAATGTAAAATAGCTCAGGCAGCTATACTTATGGTATCCATGACGTATCACAACTTTTCCTCATGGCAGACTCTCCTGACTTTATTCACATTAAATGCCATCCTGACTCATGGAAGTCAGTGGAAGTTTCTCCTCACTGAGCCCAGGCAGCAAGCTTGGTGCTAGACAAAGACGTGAAAGCAGCAGGCTTCATCTCTGACTCTGTCATGTTTTTCTTTTCTTCTCATGAATTCCAAAAACAGCTACTGTAAATGGACAAATTAAGATCAGTTTGTACTGCATGAGCAAAGTAAACTGGAAGAAGAGAATCTGCTTTTAACACTTATAAATTGTTTTCAGGGTCTGTATTTTTACACCTAAATCAGAAAATAAGGGAACGGAGAAATATTGATCAAAAAATGTAGCAGTTTTAAATCTCTCCAGCCTAACAATAAAGTGATTAGGTTTTATTTCAGTGATTCCCGCTGTGAATCATACAGGCCACACCACAAGACACATCAACTGTGAGTGCATCCTGATTTTACCTCAAGTTCCAGATTCATCAACCTCAAATACAGAACAGAAATGAGATGAGAAAAGCATGCCATCCATGGAAAAATATCCATGTGCCCACAAGGACAAAACAGAAAACAAGACAAGCTCATGCAGGAGAAATTAACCGAGGAATGTTTGTTACAACAGAGTATGAGCAAGTAAGGGGAAAGAGAAGATGAGGCAGCAAGAAGGGATGAAAACTCTGAAGTCGTTCACAGACAGCTAGAGGAAGCATTAGAGCAAGACACAAGAAGCCAAGAATGAAGAAGCTACGCAGGGAAGGTACCAGGAGGGACTCAAAAGCACCAGATCCATGGGATCAGGTAGTCTTGGCATAAAGAGAATCTGTCACCAGAGAAGATAAGCTTTTGAGGAGCTGGAATGTAAAATCTGGAAACTAAGAAGTTGAAAAAAAATTAACTCAGATTCCCCAAGACTTAATAGACAAATATGTTTGCTATTTACAGAGGGAAAATGAATCAACTTTCAGGAAAACAGATTCAGGAGAACTTCACAAATATGAAGTCAAAAAACTTTGCAATATGAAGATATACTGGAAATATATTTCAACAAGAAGTTCTGAACAATAAAGAACTGAATCGAAAAGCAAGCACAAAATTAAGCTATCTGTGAAAGGTTCGTTTCAAGAATACATAAGCTTCTAGTGCTATGGCTGGTGACGGCAGGAATGGTTTACATGGATGCTAATGCTCCTGTTGCAAATGAAACTGAGACTGCCAGAACATTGTGCCAGATAAGATCTCTAAAAGAGTAAGAAGGTATTTCTAATAGCAATTTTAAAGTTTTGTTTCAACAGTTTGGAACTGAGCATTCAGTTCCAGTTTGGTTTTTATTTAGTAATAGGAAAAGAAAAAAAAAAAGTCTTCTAAGATATTATAGGCAGAAAAAAAGGAGAGAGCAAGACGAAAAAATGAATACCATTTTTGGATTGAAATATGCTTGAGACAATACTAGAAATTTCTTCAGGTTTGTGGTATATGCCAGAAAAGTGAGGTCATGTGAAGCAAATGATCATATGCTGATGATCAAAAAAACAGATACCCTGGAGCTAACATGGCATTCATTTACTTAATACGACTGTAAGAAGATTATGTATCCGTAACAGACTTCGATTCTTAGGCCAGTGACACGATACTCCTGCTGAATAAATGAAGACCAAATTCATTTTTGCTAGGCATGATACAACAGACATTGCACGTGGAGAGCTTACAGACAGGGGAGCCCAGGCTGCCTGCAGCAAAGTCCACTTCAGATGAAGTAACACCTAAGCTCTCATTATTGCCGATCTACAACTTGCAATTAAAAAAGGACTGAAATGCAATGGAAGAACAACAATTCCAATCCTTGATACTTTATCCCACAAACAGTAGAACAGTACTAAGGTAAAACGCTGTGTGATTTTGAGATATTAAGTGTAAGTAAACCTGAGAGTGACAAAGCCTGTATTGGTACAATCTGTTGCTGAAGAAATTACGGATTTGCAGCAGCACGTGTACACAGAAAATGGTAAAGGCGAAAGCAACATGATTTCAGAAGTTTAAGGAATTTCAAAAGATGCCATCGGTCTGTGACCTTAGTCCATGGCTCCTCACCAATTTCGTACACAACTCTCCTTAGAGGCCAGGGATTGTTCCCAGAAGGATGGACACTGAGGAAGAGTTAGAGCACCTTTTTTTTCTTCTTCCAGAGGTAAGGAGATAAAGGATGAGTCATTTTAACTGACACAAAAACAGGTACCACAAGAATTTAAGATAATTGAGCGAGTGGACTTTCACTATACAACTGCAGTGCTGATACTTGCAAGGAGATTTACAAATCGGAATGTCTTCAGAAGGAACTTCCAGAACTAACCAAGTATCACTGTAAAGCTACTCTGTAAATCGCCTATGTGCATTTGGAACCACGTAATAACAACTTGGGAGGAATTATTATTAAGAATTGCAATGAAATCATGATAAATGCACATAAATTCTGTTGCTACTCAAGTATTAAAAGTCAGAGTAAGATTTTGTGACAGTAAACAGGTACTGCCTTGATGCTGCACTTACTACAAACTAAAACATTGTATTTAACAGCAGAGGTTCATTGTGTTGCCTTCGTTGGCAACTATAAAAATACTCGTCCCTCTCCTCACTCACAGACAGCTACACAGGTTTTCCTCCACATTCTGACTCCGGAACAAGCATAGCCTTGGTAAGAAATGTGTGCAAGCAGAGAATCAACTACTATGAGCCATTTAACCACTGCATAAATTCATTTGGTTTAATAGGTCAAAAAACAACTGAATTTTTAAGACTCCTCATACTACTTTTATTTCATCTAACTTCTTCTATGTGTTGTTCATTTCACGGCAAATGCTGCATTAACTTTAGACCTACAGGTCCCATGAAGAGATCTGGTGAACTTAGTGATTTGGTAGTAATACCTTAAAAATTTTATTTCCAACAAAAATTCTAGATTTAGATTGTCTTTCTTTCAATTGTGAACCTTTTAATTTATTTGTTTATTGTGCTTTATGTAGAATATTTAAGGATATGTCAATAGTGCCTGTACAGCTAAAGGTTTGGCTTGAAACACTTTGTATTCCAGCTCTACAGAAATGATTTACTAGCAGAATCAAAAAATTCACTGCCCCAATCTGGAGCTGCAGCCTAATAATTCTTTCACATAGAAAACGTAATGTCCTTTGCTCATCTCCAGTGTGGCACTTGAAATACTTTCAAGATGATTTATGTCCATAATACACATCAATATGTAGAATACACCCCCTTTAAATTAATTTCTTGTGAAACAATAACTTCTTCTAAATATTTTAATTTTGGGAACATTTTAGTTGGTTCAACAGAAGTAAAGACATGATTTAACAGTGGTCTACATGTTTTTCTTTTAGACACTACTGCACTGATTTATCTTGAAATTCTGAATGCCTGTTACAAGTTGGGTTATTGCAACACTTTTTCTAGCACTCGTGGTATCAAACAATTGTTGATGGGTTATATTTGAACAGCTCTTACTGTATTATTTTAAGATGACTCAACTATCAATTTGTGGACTGTAAAAATGTTAAGCTTTATTGCATATTGTTAAAGAGAGTCTCCTCCAGCAACTATTTTATTTTTAACTTTTATACATTCTTACATTAATTTGCTAGTGGAGTAATGTTATTTCCACACTATTTTTCTCGTTGTTGTGATTAAAAATATTTTAAAATAATGTTGACTTAAAGAGCTGTCACAAGGAAATTATTGAGTCCACAGCTGGTCAAAATATAGACTGCTTTTCTAATGTGCTGTAGCTGATACTCCATTACTTGATGAAATGCAAATAGAAACAACAAAATAGGCAGCCAAGGCTTATTATTTCATGTTGATTTTTTTAACAGTCCTGCAAAAATCATCAGAGGTACTCCTATTGCTATTGATTTCACTGGGACAAAGATTTTTCTCCTGGGAAGCAACCGTAATGAATACTTGGGTATTTCGTATTCATCTTTTTCTCACTTCACATTACACGCTGCATGAAATTCCATTAAAGAAATGTCCATCTTTCTAGTAATAAAGAACGAGGTGCAATATTCTTTGAAGTCCATTCCTTCTACCAATACTTCTACCATCATGAAGAAGGGCAGAGACTACCCAAAAAGGCACAACTACAGAATGTGCTTTCCACCTTCCCCATCTTCAACACAATTGGATTCACTAGTTCAAGATGTGCACAGACAGGACTGCAGCAGAAAAAGGATAAAGCCATTGCTCTTTGCCTTCTGATGGGCGATAATCTTCCTTGGGAATAATGTAACTAAGCAGAAGCATCTGAGACGATGTCATGGTAGAAAATGGAGAAAAAGGCCAGAGTTGTGAAGGAATTACAGCAGAAGGATTTTTGCATAAATAAGATGCACAGTAAGGAATAAGCTATGGCAAACATCAGTGTAATCCAAAAACTGCTTATTTTTGAGAAGGACAACTCTCTAGCAATGTCACTGGTTTAGGTCACAGAGTAGAAGAGAGCTTGAAGGCTTCTGGGGCCTTGTACTCGAAAGAGAGCCTGCGATTTGCCCTGCTATCCAAGGTAGTGTAGGCACACAATGGGAAAGTTCTTTAGGGTCCAGAATTCTGCTGCACTACATTAAAGACAATGATAAACCTTGTCAAATCCTTTGGGATGCAGGTAGGGTGAAGGCAAGTAATGTTTTATTAAGTAACTTCCAATACAGGGACAATCATGGTCTATGGAAAACTAAACCACACCACTGTCGTGATCATACTTCAAGGTTGGCCTCCAAGTCTGTCAGAAGATGATGTTAGCCCAAATATTACAATCCAGATTCATTTTTTAAGAACTACTTTTTTTCTTCCCATGTAACCTTTCCCTCCTCTGTGAATCCTCCTCTCTCCAGTTGGAACATCTACAATTAATGTATGATTCCTCAGGTCAAAATATTTTCAAATATGATTGCATAAAGTTAGGCACTTAAATATGTACTTACATATCTAAATAAAACTATTTTTACTTCAATTTGAGCTGAAAAAATATCTGAGTTTTCTCTCTTGAGTATCTGTAGTTTTCTCTCTTTCCAAAAAACGGGTTTGCTTTTTAGGCACATACCCGTGACTTAGAAACTCATATTTAGCACAGACAAGGCCTAATTTGACTGACAACAGCTTTCTCCAGTGAATATGAAACATGAACTTACAAATAAACTGTTTTCTTGATTCAGAATAGAATAGGTTGACTTACTAAAAGATAAACGACAGATATATTTTTTCTGATAAAATCTGAAGTATATAACTTTTAGAGAAGTTGGTGCCTATAGTTGCATGAAAACCTTTCTTGCTACAGGCAAAATGATTTTACTTTTGGCAAGTTTACAGAAAAGCAAGTCAGTTACATTTTCACCTCAGGTGGTTTGTAGAATCAAAAAGGCAGTTCTTGCAGATGGAAAACTGTCATTACATGAGGACAAGCTGTTTGCTTGGGGGAAACGGAAATATTTTGCTGTCTGTCAAACCTGTGAATATTGGAAAGAAAATCTGTCTTCATACATGAATACTCAAAACAGAAGCTGATAGTTTAATAGAGTTCTATTCGAGTGACAGCAGGACATGCCAACCTGGTCACTGGCCATCTTGTGCTTCAGCTCTTACACAAAGTTACCACAAATTTCAGTGAGAGGGCACATATACAAAAAAAAAAAAAAAAAAAAAAAAAAAAAAGCGCCTGCAGTACAGACCTAAAATAGTGATTCTAACAGAAAGCCTCAAACACATCTGGTGCTTGCCTCTGGAAATAATGAGTCACCAAGACGAAGACCCCAAATACTGCATCTCCCAGAGGAAAAGCACCCACTATCCCCACAGTATACTCTGGACTATTTCATTCCTGCTGTGAACTGTCCATCATTAATGACCACTGAGGGAGAAAGAACTACAAAGAGGGCATATGCAGAGGTGGAGAGCTACTAGAGAATGATGTGAAGCTAATTATCCAGGTTTTCCATGTGGATGCAAAGCAAGGGCTTGGAAATACCTTTCATCATTATGTGTTATGTACATGTTTAATCAGTTGGAATGGATCAGTAGAAGGTAGAAAGCTGTATAAGCAAAAAGTCTTCACTGTTGTAAATACACTGAGGATGTGCTTTGAGGAATTCTATGAGATCCAGTGCTTGTGCTTAATAGTGAATGGTGAGAACAACATCCATTTTTGCTTGCTCGTTTTAATAAGCTCAGAAGGTTCAGCACTAACAACTACACTAACTACTGCTACTACTAACTACACTAACCCTAACAAGTATTTCATCATGTCACCTGGAGGCTTACACAAACAAGTTTGGAACCTACCTGTTGAAATGGGCTGAATCAAACATAATTTCTAAATCATCAACAATTGCCTACTATGATTCAACAATTTCCCATTATTTTTAAGCACCAAGGAATCTCTTACAATGCAATGAAGTTGACAGCACGTGTATTTCCTGCCATTATGAGATTTAATAGCCTTTTTTCATCACCATTAAAATTGACTCTCACTATCTGTTCTCCAAATATTGTGCTCCCTCCAGAAATTTCCAATCCCATTACACTTTCCTCACAGGTTTTTCTATCTGAAGGTTCAGATTTGTAAAACTTGAGAGGAGGTGGGTTCCAGTTTGAATTCTGCTTTAGGCTCCTATCTAATATCTGACTAAAGGCTCCTATCTAATATCTGACTAAATGTACCTGAGGAAAAGTCCATTCCTGATGTTTTCTGATTGAACAGACTCAGTTGTAGAGTTTGCTTTCTTCCGGATGTCAGATCTCTCTAGTCCAATTTTTATACTTCATCAAATACCCAATTTTCATATTCCAAATTTTCTTTGATAGCTATAGCTGTATTACACTTCTGAAGCATGTATGCCACCACAACAAATACCTGTGTATTAATAAAAGACATCTTCCTTTTCCTAATTGTGCCACTGCAATTTTCATTCTGCCATGGGGGTTTCCAGGAGACTGTTAGAGGTACTTTTCGTGATCTGCTGTCAGTGCTCTAAAGCTCTTTATCACAAAATCACAGTAGTTTTTATCATCTTTGGGGCAATTTATAAAATTCTACAAGCCTACTGTGTGACAATTTAAAATAACGTTTCATAAGATTAATCTATAAAAGTGTGAAAAGTACACTATGTGCTTCTAAAAGGTCAGAGAAGCTTTCTATTAAGCAAATCAATATGGTCACAAACAGATCCTGAAGCTGTATTACCATTTTAATTGGCTGGCATAGCCTTCTCACAGTTCCACCTTAATGGTGACATTAATTACAACTGTGAGAGTACAAGACTGTGCTAACACAAACTGCAAAATAATTATTACACATTGCCTGGATATCTTTTGCTACTACCCGAACACATCAAAGGTATTATGTTAAATATCCAACATTGTTTTCCACTCAACACATTCACCTCTTTCTTCGCTGATATTGACTTTCTATTCTTCTGAATGTGACATTAAAACATAAAACTGAAACACTCCAAGCTGGAGTGGGGAAAAAAAATAAAAAATAAAAAAGGGAAAAAGAAAGGAAAACAACTGCATCAAAGCCAGTATCAAACAACATAAAGACTGGCTGGCTAAATGGTGATCAACCTCTCTGGCCTCTTCCTAGGGAGATGCCAGGGCAGCTGCCGTACTGGTAGTTGCAGACATCGAGGACAGAGGCAGAGGATGGCCACCTGTCCCCATGCCTTCACCCTCCTGCAAAACCTCAGCCTCATTCCTTCTTCTTTGGGTACTCTTCCCAGGTTATTTGTTTTGGCTTCTTTAATAACTTCTTATCACAGTCTCTCTCTAACTCATGTCTGCATTCCTGTGTTTACTTTCATGTTTAGCTTTTACACACTTTCTGCCAAGTTATGCTGCCTCTCAGTCTTGTTCATTGTGTTCCCACTACATGTCACTGGCTCCCAGTTTTTGACACTAGCCATGGTCTCACTGCTTACCACATCCCAAGGTCCTCTAATGCACAAAAAGCTCTGCTTCCTTGCCTACCACTCCTCTAAACTCCAAGTCCCATACTTGCCGAACTAGTTGCTGTTTCTTCTCCCTCCTGCTTGTCCCTCCATTCTACTGTCACTGGTGTTGTCCCAACATGCTATTTCTTTGTCCTTGGTCTGGCTCCAGGCCATTCTACATTCAAATTAGACACGTCATGTTCAAATCCACTCTGCTTGATTACCAGCATGAGTGTTGCTGAAAGCATATAAGACATACTCGAGAGCAGCTGGGAACAGCAATTACAAGACAAGTTTGATTTTCTCCATGGGGATGGCATATGTGCCATCTAGTCGGGCCCTGGAGTTATGAAAAGACGGCACTTGCTGAGCTGCTCGGTGGTTAAGAGAGCACAAGCTGGCCAGCACCGCAAGCATCAGAGGGGCAGAGCCTGATCTGCAAAGGCAGGGGCTTCAGAGCTTTCAATCTGCCCTGACACACAGGCAAAGCTCAAATTCTTGTCATTATTTGGACATATTGGGGCAGATAGTTCTGTTAACATGGCAAAAAGACACCTAAAATTTCATGGATCTTCTTGAAAACACGAAAAAATGCTAAAGCTCAGTAAATTATATTGAACTTATTTTAAACAGACAGTTTAACAGTTTGTTTGTTTGTTTTCTAGAGGAGGTATTTTTAATCTACTTCATTAAAAATAACTGAAATTGTACAGAATATTTATAAAAACAGAAGTAGTATGTAACAACCAACAAGGAAAATTCTAGCCTACCAAGGAAATCTGCACAATGTTAGGAGAAATTCAAAGGGTTTTATATATATAACAAGAAGTGTGTTTATGTATGTATACACATACATACCTATACACATGCACACAGTCTGGTCTATACCTAAATTTGAAATAATCAACATCTCTGTAGTCTACTTTTTTTTGATATGGTATTTGCTTCTAAAATGGAACAGTTTAACAGTGTCCCAGAAACAATTTAGTATATTTAGTAATGACACGAAGTGTATTTTTAAACCTATGTGAAGTTTCTTAATGTTATGAGTGCTACACAGAAAAACACAGATTAAAAAGCAAAATTATGTATATTGTATTCTCTGTGCTGGAGAAAGCAGACTATAAATAGAAGAAGAAAGAAGAGTTAGACATTAAAATTCAGTTTAGAAAGGAATCTAACTGATGATCTGTAACTGACATTTGAGATTGCGAAGAAGTACCATACAAGACAAAATTATGAGAAAATGCATACAGGTGATATGAACTGCCAGGAACGAGATGACAGAAAACATCACTGGGCTTATAACACTGGCCAAGTAACTTTCATCTTTGATCAGAACTTTGAACCTTAAGAAGGGAAATTAAGTCTCTCTAACACATACCAAATGCAGCCTTATCAAATAACAGGAGGTATTTTGTATGAGGTGGTATCTCAGAAAATGTTTAGAAAACAAACTGACCTTCCCAAGAGAAATTGCTATTTGCTGACCCCGCAACCCCCCATCATGGCATTAAAATAAGCATGTAACTTCAATGGTACTAGTGATCTATTCAGGAGGAGTCTGTGCCTACCCAAAGCTCCTTGCCAACCTGCTACAACCAGCAGTGTAAGTGTAAGCAGTGAAAATAAATGTCTGTTTGCACTTGGGAATTGGCTTGAATTTTATCCATTGTCAGTAAGTGTTGGCTAATCAGAGCACTTACCTGCTCTGCCAACAAGGCCAAGCACAGGCATAATCAAGACATTTTAGGAAAAAAGACATCAGACATTTCTCTAGTTAAGATGGATAAAATGTAAAGGCTGTATCCCCTCCTCCTAAGATGAAGAACTCTATACGTCCAGACAGAAATCCAGGAGGACAGGAGTCAAATTAGTCCCAGTTTTGCTTTGTGGAATGCACCATTTTCATGTTTAACTTATTTTGATTTGGGCAGTTTCTGAGAATATTCTCTTTTTAACATGGCTACTGTTTCATCAATGGTCTGCTCTAGTGAAAGATTTTCTGTTTAAACATCTCTCTCTAATTTGAAATAAAACCCACTTAAGCAAATATGATGATTCATATAGTTGACATTTTTAACGTAGACTAGGCTAAAAAGAATTTAACTTCGTCAACACCTATTTCTAATGCAATATCATTTTCTAATAAATACATGTATTTTAAAGCTAAAACCAAAATCTTCATAGTGCATTGGTCTCCAGAGATGGTTACCTAGCTGCGAGAACAGAGAAGCATACTGACATTGGCAAAAAAGCTAAATAGTTCATTAAAATCCGAAGTATGTTCAGAAACCTCTCAAATACTTCATGCATTGCTGGGTGTACCTAATATATCATGACATTAAACTAAAAAAAGAGGTCATTCAAAAGAAAGTAGAAAGAGCAGAAATATCCAGAATGGTAAAATAAAAATGTATTTGCCAGTCAACTTCAGCATGGAAGCTGCTTTTCTTTTTTTTTTTTTTCCCCCACATGGTTTGTTTTTATTCTTGAAATGTTCTTAAATCAGATTGAATTCATAAAGGTTAAGACTGACAGAAATAAAAACACATCAATATTACACAGAGTGGTAAAAAAAAGGGGGGGATGGGAACATTATAAGTAAAAATATCACTACTTTTTGTACAAGAAAAACTTTTATCCACTAAGCCCCCATTATTTTATTGTTAGCTGAGTATTACAATGGAGTTCAATTAACTATTGGTAGAGGAGATCATACTTCAAGTAATATAACAAAAACAATACTCCAACTGAGATCCCAGCAAGTATTAAAAGAAGCAAACTGAAGTTGTGTCCAAGCCTAAGTGGGACTTTGTCATCAAAATTCAGTGCGTTACGTAATATAATACAAATAAATCATTGTATAGCCATTAGCATTTCTTTTGGTGAGAGCATTTTTTTTACATTGCTTTTGTAAGCATGGGCCTCAAGCTGCTCTTACACAGAAGTCAGTGTGAGGTCTTCACTACAAATTAAGTATACTTTGGCCAGTTAGGTTAGTGTAATTTTTTTATAAATATTTTTCTGTGAATCTTGACAACATGACTAGTGCCTAAATCAGAACACTGAGCTTAGCAGACTAATAGTTTGCATTTAGTAACGTGTGTATTATCTCCAGGGCACTCTTACCAATTTATGTCTTCAAAAGCCCTTTAGAAGTGTCTTTTCCCCTCTACTGTGTTCAGCTATGTGTTTCAGCATAAACTGGGCGATAAATTCAGTTTCATGCAAAAGTTAATCTTGGTAAACTTGTATCTGGTACTGGCAGCAGCCTCCAGGGCTGGGTTGATACTTCACCTGCACAAGTTTCAAGAGTTTCGCTGCGTATAGGACATCCTTAGGGCTACGGATGTAGTGAATGAGGTGGGGAACCAAGAGCCTGTCTTGAAGGCTATATAACGTACAGTAGGATAATAAACCATCATAAGCGTAAGCATCCTGGGGCTTAGCCCGCAGGAGAGAAACCAGCCATTTAAATGGGAGGACCATCCATCGCTTATTCCAGGGAGCATTTATTCTGTTCATCCATCTCATGAGCACACGAAAGGCTGAATTAATCAAACCTATACAGGGCTGTACTACTGATTAAAGCTTGCTTTAGGTACAGAACTCAGCCTGAAGAAGCTTGACCTCTTAATGAAGTTTTGCCATAAACCCCCAAACATTATAAAATTTCTTTTTTACTGAGTTGCAAAAATAAAATAATCACAGATATAGCCTGATGCTCCCCTTGTCACAAACTGTACTACTCCAGGTGTCTGCTCGTGCTGGAATTCTATTACTTTAAATTCAAATAGGGGAATGCCCTGCAAGATTTGGTAACGGCTTTGGAATCACTACGTTATTGCTGAAGAGAAAAAAAATTGGCTTGTTCCACAGGACTTCTGACGAATTCCTCCCTCCAAGCTATTTTGCAGTCTGTAATTAAGCTAACAATCTAGCAGTTCCTTTTTACAACAAGAAAAAGAGTTGACTGAAAAATACATTTTCCTCTGTGGGCAGCTATTCTACTGTTAAATCCTGTTTCTCTTAATGTTATAAAATTTCTGCAAATTCTTATGTGAATTCCTACCTGAAATGGAGTAATCGACTTGTTTTCTGTGTGACAGCAGATCTGCATAATCCAAAGAAATTTACCACGGCCTGGTTTAGCACAGCTAAGCTTCAAAGTAACATTAATTTTATTAACTTTGCAGATGTGAAAGATTTTATGAATGTATTAAAAAAGATGCATTTCTCAATTACTTTGTGGAAGGTACCTAACTTGTCTGTCTCTGACCAAAAGTAACTAAGGTTGGTATTTCTTTCAGTCTGTTTTTATGAGTTACACATTTCAGAAGCAGTATACACAGAGTTATCTCCTACTATTATTTCATATAAAACCGATACTAATCCAATTGAAGTCAACGGAATTATTTCCACTGACTCCTGCTAACATTTATTGGTGTCCTAAATTCTTAACTAACCAAAGAAGGAGTCTTTCTGTAGCACTGAATGAACAGACTCAAAGAGTAAAATAATCTGCTTCCAGTATTTATTATATTAACAATTTGGCTCTGCCTTTCATCAATGGATTAAAAGCAAGTTGAAGGTACTACCACTAAATTGCCTTAAGACATAAGGGTACTATGCCAGGAAGAACCTATAATAGAACGAATACAACTTAGTAGACTTGCTTTCTCTGGACCATTTAGCAGGGCTTTTTCATAAGCACAGATTCCTATCAATTAGGCCTATATCAAAAGCACGCTGCCTAATTTAGATAAGCACACTAACGTTTTATTTTGCTCAGCACTATAATAAGATAATGAACTATCACTACAATAGCTATGACAGTTTTTAGCCTGGTAACTTCTGGGCTTTGTGGGAACCACTGCTTACACCAATAACACTGTAACACACCAATACACTGTATCTGGGAAGTGTAACTGTTGATTACAAAGAGCTTTACCCTAAAAATGTTCAGGAAGAGTAAAAAAAAAAAAAATGGGAGGGGGGAGGGGGGGACACATTTCACCATTTGACTTGTAGGTGCTCTGGCCGGAAGAAGCCATCAACTTGGGATATTCTATCACTCCCTGAACTTTCAGACAGGATTTACATCCAAGCCAGCTGAGGGAAGCACACAAGCCATGTGAAGTATCATTCTAGAGAAAAAACACTCCTTCTCCTGCAGATTTAAAGCCTCAGCAGCTGAGGCCACAAAGGAGGCTGGAAGGAGCAGAGCAGGTGCAGAAGTGAACTGTTAGCTTGTAGGGACAAAGTCACATAGGGGGTGGCCCATGTAGAATGGGTGTAGGAAGCAGGGATACACAGTGTCCTGTCCTGAGCACAGCTCATACAAGCGGCAGGTGCAGAGGGGGGGAAAGCAAGGCCATCCCAAGAGGGTAACAAGGGAAGAAGGCGTATCCCCTCTCTTAGCTCTGTTTCAGAAGGGGAGGCTCTGAAGTCTAAGCTTATGTTACCTCCGCTTGTTTTGCTTTTACATAAAAACGAACCCACAGGTAGAATGAATGAAATCACAGTCATCATGGAATAAACAGAGCCTAGTGCTGTCAGGGACCTTCAGGTCATTCTGTCCATCCCCTGCAGGAAGGTGGGGACAACTGCGCCCGAGAGGAGATGCTCTTGTCTGTTCTTAAAGGCTTCCATGGGAGCCACTCACCTCGAGGCAGATTATCTGAGTGCTCATTCAGGCCTGCTGAAATACTAACACCTCTTCCTAGAATGTGATCTTGCATGTAATATTACAATAATCCTAATCTCACACTTAACGGAGAGTTGAATTCTTTTTAAAATCTATGACAACCAACCCAATTTGCACACTTTAAGTTTGCAAGAATTATTGGCTGGAGCATGCTGTATCAAAGTTTACAAAATTGGTGGGTGCTGATCAAGTATTATAACTGCAAGAAAAACTTATGGTCTTGCATTAAAACACAAAAAAATGAGTGTATGAGGAATAAGGTGCAGGGCTGTGGGTATTTGGAACACGCCTACTGTGAAATAGCAGCTGAGCAAGGCTGGCTTTTCACATCCCAGAAACCAGTTCCCAAAAGGGTTAGAAGTACAGAGAAACAAGAAAGGCAGATAACAACTTGCCTGATGGAGAAGACTTTAAAAAAAATGAAGATAATCTCCTTTCTGCACTTTCAGAACTCATTGCTCTATCAACCTTACCGGTGAAAGTTAGTTAAAATGCAAACACTTTCCTCACAGTTCTCCCAGCTCAGCAGACCCGAATAAAAATCCATCCAGCCCCAGAGCTGAAAAATGAGGAAAGATTTTAATGGGCCCTTCAGATGAAAAAGCTGCACGTGCACACTCTTGCAGACAATCATCGTGAAGAAATAATCAAAAACTGTTCACTGTATAAAATAATTCCTCATAAAATGTTTTTTTGTTTTGTACAAAAGAGTAAAATGTTAGTGATGTGGAGGAAAAAGCAAACAATGTTTTCCTAAAAGAAAGCATTATTTTCTTACATTAATTACAAAAGGTACAAATATCGGTATGGAAAACAAGCCCTTCATCTGTGACTGAACATACTTAAAAAGAAGGAAGAGATGGAAAACAAGAGAAAACCCATGTTATCAAAAGAACAGAGATGCCCCTGGACCTCTAAAGCACTCTGCCAGAACTGAGGGAGACAGAGGCATGAAAGAGACAGAAGGAGAGATATAATGTCACATCCACAGCCCCAAAGTGAGAGGCCTTTTATCACCAACTTCTGCAAAAAACAAAGATGAGATAAAGCTGCAATGCTCCTCTACCTAAGAAAAAAAATACACTGTCTGGATTTTTCAAATAATCTGACTTGCAAATTGCCTAGAAAAATTCAAGCTGAATATTCAATTTCCAAGTTAAGTCCCACAAAATTGGTATCTGGGATTGGTCTTTTTTTCTCATTTGCATTCAGTTCTACTGCCACAATGAAGTAGAAGAGATAAAACAACAGTGCAAAGCACAAAAATTGTTTTCTGCAGCAGTTCTGCAGAGGATTTTCTTTCCTTTCCTATTCCCTCCTGAAATAACATAATGTGTGTGACATATGTAGAATTCTTGTAGAGGCATTTTGGTCAGAATAAATTTAGCTCTCCTAAGAAGGGTAATATCAAAACCAATGCAAAGTAGCAGGCTCTACTAAGTGTAACTCTGCCACCTCCAAAGACAGGGACTGCACCCCAAAAACACATGTTCACAATTAGAAAGTAAAGATGTTATCTTGTAGACAATTAGGTACTATTTTCCTGTTTGCTGCGAACGGTAGGAAAGTACAAGGAAGCAAATAGCCTAAAATTCCTTGTGTTCCCACCAATATTAGTAAATAATTCCCTATCTGTGCCCTGCATCTCAGCAGCTCATTGATTGGAAGCATTTGGGGTTCACTTGTCAGACTTTTCTGGATATTACTGAACCCCAGAATTGCATGATTTGTGTCTTGGTTTTTATTTGCTAGATAACATCTCAGATGGTATGAATAATTGTGCTTACAAATTAAAATACTGTGTTTAAAACTGTTTGAATGCTTGTTCAGCGTATGTTTCCATGGACTTCCCTTGATACTGACATTCCTTACCCAGAATATTTACAAAGAGCTAATATAGAAGTAAGTTAGTGCATTTAAAAGCATCATCATGGTGCAATCCAAGCGAATATTCATGGGAAAATGTTCGGTAGGACTAACCATTTCATTTAAGGCCCTGATCCCGCATGATTAAAGGTAATGGAATCTTTGTCACCGACTTTAAGTGAACACTCGAATGAGCCCCTAGGTAGCACCTATCAGAAAGGGTAGCTGTGTAAAATTTCTGTAACACTTTTACTTGAGAGCCATCAGATTTAAACAGACGTTACAGACACAGGCATACCAGGATGCAAATGCGTACACACAGAGCTTTAATTTTCTCAGGCTTTTTTAGCTGCAAACATCTATAGGTTCAACCATTCGTCTGGCGAGCACTGCTAGTAGTTTGGATTAGCAGTTAGTCAGCCTCAGGAACAGCAGCTTTGGTGTTAGCAATGCCCAAGCCGGTAATTCCAAGGACTCTGAGTCCTTGGTGTTTGCTTCACTGTGTATCACAAGGTCAACACTCAGGCTCCCTGGAAGCTGTCTGACTGTCCTTCAAGTTCAACACACCTGTTCCTTTTCTTAATAGCAAGAAACCTAAACACAAGGGATCCGCACCAGACAAGTCTTTCAGCTCATAACTTTTGACAGCAAAATTCTCACAACACATTTGGGTTAAGACCTGAGCTTTCAAGTGTGTGATTGCAAGGGAATAAGCTGAAAGGTTTTAGCTCCCCCAGGAAACTCTCTGCTTGTAACGCAGGGGTGAACATCTAGGTTCCTAGTTCAGCAGTGCCAATGGAAAGGCAGCTTTGAGCTTGTGCAAGAAAGCAGCAATACAGTGTTAACATTTACTAAGAGAAACTTATAAAAATGACCAAACAGAAGCAGTGTTTGTGGAAGTATGTGGATAATGAAAGATACAGAAAGGCAAGTGATTAGGTTTGAGGAAAGGTCTCATTCACTTCATCCAGGTGTTTGGAACATGTTTAGCCATCTTGTTCATAATCCAGCCCTAGCCAGCTCTCAACGACCAAACCAACAGTTTAGCTTTCTCCGCTTATTCCATCAGCCCTTATTGTTTATTTGTTGTTTTTAAACTTAGTCTTCCCAGTTCATTTCTTTTAATTCCCAGAAGCGTAAACAAGTCATACACAAGGATAGAAGTATCTTCCTAAATGCTGGCTCATTAAGTATTTCCTAACTTAAGCTCCAGTTCTCACGCAGAAATAAGGGGATGATGAAATCATAAACTCATAACTTAGTAGCACATACCGCATGACTGGAACTTCTCATGAAATACTGGTCTATAATCAATAATCAGCCCTTTTTGTCCATTTTCTATGTCCTCTATAGTAATATATTACTATATTAACAACATAATGCAGTAGTAATATATTTAAATATCATCCCATTGTAAAACTTAAAGATACTCCTTTTGCTTTGATGCCTGTTGTATTCTAGTCTATTATAGTACATTACAGAACATTACTTCAAACTTTCTTGCCAGAAAACAAGCAAAGCTAGCCAGTTTTGTTACAAAAAGAGCATGGTACCAGCTAGAGGACGCTACGGTTTGCTACTTGTATCCTGCTTATGCACTGTTATACATTGCTTATGCAATATTATCTCCTGTAACAAATTACATCCATCATTTTCTAAAAAGAATCCTGAAATATGGTGACAGTTGTCACCATAGACTACTGCACTGACAGGGTGAACCTGGAACAGCAGAGGTAGTTGTCACCCAACAAAATCTTGATGAAGTTTATAACTCTTGAATAACGGATAGAGCTGATGCACCAAATCATGTTAGAATTGTTTCAGAGACTAATCTGTAATGTCAAAGGTGACTGGTGTGTTTCCCTTGATTTCAGTGAGTTCTACATTAGGGCTTTAGATACTGCTGAAGTCGAATGTCAGCAGTAAATACTGAACAAGTCATCACTCCCACTGGACTTACACTGTAATGTAACCAGGTAAGTCTGAATGCTTTCTGCTTTATAAATGAGAGTTCAAAGATGTTCTGCATTAGCAGTAAGAATTCTTAAGTGTCATCCTTTGAAGTCTCTACTCTCTACTTCTATCCCTTTCCAGCTTTCTAGTAAGCATTTCCACATGACGCCTCTACCAGTTTTCCACATTCTATTTTAACTGAAACAAAATGCAGTATGGAACAAAAACAATCTGCACTATTAATCTAGTTTATAGAAACGTGATCCATGTATTTTACACTACTTAGGTTTCAGTTTTTTAGCATGTAATTGTATCACAGCATCTTCTAAAATCTTAGTCAAGTACCACCCCTTGTGCAGTTTTTGTCCCCCAAAACATATGGTTTCATGATGTTAGCACAAAGGAAGACGTAAAGAAAACAACTGAAGAAATACGTGTCTTTTGCAAAATATCTGTTCATCACAACTCAGCTGGGTACTCCTCAGTACTGGAGAGTTTTCCCACTGATACACATGGAGTAAACAGCTCTACAGCTATTGTAACACCTCTGCTACAGAGATGGCTTCAGGCAAAGCTAGGAAGCAGATTCGAGTACAGTGAGAACAAAATGGTGGAGGTTTAATTAAAGGAGATACACGTACAGATATATATGTACACATACACATATAGATACATGTATACAGAGAAGACGCACATTCCCATTTTGAAAACAATGAAAAGACTACTGGGCAAGGGTAACATGGACTGCTCAAAACAAGAATTGATTTGATAATGACACTATTTATATGTTCCATAACGATTCAAGAAAAACTTCAGGTGTTATCCATCAAGATTTTTTAGACTATATTCTAAACTATAGGTTTTTATTCGAATTTCTTCCCACCTGCAATATCACTTCTAAGTGTTACAGTATATAAAGAGAAAAAAATAGATTATAAGCTCTCTCAAAATTTTCAGTGATCATTCTCCAGCAGCGCTAAGGTAGAAAAACACAAGAAAAATTTTGTAACATAAACAGCTGAAGATCTAACCTAATTTTGAAAAACATTGAGGAAAACACCAGTCCAACATGCAGGATATGTAGCTCCATGGTCAAAAAACAAACAGACAAAAACAAAACAAAAGAACAACAGAAAAAAATGGGGAGTGGGGTGAGGTGTGTATCAAGAATCATTACTGGAATTCATTTGCTAAGTACCTTTTCCTTTAGAGAAAAAACTGTAAGAAGAGCAGAGAAGCACATCGGCTGGTCTGTATTACTTTAGCTAAAATACTTTCTTTTTAGGAGGGAAAAATATATTTTATGATGATTATCTCCATTGTGCAAAATAAGCACAAGTTGGCTTTATTTAACAGTGAGTCCACATACTTCATTATAGCAATATATTAATTTTACTTGATTAATAATGTTCATTCTGAATTGTATGAACAAAAGAGGGAATTGGACAGGTAACCTCTCTGCTAGAGCAGTCAAACGCTGCATACATTATCAATCCAGCAGGGACTCCTAGTAATTAAACTTGGTAATACCTTACGAATTCTAGCATAGTTTAAAAAAAATCTTAAAAGGGGTAGTTTAAAAGCTGAAGATACTAAAAGATACTAAAAGCAACTGACCTGAAGACAGAAAAAATAGTTCATTATATAAATCAGTAATTAAAATTAGAAACAATAACAGAAAGAAGAAAATAGAGAGTTATACACCAGACTGCTGTACAATAGTCTGATATTTCACCAGTTCTTATTTCATAATGTATTGTGAAGTTCATTTTATGCTCTTCATAATGAATTTTTAAATGAGATTTTTTTTCTGTAATTTAGCCCACAGACATTTGAATCACAGACTTCCACTAATACATTTGCATATAAACAATTCTCTTAAAATTCATCTGCTTCAATTATTTCTTTCTCACCTGAAGTCATAAAGCTCCATATGGGATGTATAAACCCTTCTGCTGCCCAAGGCCATGTTATAGGGGCACAGGTACATATTCTTTGTCTGCCCAAGAGATTCAGCTGATGGAATGTTGCAGGACATGGTACAAAAAAGCTGCAAGAGAAAAAAATGAACTACCATTAGCAGCTGAAGAAAATGAAGAAAAATTGTCTGAAAAAACACTGCTATGTGCTGTAGGGGAAAGACAGAAATAAGTAACAAGAAAAGGAAAACAGCGTTTTGGAAAAAGTAGGCTTCAAATACAGCCCATTCTCTCCAAAGTCACTGGAAGATAACCTCTGATAGCATTTCCAATTGCAGACAAAAACGCTGGGGTAAAATAAAACGAGGATCCCAAGGCTGAGTGGGCATCCAGAGGAGTTTGGGACCTAAATCCCACCAGTCTGCTTCTGGGGTTCATACTGAATACATCCAATTTCCCACCACTACTGTTAGCTTCCATAAATACTATTAAAGAAGGTTGAAAATTTGCAGCGTGGTGTCTGGCTGCAGAGACACAAACACAGCCACAGTGCTGCAGTTTGGACTGTGACACAGATGCTTCACAGCTGTTCTTCCTCTGAGAATATCCTCCTCCAAAGGACTGCAAATCCATCTCTGGTAGCTCACAAGCGACGCTCTGAGATACCATAGCTCTATATAAAACACTATGCAACCAGGCTGAAGAGTAAAAAGTTTCTCTATTAGCTGTCAAGTTCAACCAAAAGCTGTAATAGTGTTATATGACCTTGATGTACACAGCATGAACTCTTTTGTGCATGACCATGCCACTCACTCTGTAAGTTGAGAAGAACTGATTCTAAGTATTCATTTACAGACTTGTAACAAAAAGCTTTGAATTTAGCTAGCAATCAAAAAAAGCAGAATCCAGCATTAAAATAATTATTACATATCTAGTACAACGTATATTTATTTACCTTTTGTAACAAAATACTGCCTTCTCCAAGTCTCCCCAAGTAGAGAAGAACTTTATGTACTATAATTTTTTAACCTTTTGCACTGCACTTGTTTCATTCCTTCTATTAGATTGGCACAGGACTGCCATAATTCTAGTATATTCAGAATTTAGATCATTGAGACTGGATTTAACATAAAATGTCGTATGGTCAATGATTTTTTAAGTCCATGAATCTTTAAATAATAATAGTATTCTGGCCTGAACCGCCACACACTCTTACAGACTACAAAAGAAACAGACTGTTTTGCTGCAAATTCTACTGATCCTTTTACTCATCATTATTTACTCAACAGTTTAGAAACAAATATAATTTTTAAACCAATTACTGTTTCATTATTTTCAGATATTTCTATCAGCATAGAGAACTTTTTCAGAACATTGTCAATACCTCAAAATATTTTAAAATATCCATCTAAATGACTGAAACTGGATTGAGTATCATAAATCAAGACAACATGAATTCAACAAGGTAGTTTGTATGTACCATTTTTTCCTTGCTAATAATTCTATCAAAAAGCTTGGTTTGGCTTCCATTACAGTCAGTGAAATAATGTATGAAGTGACTATGGAAACTTGAGACTAAACCAGAGAGACTAAATATAGAAGTCAATCACCTATGTTGTGACAGCATTCAGACCTACACCCACAGCCCTGCAAAACTGAAGAAAAATCATTTTCTTGCAGCATTATATGAATACAACAGAATCTTACAAAACCAATGATAAATGTGCAAAGCTATTCAGCATGCAGACAAATGCTAGAGAACAGAACAGAAAATAGAGAGATAATTACAATGACCTTACATAAACCAGAAGTATTCTTTCAGAAACCTAACAGCAGAAACAGCAGGGGTCTAAGAGGAAGACAATGAGCATTGTTAAGGAAATGGAGAGTTCCACATGAACAAAAATTAAATAGACTGACACAGTTCACATTAGTGATTGACTAATTTAGGATATGCCAGAAGAACCCCAGACAATGAAGAGCATAGGCAGGGTAGATGAAGTGCTCTCTCATAATACAAGAAGACGACAAAGTTAATGAAATCACAAGGCTACATTTAAGTACATTAAAAACTGATTAACAGGGTATTTTAAAACAACATAAAATTATACAGAACAATTCATTGTAGGAGAAGAGATTAATTTGACTAAAAATGAATTACACATTTCAGTGCTTGCACTCACATTTATAAAACCCGTGTGATCTTCAGACTGAGGAAACAGCTGGCCACTGCTTAACACAAATGGGCATTTTCCTTCTTCTGAGCTGTTTGTTGTTCAAGGAGCAGTAAGATGTAGGACAGTCCTACTGGCACAGAAAGCTCCAAAAAATGGTCATTTTACTGTGCTGCAGAAAGTTATTCCATGTCAAGTGAGCTGGAATAACTGTCCATGTGCCAGCTCGTAGCCCACATCAAAACCAAAGCAGTTAACTTTGGCTTAATTGCTCTTTCAGGAGAAGAGGGACATCAACAACTAAGTAACAACTGAAGGGAACCGTGAAAACTGATCGTTTTTAATAGTCAAAATACGTAAACATCAAAAATTAACTCTGCTTGACTGATGCAGGGTAACATGACAGTAACAGAGTACTCAGAGACAAGTTACAAAAGTATTTAGGCCACTGGACCAGCTCTGTAAAATCGAGATAACTGCATACGGAAAACTATCTGACTAGAACCCAACTAAGGCCTGAGATGGGTGCCACGGACCAGGGGTTTGCCAGCTCCAGTCTGAGAGAGAAGGGTTAACTCTTATGCACTGCAAGTAGGTGTACAAATACTGACTAAAACCTGACCCTGAAATGCATTTTTGGTAGGTGACTGGCCACACCTCACAGGCCTTTCTGTTTGCACTTTCAGCAAATATTAGGTATTTATCAAGATCTTCAGTACCTCCAACTAAGAAGGACCTACCTGGAATCACTGAATGCTTGGACTAGTTTGTTAATTTGCAGAGTTAATCAAGCTTTAACAAGCAGCTGCTTTTAGCAGTTCCTTACAGCAAGAAAGTTACAGCACCCTTTCTTGACCCTCCGTTGCCCCTTGATAGCAGAACAGGCAGTGTTTTGACTACTGCTATTGTGTCAGGGTCTGGTCTTTTCTGATATTTTAAGCCAAAGCTGACGTGATATGAGAGGCAGCTAATATCACCTGGTAAATCAATTTTCAGGCTCTAAGTCAAGAAACTCCAGAGAGCAGTCCTACAAGCCCTAGTATGTAGGCCTCTGCACAAGAATAATACAATGTCAGCCTCAGGCAGATAACACATGAGGAAACTTTGATACCAATCATGAAATAAATATATTTCCCCTGGCAAAACTGGGAGATACCTATGTCAAGACAGATATAAAATCAAAATGATAGCGTACCCGACGGATTTCTGAAGGTAAGAAATGTGCAGTGCCACTGCTTGTCAGATGGAGACGTACACAAAGGTTAGAAGCTGCTGCTTTCAGATTGAACCTGAATTTTTCCAAATGCCTCTCAGAGCTCAGCTGAAAAGCATCCAAGTACAAGTGTCTGACTCTAAGCGTCAAGACTTGATTCTTCTAATGTGACAGATTAAAGAAAACTAATCTAAGCATATAAGCATCTTGCTCCAGCCAACCTAGCACAGCACCTGGAATTCAGACCAAGAGAAGACCACTCTCCTGAACTTTGCCAGCAGCCAGATTATTGAACTCCATGACTCCAGTGAGACTTGGCAGTCTTAGCCTCCTAATGCAGGCTTGAATATTCAAGAATAACAAAACTCATTGCAAGAACTTCTGATGTTATTTATAGTTGTTTTCATGTATGTATTTCCTTTCCTCACTCAGTACTGTGAATAGAAATGTTAAATAACAGGAATGCTAAGACTTTTTTTCTTCAAGCTGAGATTGCCATATGCAATAGAAACCTTAGTCTACAGTGATTTATTCTAGCTTAAAAGAAACACAACAAAGGCAACATCATTGGGATGCAGTACAAAATATTTATGTCCTGCATCCTAGAAATAAAAAAAAAAAAAAAAAAAAATTGTCTCCCAGGAACCTAAAACCATGACAGATGCCCTTCCCAGAGCAATCAGTAACAAGCATCATCTTTCCTCTTCATCTGTTCCACGGAGTATCTGAATACTTTTTTTAACATTTAAACTAAATGATACATTTTGTAGTCTGCATTTGCCCAATCTGCAGTAAACCACAAGCTTCCTCTTTTTGACTATACACCTCTGAGCCAGGCAATAATGGCACTGATGGCACAGGTTACAATAGAGAATACCACATCTACAGCTACATGTTTTGATGTTCCTCTAGGTGGATGCATTTTTTCTCTTAGACCCATCCTTTTGGAAACAGGTCTGTCCTCTCTCTAACTCCAACTATTCACTGTTATGGTTCTCCAATAGGGATTTTCAAGTCATCATCCCTAAATCTTTACCAGTTAACTTTGAGGCATATGATTTCACCAGACCTTTTCCCCAGGATCCCGTCACAATGTTGGATTACTGCAGCCCCGAAACAGCCAACAGCGAAACATTATTTATTCCTTCAAAAGATACACAGAAAGCACACAGAAAAAGGATTAAATAAAAAAGAAAAAAATGAACTCTCAATTTTTTCCTGCCAGTATCAGTACATTCAAGCTATTTAGATCAGCCTTTAGGACAGTGAAACAGATAGAAAAACTATGTCGCTCCAACTTCTCTGTCAAAAACTCTTCAGCAACCACCAACAACCGCTTCCGTGTCTTTTTTTCTTGTGGCCTTTTTAAACTTGGACTTAATCATTACCTACGAATCTTTGTATCTCACCTGGGAACATTAACCTTGCCCTAAAAAGACAGAGTGCTGTCTAACAGCTTCCCCATTGTTTTTGCTAGGATTTGTGATTTCCTGCACTGTGCACATCACTTCCCAAGCCACTGTTTGTTCTTGCTTTGCTTCCAGTTCTCAGCCTCTTCTGAAATAACACTTCCCAGGCAGGCAGGGTAGTATAATCATACACAATTCAGTACTAATAAAAGACAACTTTTGTCAACAAATACAGATTTTGCTTTCTTTTAGTCATTTGCATTGTTTCAAAGTATTTTCATTCTACTGTCATCACAGAGTAAATTTTAAATTTGAAGAAGCATCTAATGCTCCAGGACTCTGAAACATCCTATTCTACCAGAAATACGACATACTTCTCACCAGTGACATTACGCAAAAACAGTATGTTTTTTCTACCCAGTCAAGTATGTTCTTTGGGCAAATATCTGAGTAGCTTAAGTACATCTAGAACTCTAATATAAAATATGAAACATACCAAACAAAGACTGGCTTATTCGTTTTAATTAAAGCATTAATTCACTGCATTCAGATGTTAAGACTTTACCTTATTACACTATAAGTATAAATCTTACTAGTTTCATAAACTGTAATGGAATGCATCCAGTAATCAATAGGGACCAATCTTTAGGTTTGTAATTTAGTTTTAACAGTACAGCTCTTGTTAGTAATGCATTTATAAATTCATTTAATTTTCATATAAATTTTATCTTTTACTGATGGATTTAAACATGTATTTCACCTTTTTTAACAGTCATGTGACCACTTACACTCTTCCTTGTTCTATTTGACATTCCTGAAGTAAACGGAGCTTTATGAATTTGAAATCAAAAGATTTAGGCCCCTTAGCTACTAAAATATTTCTGAGAGTTAATGTTAATAATAGAAAAGAGACTGAAGAGCTTGAAATTAGGGCAATACTCTCGTATTTCTGAACTGCAATACTTTATCTGTTATTGTTGCTCAATTTAGTGTGTTTCTCCTGTTTCAAACTATTGTGAGATATAAAGCTGGGAGCTTTTAGAACATTATAAAGGGAAAATCAGCAACGAGCTGTGAGCTGGTATAGCAAAGGTACAATAAACAAGGGTAAAAGTGGTGGGAGTTGTCAAAAGAAAGTACTGTAAATAGACAGACTCTTAAGGATCTCATATTCTTAGATATCCATCTCATATCACCAATCTACACACTGAAATGCTGAACCAAGGCCTTCAATTGTCATGAATTAAATATGTGACTTGCTATTTTTGAAGTAGTTGCTAAAGGAGACTGTAAACTATATTTGTGCAGAAATGATCATGGAGGTCACTTTGCACCTCTCTGCTGTTCACCTCTTTTCTGTTTTGGGAATACAAAACCATAAACAGTTGGATGGACTTAAGAAGTTCAAAGGCTATAGTGTAATTTTGACCTTGTTGTTACTAGATGAGGAAGGCAACATCTGCTTCACGTTTCCCCTGTGAAAGCTTTATACTATTAGTAGTAAAAGTTGTATAAGTTTCATTATTAACTACTGTACCTTACTTACACACTGGTTTCAAATAGACCCTGGTGGACCAGAAGTAGCGAACAGAAAAAAATATTGTGAAATCATTTTAAAAATCAAAACAGCAACATTTTAAAAAGAATCTCTCAAAAATTTCATTAATTGCCACACTGAGAAATTTTTGTAGCTTTACCCAGGATATAAGCAAAAGATGCCTGTCAACTGCATCACAAGCAATTAAGAAACATATTGTTCCCTTCAATGAATGGGACGAGAAACAACGTTATCCCAGCCTTGCAGAAGAAGTGGGACTGAAGTATGCTAACCAGAACAGCATCATCTATAAGCACAACAAATACTTTCCATTTAACTACTCAGTAAGCTTTGCCCATGAGAAAGAACATCAGAGCTACTGAAACTATTGAAAACTCAGCCCCAAATCCTTTCCTTCTGTATCTTATCCTACTTGCTCTATGGCCTCTTTATTAGGAATAGAAGACCTCTGTGCCTATTTGAAAGCTCACTCCCAAATAGATGATACAACCTAGATTCCAGATTTCATACTGGCATTTGGTCATTCTTCAGAACAGTCTTATTGATAGTCACTGAATTTTCATATGAAAAAGGGATCATCCCAACCCACAGGAATTTTGTATTTTAAGGCGAAATTTCTCTTTAAACTCAAAATTAGGGAGTATGTCTTCCCTACTTATTTCGGCAGTAGAGAATTTCCATTCTGATGTTGTCTTTTGCTTTCTATATTTGGGCAATGTACATTCACAATGTAATGTAATCTCTCTGTATCAATGCACATACAACACCAGATGAGAATTATGTGTTGAACATACAATCTTGGGGGTTTAACCTACTGCCAAGCTTTTTAGCAGTTTTAGCTTTGAGACGGAAGATACGTAAGCAATTGCAAGTCCTTGAATAAACATGAAAGACTTCTTAACAAGCAGATGAGACCAGCACATTGCACTGTTTTCCATGAAACTCAGGCATTACATCTTTCAGAATACTTTTCTGCAGCTTAAGTAGATCTCTTCCTACCTGTCTTCTACTGACATAGCCATTTCACTGTTTATTACTAAAGCTGAAAACTGTAAATGAAGGCTGTAAGAGGAGGTCCTGGAGTTGTACACCTCCTTACCTGTATGAAGAAGTATCATTTGAGAACTCTGCTATTAGAGGTTTCTCCCCAGTAATTTAATCCCAAATAAATACAGACAAACAAACACGGTAGAATTGTCAGCCCATTAAAAAACCACCAATGAAATATGGTAAATGTAGAAAAATATGCTTGAACAGAGATTTGTGATGTCCTGTATTCCCTACCACTTATAACACTCCCAAGTGCTACCTTTCCAAGATGCATTATCAGATTTCAAACTGGGATAACAGTCATCTGAAAAGGTTTTATTTCCTGAATAACAATTCTTTCAAATGTATTCAGCTGAGCTCTCTCACCAGGTATCTATTCAACAAACAGGATGTTGAAAATAATCTTCTCTGGCAAGCTGTCTCTCTTTCCAAAAGACTCATGCCTTCTCATAAACAATTTCTTGAAAAATAATTCTCAACATGAGGGATTAATCATAGCCCAAAGCTTCCTTCTGACATGTGATTAACTATTTCTACCTGACACAAAGGACACGGGGCAAAGCATTTCAGCATTGCTGCTCTTCACTCAAGCCCTGTTCTTAAAGATCTGTAGTAGGGGAAAAGGAAGTACATCATTTATACTGTAGAAGCAAAAGGCCAAAAAATAGTACAAGTGAGAATTTGCATATAGTGCTTTGATTTGTTGCATAGAATTTAATTCTACACATTCTATCCCAGCATTAAATTTCTCAGCATTTTTCTTTTCCCAAGAATGCAATTTATGCAGGGCATCCGATGCTATTACAAGGTTTCTCACATCATAAGCACAACTTATAATGCATCTTATGCATGATACACACCACTAACAATTTCACTTGATGAAAACTATCCTTATGCCTTTTTTCATTGAAGCATATTAATGAGTTCCCCCAAAAGATTAGCGAAGAGCCTAATAGACCAAAAACCTATTTCAACAATCATTTTACAGTCTTTCAATGAAGCAATGTGAACTTTTCCATCTAAATGATCCTTCCCTTAGTAACTCTGGAATAATCATGCCCTCTGCACTTGTGCCAGGCCATTAGGGTATTTTCACAATTTAATGGATTTATATTTTTACGAGGAGCTGTACCAGGAGAGAAATTATCCTTTGAAAAACGAATACATCTAACTTGTACAAAAGATGTTTGTTGTTCAACCCTTTGCAGTGAATGGCTTTGACTCTCTTCTTACCAACATGGAGGTGTAAATCAGATGTAAAAAAAATAAATAAATAAAAAATCACTGTTGCTAGTAAGAAGTATTTTGAACCATTGAAATTAACTTTTCTTTCATCCCTGAGGCCATTTTCTCATTAGAGTACCCACCACCAGTGGAAACAAATGGTCACTCAGAGAACTTCCTTTTGAGTTGGTTGTTTGGATGTGGCCATATGCTTCGTGTTCCAAGGAATGGGCAGGTTTCGCTTGGTTCTACTTAACAGAAAATGCTCCTAGCCCTGTCCTGACAGAAGTTCTTTCACCAACAGTTGAAGAGACAAAAGCACAAGGAGAACAAGGTCTCATTTTCCTACAAAAGACCACGCACATGCTCCACATGAGACAGCAAGTGTGTCACAGGGATGCTACTGTGTGTCTAGACGCCTGACCTGTGTTACTGCATGAAGTCACTTGTACTCCTTTCTCTTTTCAGCATAAACACATGGATCCCAGAAAATCTTTAATAAGGAGCTGTACTTTTTAAGCTGAATTTCTGTCCTTCCACAACTTCAGTAACTTTTCTCTCTTGCCCGAATGTATTAAGAAACATTTAAGTGAAGACAAAAATACAGTAAATTAAAGAAAATTTCTAAACTTGAACTTAGAATTGTTCAATTATTTGTTCTCCCTCCCATGAACTTCAGCTTTTTTTTTTTTGAAGAATACTATATTTAGCTATTTGCAATAGGAGTTCTTTTGCCCTTGTCTATGCTGCTGTTAGACTATTTCTTTGTCTTCACACTTCCTTTCTTCTATAATGGATCTCTCATTTCAAGTGCTTCACTACCCATGTTCTGCTTTAAAGATCAAATTACAAATTAGTTTTATCATATAAAATGAGTTTGTGCCACAAACTCAACATTATGTTTCCTTTTCCAGTTAAATTTCTAATTCTTTAGTCATGTAATTTGCCTAAACCATTATCTTGTATTGACATAGTTGGCAAGCTGTACAATGCAAAAAACATTTTATTACTGCACAATTTTCAATATACAAGCTTTGCTACATTGAATTTTATATAGTCTGCTTGAGCAAGGTCATACCTGCATTTCCAGTTATTTCTTACATCAGTTGGTGTGATTAAATTGAAAATATAAATCACTGAGTTGTTGAGTCTTGAACTATAAATAAAGACACTAATAGGCCATTTTCTATTAATTTCCCTCCTGTATAGTGGAGCTATTTGCCCAGAAGCAGATTTGAAAAATATTGTAGAGTTTAGATTCTGTAGAAGATTTTTTTCTTGCTGACTCACTTGGATTTTATTCCTAGATGAAAAGAATCTAGAAAGAGCTCATATCCAAGGAGTTCTTTTTGATTAGTTCCTTAAAACTACTCAGCAAAGGAAGTCCTTGCAACCCTCCTGCTGTGTGCTGCTTCTGAAGGTCACTACTATAGATTTCCAGAGTTTTATCAGAGAGGGGAATTCCAATGATCTTTTGTTATTACTGCAACCCCATTCCCATGTGTTTTTGTTGTGATTATTGCCATGGAACTCTGAAAAGGGAGTATTTCCAGTCCATCTTGACAAAATAGTAACTAATGAAATGTTAAAAAGAAATCATACAAAGATCACTACTCATACAAGCAGCTGAAGAGGTAAGACTAAGAGTCTACAGATATTAAATACTAAGGTATGATCTCAAACATGGGAAATTACAAGAAAGAATGCATACTGCAGTGCAATGTTCAGATAGGTCTCAAGGAATCATCACTGTTGCTATGCATTTCTCTTCCAAAGGCAATGGTAGCATCTTGCCCACTCCTGACAGCATTTTTCACACGGTCTATTGATTTGTTTCGTCAACTTTGCAAGACTTCATGTGTTTGTGCAAGTATTTTCTCCTCTTTTGAACTATTTGACAGCCCTGTTAGCCCATTTCTCCCCTAGACTGGCTGCACACCCAGTCCTCCCAGTTCTGTACCATCTGCAAGCTAGCCAAGGGGCCTTATATCTCATCATCCGGGTCATTTATGAAGATGTTTCGCAGTACCGACCCCCACCACCTGGAGTGCACTGTCCATTTGATGCATCCTCTGCTGGGTGCTTCACACAACTACAAACGGGACTTTAAAGGCAGCCACCTGGGAAGTCAGTAGCATGCAGTCATAGAAGAACTGAAAATTAGAGCTAAAATTACTTGTTTAGATCACACACAAATGCTACGGCATAAGCTGATAATACTAACCAGGGGAAAGAGTTCATTTCTCTGGGGCAGTTTTCTACTACCTTAACTATGAAACCATACTTTCTGTCTTCCTGAAATTCCTCTTCTGCTCATTGTGCAAATTCTGCAGAAGTCTACTCAGGAGCCCTGATAACCCCAGACTTTCTCAGTATGTGACATTGATTCATGCCCCATGCTCTACAGGACACATAAACCTAATGTGAAACACCACGTACAATCATGCAATTTAAAAGAATGCTACCATAATGAAAGCATTTCAGAGGGGTGTTTATATCTCATTAAACAACAAACTGCTCAGGAAGAAAAGCTACTTCCAGATCCAGAGAGCCACTGAAAAGAAATGTAGCCATGCAGTTAGTGAATTATTACTCAAAAGAGACTGTCAGCAAGTCCTCTTTCTAAATCAGATCATTGTTTAGTCCAGGGGTGTTTACACCAGCTACAAATTTGATGTACAATCTTTCCTCCAACTCCTCTTATTGGATGAATTTTCTCAGGGTATTTCTTAGAAAGTCAGGTAACTGATCTCCCACGGTAGTCTCACAGTGATTCCTAAAGCAGCCTGAAAGACGACAGATCCATATTATGGTAATATTAAAATTCTTCTATCCTGACTAGAAAAAGCTTTTAAGAAAGCTTTCTCCAAAATCATTACTAAAGCCCTGATGAAAGACTCAATTTCTTTGTTGAAGACAGCTTCTCCGAATTCCTTCTGGTAGTGGAAGTGTTGGCTTGACATAAAGGCACTGTTAAGGGCCCAAATCTTCAGACTAAAATACAGCCATTTTGCTTGCTTCTTTCCCTTCTTCCTCTTCATCTTCCACACCATTCAGAGAAAAACAGGGGAAAATGACCAATTCCAATGTCAGCATTGTCTAAATTGATTTTTAAAATGTTCTGGCCTGTACTTATCCAACTCTTTTTTTTTTTTTTTTTTTTAATTTTTTAAGTGTCTACACTCTGCACTCTCACCATCATTTTTGGTCACCTATTTTGTGTGAGCTGTATGATTTTTCACTATGCCCTGTAAAAAGAAACATACCTTTGTCTAAGATCAATCCCTCTCCAAGTATATAGCCCTCCCTATAAAATATCACACAAGTACCTCAGACAGCAGACCTATAGAAATAATCTTTTTCACTCTTGAGATGATTGCATGATGAGAGGCAACACAATGAGAGGATGATGATGAAAGTCGCTGAAGAAGAAAAGAGTCTTGTTCTTAAAATGAGGTCCAAAAAGGATTACACAGTTGTTTTTTGCACAGAGACCCAGCTCTCCCTGTGGTGAGTTAAACAGACACTAATTTTTCTTACGCTTTTGTTGTTTCCTTCAAATAAGTAAGGCAGGAACATCTGTCAGACTGAGGGATGAAAAGAGATGCTGATATTTTTCAACTATCTGAAACTGGCAAACCTCTGCTAGAAGAGACATGAATGCCCCAGAAACGTAAGCAGAGACCACAGAAATACTCTGAGCATTACTATAATCTAAATATGAAGAGGAACTGATAATATGAGCAAATTCTGCTGGGTTCAGTTTGTATGTCTCTGGAGAGATACTTTGCAAAGAAGAAACAACATAGGCAGCTTCTTCAAAGCGAAGATGTGATCAGAGATCATGTTTATGTCACTGAGTGATGCAAGTAATTATGCCCCAGAGTTAAAACTGTGCCGAACTTGCCCAAACTAAATTGATTCTTGTATGATTTGACATTCCCTGGCTTTTGTGAAACCAAATATAACATATTTATGGATCAGACAGATGTCTTCAATGTTCCAGTGCTGTCAGCAATCTTGCTGCTCTGTTATTAAATATTTCATATCATAATATACAGTTTGTTCAGAGAGCTACTGTCTGGTGAGAAACCTCAGAGGAAAAATCTTAGTCCACTGATGTCAATGACCACTCATGTTACATTCCAAAGGAGCACTAGAATGGCCATTTAAAGTGTAATAGTGGCTACAGAATAGTAATTTTATTGAATGCAATTTGAAAAACACCTACTTCTGATACTGCTGGGTCAAAACTGGTTATGAAAACATTGCTTCTTATTTCTGTAACTTACAGAAAAATCTTTCCTGGTCAGACCAAAGGGCGTCTTCCACTTGCTTTGATGGGACCATGCCATCAACATAATAGCTGTCAGGTTAATCGAGTTAGGCTATTTTTTTTTAATGCAGTATTGTTTTACCATTCATTAAATAGAAGCTTGAGCATCTGTGTTTAATTTCAAGTTCTCCACAGACCGTTAGTACATTAAAAAGATTAGGCTTTGAATCAATAGTTAGATCTTACTTCCCTAATGCTATTCCCTCAAAAAAGAAGAAAATAAATAAGCAAGCAAACAAACAAAATCAATATTTCTGTTTACTTTAGGAGATCTCCAATAAGCTCTAATGCAGATTCCTTGCCTGACAGCTGAGATGCTTGCATACAGAATGCAACACAGGATAGAAAACAAGCTCTAGCTTTTCCTAGCGCAATCAGATTTGATCACAGTATCAGTAACTAAAACTTTTCTTGTGCAACTAGTACCAGTACAATGAAGTAAAGAATGAAAATGAAGAAACCTGTTGAACTTAGGTTTACCTGACATAAGCTGGGGTTGATCCAATTATAGGCTAAACTAGTGATACTGCATAATATGGTTCGGATGACAAGAAGCAATTGCCCTGGTTATGCAAATAAATACTGACTTGGGCTCCTGATGCAGCTGTGAACCTGATAGATGTACCGAGCAGAAGTTCTGCACCAAGTGTTACCAGAAGAAGTTCAAAGACAGCTTATGGGGATATGTCAGCTGGAGAAACAGGGGAAGGAATTGAAATGATTTTGACTCTTGTAATCCAGGGAAACTGGTGAGTGTCCTTTCAGCCTTCCAACACAGGAAGAAACATTTGCAAGCATTAGTTCATAAGCTCTGGATGGCAAATTGGATGCTTTTAGAGCTTCCTTCAATTTTCTGGTTAGATGTAAGCTGCTTTGGTACAGTTCATTTTAGTACACAGCAATAATTATGCATTTATGCTGGTTGTTCATTTATTGTTTGATTTATAATATTGGACTAGATTTAATATATTTTCCTTTTCTGTGTTTTATTTTCCTTGAAAAAATGTTGCTTATAGGTCAGTTTAATCTAGTTTTACTTACTATTCAGCTAAATCCCTGAAAGCTGCAGTCTTGTTAATGAGTGCTACAAGGATATTAACAGGAACTGATAACAAAGCCACTAGGTCAAATGAATGCTTACTTAAGACAGCGCTGTTCGTCACCAAGATAAAATGCCTTGTTAATGTTATGCATAAAATCAATTGATTTTAATTTTTCTGGCATCTGTTTCAGTTCTCCTCACTTATTAGTGACTCGCATTCATGGCTCTAAGGGAAAATTATTGAGAAAAAAGCTTGCTTCATCTCCAGCTGAAGCTGATCAGCTGGTCAAACTTTCAGAGGCCCAACAGTTGCTAAAAAATTTGAAACAGTTAAGACAAATTCAGGTACGGCACTGGAAACCCACGTGACATGAATGCTACTATTTACAGCATCATATTCTCCAAATACATAGCATGAAGTCTCAGCACATATAAAAATATCTAGAAACACCTTGATAAATTCTCCATCATGTCCACAAAGCCACAACAGATATTGTTCTCTTAAACTAGCTGCAACTGCAGCATTTTGGTGTCAGAGCCTTCACCAAGCACACAGCTCATCTTGCACAAACTTGTCACCAGCAACATGCAAGCTTCATTTGAGCAACTCTGCTTGTGTCGCTGAGAAGGCCAGCCAGAAGCAGCTGGTAGAAGAATCCGTTTGAGCTGAAGCAGAGGTGAGATCTTACAGGACACAAATGTTCAGGCTGAGTACTGAAATACAGTGCAAACTGGGAACTGTATGAGTTTGCATGAAGTCAAGAATTACACGAGACTGTTGTAATGTACGACAGATGGCACACAAAGTATGACCTGCCAACTGTACTGACTGTATGACCAAAATCTAGGTAATGACCAATAGTCACAGCACCATGTTATTCTTTCTAGAAATCCTTTGCATGTTATTAGCAGTACTGTAACTTCTCAAGTAAAGTATCTTTCCATCTGATACTAACTAATGAAAACAAAGTACCAAATCTCTACAAGCAGGATATGTGGAAGATAAATCGAACTAGAAATACAAATGACAAAATAATTGTTAGTTTCAGGCTATAATGCAGACACAGTCAATAAACATATAGTCATTCTTCCATGGAAGTTAGATGCTTCAAGTACAAAAATGAAAAACACGAAAGAAATCAAATTGCAGCTAGATGATAACATATAAAACATGATTTATGAAAGACAAGAAATTGTACAGAAATAAAGATGGCAAAGTTCAGCAGCAGTACAGATGAAGTAACTATGGTGACCCTGACTGCATGAGAAAAATCTGAACAACTTCTTAATATTTGGAACTTAATATACTGTGCAATATGCACATTTCCTCCAATACACCTTTAAATTTTCACCCAGAGTATAGTTTGTCCTACAGAACGCATCTGAAACAGACTGTTCTCTTCAATAATGGCACACGCAAATTGGAAGTTGGAAGAAGAAACTAAGGAGAATGGCAAAGTCAACAATGAATGATGGAAAGGAAAGGGCAGTGCCAAGTCGCTGAAGTAATAAATATTGTTTTTTTTCAAGAGTAAATTACTTTTGCACCTTTAGGTTTCCACTGAGATGTATTTTGAAATGTACAGAGACTGTAAAAGATAAAGTGATTTATAGAATACATATACCCAGAATGCGTAGTAACAATAACACACAATCAGTGATTGTGGTATACTTCATAAAGACTGCTGCGAAGTTGCATCTTTCACATTAGGAGAGCACTGTACAATCCAACCTGAGACTGACATTCAACACAATCTGTAATTGACTATTTGTTCCAAAGGCAAAGTTAGAGCAGGAGATACGGTATGCTGAAGGGAGTTACTAGCTGTGGATGCCACACAGCAGACCAGAAAGAGAGATCTAAGGATTTAAGATTAAAGAATAGGAAGGGACTTTAAAATGTCCTTCTAGAACAAGGATGAACAAGATTACGAACAGCTGAAAAAGACGACCAACCATTTCAGTGGCTCTGCTGTTACTGTATAAACTGTATAGTTAGAGAGGCCAAACGAAAAGAAATTCAAACTTAACCAGTAGATGGAAAGGCGAATCCCACTGCTTGATTTGTTTCTTAACAGAAAGCGCTACTGGGAGGAGGAATACATATTCTTATTTATATACAACTCATCAATTTTCTAAGTGTTGTTGTACCTCTTATACTTACTTATCTTCTATTAAAACCACTACAGTTGCCTATTGCTTCTCATAAGGAGAATTTTTATGCAAGACACCATTACATCAATAGATATAACATTTTAGAGCCATGCAAAACTACAGATTTCAGTTTCATCTGGAAAAATGCATCTTGGATCGTATCAAAACTGGAATGAGTATGATCATTTCATAAAATCATCATTTAAAATAAATATGTTACCCAGGCAGGGGCAAAGTGGATCCATTCTACTAATCATTCTCCCCCCTGCATACAGAGGCAAGAAATAAGAGTAACCGGAATATTTCGGATTAGACTAGATCATACTGTTCCAATACATTTCCTTTACAGTTTGATCAGCTAATTACACAATTCGGTATCTTGTTAAAGTAAGTTTTTCTGCAGCTGTATTTAAAATGAGTACAATTCTCTGTTTCAGCAATTCAGAGAATCTTGAGTACAGCTTTCTGATAGTGTCTGCACACAGCTGTTTACTAAAACTGACCTTCAGGTTACAGAAAAACTTTTTTTTAATACTTCATTTTGTCTCTTAAATTATTACATTTTGAAGCAGACATTTCATTTTTTTAAAAAGACGTTCTTTACATGACAGCTCCATATGAAAGTTTATGAATATTTTCTCAGCTATGTTGTTTCCTCAGCAATTTTTTTCCCCATGATCTAAGTTGTCTAAGATACTAGTTAAAAGCTTCCCACCACAATCCGACATTAGCTTCAGAATAAAAAAACACCAAGTACTGACTTGCTATTTTGAATTAAGGAAAGATTCCATTTTATTAAAGCATTATCTTATTGTGCTGTAGAAAACTTTGATTACTGCCTCCTACTCTAAATTTAGTATTTTCTTACATTTTGCATAAATAGAGAATTCGACTGAAGGTAACAAGACCTGCTCAGTATTTTCCGTTACATCCAAAATTTTGAATATTGAATAAATAATTAGGAATGAAAATTACAGGTAAGAGGGAATTACTGTAGTAACTTATGAAAGAAATCTAAGACCACTGATACTCAAAAACAGACTTGCCACGAACCTGTGGAAGCAGTGGAGATATGTGTATGCACATGGTACCTATGAAACAGATGTTCTCCAGGGAAGAGAATCCCCAGTTGTCCTTTAACGGAGTTTTGCAGCTGTTCTGTACTATTTGATTCAAGTATTACATGATTAGTTTTAGATTTATTGTTCTGGCTAGTTTTGGAGATAAGATGATTACTTATTTTATTTCAGTTGAGAAAAGAAAGTTAAACATTAAATAGCCTCTGGAAGGTAAGAATAGTACAAAACTGTAGAAGAAAGAACCATATGCTACACATGAAATGCTATGGCCATGCTCTAAATTTAACATATAAAGCTATGATTAAGTATCCCCTGGTCACCTATAAAACACTCAAAACTGCTCTCAAAATTACTGACAGTCATGAGATGATGGCAGAGGCCTTCAAATAAAAACAGAGGATGATACTGGAAACCCCAGGGATATAATTGCTGATAGTTAATTACTGTCACTACAGGAATGTGACCAAGGATATGGCTTATGGATAGTAAGGAGAACAAAGAGCAGATATACATATATAAATAATTGTATATGGTGAAATCAGAAACCAACAAAGAAAGCACATGACCTTCGGTAGTGAACATGTAGAGGTTCTATGCAAAAAAACGTACAGAGTGCTTTTGAATATGAAGTATAACAAATACACAAAATTCATTTATTACATTCAGCCTGCATTTTTGCCTGCAATGACCATTTGTATTCACTGGACTATCTGAGTGCTAGTCCAGAATGCCCATTATGTCTCGCATAATTCTCCCACTACAGATTGTTTCAGGATACCATTGTATTATGCTAAAAGCTACAGATCATAATCTTCATTTATATTGCAGAAAGGAATATTTCTTTCATACCGCTATTTTGTATTTTAAAGGTTATTAGCTGAACCTAGCTTGATTTTAAAAAAAGTTGAGAAAGAATAAATAATTGTATATTGGATCAGTAAAACTACACATTTAAAAACTTGTCTGTGTTATTAATATCTCTATGTATTAATATCCATGATAGATCTGAAACAATCACCATCTTCTAAAAAAAAAAAAACAGACCTTAGGTAAGCTCTAAATCTTAACTGCAAGACTAGTTTGTAATAACTAGAAGAAAATTTAACATGACCTATTAAGGAAAAAAAAACCATGAAACACAAACTTTTAATTTTTTAATATATAAATTTATATTCTCAAAATTAAGACTAATTGGACCAAATAATATTCTACAGTAAAAGCACTACCTTTATTATTATTATTTTTCCTGCAAAAATGTCTCCCTTGAGAATAGAACAGGTAAAATGACTTCAAAATTACATTAAGAAAAGACTGTGGTCCATGGTCTGGAGTCAGCATATCCATCCATATTTAACACGGAGTATATAACTTATATATGTTATTATAACTTATGTAAGTTATGTAACTCCATATGCATGGAGTTATTTTACTGAGAGAACTCTCTAAATCCCTCTCACTAAAACATCAACTGAATTATCTTATAATTCAGATTTCTCATTTCTCAGATCAAGTGAACCTCAGATACCCTATATTTATAATGGCCTTTTGGAGTTCAGAAGAAAATAAATACTTGTGACATTGAATATAATTCAGAAAAACAGTTGCCTAGACAATAATTAAAAGTTAAAGCTGTGATTTGCAATGACTATCAGAGGAGATTTAAAATAAATCTTTGCAATCAATATACAAAACAGTCCCTTAGAAGCAATAGCTTAGACTGGTAATATAAACAAACCCTCAAGGCTACAATAGACATTAATTTAAGACCAACTTCCACGATGCATATTCCCACTAGTTATTACCCTTTCCTGCAGGTCCCATTGAAATGCCTAAGTCTCTACAATATAAAGGTGCTAAAATTAAAACTTGCCTACCTCACAGCAATTTCAGTACAACTAAGCAATTGTACAAGGTAAGAGATAACTAAGAAATACTTGGATGTTAACAAAAGCAAGAAAAATATTTTAAAATTAGTATTTGACAAATATTTGTTTCTGAAAAGCTATTAGTTCTATGATGTCATCACTTTTCTAAGCTCCTTTCATTTCCTGCTCTTCTGCATTATATTTGGTTAACTTTTCCAGTTTCCTACATACTTGATATTCTTTGCTTAATGAACCTTTAGTTCATAAGTCTATGGAGAAAAAAAATACATCACTGTAGTTGATACTGCTTCATCCCCTGAATAAATGACTGCTGCTTCTCCTAAGAATGGTCCCTCTAATTCAGGAGACAGAGTCGGTGCCATTTCGTTATCAGTCATATTGCTGCTGATCCCATTCAAGGAACAGAAAGAAGAAAATCTGTCTCAACACTTATGCAATTATGACTAATCAGAAAGAACAAGGAAGCATCACCCCTAAAAATAAAACCTATTTTTCATTCGGCTATTCTTCTACTGTGAACGAAGCCAAAAGCAAATGGAAACAAACCTTCTGAATAGTGAGGAACTTCAGATACTAACAAACTCCTAACTCATTTCTAAACACTGAATTTAAGGGGCGGGGGGGGAGGGGGCACAACAATATTTCTCCACATTACTCTTCTTTTTGCCTAGACCTCTACACCTTATGACAGATGAAAACATAAGACTATTTACAGAATATGCTATGAGTAACTGCCAGTGACAAAGAATACCAAATATAGCTGGGATGTTTGCTTTTCAGAGTAATCACTGTTCAGGCAAAGTATAATGTGATTTTCAAAACCTTTTCTATTTGGCATCCTAGGAAAAAAATACTGCTCTCCTATTCAGATTTCCACCTGAATACAACTTACCTTCATTTAAGCTTTCAAAAATACAGTTAATGATGTACATACAGGTTTGGAAATGGGAGGCATATGGGAACCAAAGGAGGATTGCTACTAATTCTAGCACTGCAGTCATCCCCCTGTGAAGGAAGAACTCCAGTATCTCAAATGAAGTGACTGAAGGCAGCCCTCTAATGGGGACTACGTGAAGGTATTTTAACACACATAAAATAGAGTGCGAATAACCTGAACAGGATTTTCCAGGTTAAGAAGCAATTATTTCACTATTTTCCATTATGCATGCTTAGCTTCTTACAATCATGAAAGATTAAACTTGACCATGACATTTACAAGTCCCAAGTGCGTTTTCATTACTCCTTACATGCATAAAGGTCACAAAGGAGCATTAAGTATGGGTAATTGCTGGAACATAAATATGACACTGCTGGAATACAGCATACAAAGGAATACATCTATTAACAAATACACAGAAAAAATTCCAAATTGATGGCTACAAAGTTAGACATGGTGTTTTTTTGATAAAATACTTGCTCAAGATATGTCACAAACTATTGACTGGGTGCAGATTGCATGAACAGCTGCACATCTTCTAGTAGGAGATAATGATGTATATGAAAGAACTTTAATTTAATATTAAGCTGATATAATGTGACTTCCTGATGTTCAACACAGTATTTTTAGTCTAAGAAATGCCTCTGCTTAGTTACTGAAGCAGCAGAGCTCGACTTTAGTCTCAAGCACTCCAATTCTATCAGTATCAGACTGTAGAATTTTTAGCTTTGTTTCTTAATAAAAGTTACATCAGTAGCTTAAACTGGAATAGTGATGAGCACTTATCATTGAAATAGTTAATCTATCGATTCTCTGGTATTCTTAAGTTCTCCAAAGCATGGGCAGCACCATGCTCCCATAGAAGATAAAGTTTTCTTCTTCATCAAAAAAAAATAATACATACTTATGAAATAGGACAATCTTTTTTATGCTGTTACATCGCCAGCAAAGCAATAATCCAAGCTGTTAAAAACTCTGGCTAAGGCAAATCTATAGCACCAGGACAGTCACCACAATCTTTGGCCACAGAAGCAGGAAGGAACCTTTCTTCTCATTCCACTAGTGTTTTTCTCCAACCCTATTAGGCCGTGATCTTGGTTTAAGAATCACAAGCATATTTGGTACAAGTCCTGTCTTTTTCCTGAGGAATCTTTTAGCCAAACTGTCCTGAACATAATACAAATGCTGCATTCATTAAACTTTAATCGTGACTGAATTCACATTTTTATAATTCAGGTGAATGTTTCAAATATTAGGGATACAAAGATTTTGCATGAATATTTCATTATCTTTTTAAACTTACCAATGCTGGCATTTGGGGAGATGCTGAAAAGAAGAAAGTAATTATACATCTTTGAACAATATATTTTACAGTGACCTACGTTAGCCACTGCTTTAATCTTCTCTTCCTACAACAAGCCCTCTAGCCAAGACTTCTGCAGCATATTGCCTCATTTATTTTACTTTTTTTAAGCAGCACGTCATTACTGCCTACCTGAGTTTATCACTGAGCTGTCTGTCATTGTGTTAAGGACCAGCAACTCCTCCTTCCAGAATTGCGCCCAGATCCAGGTGTTGCATCTTCCTAGGAGTCCCACATCTTCAAGGTATTGCTCATGTTGCTGAAGTGTCCAGCCCTCCTGCTGCCACTTCTTTTGGGCTGAAATTCATGCTTTCATTCCCTTAAAACTTTATTCAAGTGTATGTGAGTTCCTGAATAAACAGACTACCTACTAGATTATGTCAAACTAACCAGAATTTATTTGTCTAAACTTCTGTTTAGGTCCTCCTTCTGTTGCTAATCTTACCCCCCCCTAAAGGGCAAACTTTCCTGCCCAAGGCAGGGGGCTTGGAGCTAGATGGTTTTTAAGGCCCCTTCCAACACACACGATTCTGTGGTCCTATGATTCCCTTCTTTCAGCAGCTCTTCTTCTCCATCCCACAGCCTTACTGAATAACCCCTGAACTTTCATTTCCTCCAACAGCAGGAATGGCTGAAGTAGACAGAGGTGAGTCTGATCAGCCGATTCCCTTAAAGCTTCCACATAGCCCTCTAGCCACACATAAAAAGAGTTGCTGTTAATTCTACAGTGAATGTGGCTTCTCCTTCAGGCAAAATCTGAGGCTAATGCTAGACCTAACACTGACAGAAACTATAGCTAAAATACCGCATCTGAATCCCCTATGAGGAAAAGAATCCTCACATATCCTTATCTGTTAATTACAATTCTAATTAGTGGCTTTAGCAACTTCTGTTGCATTGCTCCCTCATGTTCCAGAGACACCTCTGGGACTAAGAAATCTGCAGTTGGAAAGGGATGCTGGGGCAGTCAATCGTTCCATTAGATCACATGAACTGCACAGGGAAAAAAACTATAATAAATGCATTCACTTTGCTGCTTTGCATGCTGTAGTGTGAATACCTCTACAAAATCACAGAGGATATGTTTTAGAGAAGAAGCCCTAGCAGTGTGTTCCCACTACCAGCTACAATGCCAAGGAACTAAGGTAATATACTTATCACAAGACTTTTTTTTTATTTTTTTGGATGGGCCCTTTTTTTAATGTGATATCATAATAAAAAATAAAAGCAACTTTCTGGCTCCATCATATCCCAACCTTCACTTCCAAAAGCAGTCGTTTTTAAGAAAGGCAATGAAATAAATTTCCCTCAATGCAGAAGTGCCTCCTACCTCCTCTATTACCAACCACAACAGAAACAGTTCAAGAGCATTAAGAGTTGTACAGTGTCACCGATACCTCTTGCAAAGGTGATTTTGCATTTGGAACACCAGTATTTAGTCTGACAATCACAGTTTACCTTACTTTCACTGACACTTCCTCTTAGCTCTTCCCTCTGACTGACAGAAAAATTTAAAGCAATATAATTCACAGTAAATACAGGTACTGAAGAAGCTCAAGAAAAAAATCACATTGTACTGAAAGAACTAATAGGAAGAAGACAAGCTATTGAATACAGATTTCCTAACTAAAACAGACATGTGACTGAATCTAATGGGATTTTTCATTTTTAGGGGAGTAGTCTAAAATCTATGCAAGCGTAGAGAAAAATACATCTGAACATCTAATTTAAGGAAAGTTTCTGCAATGATATTCCTGACTGACGGAGTTGTGAAAGGAAACAGTCATAAACATAAGACAATCCTGTCTTTCTGATGAACAACAAAACTTATCTTCATGATTGATGGGTACAGAATTTTTTTGCTTGCGTTCATTTAGGGTCAGACTGACATATCCCTACTCGAAATAGGTTTTATTCTTAAAAACAATAATGTGAGAGTCAAGAACTAATTTTTATCGCCCTGGTAAATGCTTTTGTTTTTTAAAGCCCAAAATGTACTATAAACTTTTAATATTAGAGGGGTAATGCTGAATCCCTTCATCAGCTTGCCATATTCCAGAGAAAGAAATTGGCTGAATTCCTAAGCTGACACATATGCAGTGAAATGCATGAGGCTTCGTGGATTTACAGCAAAGAAAAACCCAATCCAGAGACAGTTACATGACTTGCCTGCAGATATAAAATTAGCCATCAGTGGAGGTGATACAAATCTTGACAGCTCCCTGGCTCAACCCACTTTGTCCACTGTGAGCTTTTTGCACGCATGCTGGCAGAGGTTTGTTATTCATCAAAGCCCTCTATCTTTGCAGTTAATTTTCTTGTCTCTGTAGCCATTGTTTCACTGTTTATTGCTCTAACTGAAAAAGTGGTGTACAACCCTAAATGGCAGAATGTCACTTGTGTGTTTTTAAAGTTGCTTTGAACTTCAGTCACAAACATCCGATATTTGAAAACATCTAATAGTGGAAAACAGTTGAAATGCTGTAAAAGGGGTCAAATGTTTGAGATAAAAAGAATAATATGAAGATGCAAGAAAAAGTGAGAGGAACTGAACCAGCTATGTTCTTATCGCACTGCCACAAATGTTAGTTAAACCTCTTTAGTTCTCTCTTTAGTCCTGGTTGAACTTTTGTACATCACAATACCTTTTGTTCATGTTGTAATGGAAGTCTGGCATTCTGAACAAGCGAAGATGGTAAGTACTCCATATGTTAATTATAGGACCAGATGTTTTCAATAAATTCGTGTTAGCCTGAAAAAAATTTTCTACAGCAATGGATATGTACTTTGCTGTCTGGCCAATCCCTATGAGTTTGATTTCAATAGAGTTTTTCCTTACTAATGACTTAATGTCCCCAGGATTCACTTTCCAATATTTTCTTTCTTTTAAATGGAAAACAATACTTCTTTCCCAAGACAAAATTATGCTGGTCTAATGCTTCTTGTTATAAACTAATGTCTAGCTGTTTATAAACACAAGCACATGCCCCATCTGAATTTAAGGGGAAGGTTAAAAAAAAAAAAAGTCTTAGCCAGTTTGAAGTAAAAAATAAAGACAAAACGTTTTTTCCTGTTAAAATAATCTAATTCCAGCAACTGTGTGACACTCAAAATCACTGTGATATAGAGGAAAAATTTGAAACATGGCAGGCCAAACACTTGAGTTACTCATACCAGAGAGATGCTTTTAACAAAGCAGCAAGGTTTTTTTAGTAGAAATTTGTTATCTCAACTCCCTACAGATTCCATCTGCCATGAACATGCTTCAGCACCAAGCTGCAAGACCTGATGGGGAATGTTTCCTCACTTCAGGAGACTCCAAAGCTCCAGCACCACACACACACACCCTGAGAGGGTGAGGCTGTCTGAGTTGCTGCTGAAGGGTCTTAGGTGTAGAGAGAAGGCAGCTGGCAGAGCCAGCTGGATGCTTCCTGGCAGCGAAGAGAAAACTTAGTCTCCTACCCTGAAGATGAGAAGCAAAACACAACAGGGGAGCTAAGGAGCAGGAGAGGATGGCAGCCCTGGAAAAGACCCTGCTCGTGCTGGTGGGATGGGACAAGTAAGTAGTGACTACTGCAAGCAAGAGCCAGCTCCCTCACTGCAGTCCTGCTTCCTCCCTCAACTACACAAGTTGCCACCCTGGCTTCAAAAATGGTGGCACTAATGAAGCCATCATCAGGAGGTTTACGTAATTGCTGCTTCTAAGAGTCTACTGCCAGAGGGAGGTTGCTTGTTTTCAGCTAGTCAGCCCCCAGAGGAAGCTGGCTCCAGCCTTGAATAGGTAAAAACTAGGTATCAGTTATTTGTCACAATATACCAGTGTAGAATTGTGCAGTAAATTAGAGAAATGCCAAAGGCAAAGCATTTGCAAATTGACAGGAGAATCATGTAGCACCCCCACAGAAAAGCAGCTTCTATTTTAGTAGTGGCTGTAAGGCCTTACCTTTAGGGCGCTTCAGTAACAACCCCATTTCTCCACACTGCCACAGGAAACTCTGCTTGAAGCTCTCCCTCCGGGCACAGAGAGTCCAGCTGAAGGGGAACGTTCTTTACTCTTGCACTGTGGCCCTGACTTGAAATCAGATGGCCAGGTACAAAGGTAGGATCACTGAGGTGAAAATGAAGGTGAACTTCTGACTCAGCCAAAGTCACTGGAATGAGTAAAACACAACACAACTCCAGCTGTAGTCCACTAACACACACAACTCATTTTGCAACAAGCAGAATATCAGGAGAGAAAAGGCCTGGGTGCTTCCTTCCCTGTCAGACAAAAAATCCGGTGGGAAAACATTTTCCCATACTAATGTTTCTGTCATTGGCAAACTTTAGAAAAATACCACCTAACATCAGCTTCTCTTCTTTTTCCTCCCAGTTTGCCCTGGACTTTATACCACAAATCTGGTATGCAGCATTTGGCACCAAATCAGCATTAAAAGAAAAATTATTTTGTTCTCAGCTTGGAAGGAGAGCCCATGATTTAGTTTCATTTAAGTTTCTCTGAAGCGGTTCCAATATGAAAGCAGAAATTGGTGCCGTGTACATGCACATTGAAATAGGGCCCAAGAACAGCTTCTGCGGCACTGAGGTACAATGACTTCCACAGGCACTGGTGACATTTTCAAGAAATAACACAGACATAGGAGTGACATTTGCATGATTTCACACCTATTTTAGAGAAAGGAAAGAAAATAGAAAGATTTAATCTGCCCTCGCATTCAAGTCCGTTTTCCACAGGTGGTGACCAGGTGAACAATTTGAGACCAAGACAGCAGTGGACAACAGACTATTTTTGTGGTGAAGCACCGCAATGGGCAGATCTTTTGGGGTTAGCATTGTGTCCTTCAGTTCCACATGAAAACTTCAACCATCTCTACTGCTCTGCACATCAATTCCAGCTCTTCTCATCTGTCCTCTACACAAAGCTAGGCTATGCTCTGCGCAAGCTGACACCAACAAAGCACATGAAGAAATGCAGAAAATTAGAAAAGAGGAAGAAACCCACACAATTGTCTTTTAAAACTGCCAAGAGTTCCAAAGAGGCCATCGCATCTTTGACTTTCTTTTATGTACTGTATTTATTTTTACAAAACACTTGCACATCTGTTACATAAGAGAAATCAATACCAATGTGAAACTATACTTGCTGTTTAACTTAATGAAAAATTGAGAAAACATGTCCTGTGTTAAATTTACGTAGAAAACTGTTTTCTATAGGAACTTTGACTTAATACACAAATTATTTTTTTCTTGAACAAAAATTTTTAAGAACTTTTTTTTTCTTAAGAATTGTTTTTCCTTAAATTAAACGCTTATTTTAAACAAATATATATACAGGAAAATGATATATAAGTAAATACAAACTAGATTAACTCAACAGTAAAATAAATAAATAAATAAGGGGAAAAAAGGAAATGGAAACTTGAATTATTTTTTTTTAAGAAAGCAGTTTGGAGGCCCAAAATTGAGACTGCCAACTGCATTTTACAAAAATTTACATTACAGTATTTCTTCACACAATTCATCCCAGTGACTGACTAAATCAAGATGCCAGACCAGAAACAAAGAAATAGAACAGGGTATCTTGCCAGCAGAATCCACTCGTGTGGAAGGAGCCAAGCATGATAAATGATTTGAACACACCCTGCTGGAGCACATCCTGCACAACTCACTCGCCTGAGTAGCTTACCATTGTACTCCGAGTCAAAGCGATATGACCTACCAATCCTCAATGACTTCACATGGGGCAACCTGCCACAGACATCTCACATAGAACTGCACACCACAGGTAAGGCCTGGCCTTCCTGGGAATTGCAATTACAAAGGCTTTGGCTTAGCTATGTGTTTTCCTAGAAAGGGTAAGTGTGCTTAACTGAGCTAAGTGTAAGATATGCAAATTAATAAGAAACTAGGTAATCCAGGCCCATAATGACACGTAACCTCAACTGGTAGGTGTGACTTGACCTTTTTAATTTATATTTTAAACCAGGCTATAATATACCATGCAACTTGCAGAGATTTGTGACTTGGGTTCATTTATAATTTTCCTTTCTCTAGAAGGTTTCTATGGAAAACATCCCTTGTTTTGGAAGACATTCCCTCAGAAACACCCCCACCTTTTCATTTCAAAGAGAGACAGGCTGTCAAGGCATATCAATTCAATCTAGACCTACATCTCAGTGTCAGAATGAGGTAAACTCTGCTACAAGTGCTCATACCAGTAAATACAGCTGATTATAATGATAGCAGTAGTTATCATTTCTTACATTCTTGTTGTCCTTGTGGAAAACTAGAACTGGAAAGGAAATGCTGAGATGTGGAACATATTTCTTGGTAATACAACGCATTCAAGTCTCACTTGATATGGTATCCTGTATAGCTTGACTTGTTTGTTGAAGATGTAGCTTAAAACCTATACCTAAAGATATATTCCACGATATTTCTAATGAGAACCACTATGATTTTAAAGAAAAAATGAGGTTTGGGGATTTAGATTAATATATATAAAAGTAAAAATACATAATTCTTTGGCTCAAACCTTTTCATGCAAAAGCATACCTTAAGCCTAAAAAGTAGCTTATTCAACACCACTTGGCTCATATTTAGATTCATATAGTTTATAGATGAAGAATGAAATCCTTCTATTTTCCAAATATTTGAAGAGAGATGGCTAGTTAAAACAACGCTTGAGAAGCAAAATCTTGATAAAATATAACATCTTAAAACTACGTGCACTTTCACGTTTACTGTATATTCACAGTTAGTCTTAAGAGTATTTCCCATGACACTTTCCTGTCCCTGAACAGTGGCATATTTTTCACATTTTTAACATGACAAACATTTTGCCACTGAAATTTTACTGCTTCACTTGTGAGCTGTAAAGATTTATAGCTGGTCTCAGAAGCATGACTAGCAGAAGGTTATTGCTCTCAGAAATCACTGAGAAGTTGTAGATTAGAAAAACATTCACATTGACCATTCCTGTGATTTTAGCCTTTGTTAAAATCCTGAATCTATTATTAGAATTTGTCTGCATTAGTAGCCCTTTGGTTGCAATAAATTAAGGATCCGGTCGTGTTGAATGAAAAACTGTGCAGCTCAGATACAGCAAAAGGGGTATATAATAACTCTACAAAACACTCATTCTTCAAAGGGTTTGGTCCTTTACTTCGTATCTGGTCATTTGGTTAAAGGCCTGCTTGCAGCTTCCACACAACAGAACTCTACCACTAGCAACACCTGAGGTAACCCCCCACTCAGGGAAATCCCTCTGGTAATGCCATCACTGTTAGCTTCATGTAATATTTAAATATAAAAAAAAATAAAAATTGTGAACTGCTTGGGGCAACCGGTTGTGGACAGATCACATCTGTATCTCAACTTGATGACATAATTCTTATGGAGGGAAAGGATTATTTATATTCTTATTCTTTTTATTGCTAATTTTCCTAATAAACTGCCAAGATTAAGAACCATGTCAAAAGCCAAATTTCGCATATTAAAGGTGAGGAAAAATTTGGTAAAATTTGATTTTCCTCATCGTTGGTTCTTTTGTATGCCAATAATCCATTTTTGGGACAGATTCTAATCTCAGGCGCAGCATGAACATCCCAACATACCTAAGAAAAACCTGTTACTGTGCATCATGCATGCTATTAGAATCTGGCCCTTCTATTGTAGCTGGAACATTTGCATCAAGTTCTTGTGACTTTTTATAATAACCATATTTTCTAATATTTGCAACTGTGCACATTTTTGCCTGAATTGCCTTCCATTCCACAGATGGCAACTATGAAAAGCCCTCACATATGGCATCTACAAAAATAAATTTGTCTAAGGCTATGGATGTACGAATTCACCACAAAGCACAGCACTCTATCGCAGTCTCTCTTCTGAGAACTTGAGCCCTGCCTTCTTCCCTGCCCCTGCAATGAAGTCAAGAAATAACGTCAAATCCTGCATCAAAACCAAGCGCTGTGGATCACGATGACTTTTCCTCCATTTGCCTTTTTTGAGAGTAAATTAAGTTTGACAGTACCCAAGAAACCCTCTGGACATACACTTATCTTTACATAAAGGATTAGCCACAGGGAGAGCAATGACATCTAACCATTTAGATGGATTATCACCATTTTGTTTGGATTTTATTTATTTTTTTAATATTGACTCCATATGATGCATAATACAGTCTCTGCAGCAGGCGGCCTTTTTGAAGCCCAGCTTTCTACCTCCTTCCCCAAGCTGCGAGGCCAAACCTAAGCCCTGGCCCAGCCCAGTTTGGTCTACGCCTGCCGGCAGGCCACCTCCAACCCCTGCAGAGCAGAGCCCATGGGCTACAAGGGGGCCAACCAGGAAGGGGAAAACACACACTGAGTATGTGCTCTTGACTATTTTATTTCCTTAAATGTCTGCAGAACAATTCTTAGTATTTAATTTTTCCTTCACAAAGACTTATTCTTCTCCTATGAAGGAAGGCTGAGAGAACTGGGGCTGTTCAACCTGGAGAAGAGAAGGCTCTGGGGAGACCTCATCGCAGCTTTGCAATACTTAAAGGGGGCTTATAAAAAACATGGTGTGCAACTTTTTGCTTGGGCAGATAAGACATGGGGAAATGGCTTTAAACAAAAACAGCGGAAATTTAGATGAGATATTAGGAAGAAATTCTTCACTCAGAGGGTGGTGAGGCACCGGCACAGGCTGCCCAGAGAAGCTGTGGATGCCCCATCCCTGGGGGTGTTCAAGGCCAGGCTGGATGGGGCTTCGGGCAGGTTGGGCTGGTGGGAGGGGGCCCTGCCCATGGCAGGGGGTTGGAACTGAATGAGCTTTAGTGTCCCTTCCAACACAAGCCATTCTATGATTCTATGAGTCTATGATATTCTCTTGTTTGCTAATCTTCTCTTAAACACTTCAGTTAACTCAATTTCAGTTTCAAATACCAATTACTTTGTTTTCAAATGGCTGCTCAATCTAACCTCTATGTATATGTCTTTTTTTTATTAAATCCAGAGATAAAGCACACGTGTCCTCTCATTTTAAATCACCCATAGTTCCTTAGTCACAGTATTTCTTTACTGTAGTCCTCCAGTCTAAATAATATTTTGCTTACAGCTATGGAGTCTGTAGAAATACAGCATTTCCTTTATTACTTTCCATGCATCTGAGATCAATGCAGCTTTCTGTATTACTTAATGGTCATACAATTTCAAAATGTTAAGTGCTGGATAAATGTATGCTATTATTTTGCCTCACTTTGATGTTCATAGCACTTTCATTTTGATTTTTCACCTGCTGCTGACTAGACTGTCACCCAACGCTGGCCTTAAGATTTACACTTGTATTTACAGAACGGTTTTCAGGGTTGCAGATCCAGCTCCAGAACCCATTTCAACTTTAAGTAGATATCTAACTCTATTGTTTTTTGCTGGTTTATTTTTTGCAAGTGGGAAGTAATTTCTTTTTTTTTTTTTGTTACATTTTTTTCCAAAATTTCTCTGAAAGATAAAATACAGATTATTATATTGAGGACATCAGTAGTCTGGTGCTCATTTTCCTGACTTTCAAGGCAGCTGTCTGACTACACACTATTTGTTTGAAAAAAATATATACCAAAACGGCTGAGTCCAAAACCTGCACTGGTGTAAATCTGCAGAACTTCCTTGGAAGCAGTGGCGCTCTGCCAATCTCAGTTAAATCTACAGCAGGTGGTGATTTGACCTAAAAGTGTTAACCCTTCTACTTGTCTTTAGCAAACAGTTCATTAAAAAAGGTGAAGTCTTTTCCCGTTCCTCAGTAGACACTTTATTATCCCAAACAGCCACCAGAAAATTGCAATCTCCTCTTATGTTGCTGGCTACTGCTCTAATGACTTTTTTTTTTTCTTCTTGTCTAGCAGCTTTAGGAATGCCTCATTTGCCTTCATCTGGCCACTTGTAAAGGCCCTCATCACTGAACTTTTTGTCCTACAACATTTCTGTCCTACTGAGTCAGCATCCCCTCACACAGTTAAATCATCTCTATCCCCACAGGAGGCTACCAGACTCCCTTCTCCTACTGCTTTTCTCATCAAGTACAAAAGAAGCCTTCAAGTCTCTAAGCCAAATACAGTTGTCTCAATAATACCAGGAGACAGTATTTGCTCTGGTTTAGACTAATGAAATCCTAGACTTCAGTAAGTTGCATATGATGCACATCAGCCCACAATGTAGCTCTCAAGTAACTTTCTCATTATACACCAATATAACTGGTTTTCCCCCTGCACACTCCTTTCCCTATATCTGATAGTAACCATCTTTTCTTAAAGAATATTCCTCAGATGTACAATTCTCCTACCTCCTCTTTTTTCAACCTCTGAAAATATACCTTTCCCTTGTTCACAGTGATACTGCAATTTTCTATTTGTTCCCCAACACCTTTTCAACTTTTGTTCCCCTCATCACAATGTTAATGCTACTGAAAGACCAACAAGCTTTGTTTGCCATCCTGCCTTCTCATGCTGTTCAACATCAAAGCTATCTCAACAGCTGCTTTAGTTCCTATACATCTAAACCACTTAATTTGCACTACTCCATTAAAAAAACAATAATTAAGAGTAGTTTGTTTTTCAAGTAAATACACAAAAACTCAACACTACAAATTTCAGCTGAAAGAGTCATCAGACTATACCCACCCATCTCGCTTAGGTTCCTTCAAATAAAACCATCAATATACGGTGAATGTTCCAATAAGGTAGGCTGGCCTGTTTTACACACCAGTCCCCAAGTACAGCTTTGCAATGATTAAGTGTTGGCATGAGTTCACCATGAGATAGTGCTCAGAGTCAGAATAGCATTCACGCTCTACGTTTGGTTTTCCATGCATCCAGGCAGCATGGGGGAAAATTTAAACCAGAGCCTCTGAAGGCATGGCGACACACGGTGGCAGTAGCCAGAGGCCGTATAGAGAAAGAAGCCTTTTACAACATTACTGTGTACAACATTTTAAAACAGACTATAAACACTCATGGATAGGGCCACATTTTACTCCAGTCCTAAGCGAAGGGTGAGAGACTCTCTGGGTGTGTAGCGCAAATAACATTGATAAATGTTGTTCTAACACTCTGCTTTAAATAACTGTCTTCAGGAAGAGTAAAGATCACCTGTCTAGACAAAAAAAATGGTGTTTTTTGTGTTTGTTTTTTTTTTTTTTTCTTTCTGTCTGGACAGAAAAGATTCAAATATCAATGAAGACTATGAAATGGAGAAGAGAGGAAAAAGCAAAAAGGCAAAGAGGGGTAGCAGATTTGACTTTTTCTTGAGTACAAATTAAAATTAAAAATAAAACACTTCCTAGACGTGTTAGAAGCACAGGAAAATCAGATGCTGTTGTAACCGTGAGCTAACACCCACACTTGTGTTGATCACTACCTGCATATTTAAACCAAGATCATACTGTTCCCTGGAACATCCAGTGCTCCTACTCTGACCTAAAAAAAGAAATTCTTTCAGTACAAGTAAAGTTCACTGTATTCCTGCAAGCTGTAAGTTCATCAACCCATTTCTCTGGGAGAAATGTTTTATTCAATATTCTGTATTTCATTCATCTATTTGTAGTGAGAAGTGAGCTCACATCAATATTAATGAACTTAATGACTGATGAATTAAATGCATTTCTTGTCGAATGACCTGTTGTAGATGTTTCAGCAATGATGCTAGATGCTACTTTGCCCAACTTCCTTTGGTAGCACATCAGCAGAGGTCTGACAGGTAGGATGCTGTCTGAAGTAATTCACATCATGGGCAATTCTAATAGGACTCCTCACCAGATTCTAATGGCTGCGGTACCTCTTTGAAATGTGTGAAATAAAGGTTCCTAATATGACTCTGTCATTGCACATTTATCAGCTCAAGTTAGCAGTACCGGCACAATCCTAATTCTTCCATATGGATGTGGGCTGTGCATGCAGCTTGCTGCTCACTTCGTCTTACAGAGAAATGCACAAAGTATTACTTACTGCACAACATAGTTTAAGTAAGGTCAGGAGGTCAGCTTTCTCCAGGATGCTGTGATAAAACAGGCTGGAACAAGCTCCTGCCATGTCAGAGATGGAATAAAAGAATATTCTAATAACCACACTCAAATACAAGTTCAAACTAGAATTTTAAACACACAGTGGTGACTTGATCTCTCTATTGGAATTCAGTATAGTTGCTACTTAACATGTGAGACCTAGATCAATTACTAGAGCTTTTTTCCTGTCCTGTAGCATAGACTTTTTTTTTTTTTTTTTTAAAGTCTCAGATCATTTCTGGCTCCCGAACGTCCAAACAGGAAGATAGGTCTGAACAAAAAATCCACTCAAAACCTAAATAGCTGCACTATGAACCACCTGGCCATGCTAAGCTCTATCTTTCTGAGTTCCAGCCCCAATGACAATGGATTCATACTTAGGAATGAAGCCACAGTTGACTGAAGTAGTCCAATTATCACGAGAAGCAGCAGCCCATCTGCTACCTAACAGTGGCCATGGAAACGCGTCACTTTTGCATACCTCACTGCCTTGCACTGAACTCAGTACCTCTGTCCTAACAGTCAGAGCACTGCAATCCGCTGGCGTATTTGTGAAAGAGTGCACACAATGGCAGCATGCTCACTGCAGTATTTCCACAAAGCTAAAAGGTGTTCTAGAGAAGGGCATTCCTTCCTTCCTTCCGTTCCCATTACAGACAACTTTTGTCTGCTAGAACAGCCCAGTTCCAAACACAGATGGAAGAACTTGAGTGGAGACATCAACTGCTTAGCCATACTGTACAAACTGCCAAGTACAGGTCATCCAGCTTTCCACTGATACAATACCCACTAGATGCAAGACAGAAAGGAGTGCAGTTATCCTACACAGATGATCTTCAAAATCCAGTTCTCCAGAACCTGAACAGTAACTAGACTTACAGGCCACTAAACTTTAAAAAAAAGGGAATGCAATAATCTAACACCTCACCTTAAAATTAATATATATATCTGGCAATGAAAGAGGCAGGGCAATTCAGTGCAGCACCATTTCTCTTGCCCGCTACTCCGCCAAATACTCCAGCTATGTGCAAGACTAAAGCACATGTGCAATTCCTATTTCATGCTGTATACAGTAGCAGAGTTTGATTTTTCAGCCATTGCTGTAACATATTAATGTATTACTGATGACATGACTCCGCTGCCCTTGGTCAGACCAAAGGTCTATTCAGCACAGCACACTATCTCTCACAACGGCTGTGTCACTATATAAAAACACAGCAAGCCTTTTTCACGTTTCCCTTAGCAAACCTTCTGAACTACCTGAACCAGATAATGTATATTCATATTTCACAGCCTCTTCCAGGATTCTCACTGATGAATCTACCTTTACAGTAATCATAGTAGTTTTAATCCAGTTACATTTTTGGTATCCACAACAATTTGCAGCAGTGAGTTCCGCAGTTTAATTACGGCACTAGAGAAAAAAAGACTGTTTCTTTTTGGTTTTAAATCAGTTTCCAAATATTCTCACCTACAGGGAGAAATGTTTACTAACCCTTTCCTACCCACTGTGTGTGTTCCTACTCACTTATTTTACAGACTCCCTACTTCATACCCTTTCAGTTATCTCTTCTCCAGCATGAAGACTTCTTGTTTCCTGTAGCATTCCTTGTACGGAACAGTTTCAAAAATGTGATAAGCCTGGTTGGTCTCCTCACATATCTTTCAAAGTTCTGCTCTAATTTTTCTGAAGGGGTGGTGGTGGCAGCAAAACTGCATCTAACCATCAAGGTGTAGAAACTATGCAAATTGACACATTAACAGAATTATCTGAAATACCTTACAAGTGATAACAACTAGTTCAGCACCCTTTACATTACATGTAGAGAGCGGGACTGGTTCTTCCCATGTACAATGCTTCACACTTATCAACAGCACGTTTCATTTATTATTTGATCACCCAATCACTTGTTATGAGAACCCAATACACCTCTTCACAGCCACCTTAATTTTCACTACCACAGATAATGTCATATTCAGCAAATGCCATCTCTCTCCTCTTCCTCTTTCCCAAGACTACCGATAGGCAGTGAGATTTCTCTGGGACATGCTCACAGTCTCCCTTCTCAATGAAAACTAGGTATTTACTCACTTCTTTGACTTCACGTCTTCTATTAATCTGAAACTTTTAATTTCTTTTTATCCCTTGACTTTTTAGTTCATTTAATAGCTTCCAGTTAGTGCTTTCGCGTGAACTTTTTGGAAATCCAAATACAATCTATACCTCATGGCATCATCTAATGATGTATGTTTTAAGGAAGGAGGAAATTCATTTTACTGTATCTAATTTTCATCAACAACAACATTATAATGTCTTAATACATTTACACAAGCTAGACAGAAACAGAAAAAAGCTACTTACTTTGGTCACATTACAGAAAACAAAACTATCATAATAAAAATAATCAGAGTCCACCTTAACGACATTAGGGTTTACAAACTTTTTTTTCCAAAGAGTGTGATTGAGCTTCCTTCCTACAATGTATATTTACCTGCAGTATCACCTGAGATCTGGTGGGATACTTGTAGAGAGAATAATTTATTTCCTTGAAAGCCCATGGACAAATTCTCCCCCCAAAACAGCTTTCCTTCATTCTTTCCCCTTGCTCCCAAAAAATACACCGTTTAAACCCTCTCATAACAGGAGACACAACAATACACAATTTAAATGGTAGCCATAGCTTCTGGGAACTCTACAAGTAATACCTCTTTTCACAAGGAATGAAAATTACACAATAATGTAGAAAAATGTGAGAAAAATATCCTCAAGCTCACTAGAAAAAACAAAGTGTTTTCCACTTAAAAAGCAAGGAAGACAAACTGTGTACAGCCTTGGGAGCAATAAAAAAAACTGCAGAAGCAAAATATATAAGATACGGCAGTGTGCCAAAGAATCAGGAATAGACAATAATACAAGATGGAAATACCTAAAAGGCTCTCATGGCCAATATGAAACAGTTTCCAGACATATAGAAGACAGTTGGGGTATTAACTCTGGCAACACTTCCCTGCTTGCCATGCCAACAGAATAATGAAAAATGAAACAATGATTGATTGAACTGCACATGACTTGCCATGAGATATCAACTGTATTACTTAAACTTAAATGGATTCTCAGTAGCTTTGCTTTGTAACTAGCTAGTGTTTTATTTTTCACCACTTTAGAACTGCAGTGTGGAGATGGAAGTGGGTTTTACAGCCCTGCTTTACTGTATTTTGTGTTTCAGACACTGGGATGCTAAGGCACAATGCAGAGTATTACAAACAAATCAGTGAAAGCCTCATGCAATAAAGCCCACATTTGGCTTTTAATTGTGTAAATGCTGAAAACAGGCTGAATACATATCTTACTCTCCACAGAAATGCTACAGGGCAGGCAGATTCTGTTGAGCTGGGCTGTAAACGGGTCCATATCCAGGGCTCCATAAAACGTTGCAGGTCCTTGCTCTGTCATCGTGAGTGGTATCATCAAGTGTTCAGTGTTTTCTCTTGGGAAAAATACACAAAACAACCAAGCAAATAAACCCCACCTGTAGTCTCTCTGATACTTGTTGCCAAAATTGTGAAAGGCAACAAGTAATTGCTTCTAAAATACAGAGAATCCCAAGAAGCCTGATGGGTAACGGCTCTACTTACAGCAATGCTATACATGCAACTTCCCTAGTGTTAGCCAAGATTACCAAGTGAGTTGGCAGATCCCAGCACATTTTTGATATTAAAATGCTGGGAAGCTACTTAAATGTCGATGCATTCGTTATGAAAACATCTTTTTGGCATTTGCTTCCAATTAATGTTTCTGCTTTAGTATGACCAGTTCTCCTCATTATATTCAAATGTGATGGCTATGCGAATGACTGAATATGATTATGGAAATGCTGGCTCACATTTCCTGAAATGGGTATTTGTAAGGAGGCTGTCAATTGGAAATATTTAGAAATCTATCAGGAGATCAAGCGCATTTTAAAAGGACATCTGTGTACAAGAAGCAATCAAAATCAACAGTATTATCACACAGGCTCATTGGATAACGCAGCAGAGGTGCAGTTGGTGAGCATTATGTTGCATTAACAATATATGGTTCAGCTGTACAATCCCATTGCCAGACCTTCCTGGGACAGGAATTGATATCAAGTAACAAATATGAACTTAAAGCTAAATCATGTGGCTAAGCCACATGTAACTGGGTATCAAAATGGAGCGATTTGCTTCCAGAAGCCAAAAGGCTAAACACAAGATCTGTTATTAAAGAGAGTTTGTAATACAAAAACAAAGGCTTTCCTGGCACAGACAAAACAGAATCATAGCCATGTCTATCATCCAAGAGGTTTATTTTAGAAATGAATTCCATAAATTTTCAAACACTTGTGCGGGATTTAGCTCCACAAACCTATTAAAATAAATAAAGCATGAACATCTACTAATCTAGTTGGACTTCTTTCTATTTTTAATGCTGTTTGCTGGTTTTATTCTAATTGCTGCATTTTAGTTTCATTTTGAGGGAATTGTGCTCATTAAACAGGTGTATTACAAATATTTCATTTTGAAAGGACAGAAGGCTAGGTTCAACCTTCCTAATACATTTGAGCCAGCGCTCATTTCTGATAATCATTAGCATCATTTAAATTGCAATCCCAGCTCATTTACACATGGTGAACTGCCTGCCCACTCTAACTAGTTTCAGTAGCAGTGAAAGTTTATTTGCCTTCCGCCTCTCTCTGAAACATCCCAGCCCACAGGGTAGAAATATCCTACCTTAGCCTCTGCAGCATGGGAGGATACCTGGTCTTCTTCTATTGCAAGAACACGATCATTTTACCCCACATGCAGCCCCTGACTACAGTGAGAATTCCTTGCTATTGAAATACCGTAAATTAAGCTGTGTAATTAAGTAGTACCAGATAAATCATCAGACCTCTGATTTTTTTTTCTGTTATGGTTTGTGCTGTGCTCAACCCATGACAGAATAGAAAGTTTGTGAAGTATGAAAAAAAATCAAACAGTAAGAAAACAAACCTATTTTCAGGCAGTATGTTTCTCAAATTCTCTCCCAAATCTGTCTATATACAACATATGGCATCGTTACCTGGCAAAAGTATTCTCAAAATCTGCATCTATAAGGTTTCAAGATTTGTGAGTATCACAAAACAGACACAATGAAATCCAGCCACTGAAATTCTAAACCTATTTCTGCAATAGTGAGAAATGTAACTATTTTTGACATCAGTTTAAAACAGAGTATTGCAGCTTATAGCTGTGTAAATAATGCAGTCAACAGCAAAGCTAAAAGCCAAGACTCTGAGGGTCCTGAACCTCTCAGGGTTCCAGGATCTTGCTCGAGCTGTTTTTCATACATAAAGGTAACTTTTCATTATTTCTTGTAAGATAAGAATTCTACATTCACAATTTGGTTTGTAAATGATAATGTCTGTTAGAGCACAGACATTTTTCTCATAAAGAAAGCCTAAATAAGTCAAAAGGAGGTAAAAAGAATATCAGACTGGTTTGTATAGCCAAACTGTGAGACTTGAAATATCTGAGGCCAATGGAAGTATTACTTTCAGATGTTCAACTACCAGATACTATTTTAGTAATGCACATACAACTGTATGAGCACTAACGGCTCAATGCTAGAAACAATAAAATTAAAATCATAATATTTAATAGACCATTAGAAATGAGAAAAGACAACTATAAAACCACAGATCCCATGTTTGTAATAACTCATTAGTGCCAAATTAAATTGTGAAACCTGCCCGCACTTTTTAGCCACCAGCAAAAGTGAGGCATTAGCACTGAATGGTACACAGTGCAAATCATGCTGTTTTCTTTCCACTCACAAGCTCCTCCTGAATTAACCATCAGGCTGTTCTCAAGATATTTTTGGTTGACTGTGTATCAGAAATGTCTGTTGTCTTTTTTTTTTTAAATGGCAGAGTGACAGATTAAGAGAGGCAGATCCTCAAGCTCAAATATTGAAACAGGTACACCTGTAAACTGTGTTACCCTATATATTTCAGTGAACAGTCCACTTAGGCATGCAGGTGGTAAACATGACCAGTAACCCCAAACTGAATTACATGTTGATAAACTATATTCTGATAGATCTTCTTACTTTGTAATGAGCATCGAGGAAATCTGGTAGAAAGAAAACAGAGAGCCTCCGTACAACATGAAGGTCAAAGCATACATGAAAGACTGATGAAGCTGTGCCAAATACTAAGGAGCATCTCATGTGAAAGAACAGTTTGAAACTAATCAGCTGAGCACCCTAGCCAGGTCAGTAAGATTTGATCCACGGGAACTGATAATGTGGGCAAAGAGGAAAAATATACTGTCAGCATTATGTTTTCAAGTATGCAACAAAGGTGGTGACAGTAACTGCAACAAGAGGAAGGAGACAGGAGACACAGGAAGAATAGAAAACTGCAATTATGTCCAGTGGACAGTAGTAAATGTGCTTGGGCAAGCCACCAGGAAGAACAATTCACAGGCAGTCAGGAAACTCAGAGGACGAAGCAGCTCTTGGCTCAGCTGGAAGCAGTGCACAGGACTAGGGTTTTTTTTTCTTTTTTTTTTTTTTTTTTTTAACAGAGTAAAATCTGTAAAGGCAGTATGAAGTATTCAAAGACAACTTTGTTCAAAACAAATAAACTGTGTCTACTAAAAATTTAAAGAGAAACCAAAAGAACTTGATGCTGCAGAAAAGCAGACTGAGAGAAGTTGCAGGAACCAGAGAGGGCAGTAAACACTATCAGGTATAATGTGTATGTAAGCACACCTAAACAAAAGCACTGGAAGAACAGGTTTTAAAATGGATAAAAACACAAGAGAAATAAGCCTGCTGAGCATCTGTACGATCAATAAATTACCAAAATATAAAGGAAGTGCTTAGAGAACATAAAGCCACAGCAACAAACAAACAAAAAAAGCATTTCTTGCACGTGTTTTGGGCAGAGGAGATTGGAGAGATTCATATGCTAGAATCCATCTCTGCAGTGGTGTACAAGAAAATCAAAATTAATTATAGACGACACTGAAAAAGGCTTTCCAATGAGCAAATGAGCAGTGACATAACCACCAGGACAACATCATAACTGCCAACAGCATAAAGGAACTCAAGATTTCACTACCAACTGGTAGACTATTCATCCTCTGGCTTAAATTTGCTTTGGCACCAAAGGAGATCTGGGCAATTTCAGACCAATGAGCCAGGGAAATTGGTGGAAACTATTAAACCAAACCAAACCAAACCAAAACAAAACAAAACAAAACAAAAAAAGAGAGTGGTGATATAGACAAATACATTTTCTGGTGGTATCAATCCTGGTGATATTTATGTACACAAGACATTCAACAAGTCCTTTGCCAAAAGATCTTAAAGAAACAGCTGACAGTACAAGCAAGATGTACTTCTTCAAATGGATTTTGAAAAATGGTTAAAATGCAGTGAAGAGAAATAGGTTTTTATAGCAGAGGTAGATGATGAAGGAAATGGCAGGTAAGATTTAACAAACAAAACAGATTAGCAGGGGAAAAGAGACAGAGAAGTGACACGGTTTGCTTTTATCATCCTCAGGGTTGCACACAGCCTGACATCTGTACTTAGCTGTCCAGTGCCCAGTGCAGTAGGGCATGCTCTCAAGAGGTAAGAAATATATCCATATAGACAGCTAACTCCCTTTCATCTCCAAAAGCAATCCGTGTATACAGAGCTTGAATTTACCTTCTGTCAAAAAAACATTTCACAAAGATTTAAATACCTGATGACCAACAGCAGATAAACCCTTTGGAAATAAATTTTTCAACCATCAAGATCAGTCTGGTATATTCTATTTGAAAGATTTGGTGTGAGGAACCTGAAATACTAAAGAAAGTGGTTTCATATTTCAGTTCAACCAGGATCTTAATTTTATCATCTGCATTTTAATTAAAATCAAGACTACAGGCTCTCCCAGCTACAAGGAGAGCTACTACTCCGTATTTAAGCCTGAGTGACTTTTCAGCTCCTTCACATCTAACATTCACACCAGATTTGAAAGAAAAATAGATTAAGGGGAGAAAACCAACACTTTTTGATTCTTCTTACTCACTCTGCACAAACCTTCTCCACTTCAATCAGCCTTTCCTTCATTATCAAACCTGTTCTTTGTTTATCTCCAGACTTTAGATACACTGACAACTGCTGTGTCAACAGAGATTTATTTTTCTTCAGTCCCCTGACAGTGCTCAGAGCATAAGCTGAGTAGGTGCTGGAGAAGGTTGAGAACGTGGAGGCCGCCTGCTTTGATGGCTTCTGCTGCCAATGTCTTGCAAGGTGTCTCGCAAGGCTGGGCCAGACAGCAGGGGAATGGTTGGTGTCAGTCCACAGACTCTCCCCTCTGCCAAAAAAAAAAATGAGCTTTGGAGCTGACAACACTGGGAATGAATGAGGAGGTTATATTCTCCTCCGACCTTGAAACGGCAAAATTCAATTTAACCCATGTTGCTGAAAAGTCTCATGCAGGCTCTTCTGAGAAAATTTCTGGATAACATTGGGTCAAATGTAGAGGACCCTAAAAGGAGGATGGTGTGTCCTAGTTATACGCCCATAAATACAGCAACTGCTTCTGTGTTCTTCTGCAGTAATACACCAGCTCAGGCAGGTATCCCACTTGTCCAACACAGCAGCAAAAACCCGAAGTGCTTATGAACTTGCAATGCAGGAATTTGCTTTCTAAGACTGATTTTCTAAGACAGATAATACTGATGAATAATAAATCAGACTGTATCTCTTTGAAAGAGATTCTCATTCAGTTCTGCCAGTCCTAAACAGTTCTATATCCACCAGGAACTACTATGAAATTTAAAAAAAAAAAAAAAAAAAGGAAATCTAGAACTTCTAGATTAATATAAAAGAAGTATCTAATTCACAAACTAAAACAAGAAAACTAAGTTTACAGTATGTATTTTTTCCACTAACAATTCAGGGCCATAAATATGTTTCACATTAGCAAATTAGATGTAATACACTCATGTTTAAAATAGCATAAAGCCATGTGTTTGTTCCTTCTTGCTATTCATCTATCATCTGTGTTTGTATTGTTGTGCAGTATTATAAATACATATTAAAATATTATTTTAATTTGACAGTAGCTGAAAAGATGCTTAATGATCCTATCAATGGGATTAATAAAAGAAAAAAATCACAAACTAAAAAAGAAGGATCACTCAGTTTAATATAGCAGTATGTTCCATGTCACCTCTGTCAGTTGCAAACATTATGGGAATAATTACAACAAAATAATTAGATTATCATGTAATTGTTTTTAGGGGAAAAAAATCTTTATAAAAATCTTAGAGGCTATAGAAAGGCTCTAGATAATTTCACTAGAGCTGTTAGTAGGTGATAACTATAATGTCAATTTGTGTCCAGTTGTGTTATTTGACTAATGAATAAACACAGCAAAATACCTTCAAGATATTTACTGAGAATGCAAATCAATACTTCTCGCTACTAGAAAGCTAGCAATATGTTGGCCATAAACCAGCAGATTCGATGCATCCTGAGCACAACAGTATAGGAAAAGAAAGTTGCTTTGTTTTCACACGCTATACTAGCACCCTAAGCAATATACTTACAGCATTCACAGAAAGTATTGATGGGCACGGAGGAGATCAAACACTTTAGTATACATCTGCTGGGAAGAAACCAAGAATCCTCTAGTTTTGGCAAATGGCAATGAGAAACGGCAGGGACAGCTGATGATGTCCTGCAAAGGAGATGAAGCAAAGACCCTACCAAGACTTTCACTTCCTTAACAGAATGGAACAGCTGGCTATCTGAAATTGAAAGTGGTAGCATTAAGAATTGTGTATTCCAGCTCTACAGACATTTGGTATGTGTCATATATTTAGAAGCTGTCCTTCTGTCACTGCCTTTTTAAAAGCTTGAACTCAGCATCATTTGTGTGCAGGTCACCACTGATTTTAGAATTGTTCCAGTTTTCAAATACAGAAATGGGGACTATTTCTGTGACTTCCCCTTTGGAAACAGAAGAGGTTGGAATGTAGTTAGCTCTGCTGTGGGATTTCAACAATCTGGTAAAGGTCTGCATAAATCACAGCTGGCCACAGTTTTAATTAAATCCATCCTTTACAAACAGTGAATTCTCCAATTGGACAAACCTATTCAGAACGCTCCTGTAGTTACAGCAGGACAGGATGACAGCACTACCATTCAGCTAGGCCCTACACCCATGGTAACAGTTCCTTCTGCTCCGTCTGCATCTGCCACACAATACATTTTTCTTCAACACATTCTTGTGTTGTATTTCAGGTTGTGTATACCTGAAATAATACATCTCTAGCTACGCATCAACTCTTCAGAAGCCTGGCTGCTATAATCCCCTGCAAGTCTGTTTCTTCATAGAGAAACACGTCTTTTCTTGCAATATGCTATCCACAGCATTACTTGTACTGCCAGTGATAACAGCCGTAAGGAAAATCTCTTCTCATTAAAATACTGTATTTCATTTGATCCAAAGGTTTTAATATGACAATCCAGTCTGACTGGAGAGGATAATTACAATTAAGCTATTAATACAGAACTTGAATCTGAGCCCCTATACTGGGACCTTCAATCCATCTCTAAATCTTGTTCGAATCTGGAGCACCTATGCAAGTCACCTGTGTTTTCAAAGAGTTTGGAGATGAAATTGCCTTATTTTGTAGTTCCGCATGATACGTGCAAATAAATAACTCACTGAGAGCAATGAGGCTCTTCACGTTCCTTTTAAGCTTGAGGCTTTTTTTTTCTTTTAAAAATTTGTTCAGATTATACTCTTATGAGGAGACAGTACTTTGTGCTTTGCAGACAGTCATTTGAAGATCCTCCCTAACCACTACAGTCTTCGTAAAGCTTAATTCACACAACTATCCAATGCTGTTCAACACTACTGGCATTAACAAAGAAAAATGTATCACTGCAGCTAGAAATGTCACTTGGGAGCTATCTTGTGTAAAAGAAAAGTTTCAGTCTAGTAAAACAGAAATGCTGATCTCAGAGGCACTAAAAGAAATAGAGATACACTCCAGAGGAAGTTATGACTTAACAGTTCTGACAGGTTTGATGAGATTGCCTGAAATACCAGAATTTTCCTCACATATTTCTCTGTTGCCAACCATAACCTATTGGATGAATTTCCTAAAGCTTAAGAATTTCTCTGAAGTATTAGCAAGAAATAATGACAACTGGGACAGCACTGCAGCCTGGGTTTTTCCAAAATGAAAACACCGAGTAAGAGGAAATATTTCTGTCACATCAGACTAGAAGTAGTAGGAGAAAACCCAAATCTAGGCATTTAAAAACTGATAATGGCTGGTAGTAATCACTACAACATATATGAAGAGATTTTAAGGAAGAACAGAGAATGATATCATCCCATACTTACTTCCTTGTTGCACCCACTTACTTACTCAACTAGTGTGGAGGTTTGCCATTCTGCAAATGCAGTATAAATTTCATTCCTCCAGCTGAAAGAATAGCAATAACTAGCACAGCATTAGTACATGCAGCTTGTTCCAAAGCTCAAGGACGTACACAAGATAATTGATCTCCTTTCTATAAACCTAGGATGCATTTAAAGAAGAGATGAGTTAAAATCCTATGGAAGGTTACGATAGAAAAATAGGAAATTCGGAGATACTAGCTGATTTTAAAATATAAACATGTTCGTGTTCTGTGATGTAAACAACACACATCTAAGTAGAAAATGAGTCGACATTAATAAATCAACTCTTAGAGCATCATAAACAAAAAGAGGAGCTTGTGGACAAAGTAGGTGTGCTTTATTTAAGCAATAAGGAATAGAATTTATCTCCATATGTGAAATGAACTACTACACAAACAGTATGACATGCATTCTAAAATGGATTTGTATTGCCATACTCTACAGCTGTATCAACAACTGTCTTTTGCTTACTGCTTCTTAGCTTCCTCCATCACACCCCGGTTAGGAAAATTCTTTCAACCTTTGGCATACCTGACCATCACTCCTGTATTCACCACTGTATTACAACATCATAAACAACACCAATGAGCAGTTTCTACAGATAAAGAACCTCATCCAAAATTTGTAACGTCCACCTCTGATTTCCATTTTACATACAGAAGGAATAGAGAAATGATTTATTTCTTGTTATGTTACGAGCTACACTGAAGTCACTCTCCTAACACTGTATAACACACTACCATCTGAGCTAACAGCTCTGTAGGGTAAGGATGGCGCTGAGCTGAACTTGAAAGGAAAGTGCCATTTCTTGATAGAAAGTAGATTATGCATTCCCTTCTATTGCACTGGCAGGCTGTGTTTGGAAAATGAGCATGCGTCCACATGCAGACAAGCAGAGGATCAGACACACAGACACCACGATAGTGTTGCACTGCAGCTTCAGCAGGCTTTTCAGTTTTTCTGCTTTTTCCAGAATTATTTAGTCCTCTCCAATGCAGGTGTATATAAAAAAACATTATGAGGGACAGAAGTTAGCACATGGTGAAGCCTTAGAAAACTCTTTTCTCTGAGAGAAAGAAAGCAACACAACCACCTGCTGGGTAGTTTTCACTCTGCTAACCTTGTGAATGTTTGTTTGATGGGGCTGCTTATGGATTCAGTAAATTACCCTTCTCTACTATTCTGAATATTCCTAATTCCATGGCTGTTCTCAGATCATCTATACAATCTTTAAAATCTATTTAAAGTAGACACAGTTCATCATTAAGTATGCCCCATTTTATCCTAGTAAATTATCTACATGACATTCAAGTCTCTTTGGTAACCAGTTCTGATTGCCCTCACTCACCAGCATCATGTTTATTTTTACTGGATAACTGAAAGATTAAACTGTAGAATAGAGTAGAATAGTAAAGTCGGAAGGGACCTTCAAAAATCACTGAGTCCAACTGTCCAGCGACTTCAGGGCTAACTGAAAGTTAAAGCATTAATGAGGGCATTGTCCAAGAGCCTCTTGAGCAGTGAGAAGCAGGGGGCACCAACCACCTCACTAGGAAGCTTGTGCCAGTGTTTGACCTCCCTCCCAGTAAAGAAATGTGCCCTAATGTCCAGCCTGAGCCTCCCCTGATGCAGCTGAGATAAGGGATATACAACAGCCTTTATCATGCTAGAGACATGCGCTAGATCCATGCTGTCCATGAATACATGTTACGGTTTTAAAAGACAGTGTCATTTGCAGATGTTGAATTAGGTTTAGAAAAGATGTGTCTAAGTGCTAGAGAAAACAATTTCTGTAGCGTTCCTTGCATACTACTTGGACACCTGAAGAAGAGTGGCTGAATGCTAAGTGGTATGTTTGGCAGCTGGTATATCTTGAGGTCACTGTAGGATTTCTTGGCACAACTAGGCTATTTATCTGATGAAATTTGGTCACTTTTTTTTTTTTATCCTGAATTCATCATCATATCACCCAGGAAAAATATGCTGACATTAAAGCAGTGTTTAGATAACATTCAACAATTCAGTGCTTCTGTGGCAAATGCGTTCTTGTGTAGGCATGAAATATATCAAAAACAATCATCTTGTTTAATCTCCGACTTTCCGACATGAGATGTATTATGAATATTCTAAGCATAAGGAAGGCAAACTAAAAAGAACTAAGCAATTAGTAGATAAACTCTAATCATATAAATAAGGCTAATTATACAGAAGGGAAATCTTTTCAGTTCAGTAAAATCGCTGGGATGTTAAAACATTCCTCCCATTCGCAGAAAAAATCTTCCTACCATGCAAATAAACAAGTGCATGAAAACCAGTGAGCTAATCAAGCTGATTTTTCTATATATAACCTCCTTTCTCTGTAAAGGAAGAGAAAATGTTAATTCTGTTTTTGTATACTTGAGACTCACACAGATGCTACTACAGCTAGGGCCTGTACTTTCTAATGAAGGCCCTGGGAGAAGGGTAATAGAGTAATTGCCAACTGACATCATGCTCTAGACGTAGTTTGTTAAGCAGCAAGCAGAGGCAGCAAATGCAATTGACAGGCTATGTTCAGAGCCATGCTGGTTGCACAGAAATGGGTATTTCAGGAAGACCGGGAGCAAATGTGCTCTCCAAATCACTTCTAAAAAAGGTCCCAAAATAAGAGTGTATATTCCTTTATACGGAGGATGTGTATTACAGATAGGATTCAGGCCCTCTACACTCTACCAACTAACTACTCTCTGTAAACAATTCCCCACAGCATGTCATCGACAAGCAGCAAGCTTTTTACATTGTCAGATTTTTCTGCTTGTCAACTTACAGTGTGTGTAAAAAACATTCAGTGCATTTCTTTCAATGATTTGTTTGGCTGTGACACCATAGCTGCATGAGTACAGAACAACTACTGGGTAATTAGAGTGCAATTTGACTGTTAAGAATATTATTCCAATGATTAAGTTTGGATTCTACAAATTCTGGAAGAAAATGCTTAATAGTATTTAAAACCTCTTTCTCATAATACCTGCACTATAAATGAAAAGCCTCAGCAGTTCCTGTTACGTTGATTTGATATAATAAACTAGAAATGCCGATAACCTTGTTGCTAAGGCAATCAGTACAATTTATGAGAGTTAAATGCTTATTACACATCTAGTATTTGTATTTAATAAGAAAAAAGCAGTCTGCTCCCACATAAGAACATCTTAACACTGGAGAACCTATTAGCTTTGAAAATCCCAATTCCTGACTACAAATTACAAGGCTTGTTTTGCCAAAATTGGCAGTTATCAAAGTGATATAAAACAGTATAAATGATACCAGACTTCTAGAGAGGATTGTCAGCCACTGGAGTTACTGATCGCTATTACTGACTTGTGAAAAGCAGTAGCTGCCACAGCTGGAGATTATGCAGAGGCACGTTGGAAGTTAGACCACACAGCATGGGGAGCAGTAAGAGGTCTCACAGAATAGGACACACGCATAGGCTGGTCAATGGTCACAAAAAAAATAATATTGTTTTCATCAGGCAGTCAAACAAGTACACATTCACCTCCTGGACTTCCTAAATTTTGGCAGCATGTTCCCCTAACTACTCTACTCATACCAAATGCTCCTATGGACTTGATGCTCCATCAGAGGACTGAGGCAGACAACAACTGATATGCTGGTTTTCGATAATGCTATGCTCTTGCTCACAGCCTGACTAATGCACCAGACAGATCCCACAGGAACTGGTAACAAACCTTGAAAACTGCCCTGAAAACAGACAACTGTTCCTAGGTGGCTGTCTGACAACATGAATGCGTACATAAGACAACATTACCAGTGATACAAGAGTCTGTGAGAGCACCAATCTCTAAGAACAGCAAAATGCTTTTTCTGACCATTGCTGAGAGCTTCTGCTTCACCTTTGTTGAAGTGTCCTTTCCTACCACACTTCATGCAGGGCTGGAGGGGGGAAGCAGAACCAACGTTATCCAGTCTGCTCCCTTCTCATGACTCATTTCAACGTTCTCTTTTCCTTCAAATTACTGCAGGACAAAATTAAAACTCTGATGTCCATCTTCAGTGAAATCTTTGTAACTCACAACAGAGAAAGAAGTATTGCTTGTAGATTAAAACAAACAAAAACCACCACCACCACCACCACCACCAAAAACTACTTCTTTAGCAGGAAACATGTCAGTGAGATGCACTGAGGCTGTCCTTCAGTGACACAGCTTGAACATCAGTATTAGAATAGTGCAGATATCCCTCCCCTGCTTGTGCGTGGCTAACCACAGTAGATTCCTTCATTCTGTATTGAATCTGCCAGAAATCACTGTCTTAGCCTTCAGGCAGATTCAGATTTCCAGGGACATCCAAGTGGAACCAGCATGGGCAAACGTGACCAAAGTGTTATTTCTGTTTAGGGATTCTGATTAGGGATTCATCTGATTGTTTATGGGGCTGAAAAGATTAACGATACAGATTTATCTAGCACAGAATAATTAAAACTAATTCAAAAGATTTTCCACTTGACATAGCAGCACCTTCTTCATTCTACTTTACCCAAGCAGTAACTCAAAACTACAAATGAACCAACTTTAGAGCTCCTAACCGGTAAAAATACATGCAGCATATTGCAGAAGTGAACCACCATCCACCATGAATTTACACTGCAGTTCACATAGTTTTTTGTTTTGTTTTTCGCTTGAAGAATTAGCTTTGTACCATTGAATTTCTTAAACATAGTAAGTGCCTATCTAACCTTCCCACTGTATCATTACGTTTGACTTGATATCATTTGCAGTCCTACAATTGGCAGGCAAACTTAAAGCCTGTTTAGGCTTTGATTAGAGCATCACGGTGCTATGAAAGAAGTGGATCACACACAGCATGCCAGATCAGATTGAGGTGTTACTCTGCAGGTACACTGATACAGCATGGCAATAATGGAAGCACAGCCTGCTTTTCAGCCCCTCTTGCAGCTCTTCTGCATTGACTTGGTACTTGGAAGAGACAGTTGCGTTTTTGTGCGCACATCACTGCAGACATCTTTTGATTACATAAAGAGCCCTAAAACTGGCTGTAGACTACACCACGGTACTGACAGGTGCAGCTTTGCTAAATGTGCTAACATGCTAACATTTTACCAGGTATATTGAAGAGGTGACTAATGATTTCTTGCAACTTGCTGATGCTTCCTTAGCCACACAATTAGCTCACCCAGCTGCTTTTATAGAAAATGATGGGATCCTGCTGGGCACTAGTGAGGAGCTGGCAGAATGTCTGTTCTATTATGCACTGTTCTTGAGCAGCCTAATTCATGGGGGTGTTTTAGATCAGTGCCACTTAGAGACACAAAGGAAATTGTCAACAGCTTTTACTTGTGATTTTGCAAGAATCGGTTTTGATTTAGGAGATTTGTCTTCTACAGGTTATAATGATATTCCCTCCTACCCGCTCACATCCTCACCCCAGCCTCTATCTACTACTTGGTTATGATGATAAATATCACAAACCTAGGAACATGAAGTGACTGATTTTTTTATTAGATTGCAACCAGCATACATGAACTATATTCTTATGCAAAACTTTCTGTTGGCACATCTGAGTGCACTTATTTTGACAGGAATTTAAATTCCTTTTTGATGGCTGGGTAATTTAAAGACCACAGGGAAGTATACAATACATCATGTCCAAAAAATGGACGTTTTCAAAGACTGATGTAAGCATAAGCTTCTGCAGCTGGGTTTTAATTGAAAGTTTTTAAAAGGTTAACTGTCATCCTGGACTGTAAATAATATAAATGAAACAAAATGTTCATGTAGCCAACATCTAATTTATTTACAACAAACGAAGGGCTACATCCAGCTGGAATTTTCTTCCTTCCCTTGGCTAGCTTGGTAAAACATGATTTCAAGGGTTTTATTTTTTTTCTTGGAATGGAACTATTGAAAATTGTTTTGTAAAAAATGTGGCTCATAGAACCAGCTGGTAGGGTCTAATGGCTAGGACACTAAGGCTGAATATCAAAAGAATGGCTTATCAGAACTGTCTCTCCTTTATCCAGGAGAATTCTGCAGGCTCTAAGGTGAACCAGCAGGTATATGTTTTAAACCGCACCTACGTAGACTTTGGCTACACTAAAAAATAAAGTGAATACTATATGACATAGTAGGGCAAACTTCTAAAACTTGAATCTAATTATGCCACACTGCTAGTACCAGAAAGAGAAGGATGCCTATCAGATGACATGGAATATCAGTCAGTTTTTGGAAAAGTTTTTTATAAAATAATTCTGAACAATGAGTAGAGATGGTTACATGCTGACTCTGATTAATGCCCAGAAATTAAAATAAAATAATTAAAAAATAGTAAACCAATAGCTAATTATACACAATTACCTATTATTTCATACCTGCTGCTTTAGTTCCAGCCAGTTATCAGAAGGCAGAGGATAAACAGGTCCTTTCCTCAAAGTTGAATGCAATCACTGTCCTGTCCCTGTCAGGAGAGAAATACGCATATGCATTAAATAGTATTTAAGTTTCATTTCATTTCTGCAAACATTATGGCATTGCACTCCCTTACTAACACTGCATCCCTTTTTATCTCCAAAGAGCCTGCTATCATGCTGGTAATGAAGATAATCAACCTGGTATTCCTGGAAGAAGGGAAGATCAAACGTTTTAGTGCACTTTTGTGATGGAAAAGAAGAGAAATACTAGCAGTACGTTAAAGCTGCATTGACAACAAACTGCTGTATTTAAGACTTTCTCATGAATGTGTACCAGGGGTTAAACCTGCACATTCGTGCCAAGTATTTCATTGAACATATATACATACATACATATATGTGAGTGTATATATATATATATATATACATATACATATATATATATATGCTCTTGCAAGGTAACCAGGAAGGCAAACTATTACAGAAGCCATCCTGGCCACAGTCCTCAGGAATAAAGATGACAATAGCTATGTGCAAATAGTTCAAGATGCATCTTGCATTCCTCAGAATTGGCCTCACAAGCTGAATCCCAACATTGTCAGAAATACTTTTTCTGTCTTGTGCAGTCCAGCAAAGGAGGAGATGAGTTAATCTCTGTATCCAAAGTAACCTGCCAGGTACTTCTGGCAGAAAATGGCCACTCAGTGCCCATGCAGTCAGACTGCTATGAATGTCTCCATCACTAATATGATTAAAATGAGAACGCTGTAAAAAGAAAAGAGAAAAAATTGTTGTTCAGTGTAGAGCTGATTAAGTATCAGCCATCTGTTTGTACTGAAGATTTCCTATCAGTTTAGAGACAAGCTACTCACTGGCAGTATGTTCAACAATTTGAGAAGTCCTATAAATGTTCTTCCTTTATGCTTTATGACTCCACTGAAGAAATGAAGAGTGCTGGGATGCTGATGGCAATGGTCAAATATTTCTGCATTCAAGGCTCCTGCAGAAGCTTTGTCATTTCTCAACGTCAGCAAAAGCGCATGGGTAGGTCCAGTGGGAATTTCTCCTAAGGTCCCTACAAGCCGCAACTCAACTCTTACACAACAAATGTGCTGCATCCAGCATAGCACTTGCGAAGAAGGAAAGCAATGTTTCTTAGTTGATCTGAATTTGTATCAGCTTTTTAAGAGTCCTCCATGTCTTGCAGTTCTTGCTCTGTTGCTAAGGAACTAATGATGGGACCAGACAAAAGTGCTCTCTATGCAGTATCTACTCAATACAGCAGAGCACTAATGCCTCTGTGGAATACATATTCATAAACTATAGTGATTACCTGGCTACAATTTGGTTTGCATTATGCTTAGATTATTAGACATGCTGCACCTCTGTATCAAACTACTATCTTGTATTTTGTATAGAATTTTTAGAGTCTTTGGGTTTGAAACCTCTTTCTTGTTCCAGATCTGTACAGCATCTGCAACAGCAACCTCATCACTCACCTACACAGTAATATAATGACAGTATCAGTATCATCATCCATTTTCTGATATCAAATACGTGAGCGCTGCCTAGAAGACTAGATTCTACAATGTGTTTTTATTTTCATTTGATCCTCAACAGAGGAAAAAGCTGTCTGGATTTCGGGCCCATCGTAATACTAAGATCAAAGAGGGTACAGGAGAGAGGCTATTTAGGGATCTCCTCATTTAGTGAAAACTGAACAGAACACAGTAACATTGCAATTTGTCCAGCAGTTACATTTTTCTTACGAATCAGCTTCCAAGATAGACATACATTGTTTAAACAGGTCAGTGAAAGCATAAACTGAAGTTTCACTAGGGAAAAGAATGAAATAGAGTAAGACATTGTTACGAAGACTAGCAGTTCTTATTTCTGATGTTGCATTAATAAAGATCTCTGCTGTAATGGGCTAGGGAACAGAGAACACTAATTTCAGTCTCTACTCTTTTCTGCTATGCTTTCCCTTGATATGGAGCACTGTCATTTTCTACTTCTGTCCTTGCAACGTTCCTCTCAATTTTATCGTTACAGCACACAAACTCAAAACCTCCTACTTTATATGCTACATAACCTTCCACATCATAAAAATATATTTAAATAGCTTGCAATTATACAATAAACATTAAAATAATTATGCCTTTTGCCCAACATGAGACAAAGCATGCACTAACAAGCACACACAAGCAGTATCAAAAAGCCTGATGGCTGAATTTACTGTTAAAACCACCATGAAGAGATCTGTCATTCCTATAAAAGAAATAGGAGACATACTGCATAGCATACATATCAAAAGAATCCAAGAGAGAAAAAACAGTTTATGAAAAAGGTATTACAAAGTTGTATATTACTAAACCAGTAAAGAAAGTTTCAAGGCAATTTGTAGAAGCATCTAGAAATGTAATACACTCTTCTTTTTGGGTGTAGTTTATCTGAGGAAATAAGACAACCTCAAATTTCTTTTGTAGGGAATGCTGGTATTGGTGTTACACTCTAAGTATCTTCAATACTTGAAAAAAAAAAAGCTTTTTAAGTAATCCATTACTACTGTAATTTTATCTAGAAACAAATGCTAATCACAAATAGGAATAGAGATATTAGCTGTTCATATCAGCACTGTAAAAGTAAATATTATTTAGTTTTGTTTAAACAATAGCCACTCATGAACCTGCATTTGTTTTGGTTTGGTTTGGATTTTTTTGAACAAACACCTGAGAACTCTGAAGTCCTTAAAAATACTATTTCCTTTTTCTATAGATATTAAAAAAAATCAAAGAAAGCTTTACAGTGGACAAAAATGTAGAATTCCACCATCCATAGCGCTCCCTTCTATTTTTATAGCTCTCTCCTATTTTTACTCTACTTCTATTTTTACCGTTATCTTTGTAAGAAGACTATCTACTACTGCTAACCAACAACAAACTGCTATGTTTCAGCACAAGGAGGCAATGGAAAGAACTACTTGTTTGTTGTCATTAACATTTTTGTTTGCTTCTTTTTTAAGCTGAGGAGAGCAGGTGGTCCCCATCTATTTTCTATTCTAAAGCCAGATCACTTTCTCTCTTAAGATCTCCTCAAATCATCTCTGAAAACAGGGGAACCTAGATGCATGGTTCTGTCTGCTTCCAAAGAGTCCCATGCAAGCAGCCAGGATGCACCCAGCAGCTCTGAGAACACGTGCCCTGAAGCACAGGCTTATCCAAGTGGACGAGGAAGAAGAAAATACATACAGGGTTTATACTCTCCAGAAAGTAGATACTCCCACATTAGAAGAATGGTTTAGGCACATCTGATCCTTTTTTGGCCTATTTAAAATGGCTCTTTGAAATATGTCATATAGCACTCATCCCGATTTTGCAAATTCTGTGTTTCCGTCTTTGACAGAGCAAAGAGACTGGCATAACCTGCATGAAACATTCACAGCATGCTCAGGAATGAGCATTCTATTACAACGCTAGAGATGGTACATGTTCATGAAAAAAGCTATCAGCTCAAAGATGGGATAATCGTGATGACGGAAGAAAGCCACTTCTTTTATGCATCAAGAATGTGAGGCTCAAGTTTGCCTTTGATTCCCCTAAATTTTAATTTCACATCGGACTTTCCATTATCTTTTTATTTCTACAAACGGTAATCTACAGATGAAGAGGGCTGGAAACAGCATGATGAAGTGTAATTAGCAGACGACGCACTGTTTTACAGACCAGGATAGGTTTATACTCCTTCTTAGAATCTGTACGTTGCTGAAGGAAACCATTTATACTCCTAACAGCTAACCCGTGTTTTCAGGAGACTGCCTTTACCTACACAGCCCCTTCTGCATCTCATTGTGGAAACACATACATACAGAAGAGACCCAGAGCTCTGCAACAAGCAATTCAGAATCTGCTTGTGCAAATAAAGCGTTTTCAAACCCCTTGCAATAAGAGCTCAGAATGTTATTGTTACAAATACGATTATACATTGATACCTCTTTGCAAATGCACTTAAGGGGTAGATCCATAATCAAAAACTGACAAAATAAGTAGGCTATTAGAGTAATTTCTATCTAAAGGCATTTTAAAATAAATCTAATGTTATTGCCAGTTGGAGTGCCAAATAACTGCAAGATGAGTGCCATTGGAAAGACATTTGTTCTTTTTCTATTGTATCAGCTATTCCAAAATACGACATTTGGTTATTTAAGTAAATCTCTCTTCCTAATTATGCACCAAGAACTAATGCATGCTCCTTTGTGAGCTCTGTGCGGTTTGTCTGGAATACTAGAAATACTCAGGTCAATCTAATAGCCTTTTCATTAATGAGCATATTTTTTCTCCAAAAAAAAGAGAGAACTGTTTTGCATACAGGTATCGGAAGATTTTTTAATTTATTTTTTAACAATTTCCTTCCCTGTTCCCCTCCCCCTGCCAAGCACTGTCCAGTTTGTTTTTTAATATGGAGCCACAGAAGCCTGAATTGTATTTGATAAGCTGGACAGATTTGCAGGTTTTGCACTTGTCTGTGATAATTTTATCTGAGCTTATGCGCATAGCTCAGCACAATTTTACACCAGGAGAATGTTTGAGAGAGTATTTCTCCAAAGTTTATAAGCTATTTAGTAGCACATTAATACCTTAGACTTCATGTGGGTTTTTGTTTTTTTACTGAACCTCCACTAAGGTTTGTTTCTGATTCTCTGTTTGCTATTATCAAACAAGAATTCCCTTTCAATATATTCCACTTAACGTTCACCTGTGTGCAATACTGTCTTACACCTGGTCACCTCTGCACCATCTCGTGGTCCCCTTCTGATATTCTACTCCTATTTTTTGTTGTGACTTTTTGTTTGTTTACTATGGCTTAAGAGAATGCTGCAAATTCAGCTGGTGCAGCCTTTTTTCAACTCCATCGGGGGTTCAGAGTCTTATATCCTTCATCATGTTATTTTTTTCTTTTGTTTTTGTTATGAAATTTCATTTCACTATTTTCTCTCTCATTAGTGATTTGATGATTAGTGTTTACGTCTGTGTATCTTAAATGATTATATTATCTCTGAAAGCAATTCACAATACTATAAAACTTGTACATTTTAAAATTCATATAGAATGTTTTTTGTTATATCGCTGTTTTTTTTTTTAATGTGATCAGTATTTACTTATTAATAAATCCTTCTCACACTACAATACCTGGTTCTTTTAACACTTACCTTTACACCTACTGCAACTCTTCTTTTGTTGTTCTTTCTTATAAACCCACTACTAAAATGAAGACGGGGCAATTTACATACAGTAGAAAGAAATCTTGGTGCTACAAATACTTTTGTAATACTGAGAAGAGATTTCATAGTTTATTCTCCGTGTTTATCAATATGGTTCTCTAATAGTCATTACTTGGAAGGTATATGAGTGTTTGAATACAATATTCTATGATTTAAAAGTCTTAAATCCCTGAAATATGCAGTTAAATGCTGTATAATTTTTGATAATTGCACTTGTAAATTAGCTAGAACATTGCTGTTACTTCCCTGAACAAAATGGGAGGCTTCAGGAAGAAACATTTCTGCTCAGGAGCACTGTAAGTGTCACTCTGCAATGTTCTGCTTTTCAGTACAAAAGCATAATAGCTGATCATATTCCATGCCCATGGTAACAATTACTGTCTGTAGTGGGGGGGGGGGGGGGGGGAGGTTGTTTTTCATTTTAAATATGCATGAAAATCTCCTATCACCCATTTTCGATGACATATACAGGTTTCCGCTTAAAACTTTTTACTACCACTTGAGTATCCAAAAACTGAAAAATAGTGGCTAGTTATGTTAACACAATCAACTGAAAATGGGTTGCTTTTATTATTATTATTATTATTATTTGTGGCTAATCTCCCCCCTAAAACAATTTCACAACCATGAAAGCATACCAAAACACTAAAAATATACTGAAATATAAATTCCATCCCATATTTTCCTGTTCTTCCCTGGGACAACTCACATACATCCCTAGCACACTAGACTATTCGCTATTCATTGCACTATCCATGCCTTGCCAACAAGCCACTATGCCCATTTTATCTCAGCCTTTCAATAATTATGACTGAACACATCTGAACTGAATTCCATTCTCCTTTCCTATCCCAGATTCCATCATATCTGATGGATCAGATTCTGATTCTGGCCACAGTTGTTTGTCTAAATCTCTCTACGTTTCCCCCAGTCTTTTCCTGGAGATTATATGTTGGTGGAAAGTTCCCATAGAGATTACATCATCAGGAACTATTTATCCTCATCGTTGCACCATCTCTTTTGTGATGATTTACACTTTAATTTCTGGAAGAATTGCAATGCAGTGCTCATTTATGGATGAACCAACTATCTCTGTGAATCAATGACACAAGATAGCATAATGACCTTCATTCCAGAGCTGACTCCTGGGGAAAAAAATTATCCCAGTGCCTATATTTTTACCATATACCTGGCACTGAGTCATGCTGTAAATGCAGATCAAATTCAAAAACAACAACAACAAAAAAAATAAAAAAAAATCTAAGTTGGAATAACCTCAGAACATCTGAATGCTGAGTACAACCTGAATACAGGAAAGGTGAGGAGGGGCATACAGGAGAAGTGGGGAGGGTCTTTTTATCAAGGCGTGTAGTGATAGGACAAAGAGTAACAGTTTTAATCTAAAAGATGGTAGGTTTAGATGAGATATTAGGAAGAAATTCTTCACTTTGAGGATGGTGAGGCACTGGCACAAGCTGCCCAGAAAAGCTGTGGCTGCCCCATCCCTGGAGGTGTTCAAGGCCAGCCTGGATGGGGCTTTGGGCAGCCTGAGCTGGTGGGAGGTCTCCCTGCCCATAGCAGGGGGTTGGAATTGAATGAGCCTTAAGTTCCCCGCAAGCCAAACCATCCTGTGATTTTATTTAAAAAAAAAGAATGTGCAGAGATGAAAAATTTCATTTTATGACTTGTTCTCAAGTGCCATGCTGACAGAAGGAGATGCAGTTTTGAGGAATGACATAGAAAAGCCTTTGGAGGTAAGTGCATTGTCCTCAAACAATCAGAAATATGTGCAGACAGATGCTGAAGACAAGATGGCATGTCCAGCCAGCATGTGGGTCATTTTCTCCATCAAATTGAGCATATTTCTGGATTCTCTACCTAAAAGCACTAACAAGAAAACACAGAAAAAATAATATTGTTTGTTTTATAAGTGTATATTTCTACTGTAAACAACCCTAGTTCCTTATAGTAAGTTCAGATTCATTCTTCTGTTAGGTTTCATAGAGGAAAACATTGCCTCCATTAGGCTTTTGGGTAGTTCACTTGCCAGTCTATTTGTCCTTTAATTTAACTGCCAGGTTGTGTTTCTCTGCGTAGTAGTTCCTTCAAAAACGAACTCCACTCTTCCCTGTAATCCTCAGAAAAATACATGGATAGCAAATCACTGAAGTGTTTGCAAATCAGATTATGGCCTGAACATCTGAAAAAGAATATGTCTACAAGGATGGAGAAACAGCAGAAATGCTACAATCCCTAATGGCACAAGAATGAGAATTAGTAGAACAGTTTTCATACATATTGAGTGTGACATGAAACCTTACATATATATAGCCATAGGAGAACAGAGAGCATATCCAATTCAAGTGAGCAAGGAAGCTAGATTTCCTGAAAGAAGAAATGATTAATTGAAACGTCATAATGAGAAAAAATGGAGGAAGACCCTCTTCCCTCTATAAGACACCATGCTTTCTATAATCTCAAAACCAAGTTAGAAAATTATGCAACTAGCTGTGGCAACACTAGAATTTAGTCTTACTATTAAAATTACCATGAGAAGAGAGCTCATCTTCAGCGTGAAAATACCTCAAGGTCCAGCTTTATCGCTCAATAACTTTCTAACAAAACAGCATCGTACAGCATTATGAAATGAAGAAATATGTACTTTGCTCAGAATAGGGGGAAGATTTATAGGAACTTCAGGTCAGATTCTTATCTCAGGTCAAATAAATTTACAGTAACTCATAGAGTTATTCAGGTGTAGCCAGATGAGCTTACAGGTATAGATACTTGATACATGAGACATTTTCAGCCTTGCTGAGTGATGTTAACAGTTATGAACTTATCTAAGGCTTGATAATCTGGTGAAACTTCCATTAGCTTCAGTGACAGTTTGCCCAGTGAGACTGAAGAATGATTGCCAGTTTTGGCACAGTTCTTCACACTTCCTAGATATCCCCAGTAGTCATGACAGTAGATGTGCAAGCAGAGTTGAGAAACAATTTATCATCTGCCAATCCAGCTATCAAATCTCTATCTTTGCCCTGGCAGTGGTCATGCATTGTACATACTAAGATCTGTTCCACAGCAAAAACTGGAAGCGTGGGAGCAAATGTAAACATACTGAATGTAGTTTAAAAAAAGTAATCTGGGACTGAAGTAGCACAGACACTCTTCCATATAATAACTAACACGAGACGTATTTTCGTTTAAATTGCACAGGTGCACAGTATTTGTTCTGTTGCAGATTTCAGGAATTTTAATTCATCTTATTACAGATCAGCTATCGTACTACTTGCATTAGTAACACATAACTGGCTACATTTAGTAGAGAATTAGAGTCCAAACCTTCTTCCTTATCATGGAAATACCAGAAATAGTACTTCTTCCTCTAAATATCCCAGGTACTTTAAGAAGCACCTAAAAGCAATTATCATTTAATGATGAAATAAGCAAAAAAAAGCGTAATTATTCTCTTCTGAATACTATCAGGAATACAGATCTGCAGTGCTGTGCAAAAATGACTGGCATTAGTATCATGTTTATAGAAAACAGCCGTATTGCACGTATTTCTTCTCCCTACAGCAACACAGCCTCTTCTGTATCCAAAATTTAAAACATGCCTTTGACTATGGGGTACCAGTGCCTCCTCAATTTAAATCCACATATAAAGGGAAAGAAAAACCAACAGCCTGAATCACTGCCTGATGGATGCAATGAGCACGGAAACCTAGTGGATCTTTCACAATTCCACGTAGTTTCTCCTCTCCAGGAGATGTATTTGAAAATATACAGGCAAGATGTAGTCTTACTGTTTCTACTGTTCTTGAAATTCATAATCTGCATTATACAGAAAGCATGAATAGACTGTTACAGAACTTCAGCTCAAAAATAAATTAACTGCTCTGCACCCTTGGTTTTCTGTCTCCAAGGTTACCAGTTGTGTTTTTCATGAATGCTGGTGTTTACTTCCTGCACTTCATTCTTGTTTACTTGTTTTGCGTACATAAAAAGAGAGAGATTGAAAAAATATGCATTACAGATAGTTGCCATTTACAAACGGGGACAGGAGGTTTTGTGCCAGAGACAAATTTGCCAAGTATCTTCCTTCTCAGCACGATCTGTGACAAAGGCTCAGAAAGCTCCATGGCACATGGCAGCTGATGTTCATGACTCTAATTAAAGTCCTGGATCACAAAACCCTGCCAATGCCAGTTTTTCACACAGAACCTGGTGGCACAAAAGTGGAAAAAAATGCTTAGGGGAAGCAAAAAGGAAAGGAAGATTCTCATGATTAGAAAAATATTAAATCCACAAATAAAGCAGTGCCATAAAGAACAACATTTGGCACCAAGTGAGTTGCAGAGTAGCCATCTAATTTTGCAAGGTCCCTGGGGCTTTTCCTGTCTTCTTGATACGCTGGCAGAGTATCTTGCAAGTAAAATTTTAGTCTCATGACAAACTATTTGGGGCCATCAAAAAGATGTTGCTCTGAGAATTCAGAACATGATAAAAGAAGTTAGCATTCACATTGATAAAAAAAAACACTATAGAAACAGAAAAAAACTTTACATCCACAGAAATCTTTTACAGTAACAGCTTCAGGCTTCAGCATCTTTGAAGCAGACAGACAAGCAAGCACACGCTATGCCTGTGTTTGGGGCCAATGCTACAACTAATGAGGCCTGCAATTCCACCAATTTCAACTGAACCACAGCGTGTTACTTCTTTGTTTTTGTTTTTTAATACCTGCTGAAGGCCTTGCCATTTGGCAGAATAAAAATAGACCACACAAAGGTGACAGGTTTCAAATCCTCGGGGTATGCCCATCCATTCAAGACAGCATCCTGTAAGACAAGATGAACATTTGAAATAGATGCTCGAGTCAAAAGAGGGTGACTTGCAAAAATGCTATAAATACCAAGTCTTCTGTCTATATTAATAATTTATTATCCATCAGATATATCAAGCAGAACAACTGAGCAAATGTAAGACTACAATCATCAGTTTCCCACATGCACCAAAAACAGGGAAGGTAACTAAAGAGTCATTTCTTGCTAAACTGAACTTGCTTTATGCTTCTATTTCCTAATATATTTTCAACTTGGTACTCAGAACCTACTAACACTTTGCTTTGGTGGATCCCATCTGTTTTAAATTTGAGAGTGCTCTCAAGTGATTTTGAGAAGCTATAAAGCACACATGTAAATAAAGCAACAAAAAACGATGTGCATGTGCACTTTAGATACGTGCCACTTCAGGCAGGCTCACAGGCCTTGGGAGTCTGGGTGTTTTTTCCACCACACTCAAGCGATAGGAGGACAGGCACACGCCAGGGCTCCAGATGAGTTGGTTCCTGGATATAAAGAAGAGCCCTTCTGAGGTGGGAAAGCCAGCGGAGGAACAGCTTGTCACTTGCCTGTGACTCCAAACTGTCATACCCTGCAGTGGCAGGTGTCTGAAATCCCTAACTGATCTTACCAAAGAAGGAAGAGTGTTACCAAGCTGAAAGTTTCTATTTGCCTTAATCTTCACTCTGAAGCATACCAAATAAAGGTTGTGAGAACTTTCCTTTACCTATTATAGAATGCTTTTTCAAAATCCGATACCATAAATTCTACGTATTTTATCAACTACATCAAGCATCAGACAAAAAGTATTGCATAAAGGTGCAGAAGAGTAGAAATCTGACGTAGCTATTCTTTTGAAGAAAGAAAAATGACAAAGATGGAGAATTTGGGGGAAAATATGACCAAGGAATTCCATTCTTTGGAAAGTGTGGGGGAAGGGTCTGGATACAGTACCATTCTTACTCTGTCTTAAGACATATGCAAAATACATTACAACCACTCTATACACAGAGAACAGATATGCAACGGAAGTGCTAAGGCTTCCTCAAACTAATCCATCCCAGTTTATCTGCTATATTTAAGCTAAGCAGTTTCTTTTCAAAATTCTTCCATTCCTACCACGTGCATTAGTTCTTGCAGATACTCGTTACCATAGTAATAAATCAGGCTGTGAAAGAACAACTAAGAGCTATAAGACTACACTAACTAAAAAAAGCAAATTCAGGTAGTTATTTTTTTGTTTTATATTTATCAACTTTTATGGGTTTAGTAAGCATTGTATTCACAAGAATATCTGGGAAAACCAAAAGGCTTTCTAATCTATATGCATATCTAACCAAGTGTAATTGCATGATCATTTTGAAAACATTTGAGCCTGTCTCAGAAAGGCAATAAAGCATGTACACAACTCTAAGCACCTCCAAGTGGCTTTCATTAACTTAAACATGCTTGAGAAATACATATACACTCACATACTTCACTGACTTAAAATCAGAGGTAACTTTGATTTAAAGGGGAAAAAAATGAATATATTCTCCTTTCATTAACATTCTAAATTTGGTGTACAAAGATTTTTTTAAATGCTTTGTGGCTCTACATTGAATATAGAAGTCTTCTGTTTATAGGCCTGCAATGCACCTTAATCTTTCTTCAGCTTTTTGTCCACAGTAATTGTGTTTCATGCTAAGCTTTACTATTTCTTTTCTGCCATTTCTAGTCTCACATGCTACAGTACACACATCCAGGGCTACGCAGTGCTCATCAATACCTAAAGAGAACAACTGCAGTTAAGTCTAACAGGTTCCCTACAAATATAGTTTTACTTGGTATGAAATTAGCATGACAAAGATTTCCATTAGGGAAAATGAAAAATAGAAAAAGAACAAGAATATGACTGTTATCCCTGAGAAGTACGTAATGTCTCTCACATCCATTTTATCGTAGTGTTTTGGCAACTGTGAGCTTTGTGAACTAAGATATTGACAAAATACCTCATTCATCACTGAAAGGTCACGGAACAGAACCAGGATGTTTCATGTCATTCTAGAAGGCAGAGCGGTCATGAACCACTTTATATAAAACTTCACATAAAAATTAGTATAAAACTGTTTTAATGTGGAAATTGTTGTATTATAGGATGTTTGAACATCTTAAAAAATGAGTAATCACAGTTTTGTCTGACTGATCTCTGCTGTTCAGAACAACGTTGCGTTGAGCTGGTTGGGATTCAGAATTGCTTCTCACCAATATGGTGGATTTCAGCTCAACTAAAACACCTTCTCCTAATTGTCTCCTCATGGATTTCTCCTCCTCCACACTTCCTCCTCCACAGGCAACCTCAATAACCCATAGCTAATTCTCCAAGACCCACAAACTCATTTTAATTATTGGTATTTCTATGTTGGACTTTACCAGAAGCTTAAATAAAAATAATAAAAAAAAAGCTATAGAATGATACAGCACAGCAGAATCTATATTTTATGCTGTTGGCATGCTCAGAATTTAGCAGGGTACGTATCATTTCTTCTGTTTACTCATTTATCCTGAATTCATGTAATGCAGAATACATTTTTTGTTTCTCATCAACTGAATTCACTTAATACTGTACTGTTTTATTTGAAATTACATATGGTTATGAAAAATTAAATGAGCAGACAGGATAGGTTACCTATATTTTCTATCAGTATGCACTACTTCCTTTTAACGTTATACACATACGTACAGACCCGATTACTCAGAGTTAAACATCACACAAAGTATACTCTAAAAGCAGTAGGGACAGAGTTTTGGCATTTTGTTGCTTGTTGCTGTTGTTTTGTTTGTTTGTTTTAAACTCTGAGAAAAACTAGTTTCAAGTGAGAAACAAATACAGAAAAAAAAATTCCAAACATTAAAATCCCCACACAAGGTAATGCTACTTCACAATGTTCCTGTTATGTTTAGATACCTAGCAATATTCATTTTGCTTTATGGTTATTCCCTCAGAAATGTTCATTATGTATGAGATTGACTTTAGCAAGACAGGTTCACAAATGAATTAAGTGACTGCTTCTGTAACTGGCTGATCTTTGAGTAACTTTAATAATTTAACTCCCTTAACTTTTGTAATCATGCAGCTCATAATTCACTTCAAAATTTTATGCATCAAAACTTCCTTTCTTGCTCCTGGCATGGCTCAAAAACAATGTCCTTGCATGATGGAATAGGGTGCTTTACTACATCAGTTTGGGGACACATTTACAACAGAGGAAAATCAGTCTTCCAATATAGAGAATATATCACTGTCATCTCCCAAAGATGCTAAGTGCAGATTTTAAAATGCAGTGCCTAAGAAATTATTCCAGACTCACTGTGCAAAGCTTTAGTCCTCTTCAAACACAAACAGCTATACTTTACTTTTTATAAGCCATGAAATTACAGGTGTAAATATTGGCATTTCATAAAAGTAATTGTTACTGCACACAGCATGTTAGGAAATAATTGCACTGAATTATATTAAGAAAGTGAGAAAATATGAAGAAGAAACAGTAACAACTATTTTGTAGAGAATATATACATATATTACATAAAGAATTCATTTTAAAACATGGATGTAACTATATTATGACTGTTACTGGAGTAAAGAATGGAATATCTCTTCTACTTTGTACACCACTTGGCACAGATCTATTTATTAAACTCCCAAAAAATGTATCAGTAAATTGCTGATATTATGAAACTAAGTAATCCAGTGTCAGGAAACAAAGTCAACAGTGAACATACTATGCAAATAACACATCCATACAAATAATAAATGCTTTATTTTTCTGCCCAAACAAGAAGTTGTAAAAAGAAAACGTTTGCAATAAAGTAAAAAGCCTTGTTATCTGCTATATTGAGAGGAAAAAAAAAAAACCTATTTGATTCCTACAAATTCACATATTCATCGTTATGAAAGAGACTGAAATTAAAGGGCTAACCTTGGCTGGAGGTAGCACTGGCAGGAGCTTCTATTGGTGGCTTTCTCCCAAAATGCGTGTGACAGAGTTTACATGTCCTCCGCTGCTCAGAGGTGTTCAGACACGCACGTTCACTGCCTCAGGGCACGGGCTGGATGTGCAGGTGTATGAGGGCAAGGTGATCTCAAGGAAATGACAATCACAGGACCATACTCTATATCCTAGTACAGCATCCTAACCAACCCAGCCTGGAGAGTTTATCTGTAGCACTCTCATTCATGCTAATATTGCTTCAGTAAATAAATGTTTTCACACAGAAAAATGCCTGGGGCCACAATATCATTTCTGCTACAGGGCCAAAAATTCTGTTCTCCAGTGTTTTCCAGAGGAATGCCTATCCATTATGCAAGATAAGCCCTGTCCTGACCCATACAGCATTCAGCCACACTCTTTTAACAGTGCTTTGCTAGATATAGGTAGATGCTTAACTGGTCCCGCAGTTCATACAAGCTAACTCAGTTATAGCTCATTGTTAACTAACTCAATTATCTATTATTTTCCATTACTATATCCTTAGAGTTGCATCATTTTTTGTATTTCTAAGGCTCTCAGGTCTTTCCTTCTTTGTACTGATGGCTCAAATTTTCATGTATGTAAATAAAATGTAACTGCTTTTCCTACGTCGGGAAACTGTTGACCTTAAGTTAGCCTGATGCAGGTAACAAATCTGGATTCAACTAGCTGGGAGGGTTAATTCTCTATATATCTACTTTTAATGAGATACGAGTTCACCGCCTGCACCCAGAATATACACTGAAAATGTTCAAACTCCAGTTAACTCCCCTGTTCACGTGAAACTGAGTGGCATCCCCCTTGGAGGCAGGCCAGTAACCAGGCTGGGCTTTTCTGAGTTCATATTCACAACCTGAGTACCAAAAAGAATTGGAATCCCATTCAGGCTAGAAAGAAATGCAGAAGACCAAAACCTACCTTAATACAACACAATGGTAGCTATCTTATTGGTTGCATGATGCAAAGAAAGGAAAGAGAGAGAAGGGAAAGAGAGAGATGTTTGGGCATTTATAGGAAGCTATAAAGAACAGAAGGCTGCAGCTGCTTAAGAGAACAGACTAGATCAAATCAGAAGTCTGTGTAGCCTCCACCAGCCATTGACGCTGACTAGATACTGGAAGAAAAAGCCCTGGAATTTTCATGTATCAGGCAATGTTTCTGACAGAGCCTCTCAGCCTCCTCCCTGAGCCACCCATGTTCTACTGCTACATGAGCAGCAAAAGGCTGAACTAGGAAAATGTCGGCCTGTTGATGACCGAGGGAGGTGACTTAGTGACAACAGACACAAAAGAGGCTGAGCTACAATACTCTCATTGCCTAGGTCTTCTCCAGAAAGGGCTCTGTGGTTGGTCAAAGGGTTCAAAGAGAAGATGAACTACCAGCAATGTACAAGGACCAAAGACACTTAGGAGAGCCAGATCCCTACCTGCCAATGCGATCTAACAGGTTGCATCTTAGGGTGCCGAGTAAACTTGAGTGGGTCCTTCAAAGGGCCACCCTGTAATCTCTGGAAAAGCATGGTGACCAGGGAGGTGGGCCCAGCAACTGGAGAACACACCTGCAAAAATTGTCAGAAGGTTCATGTGGGGAACGAAAACCTCACTAAGTGACTGGGAAATCATGGACTCAGTCCATTCGAAACCTATTTCTGGGTGCATAAAGGAGAATACGATGACTGGGAGAAGATAGTAAGACAGCTGAGTCTGGATCAGCTGAGTGGCATACAGTGGGAAGGTAAGACACAACAGGATTAAGGTGGAGCAAGAAAGGTTCAGAATAGCTATAAGGAGATTTTTTTTTTTTCCCCCATGAATACAGCCCAGCACTGCTGCAGGTAGCCCAGAGAGGTTGTGCTATCTCCATCCTCAGAGGTTCTAAGGTTTGACTTGTAAAACCCTAGGCAACCCAGTCCAGACCAAAAGCTGACTGCTTTATGCTGGAGGAAGGACTTACAACCCTCCCCAGGTCCCTTCCAGCCTGAACTATGCTGTGATCCTATCCTGCCTGCAATCTCTTGCAAACTAAAAAATCTGAAATGGATAAGAGTATTTCATTAAGTAACTCAAAGGTTACAAGAATAAGAATGTGTTCAGCTGCCTTCACAGGCAAGAGGGAGAAAACTTCAGGCTGGATTTTCAGCAAGCAGAGCTGGCATAGCTACAGTTCTGACAGTGATTCTACACCTCAGAAGTGCTCAATACACTTCTGCCTTCATGGAAAAATGTTTTAGATTTGGTAAACCATTGCTCCAGACACTTGTCTTGTGTCCATGTCCACATCTGTCTGCCAGCTAGGAAACTGTTCTCTGCAGAAGTCTCTAATTGGCAGTTTGCTGCAGAAAAAGAACCTCAAATCAAAACCATGCAATATAAATTACAAACTTAATGCTGACCTCAACACTACATAGAGTAGCAATGAACTTCCCTGTACATACATGTCAAAGAACACAAAGAATATTCTTTATACTGCAATGGAGCTTTATTCTAGCAAACAAACAAAGCCTAAATACTGTAATTAAATGAGAGCTACATGGAACTGGAAACTGTAGTCTATTTAAACTTGAATTACTACATCACCACCTTCTTTCCATTGCACAAACGTCTGTCATCTACCAGTTACCATCTTGTGTCTTAATTTACATCCACTGTAGGAAGTCTGAGTCACACAGTGCAAGTTCAGCACATAAAATGGAAACTCCTTCTCCTAGACCACAGTAATATTCTTTTACCTAATCCTTTCATACTGTACAACTCTCCATTCTCCACTCTTCATCTGTTATCATTCCCTCTCCTTAAACTTTTTACAGTATTTACAAGAAGAAAGCTATTCTCACCAAACTCTCTTTCCTTGTATTCTCTTTCTATGTTACTGGGTGACAAGAGACACTTAACGTCACACAGCTTTCACATCTGAATCTTCCTCTCTCTGGGCTGACATGTCCTGTGTAGGAGAATTATTTGAAAGTTTGGTCCAAGTCTCTTTGGGTTTGTCAAAGTTACATAAGACAGACGGGGAAAAAAAAGAAAAAAAAAACACAAAATACTTTATGTGGTGATGTGGTGGGGAAAAAAAGCTCTTATATGTTTTTTTGGGGTGCTGGAAAGAATAAAATCCTGCCTTTTCATCTGACAAATAAAGAGTACTGCTAACGTATCTTTGTTAGTGCTTGTGGGAAAGGAGACACTAAATTGACAGTCACATCTAACAGGTGTCACTGAAAATTTAAGTGTATGGCCATCAACATGATCTTAAAATAACTAATACAGTCATCTGAAGTCCTTCAATAATTTCCTGGTAAGTTATGAAACTGTGATATAAGCTTGACATTTTTTTTTCTAACTTTTATATCTATTTTCTAGCATTTATGACCAGAGGAAAATATTACAAAAGGGAAAAATAAGCATTTTTATTTAAAAAAAAAAAGTGTCGATTTGTATAAATATAAATAATCATTTGAATCAGGAAATTGCTGAAAAGCAACTGCACCCTATTGGGGTGTGATAACTACCCATAATGAATTTATATAGTCAAGTTAAACTGTCTACTAAAAATCATGCTCGCTTATGTTCAAAATGAGAATCAAAATTAAATTTTTTAAAGGGGAGAAACTTAAAAGACAACATGAATGCTTTGTACCAACTCTAGACAAACCGTAACTCCGATTTCTACCCCACTTCCAATAGCCAGCCAGAAATAAAACCTGTGGTCTAAACAATGCATCTTTAATTGCAAAGTATTCAAATGTTTAAAACAGAAGATTCAAATTATGGTCAAATACTCCATTACTATCACTTACAGCTTTATGATTATCTGAAGGGCTTCCTGCAGGGTTAGGAAAGCAGTTTCTTGCTCAAGAGTGACTATGGCTTGAGGGATTCTGACTGTGTAGCAATGACAGCACTGGAGCCTCTTGCAGCAACAGCTTTGTGTTCACATGGACACATTTTGGTCCTAATTTGAATTTTCTTCTACTCTACTGAAGATCTGTCAATAACTACTATATAACTATTAGTCACTTGGTGGTGGTTTTTTTTAAAATGTATTACTCTCAACTCTGCCTAATCAGAGACTGAACAGAAGGACATAAATTTATTATGTCTAATGTTTACAATCTTTTTTAATTAGAAATTTAAAGCTATTTTACCTATATGAAATGTAGCTAAATGATGTTATATATCATAAATCAGCAAAGAGTTTCAGAAAAATAATTAACACCATTTAAGGATACATTTAACCTTGAGTTTAATAAATAAATACATATATATTTAAAAATAATTTATTACTGCACCACATTTTGTGGATTTAAACAAAAACCTGTAAGTCTGACCTGAAAAAACTGATGCCAATTTTTGACAACATCCCTTTAGCACCCTTCCAGGACATTTAGCCTAACATCAAAAACATGCAGCCTTAGTTTCTCTAATTTCATTTTTCTAAAGAGCAAGTACAAATTTAGTCAAAATATTAACAAAACTTCAATCAGTTGTGTAGGTGTTCAACAGGCTTGTAACCTAATGATAAACCTGTCTGTACCTTTTACAAAAGTAAAGCTAGACTAGAGAGTACTGAGTGAGGTCAGCCTATATCATAATACAGGCAAAAGTATTATTTTTCTTTCACTTGGAATTCCTTTGCTGGAAAATTGCATCAAGCAACTACGAATGAGCTGAAGACAAGGGGGCAGGTAGCCACAGGATGCCTAGAAAAGCACAAAATAACAGATGGGAAGAATTCAAACTGTTTTGTTCCAAGGTGGATACGGAACACAGCGGTATTTGTTTTGAAATAGGACTTCTTTATTAAAGTCTCACTACTGTACCTCACTTTACCATATTTAAAATTTCATTTGCTAGACATGAGTATTTGAATACAGATAATATAATTAGGTATTTTAAAATACTTAAGCTATGTACACTTTTTATAATTTAACAGTGATCTCAAATGAAGTGTGCTCTGAATGTTATAATCCAAATTTAGTAAAAGTTTTCCTGCACCGAGCGACAGATTTTTATCAACTATATGAATCATCTTTATTACTCTCAAAAAAACCACAAAACTATGTGCTATTTGGAAGAAGAACAAGGAAGTGATCTTCCTGTTGCCCTATAAAATTCTTATTGTTTTATGATGGTAAGAAATTAATCTCTTCCTCTCCTTTTTTGCTACTTACAAGTTCCTATTTTGACATCTCTTCTTATCTGTCTTATTGAACCAACTGCAATAAAGAGCAAGGATTACATGAGAGAAAATGGAAACTCTCTAAAGGTGAATGCAGCTTACCTGACAGGCAGAAAATGGGCAGAGACAAATGAATCATGCAATCATTAAAGTCATCAGCAGCAGTCACAGACTGCATTGCCCAATAAAAGGGTCTGTAAAGATATTGATTACTTCTGGGACTGGAGTACCTCATCGGTGCAGTTCACTGTAAAAATAATGTACTATAAGGAACACCTGGGCCTAAAGATTGAACTGTTAAACATGGTAAGAAATTCCCTACTTGCTCAGATCTGTGGTACATCTAGATTCTGGGTTTCATCGAAATATTAGCAGCTAATGAACACGTTTGTCTTTCTTCATTGATTCAGATATGCCTACTTACTTCTTAGAAGTGAGTTATTTCATCAGTCATCTTTTAAGAGAATTACTCCAACTCAGAGCCTTTTATAGACAAAAAATTCTTAATGTGAAACCTTCAGGATAGAGTACCAACTCTAAGACAATTTAGGAAAGCTAATGCAGAAGTTACACCTCAAAGAGAGCAAGAAGACGTCAACAAAAGCAAGAAATTAATGCCTGCAACCACCTGCTTTAAAACATGCTTGTTATTCAAATCCAAACCAGCACCTAGTGAAAAGGAAAAAGTCAGTACTGAATTATTCCACAGAAAATTTTCCTACTTAAAATGTTTCTTAATTTGGTCTTGAAGATATGGGTTTGCTGAAATACTGAGAAAATTAAGATCTTGTCATATAAATTCAAACTTCTGTGCCAACAGCATTTAATCATTGGAAATAGACAAAGTGGTGAACTTAACCTATTGCAAATATCACTGAGATGCCAATTCCTAGTAATATCAGGGTTCATTAATGTAGGAGTTGGCCACACAAAACAACCTTCAGATTTTTAAAATTATTCCCCAAACATATAGTGAATGGTAGAACTCGTCAGGCAGATTAGCAGTCAACATGGTGCTTTCTGTGGCAATAAGAGCCTGGCTCTAGGCCATCATTCACAAGGCAGCAATTTGAATGGCATCTGCAGTACCTGGAAACCTACCCATGCTTTCCTCAGTTGTCATTTAGGGGGATCATGCTCTTCTTGGAAGAAACCAACATCCCCAGGTGACTGTGAGGGCTGCCTTCATGACTCACTACTCACTAGACTCCAGTTAGCTTTGCAGACACCAGCTAATTTAGGCATCCACCAAGAGGCCCACTGCTGAATAATTAATACTTTATATTGCATTTGGTCTGTACAAAAATTAACAGAGATCGTAACTGTCTTGCTGAGCACAGTGTATTAAAGCTACAAACACCAACTGTGTCAGCATATACTTCTGAGTATTTGTGTTCATCTCAGAGAAGGGAAAAGACATTCAAGACTTTTATGAACATGTTCTCCACTCACAGACGAGCATTGAAATGCATAGTAATTCCTTGCATTGATTTGTTCTTTCCTGTTCTATATATGTTTCCCATAAATTTCAAAATGCTTTGCCTCTCTAACTTTGGATATGCTGTGTATTTTTACTTAGAGAAATATACCAACTATGAGTTAATGACACATACTTTCAAGTACCACACTTATTTATATTTTTTTTACTTTAGAGTGGTAACTTAGCAAAAGTCATAGTAAACTAGTAAAAACAATTATTAGTCCTAAAACTGTACTAAGGGCATTTTATTTGCTTGTATGTTTTCTCTGCCCAGATCATTAAAAACGGATTGTTACATGCAATTTACCACTGACAACCCCTTCCGTGATCTTCATCTGGAGTGATAAAAAGATGGTTAGCTCTGAAGTCAACTTCAAGCCCCAGAAGGCCAACCATCCCCCTGCAAATCCTTTCAGAGAGGATTCAAAGGTCAATCTAAGCATGGAAACATGCTGAACTTACAGTTGGGAAAAAAAAAATCTACTCTTCCCGTCTTATGTCCTCTCCGCCACACCTTAGGACTCTTTTTGCAATACATATTCTTCTACCTCCCGCATCCCTCCAGACAATCCCTAAAACACAGGTCAAGTAGTAAACAGAGCAATCTGTGTAAGTGCTTGGTTTCACAAGATATGGATAACTTCAGTATCAGTTAAGTGCTGCTATAAAAAGAGGAAAGGATTGTTCCTCTCCTATATCAGCTTGCCTGAGGGTAACCTTCAGTTTAACCAGAATGGAAATAAAAATTATCCACAGAGACAGACATTAATTCAATAAATAACATAAATGCTTCAGCATTCCCTAATGAAGCTTCTTTCAATAAAATTCTGTTTCTGTGAAGTTCTTTCAGTCTAAAAATCATATGCACTACTCTGATAAACTGTTTTCTATCAAATCAGATTACACAACAGTATTTTGAAAATCCTAATGTGATTACTGTAACCTCCATTTTTGTTCATGTAGTTTGTGCAACAACCCTCAGCTAGGCACTGGACCTTTAACTATCATTTAATCTTGAAATAGCTTTTGACACAAACGTCTATGTTTCTATCAAGTATTATGAAAAGGAACTTTGAATACGTGTTTTTTTTCTTAATAGCATTTAACTAATTTTGAGTATAACATCTAAATTTGTTACAAGTTTTTACTGTGATTATTTTCTTCATAATCTCCACATAAAGTTGAATTGTAATGTTAGTAAGCAAGCTATTTACACTGAATTTGCATTATTATTACACAACACTGTTTCCCTAAATATGATTACTAGATGTTGTTAATGATCTTAATTATTAACCTACTTCAGTTCAACACAATCACTCTTGTACTTCCTAGAATTTTAAATTGCTGATCTTGGGTTTTATTCACTGTGGGAAATCTACCATGATACATGTCCCATCAACGTATTTAATCTAACCACGTTACAGTTTTATAAGCCCTGGTGCATCAATGCAATGTTCTTTTAAATATTAACATATTTCATCCGTCGTTTACTACTAATAAAAACTTTATTTCTAGGTTTTGATGCCGTAACCTCCTACATGCACAGCAGTGAGAGCCACAACACTCCTCTGGACAAGTTCTATAATTCTCTATAATAATTTAATATTTTGAATTTCTAAATCTAAATGAATTTTTGTTTTTAAAATGTATTGAATTTTGAGATAGTTATTTCTCTGAATTAACCAGTTGATTAGCAACTTAGAGAATTAAATCTAGTTGATTTTATTAAAAAAAAAATAACAATTGGCTTGGTTTTCCTTTCACAATTATTCCTGCCAGTCAACAATTTTGAAAACAAACCTTTCTAGATCACTGCAGAACTGGCAACGGGCAACTGAAAACCTTAGAAGGATGTCCAGACTGACATGGGCCTGAATCAGAATATAGCCTGGATCATTATACCGAACACCAGATTTTAAAAATAAATGTCTTGATAAATAACATAGACCATACCCAAACATTCTGGCATTTTCTGTGCTCTTGACAGAAGTTTAACATGATTTATTCAGGTAATGAGGCCAGTTCAATGTAAACAGCACAAACAGGCAAAAAATTAAACTATTTTTTAGTACAGTTACTCTAATAATAACTTGGCAAAGACTTCTATTTCATGCTTCCCAGATGGCATTTTCACAGCATCTCAGTAGCCAAAAAACTACAGCTACAGTTTGCCCAGTGGCAGATGCCTTTTTTATACAATGATATACATGGCAAGAAATAAACATTCCTGATCCAAAAAGCTTCCCAGTGTAACTATGCTTCACTTGCATGTCATGTCACTATTTGCTATTAGATGCTTGTGGGGGCATTCACATTCAGAAACGGATCGATGTTGGTGCCTACTGTATGTCGGACTGCCTGATGCAGTCTTGCACACTGCCTGAAGGGCCATTTGTCCTCAAGCCTTTTCAAGTTTATTCTCAAGGACAGTTTATTACTCATTTCAATCTCATTTAAGCATTTACCTCATTACTCACTTACCAAATTACCTCACTTAACAAATTACATTTAACCAAACACAGTAGGAAAATCTAGGAAAGCACTATCAGTTACAAGGCTACATCTCCAGGCAATATTGCCAGTGAAGCCCAGCGGATTTAGGCCATACCTCTACCATTCCGGTAGCATTTTCATTAGCACTCTGCACTGTAGCACTAGGTGCTATAAAAGCCAAGACTCAAAACTCCCTGTAAAGCACTGTATTTGCTCTGGAAAGCTTAGACAGCATGAGGCAACAAAGAGGAAGTCAAACAGAAGTACAACACATCACTGTACTGCTGCTCAGCACTGCAGACAGCACACCCAGAGCTTCAGCAGCCTCAGCATGGTCAAGTTGCTTTATGGCCATCATCAAGGAGGGCAGCATAAGGAGCTCCTCCTGACAGTGAGGAGTAGCAGGGCTGAATGGACAAACACAACATGGAGGCAGGGGTTGGCATACAGGGTTCATCTCATTTAGGAATCATCATTTTGCGTACAGGAGATTGGTACCATATTGATTAGGCTAAAAATGTAACTAACACAATGAAAACACCAAGAGATGTGTCTCGACCAAACACTGCAACAGAAAACTGAGCTAAGCAGCAGTCTCCCGCCTGAGTGCTGAACAACCCCCAATTTGTTACAGACTTACAGAAAGCTTAAGAAATCCTTTCCCCTGCAGTAGTGGGAGTTCAGCTGCAAAACCTCTGTGTCTATATACACTGCACAGCTATCATTTGTGTCCTAAAACTGTGCTTTGGTTCAAGGACACAAAGAACAACAAGAGTTTCCTTCCCGTGATGGGATCCCAGACTCATGGGTTCGGCACATCTCAGCTGCAGCCATATTCTTCACTACTCCTACTCAAGGAGGAATCAAACAACACAAGCAGTACTCACCACACCCCAAAGCACAACAAGGTCACTGCTTGTTTTAAGTGAGAAGGGAAAGCAGGTTTGCACCACCATTAAGCAAGAAAAGTAAGCTTTGCGCCAAGATAGGAAAATTAGTACTTTTTGTCCCTAAGCTCCATTGCAGCCATAATAGGCACAGGAAAGTACAGCACAACTGACCTAGCTCAGCTGGTACTGGATTGAATCTTTCCTTCCACTAAGAAAGCAAGCAGCAGAATCAGAGAGACACTGATGCTCATGCTCCAGAAAGAAAATCTGCCTCTCTCCACTACATGGATTTCAGAACAAGATTGATTTTGCAGGAATGTCACAGTGCATGCAATCACAGATACTCTTGGGGAAACAGATGAGGCTTTGCTCATGGAAATCAAATTTAATGTATCTTCAGAACCCTGTAATTATAATTCCTGAACCTGTTTATTTTGAAAAGAACACGCACAACTGCCCCAGGCTGCCACTTCCTTAAACCCATACAGTTATCTGGCACCCTGTAGTGCTCACACGAGGTGGCACGAGGAATCAGGAAGGACTAACTCTAAGAATCCAAGGGAAACCCATTTCATCTCTTATTCTTTTCTAAAGATGAGCACATTTTGCAAGTGCTCCAGGCATACAGATGTGACACATTCTGCTGATCATTTACAACAAGGTAAGAAATTGGTCACAGAAATCTGGAGAATTTTTCATTCATCCAATCACTCTATCACTACTACCCTCTCACTTCTAATACTTCTTCTCTACCTCCCCTCAGCCTAGAACAACATTTTGCCAAAATACTGAACAGGGTATTCCCCTCTTTCCATCCGTTTTTGTGTGTACATCACCCTGAGCAAATTCAGGTTTGAGGACTACAAACTGACATGATCCCAAGAAGTATCAGCACAGGATAAGTAAAACAATTTTCTCTGCCTTAGGGATCATATTCCTGATGCATTAAAAAAAACACAGCCTCATTTCTCATTTTTTGTTTTTGTCTGCTACACCGTACTTGTATTTCACAGAACTGAACAAAGCCCTACATTGCAAGGGACCGCTGCAGATCAGCCCGTTCAATGTTCTCTCAAAGCAGGGCCTAAGTTACATTAATTTATCATCCTCCTTTCTTTTTTTTTTTTATTTACCATTACTTTGAATTTTTTAAAGGATATTGCCTTATTTCTTTCTGATATCCTCTTGTATCGACACTCGGCTAGGCTGACCTTCTTTAGATTTTCCCCGAACTACCATTGATAGGTATTTTCTCGGAGGCACCCACACGGTACCTACACAAGACAACATATATCATGCATCAGCTCATTCCCCCAGCTTCACGTTATGGGGGTTTGTCTGTGTCAATCCACTGCAGTCACTTCTGTGATTTTCCTGGCAGAACACCACACACTACATCTCTGTTCTCCCTCCCTTTTGGAAAACGGTCCTATCATTACTCTTCATTACTGCCTGTTCGTCTGCTAAGTCAACCTTGCAAAACTGCAGTGCAGTCTACAGGGCTTTTTTTGCATTTTGGAACACCATGTTACCACTATAGGTGGACAACATAATTTGTGTGACCTTAAGTCTCACATGCAGTGTTTTCTTTTATACAGCCTTTTCTTTTTTCTTCTGCAGAACTGTGGCATAAATTTCTAGCACTACAGGTGTTCCAGTTCTCAGTTTTCTATTAAAAGAAATATTATTTGGTTACAGCCTGTGTTTCGCTGCTGCTATCCCATAATTACAAAAGCTAAACATAGATCAGATTCTGCTTCTTGTGTTTTTTTGTGCTTTTTTTTTATTTCATTTGATGCTTTACTATTCTGACCTTGTTTTCCATTAGCATATCGAACAGAGTAATGGATACAAACTGCCACACATTTAAAGCCAAACTACACTGCATCTGCTTTAACTCAAGTTCATAACTACGTAATTTCTTCTAAATTTGTAGTCAATTTTCAAGTCAATGTGATATTGAAAAAGTAACTCTTTTCTTGGAGGGTGGCTGTATTCTCTGGTCAGCTTAGAATTTGTCTCACCTCAAGCAATACTGTTCTCAACAGATAGAGAAATGGAGTAAATCCCTGAAATGAATATAAAAGAAACCTCTAGTACTTTGGGATATTGATGCCTAGTTTTTATAAGAAGCTGTAACATGTTAAGTCAGTTTTTATCGTATTTGTGAGGGGGCTGTGGCAATGCCCCTATTAATGCCTGCATTAAAATCTCAGTTTCATGATAACTGCCTTGGTGAGTAAGGACTTGAGCATGTATCATCCATACCATATTTGCAAATTATTATGATATTTTTTTGGTAAAGAATAGCATCCAACATGCATTGCACAACCTTCGTCAGTAGGTAGCTGGTTTGTATACACATTTCCTTATACTATAGCATTATGAAGAACTCCCATGCTTTCTTCTCATGCAGACTCCACATTACAGGCTTTTGTAACAGCTCCCAGCTGAGTAAATGGAAAAATCCCTAGCAACTCGAGAGGCAGATAATAAATAAAATTGTCTCTGGTGCAAGCAATGATGTTTGTCTTTAAATGGTTTGAGCTGCTGATTAAATAATGGCTGCAGACAGAATTTTTCATTTAACTACTGTGACCAACTTTTATGCAAAAATTTCACAGTATTATATGATTTCCCTTGTTCCTCATCTCTTTTATATATTTCAATATGTTCCACACCATCAAGGAAGGCTTTCAATGCAACTATGACTACAGCTGCTGAATGGTTTGCAGCTAACACCATGGATTTTTCTGTGCTGCACTTGGAAAATGCACAGCGTACAAGTTCATAGCCCCACCCAGGAGCAATGTGAATAATGGTGCCTCTGTTCCCCCCCCAGTACAGCAAGATATGGGAAATGCAAAAAGCCAGGTGCAGCACATCGAGCTTATGGCAAATGCCTGTCGTTCCCTGCCTCATACCCTTGTGTTGGGGCACCTGGACTGCCTTCACCATATCACCGTTCCTGGGACCTGCACAAAGCTCTTTAGGAAATGCTCTGTTATCACCTGCAGTGGCACCAAACCACAGGAAGTCATCCTTGGGAAGATTATGAGTCCTTTTAGTGCCTCCACACAGAGCTCCAAGTATTTTAAAGGCTACAGTGAGGCTGGAGTAGGCACAAGGACTAGTTCTGAATGAAATTCCTTTTTTTTTTTTTTCAATAAAAATTAGTTTCCAACCCTATTGTTTGCTAAATCAAGTAGGTATTTGGGTACACCAGAAATGAGGAGAAAAGAAATGTGGAATAGTGAGAACATTTTGATCGTATAGAAAGTAAATGTTACTTTCAGAAGTGCTAACCTGTTTTGTTGTGAGAAAAGAGTTTGAAAAAAAGTAGAACTTACTACAAAGTGACACCAAATAAACACTCCTCTTTGTCCTATTCTAGCAGCAGAACTATTATGGTATGTTGACTTTATTTCAGTCATACCTCTTTCCTCATTCTCAATCTCTCCCCCCCCCCCCCCCCCAAACATTTAGGTTTTCAATGAAATAAAATATCCATTATTCACCCAGCTTGAGAAAGAATTCCACCCAAGTCACTGCCTTTCCATTCAATCATTCTTAATCAATTATATTTTTAAAGAAATTAGAGAGTACCAACCAGCAAACCAAATGCAATTTAATTTCATTCAGGGATTTTACTCTGAGGCAACAGTACGAATCGTCTCAAAGCTCACAAACTGTGTGTTTTGTTTCATTCAGCCAAACAGCAAACTGTTTTATTATACATAATTTCCTTTTGTAGAAATGCATTCTTTGCCCCTTAGATATGTATTTCTGTTGGTAATGTTTCTAGGGACAGAAAGGGAGTTTCTCCGATTAATTCTGTATTTGTGGGTGTTACAGCATGACACTACCTCTCAAAACAAGCAACAACAGAACTCCCAACCTCTTGGAAACCTTTACTCTGATAACTGCATTCGCCCAGAGAAGTGCCTGGTATGGACTCTATTGACTTCAGTGGTGTAAGCAGATGCAGCTCCAGGCTTGTGGCCCACATCCCTGCAATAACTCATTTGACATCTTCCATGGTGTTGATTTTAGCTGGCGTTTGCTGAGTATGCCCCACAGCTCTGTTAGAATTGCATAGGCCATGAGGCTACAATTCACAAGATACTGTAACTTTAATCTTACTACAGCACTGATGCCCATTTTAGACACCATGACACCCTCTCAGCTTTCCTTTCCTTCCACTTCCCTAGCACATTCCCCTCCAGGTGGGTGCTCTCAGCTTCCTGGTTAACCCTGTCCTGTGCAGCACAGCAGGCACACAGCAACTGGGGAGCAAACGATAGAAAAGATCACGTCTTCACAAAGAAGGCAACATGCAAGTCAGATGAGTCTTATCTCAAATACAATAACCAGCATGGAGCCAGCAGTTCAGACCAAATCTCTCCATGCCTCTGCCCCCTCTCCCGCCAGCCCCTGGTGCCGCGCACAGCACTAGCAGCCAGCCGACAGGGTCAGCCTACTTGCACGGTGGAGACCTAGCCTCTGTTTGCCCAGGGGTGGCTGCAGAAAAGCATGGACCTCTCCTACAAGCCAGGTCCTTGGGATGGGCAGGAAACCATCAAACAAGCCAAGAGGCGATCCCAAGATGCTCAGGCAAGCATTTAGCAAGACAATAAGCTGTCCACACAGACCTCAGCCGTGCCACAAAGGTCACACTCCATAGCCAAGTAAGTCTACAAGGTGTAATGGAGCTCACACACAGAAATATACAGATATACATGTATGTATGTTTATATACTAGCACCCACGTAGCCATATATTTCAAAACATACATGCAAAACAAGACAGTAAAGACATCTCCCCCACGCAGGAGGGACAAGCCCCTTCTCCCCCTCCCCCCCCCATAAGTATCAGCGGGGTCCTGTGACAGGAGGAGCAATGTGACAGAAGCCCTTCATCAAAGCCCCAAGCTTTGGTGCTGCTTTCTTCTTGCTCTCACAAGAAACACTAAAATCCATTTACAATAATGCTAATGGAAAAACATGTTTCTATACAACCATCCATCTCAGAACCCTAGAAACGAAGAAAAGGGAACAAGAGCAGCGCCAATCCCGCAGCCTCCCTGCTTGTGGAGCACCTGCCCGCAGACCAAGTCAGCGCCGCAGGCAGGGCCAGCCTCACTCAGCTCACAGCTCTACTGCCCACCTACTCCCTGGCGAACGAGCCACGCTCCTTTTGAAAATCTTCTCTTGGAAAACCATTTCACTCGAGGTCACTATCAAAAAGCATTCTAGTTTTGTGGGGCTGTTAAGGAGTAGTTTTTCAACTCAATTGTCAAACTGCTCTATAACCCACAGAGTATTCCATTTTAACTGGAAAAGTATTTCACTAATTTTCTAAGCAAAACATAACATGTATTTCCATACAAAGTAGGTAAGTTGGCCTGCAACATGTTCTTTCACTTAGTTTGAGGATTACAAAACCTTTCAAACAGCTTCCAATAGATTTCCATCACTTTCAAAATGGACACTTAAAAATGGAAAAAGATTTCTTTGGGGGGAAAGCCCCAACTAAATAAACAGTAAATATATATTTTGGAGTGTAAAATTATACATTTTAGTCTTATAATCAAAAATGTAAAAATATTAATTCCCTGTACATCTATTAGGAAAGAGATCCTCAAATGTTTCCTGGTCTGCCCTTCCTTTGTTACTACGTGATCACAAAAGATGCATGGCTAATTCCAAAGACAGGAAGATGCAGGGGTTTTTAAGGACACGGTGGGAAGGAAGCCCATGGAGTTGGGAGCAGGATTCTCTGGGCAGGGCCTAATCCCTGTGGTTTCCAATTCTGGGGGTGCACACCCGGGGGGGGGGCACAAGACAATCCACTGGGGTGTGGGGAAGGATTATTTTTAGGATTATTAATACATAAAACACAGACAAAGCAAACATTTCTTTCCATATTATCTCATCCTTCCAATTTCTGTATGTGCATGGTTTATAATGTACATAATACCCATGTACAGTAGCACATGTGTATATAATTATTTAGAAAGACATATATTGGGGTTGCTTGCTCAAGCTGTTTCCCCCCCCCGCCTCCTCTCTCATAGCTGTATGCAATCATAAATAGTTTTGGAGACCACTGGTCTAACCATGAAGTTAAATTGGTAAACTCAATCTCATTTTAGTTAATTTCCTTCAGCATTACAGAACTCTTCTAAAGAATAACAAGTGAAGACCAGCAGGTCGCCAAATACAGAAATGGAAGAACTACTGGTTGTTTGATGTGCTTTTATATATATGCACAGATTAATTTTTCCACTAAGAAGAAGAGTGTGTCTGCACTGGGAAATACAAGATCACACGCATGTTAACACTACACCCTGCAGAAAACGCCCTTTACCAAATCAAGGAAATTAAATTCCTTTTTCCCTTGCAGGCATATTTTGCTGAGCAAAACTTCATGTGCTGTAATTTGACTTCTCTAAATGTCAAGAACAATAACTTCCCCATCTGCCCCTCACCTTAATAAATTGCTCCTGGATTTACTGAAGGTCTAAACTGAATGAGAACTACTGAAGAATAACACTTGTAATCTGAGGTACAGATACTATAAATGTAACCCCATTAATGATTGCTTTCTTCTTGTGATCTATATTCCACTTCTATTCAACTTTTTATAAAGACAAAAGATATTCCATGCTTTAAAATAAATTTACTTGAAAAAGACCTATTATTCTGACTTCCCATTAATACAATAAACTTTAATATTCACCGAATCCCTATTATTTTTTTCAGCAACTTAGAAGGTCAGTAGTGAAAATAAAGGTCTTTCTTCCTTATATGCCTAGTGAAAAAACAAAGTGAAACAGAATTTTAACATTTATTAATGGGGTTAATACAAATTTCAGCTTCTTCTCAAATACATCTAACAGCCACAACCACTTTCTGTTACACTACTTAATGAGCTTGGCTGTTTCAGTGCTTTAATGTCACCTTTTAAACACCGCACAGTGCTGAACTGACACCCTTGAAAGTACCCAGAGGGCAGTTTTGGTGGCTAATATTGTACTGTAAACTAGAGATCACCCTGTGGATCATTGCTTTTGAATCTGAACTTCCCAATGCATGGAGCATGAGTAGATAATAGATGGTAAAACAAGAGCTCTTCTCTTGCCTTCAGTTTGTTTTAAACAGACATTTTATGTACAGTCATTATACTCATTTTCAAAGGACAACTATAAAAATCCTTTTAAAGAAGAATCAATTTCCTGGACTCCTGTTTGACTGCAGTTGACATCTGATGGGATTGAACTGTGTGTGTGTCATGAGGTAAAACTTTCTTCACCAAGTCCATCAATAGTTTTCCTGGGGATGCCTCCTAGGTCTAATCCATACACTTATACCCTGATCATTAGCTCATTTCTATAATAAGCCTAGTATGAAGCAGTCTGAAATATATTTTGTAATCATTCAGTGCTCCACATGAATTCAGTTGAGTAATCTGAATAAATTGCTTCAGTGCAGATAACCTATTTGTATTTTCATTATATAGAAATCAACCTCTAAATTATTAATAAAAAAGCTTCCATCTACACGTTTCGCATCTGCAAAACTGCAGAAACCTGTAAATGTATTTTTTGTCTGAAATCACTGATTGACATTGACTGACAGGACATTCTGCAGTAGTGGGCTACCAGAGTTATGAGTAGCTCCAGCAACTGAGCTGTGTCCATTCTACACGTAAGAGGAGTATAAACCCACCTAGAAACATGGTTTTGTCAAATAATCCTTATATGTTTGAACCTCTCCATGCCGTAAATTACTAGAGAAACAGCAAGAATTGCTTTTAATAAGATGCTCCTGGCTGCACATATACAGCTGGTGCAAAATTAATGTTCTTCATCCCTTCAGGGTAAGCAATACATTAAGTTTTTAGCAAGATTCATTTCTGTGTAACAACAAGCAGTTGGTTTCTGTCCTGAGCATGGCAGAGCTGCCTCATGACAGCAGAGCAGTATCATTTTGGACCTCCTCGGCACACACAAAAGACATGCTCAAAGCCTGCACAATCAGGGGAATATAAGCAGTTGTTGCCAGACCCTTCAAGAAGCATAGGCAAGAAGGCAGAACAATCCTTCCCCCACTCAAAGACTGGCTGATAAGAATAAAATCTTTATTTCTCATCCAGGAAGCCGAGCGCTACAGCATAACCTACTTTGGAGTAAAAGCCTAGAGACTGCACTGCAACATTAGCATTTATAGATAACTTCCATCTCGACAAATTCTGGTTTTAACATGCAAAATAACATTCTGCATTAAGCTCTGTGACCGACTCTTACAAGGCCATTTTATTTACGAAAAGGGGTGGACCCCAAGCCCACACCGTTCTTTGTCAAGAATTTATGCACTACCTTTAAGGACCATTGACAGTCTGAGACACGGGTCACTTGCAAATCAGTTTTTCTTGCTGAGTTATTACACTATTACCTCTATAGCTTTCTCAGCTTTACAAAGCGTACCTTCGCAGTGTGTGTGAAGGATAAAGAGCCTCAATAAATTCCATTAGACAAAGGCACAATGAGGATGGCATATTGCTGACTTTAGGATAATGAAAGCAACACTGGATTTCTGACTGTTTTGATGTGATTAGCACTATGTTCTCATTTCTTGAGGTGAATGATTTTAAAGCTCTCATATTCCAGAAGCAGGTATGAGAAGCGGATTTCATGAAACTAGACAGGATTTTATTATTTATTACAGTAGCATCCATTTGAGCCATCTGATATGAAGTCTCATCATGCTTTATATTTGATAAGCATAGAGTAAGATGCAAGACACCCCCTGCCTTTGGCAGCTTGCTTTACAAATTAAACACACATAGACCAGGCAGAAGGAAGTGTTAGAGCCCTGTTTAGTACGCTGGGAACCAAGTCACAGATTCTGTCTTCACCAAACTTCAGTCACATGCAGGAGAGTCCAACAGAGTGGCAGGACCAAAACCATCCTTTAAGCCATGTTTCTCAACAGCACTCTGTTCTAAACTGCATGTGCCCACCTCAGACCCAGGTATCATTATCAGTATCACAACTATTACTACCTGTTTGAGAAGTCACTGCTGTTGTATTTTCTAGATACGTGTTTAGGACTCCACACTGGAATTTGCAATGGCAAAGTCACTGCTATCAAATAAAACAGGATTAAAAAATAAGCCTTTTGTTTCTGTGAGTACCTATTTATGTTTAGTTCTCATTGTGTCAAGAGCTGCTTCCACATAACTGTTAACATCTCTTAATACCATGCTAGAAATAAAAAGCTACCATAAAAAATTACTGTTTTGAGTGTCAGCAGAACCATAATCAGAGAGATTTCATATTTGTAACCCACAGCCTGAATCATTTTCAACCACCCTTTTTCTTATTTTAGGATCTGTTTACAAAGTTCATTAAACTACAGTCATGGCAATCTTTTAACAGATGAGAGCTGCTCTACTCTTTGATCAAAATAACTGTGATTTTTTAACAACCCTCAGTAATTGTCTCAGATGCACGCCCTCAACAACATAAAGAAGAAAAACTACATAAATCGAGCAATTTTTTATTTTTTTTAAATTTTTTTTAAGGAAAAATAACAAACCTACAGGTTGAAAAATAAGAATCTGAGAATGCAGTATTTGGAAAAACTCAGGAAACATGGTGATGGGGTTCATACTGCGAAGGTACAAAAGCCAAGGAAAGCCAAGTCCTTAGGGCAAAAAACCTGGAGTACAGAGGATATTTTCCTTGTAAACCTCCTGTCTCAAGAAAACCAACAACTAACTGGCCATAATCACCATATATGCATCTGACTTATATAAGAAAACAAGGACATCATTGCTTATAACAGATCTTAACTTCTATATTAAAATGAGATACTCAATGCCCAAACATATTATAGAAAAATATGAAAAGCAGTATCTTGCTTATAGTGTTAGCAAAATCAGCTGCACATGTTAGATGATAAATGCTGAAAATAAGTTTGTGGTGCTGCAATGCTACCTTTTCCTGTTTTCTCCTTTCCACTGTTATTATCTTTTTCTGTTCAGCTGCAGAGCAAAAACTGCATAGTACCAAGTTTTAAGAACAAACAAAAGTCATTTCAAGAAAGGAACTGATGCACCAACACTGCTGACTTTGGTCTGCTTTGTCTGCTTTCTGCAGTACCACCAGAGCCACATTTCAGCCCTTCATCTGCTTTGTGCCACAGACAATACCGCAAGCCCCGAGGCTTGCCCGCCCAAGCCACCCATTACAGCTTGCAGTGATCTAGAGGCCACCTGCCAGCAGCAGGGAGCTTCCCCTGGGCCCTGCTCCCATGCACACAATCTCTTCTTGCATCCTAGCATTTCAGTGATGCTTGCTGAAGCCTGCACTTAGCCAATTCAGCCTGCTAAGTTCACAGAAATCTATTCACATTTTCTCTTGCCAGGCTGAATTGGCTCAGTGAAGGAGTCAAGTAAGGGTTGTGGCCAGCACAAAGGGTAAAGGAAGAAATGCGCAGCCAGCTCCACCAAAGGATACATTTGGGGAATGACTGCGTGTGTGGAAGGGAGCAGGAGAAAATTTTCAAAGAAGTTGGAGGTGGATGTCTCCTTTTAACACCTCACTCCTATCAGTCTGGCTCAGCTCTATTTTATGTTTGCCCTACAGCTAAGAAACTAACTGAAGTTCCTTAGGACATAGAAGGTCTCTTTCCAGTATTTCACTAACGTTTGGTAAGTGTGTGAAGTAGTCATTTCAGTAGTCAATGTACAACAGAGAAACCACATATTATGAACATATAATGTTAATATTCTAGTTAATAATTTTAGAACTCACATAGATACCTTAAGGAAAACAATACAGATGGTTCTCTCTCTGCTTGTCACTTTCTTCAAATATTTGAATAAAGAGTGCATCTGCTTCAAAAACATGAGGAAAATCAATCATATACTGTATTCAATGCTCAAATGTTCCAGCCACTCACTACCAACATCTAGCAAGAACAACATTCTGACTGCTGTAGAAGTATTAATAAACTACTCAGCACCTGCAAGGAAAGTCAAGCTAGCTTCAAAGTAATCAGCTTGGACACCGTTACCTAAGTTAACCACAAAGCATAAAACCCGTTCAAGAAAACAAGGCAATACTCTTAGTAAGAGAAAGACACCAGGAGCCTGAGACCAAGGAGCCACCACAGGGTACGGGCTGTCATAGCTACACAGCCAGCAGTACTTGAGCTGGCTTGCTCAAGACAAGGCTGGGTACGGCTACGCACCTTGTGCTTGCAGCAGGAAAAGAATGTCATACCAAGACTGAGTACACTGACCCATGTCATCTCTACAATCGCCAACACAGTTCTACCAGAGAGAAAGAGCAAATCTTGGAGAAGTAAAGCTGAGATACTGGAGCCACCTTTGACATGGGGAACTACAACTTCACCCAGTCCCCAAATGAAAGAGGTCAGATGTTTCCCCATCTCACCCACCCACCCTCACAACCGATCAGCTGAACAGCATTACACTCAAAGTTATTTCTGATGCTTTTTCTCCCTTGTAGTTCAACTTATATTCCTTCTTCTTTTGGTCTCACTAATGGGAAAATGGGAGAAAACTTTATGAATTAGTCTTGGGAGAATGCAAATAAAAGCTAAACTTTAAAAATACCATTTACAAAACTTACAGCAAAATAGAGTGACAAATCAACACTTAAAAACTAGTATTTCCCTGCTGTGATTTTTTTAAAAAATTACGTCATTTATTTAAAAAGTGTCATGAGCAGTTTTTTCTAAAATCCCTTGGCCTGCTGCTTCAGCATAGACCTGAACACTTTGGGCCTGCTTCACACAGATACAGGGCCAAAGGCTGTGAGGCTATGACAACATCTCCCTACTTGAGTAAAACCCCACCAGTAGGAGCTGAAACCTCTCCTTTGTCAATGGGAGTCAAGGTATAAAATCTGCCTCAGAATTTATGAAAGGATACGTCCATTGCCCTCATCCAGGACCCTTCAGAGAACCTCTGGAAGCCTCTAAGCAAGGCCTTGAGAGGGAGCTGTGCTGGGGACAGAGCAGAACTAGCAGAGATGCTAGCAGCTCTGCAGCCATCTGGCAGAGAACAGATCCTGGCATAACCTGCAGCTTGTCTATAATGATATCATTATACTGTTATAACTCACTAGGCAAAAGCTTTCATTCTGAAGCAAAATAGCCTCTCGGTCATTTCCAGAGTGACTTACAGTAAACAGGAAAGAAGAGACATTTATAGTGTTCTCCTGGAAGTTGCAAAGAGATAATTATATCAGTACTCTAACGCAAGCAAATTTTCCCACACACAAAAAGCCTACAGACAGATTCCAGCTTTTTAGTTCACCTGGGCCAAAGAGCTGTAGCTCAGGAAGATACAAAGAGAGTTTTGTTATTTTTGGTCTTCTCTGCTGAGGGCTGTTTGTGTCCATTCTGCCTGTTTAGAGACACAAAAATCATATTCTCAGTACTTCCACAATTATCCAAACAAAGCTTTCATGAATTGAAAAAAAAAGAAGTGCCTCTGATCTCCTTATTATAAATTAAGGGCCTCAAAAAGCTTTCAGCATGTCCACAATTAAACCCTTCAGTGGCTGCCAAAGAAGAGAATGAGTCCAGGGCTTTTTTTTTTTTGCTACGGGATGATGGGGAACAGGCACCGCAAGCATGAAACGCACGAACACAGAGAAGGCATGCTTCCTAGTCCTTATTAAGTAGGTGAAAATGTTTTCACCAAAAACACTGACTCTAGAACAGCGCTTGGAGATTGACTTACTTTCTTTATCTAGTTATTAAAGTATTCCTTGGTTTTACTGGAAGAATATTAAGGATTTATCCAGGGAGTGATAGGATGGGATCCCTTCCTTAATTCACTGAACTTGACATACTTAGGTGTATATTATACTGTATCCGTAGATTCAGGTAACGTGAAGTATTAATTAATTTCAGGTATTTTACTTGGAAAATAATTAACTAAAATATTCTATTTCAAAACATTTTGCTTTCTTATGAGGATAATTCAGTTTAGTAAGTCTGTCTATAAGGGTTCACTCGGAATTACCTGGAGCACGTACCAGAAATACTAAACCCATATTTTTGAAGCATCTTGCTGAATGGCAACCGCACTCAGAACTTACACTTTCTCCTTCTGTTCCTTGCTCCCCGGAGGCACACCTCTCCCGCAGGACAGGGCAGCTTTGTCCAGCCTGTCCCATCAGCTGGGAGCAGGGAGCTTCATGTTCAGTGTAATTCCTCTGCACAGAGCGCACACGCACAAAGCAAGCTCCAACATTAGTATGTTTGGGTAGAACATGCCTCACTCTGTATTTCACACAGGGCTTAGCACCGAAGGGAAATGATCTCAGCTGGGGATTCTAGATGTTACTGTAACATCGACAAAGAATAATAATGATGTTTATAAAAGCAATGAGGCTTTTACATGAAATGCACTACATCAGTGCAATCTATTATGAGAAATTAGTTTTTTCTGTGGGAGAACTTCTAGACTTCCACTTAAGAAGTCCGAAAGATGATGCAGCTGCTGGGAATGGAATATGTCTTCCTTAGCATCCCATTATTTACAAACATTAATGACCAGATGATAATTGGACAACTATTTTTCATAACTAAGATTCTTAATCCATTTGTCATTTAAATAGAAAATAAAATTAATTTTTGAATACTTATAATAATCATTAAACTGAGCATAAATAGCACAAAAATTATTAATTCTGAAGAAAACAAAATTAATAGAAGGTAGCAAAAATGCTTACTAAAATATGCAGATAAATATTCTACACCACATTAACACAACTGCACATGACATACAACTTCAATACAACAGAATCAAAACATTAAAAGAGGTCGTAACATTGTAGGGGTGTGTTTGTATTTTCTGCTGTTCATATTTCTTTTTCTTCTCCCCTGAAATATCCTGTGGCTGATTAAATAAACAGTTAACTAATGTTAGTCTAGCCCTCCCTGAACTTCAGCGGAAGCATCTTACAGAGAAATTTAACCCACCTTCTATCCCCAAAACATTTCCAGCCCCATTTCCTGCAAAACGCTGCTACCCACCATTACCTGATCTAACTGACAGTCATAAACCACGGCTCTAACCAAAGGCCCCCTTGTAATCTCTAAACCTCCTCTAACATCTCCATGAGAAACAGCACACAGGGAAAGGGACTGACTGACCCAGGGGGAGAACTTACTACCACAATACAGGCCAAGGAGAGATTTCATATTATTATCAAACAGTGAGTGGACATTTATGACTCTGCTTTAAAACTATACAGGGACTACTGAAAAAACAGTATTTAAGATTTTTTTTTTCCCTGAATTTTCATAATTTGCATTGAAATACTTTACGCTTTATTCTATTTTACTTTGATTACTTATACAGTAATTTGAGTCATATTAAATTTAATGGACAAAAGCAAGCTTTCTTCCTGGAAGCCTGCAAAATGACTAAGGTTGCACTTAGTCTCCAGAACTCTACTTTACTAAATAAAACAGGCTGCAGGAAAATGTGAAATGATCTTCCTCTAATTTCAATAAAAACTCCAACAGTAATCACAAATTTTAATGGGAATACATGCTATTTCCCATTCTATCCACGTTACTATGAAATGTTTATTACACTATCTGTTCAAGCTTTCAATAAAATAATTTTAGTAGAGGTAAGGAAGAGTCATTACAAAAAATACTTTGAGCACTTCAATACAGTAGATCACAGTGTTATTTAAAATATAAATCAAAGTTTAGAAAATTATGAGTAAAAAGTTCTTCTCCTCTTACAAATATTCTCAAGTATTACAGAACAACACAAAACCTGGAAAAACCAGGAGGAAATGGGTCAACTTTTGGTCAGAAAATATATTAAAATTGATAAGCATCATGTATTCTAAGTATCATTTTCAAGATACACAGATTAAGAACAAATAGAATGCACTTTTAATAGCATTTTTACGGAGACAACCTTTTTTTTTAATGAATAGGTTATTGACAGAATTGAACACTTGAGTTCAAATACTAGTCAAAACAAGGTTCAAGACATCGGATTTAAATAACAGAAACAACAATATTAAGGCCCTTAAAAGTCAGTGAAGATATTTAAATCAATCAGCTGTTTCACAGGCAGCCAACATGAGGAATTTAGATTATGAATAATGCTCCCTTTCTAAAACCCACTAATATCAATTGCAAGGCTCCTACTGACAACAGTGCTCAAATCAGTGAGCAATCATGCTACTTCACTCTGAGACAGCAGCAAATGATGAAGTAGCCCAACTGAGAGAAAGGCATAACAACCAAAAATTCAATTTTAAACTAAATCCAAAATACTGAGGCACTCAATGAAAACACCTATTCAAAGAGCAGTGCTAATATTTGCAATCTCATTCAACACATCAAAATAAATCCCCTCCGTTTAGTAACAGAATATACACAGCACTTCCATCAAACAAGACTTTGCATGCCCAGGTTAAAGACTGTTTCAGGTCCAGTGAAAAATCAACATCACCTTTTTTTTTTTTTTTTCCTCCTTGCCAGAACACAGTGAAATTGACAGGGTTAAAATTGACAATGTTCCACCCTGAGCTAGAAAACTACCCCAAACTCTACAGTTACTTTACTCACAGGGTGACAAAACACAACTGACTGATCTGGAACCACTGGATGACGGCCCCAGCCTCCCCAGACACATGGCCATGCCCCCAGAACACCTTCAGCAGAAGAGGGACGCTGCGCCGTGTGCCTTGCCCACCATCAAGCCATCCCCACACCTAGCACTAGGCAGAGTCTACATGTCTAGGAAGAGCAAGTAGCACGGTACTGCAGAGAAGTAAGCCCCACCAGTAACGATGTCATGCTAACAGCTGGCATTCCTGGCATTATCTGGTGGCTTTCTCACAGCCACCCATGGTCCTAGTCCCATAACCTCTGCTATGATGCTGTACAAATAAAGTAGAACTGGTACACCAATGGTGAGCCTCTGATAGCACAGAAATACACAAACATCTGCATTAGAGACAAAATTTACATGCCTTGTTCTGAAGCTGAAAAAGCCCAGAATGCCTACAAAAAACACCCCAGTTTTATCACTGCCACCAGCTGCCCAAGTCTTTCAGTACCTGCACAAACAGGTTACATAGATCCTGCGACTGCTGTAAAAGCAGAAAAGAAGCACTCACTCAGCTTTGCCTTACTCCTGAAAAGACAGCAACTTAAATACAAAGGAAGAGATCCTTGATAAAGACAGACAGATGAGGGAGCGCATTATAGATCACAGTGAAAACCAGCAATATTGTGATGATGGCCACCTAACTTCCCTCAAGCTGTATATACACATCGTGGCAGAGAAGCATAGTCACTAATGATGGGAAGAACACAGGGAAGCTTTAGAGATGATTTTTGGAACTCTACCTGATCACATTGGTATGAGTGATGCTGGAAGAAATACAACAACGTTTTGAAAAACTAGTAAGTGGAAGGACAAGGTGCCGTGATGAGCAGTTAAGCAGTGGGTATCATATCCATAGCGGATAAGAAATGACAGAACGTGTCAAGACACACTGTGAAAGACCAAGACAGAGAGTGAAGCAATTCAGAAGGGGTATTAAGTTGAAAGGGTAAAAAAAAAAGATATTACATAGTCAAATTGACAAGCTACAGGTAAGTGTATTCATCTCAAAGATATGAAATGATGACAGTCCAGACAGGAGTCTTATGGCTACATAAGAAAGGCTATCTTTAAAGTGCTACATATAAATAATCAAAAATATTTCTTTTTTTAAAGATGAAGCTACTATTTTTGTCAAATAGAGTAGAATTTTCGCAGCTATTTCTCCTACCACAAGCAAGGCAAGAGTCTCTCTGCTGCTACTAGAATACAACAAACATGGTTAGAGATGCAGAGACCATCCTATGCCCTGATCCAGAATGCAGCTGGCAGATCCACCTCAGGCAACTTCCAAGCATCTGTTTCTTCCTCTCAGAGCTGCTCTCCTGTAATTCATCTAGTTTAGACTCAGCCTCTCAGTCCTTAACACAAGTCTGTAGCTGTTCCCAAATGTTTTACCTTTTGTTTCACCCAAATCTACATGTTGTCATAAGCCCAGAACTCTCCATCAGGTCATCTGCAGTTTTTCACTCCCACATTTTTCACCACAAGTCTCAGAAACTTACACGTAACAAGAACTGTGACTGGATTATCTCCCAGGACCTGAGCTGGCTACGTTCATATTTGAGCTTTTTCTCAGGAATGCTAAAGTGGAACGATCTATACCATTGTTCTTTGGTGTGGGTTCAACAGGAACAAGTTAACTCAAGTGCCATTTCAACCTTTTCTCAATTATGTAATTCCACCACTTCTGCATGGTTACTACACATATGTGCATAGTTATGAATATATAAGTAATATTGAGCCTTAACTTTTTTTTTCTTTTTTCCTAATCCATCCACAGTCCCCAAAAGAGGAAAGGGATTTTTTTAAGGAGAGGTTTGTTTCACATCAGACAGGAGAGAACAGACTTGGAAAGCACAAACTGAGAAATTTGCTTTGAATACAAAACTAGCAATAGCCTGTGACAAACGAGAGGGGTACTGACTGTCCTGCTCCTGGTCACTGACAGAGCAGATGGCAAAGCTGAAGACATAAATCTGATCCTAAAGTCTTTAGTCCTCCCACATTTGCCTTGTAATACTAACTGTCCATCTAACGTACAAGCTTTTAAACCCTTTGCATGTGTATCTGTGAAGAGTTAAGAAGTGAAATCTAGCCAGGGCTGGCCATCACCAGGGTATGTTGTACTGCAGCATTTGCGACCTTCTCACCGTGACTGTGGACTGCAGAAGCAGTTGACAGTAACAACATTCACAGTGTAGGTTACCATCATTATCAAGTGCCACCAAGTCCAAGCCTTACTGATATTTTTACTGCAACAGCCCTCAGTGTAGAATTGAAGAACAGACATTTCTGTGTAGCACAACAGAAATTATCATTTTCAAATTGACCTCAGAGCAGTACCTATATGAAGGCAAAGGTAACATCCAGGCCTGTTCCACAAACATGCACTATGGATAAAATCTACACTAGGCAACAACTTCGTTTTTGTAAGTAGTTATTTGGCTGCAGCAAGGCACATGGTTGACTAAGGATATTATATTATTCTTGCCTAATATTTTTCTAAAGAGAAAAAAAAAAAAAAAAAGGAACACCACCACCCCATAAAAATGGCCCCCATAAAAAGTTATTTACTTTTTCAACAGCATTTTGACCCCCACAGTTTTCAGCTTATGACCTGCTCTTCCAGAAATCTTACCTTCATGAAAACAAAGTCATGTGATTCAGCACTTTAAATTTCTCCTTGACCTTCAGTTTACCTGCTCTGTTGAGACGCAATTTACAGTTCTGCTAGATTAAAGTGGAGTTCAGAAAGAAAAACATGGAGTTGCTAACAAAGCTGCTAAGCTAATTTTTGCCTGCGGCAACAATCATAAATCTACTGTAGATTTAGGCTAAATCTTAACTCTTCCACCTGCAAAACTAAGTGAAGAAAACCATTTTGCAAAGACACATTTAAAACAAATGAATTGTGTTTTTGTGTTTCAGCTTCAAATTTCTCAAAAATGGGGCTTATCCATATTAAGTCCTGCAGTCATAAATGAAACACAAAGTTCTGATAAAGATACACAAGCATACATATATGTAACATGCTTATGCCCACTTAAATGTAACATTTAGGCCCAATGAAGAGTAATGTATAATGTGAAGTAACTGCCAATCAAATTACTCCTCTCTTCACTACAGTGAACATGATATATTTAGCAGTTAGCAACATGGTAAGTGAAAATTAATGAGAAATCCTGGTCTTTACTGATAGGCAAATAGATTTTTGGGTTGTTTCCCTCAGTTCTTTTCATCCCACATCTAATCATAGCAAGGCACAGCCTTCTTGCTAAACCTCATTCATCCCTAAAATCTGTTGGTTTGGTTTATTCTTCTTTTGGCTAATATGGAGCAAGGCAGAACTGCCCAAACATAATCACATATTTTAAAATCGTTGCAGCAGGTCCTTTCATCATGTTATAAATTTCCTTGCCTTTTGAGAGAAGCCCAGTTTTTATTTTAGCTCAAACACTAAGTGGTGATTACACACAAGCATCTACTTAGAAGTACTGTCAGGCAGGACAACTTTGCCCTTAGAGAAAACTGGTAATTGTCTTGTACGGGTTTGACTGTGGGCAAAAACTGAACAAAGGACCCTATGGCTTTGATAAGCAGCTGGTATTTTGGAGATGTTCTGGTTTACTAAAATAATACTTTTGTAACACATATCCTCTGAAAATCTGAAATCCCGAGAAAGCAAACAGGCTGTTAGATGAAGCACAGTTGATGGATTTTTTTTTTTTTTTTTTTTATTACAGGGGAACTGTGAAAGGAAAATCCCTGCATGCCTATTAAGTCTTTGTCATGGTATAGAAAACAGCCAGGATTCTACCCTGTTACTCCTCACACCTTAGAAAAGTAAAGACCTGAGAGTAAATAATTTTAGAAGAATATAAATTTGACTGCAGAATTTCAAGTTTGGACCTGTTTCTAGTTACCTTCATTGTCTGATGGAGAAGAAAATTAAGAGAAATAAAGATTTGATCTGAATAGCAACTTCACAGCTGCTTTCGTTAATATGTTTGTGCAAAAGGGATGAACAGCCCACTTCCTTGTCTTCTGGAGGCTTCTACTGTTACTGTTAAACACTAAAAGAAATAACCCAGAGGTGGCTATGTTCTCACTGCTAATAACAATCCAACAAGCCATTAGAAAACAGCGTTGTCTGCCCATTCACAGTTCAGTGACAAGCTATCTGCATTTACCCTCTCCTTCTTGGAATCTCTCATTTCCACAGTAAAACTTTCAAAACACAGTAAGAGCAAATAAACCTTTCCTTCTTGGAAACAGAAGTACAGCTCATTAGCAGGCAATGGAAGCCAGCACACTCTTTGGGGACTTCAGATCAAACCTTATTTCTGTTTCCTAGTTCCAAGCAGCAAATGAATGTTCAAGTCTTCTCGTTACTCGCTGCTGAGACTAAGCTCCATGCCGATCCTCAGTGCTCATGGAGCAGTTCTGAGAACTGATGGCAGAGCCATAATTGAGGCAGACTGCAGAAAACTACTACATGAGAAACCAGAGTAGAAGGAGCAATGAGCCCTCCATTTCTTCTGCTAGCTTTTATGAACTTAAGCTACAGTTGTCTCTACAGACATGGCATGGGTCATTCAGCTACTGACAACTTGGCTTCAAGGATGTCTCATCAAAATTAAATGGCAGCTTTTTCCCTCTAGTTTCAGGTTACAAGAAACCCCACCTTTGTGGAAAACCCCTTCAGGCTCTGAAATAAAAGAACCCAAACTGTAGCAATAGCAAGTCTCCTTGGATATAAGCATGGACAAAGCAGAGTAGCAGCATTAAAACTTACGCTTGGAGCAAAAGAACTCAAGTTATGGGAAATCATTCAAGTTGTGGAAAACCGAAGTCTTCCGCAGACTTTTCTACCATCTGTGTCTTGATTCTTCCTATGCTTTACAGGCTACCATTGTATCCATTCCTGTCATCAGTGTCAGTCTGATTGCTCTGAACTGACTGCCACAATCACCCAGGTGTCCTAAAACAAAACCTTGCTCAAGATCACAGGTATTTCCTTCTGGCTCCCTCCCTAAATGCCACTTCTTTCCATATCCATCTGGATTACCCCAGCTGCTAACATAAGGAAATTTCAAACAGGCTGCAAAGAGCCATCAACTTTTTGTCTCAAACAAGCATAGGAGAAAAATTATGATCTTCACAGCATCATAGGATTTAATTTATACCCAGGCAAATTCAAAGCCAGTCACAAGGAAGACAGGCACTTTAAAGGTAACTTTAATTCTTTCTCAGCACACCTTACTCCTCGATGCCAACTTTTCTCCCCAAGCCACCCTCCTTGCCAAGCATGAGGATCTCTTTCGTCAGACTCTGCCTTTCATCACCGAATTCTCCTTTACTACAACCTGTTCAGAAAGGGCCTCACACTTTGCTGTAAGAAGCTAAGACATAGTTTGAAGTTAGAGCCTTGTTGGTTGTTTTTTTTGTTTTTGTTTTTTTCCACTAGAAAAATGGAATGATTCTTTGCATTGGTTTTAAACTGAAAAACAAACGATTCTTCATGTGACCCCAAGGCAACCTGGGAGGTCGATACTGACCTTTGTTGCCCTCCTACGCTATTTTTTTCCAAGTGGGAAGCAATTAAAAAACCACTGGCAGCGTGCCTTTTCTGAAGGAGAAGCATATTGTGTCATCAATGATGAATCTGGTATTGATACAGTTTCCTTGATCTTAAGCATCAAGCAGGAACAAACCACACTTGCCACAAGTGCTGCAGTGGCATGACACACTTTTGCACAATACTCTTGGGCAAAGATAGGCACACCAAGTTGGACAAATACGGAAAACTACTATCACCTTCAGTCAGACATGACCAATGCATCATTGGACTTTGATTTGTTTGGTCTCTGAAACTGAGAAAACAGCCGCATTGGTTTTCCTAACATTGAGATGCTTTGTCAATCAAGGAAAAGTTTTACTACTTGTTCTGGCTGGCAAGCACAAAACCCCTGAAAGACTTGAAGCTATTGTTTAAAGAGCAAGAGCAAAACACATTTTATCAGTGTTTGCAGATTGTGTGGTTTGTAAGATTTTCATCTAGCTTAATTTTAATTAATTTCTTTATCTATCTCAAAGCTACCCAGATAGTACAATTTTCAGGTTGGTTGGTTAGCAGGGACTGTAAACATTGAACATACAAATACTTTGATCCATTCTATTTCCAATCGAACTTTCATCCTCTGCCTATAAATGAGGAACGTGCCAACAAATTGCTTGTGTCTACAGCAAGTTCTGACAACTGTAGGCCAGATGAACTGAAATAAGGAACATTAATATCGAAGGGAAGACACTTGATAACCTTCATGGGTTTTCATCAGCCCTTGAATCAACTGTTTTTATGTGAACTGAGCAATGCTATCCTTTTTAATCTAGTCTATATCAAGCTTTTCATAAATTACATCTATTTTATGTTCAAAAATAAGACAAGGCTGAAGGATATGACAATTTATCTGGAACATTTAAACCAGGCTTAGCCAGCTATGCCTTTGAAATCCCCCTTTTATGTGACTGCAGGTAGCTTCAACTACTACCCACTGAAGAGATGTCATTTGAGTCAGTATCTAGCTACCAAATTCAGGATTCTGCACAAAATGCCTTATAGGCATTTCTCTTCTTTTATTTAAACAAATCTGTACTGACATCTAAGGAAAGCCTACCATCTGTTGGGAGCCAGTGAACCCTTGTTATTCCTTATTTGAGATGAGCAGGCATTTAAAGGTCATTTTTTTCCCGAATGTTCTTCAGGTTCCTTTCTTTAGATAGCAAAGCAGAGACCATGTCAGCAAGAAGGTCAAGAACAGTCAAGTGAATACTCTTAATATTAGTAGAATAATTGAGCCTAGAATATAATAAGAAAGCCTGGCACCATTAAAAAAAAAGGGGGGGAGGGGAGGAAGGCCATGAAAATTTCACTTTTTTTTTTTTTAAAATCATATGTAAAATTAGCCTCAAAGATGTGAAAAATAAAGAAATGAAGTAACTGAATAAAACTGTCATTCTTTTAGCCACTGAAAGGTACAACTTGTGGAGAAAAAACTGTGTGGCTTGGACTTCGATCCTCTTAAATGAGCCCAAATCCACACCCAAGAGGACAACGTAAATGATCATTCACACAAATATTCTTGAGGTTGCTGTTGGTTTGCTGTTATCTGAAAACTTCCTCCTGAAATTTTCAGTTTTGATTGCACTAGTTTAGGCTGTGCTAGTTAAAGCCTCCATTTGTTTTCAGCTGCTCTGCCCTTTATTTAGGAGGGTGTCATTATTACTGTCTTATACAAACTGTATCCTAATTTAGTTTGTCATCAATATGAAATACTAAAGTATTATTTATAAAGCTCATCATGAACATCTTGCAAACTACACCAAGCTACACAGCATGCGCTTAAGCAACTACGAGACACAGGGCACTACATAAGCTTTATTTTCTTGCAATAGCAGTGACAAAGAGGTGAAGCATCTTTAGAAGCAAGCAATGAATCCCAAGGTGAGGCACTACTGGAAGGTAGATGGGATGACCAAAGAAGGGTTTTCTTAATTTGGGAAGCAATGAGACAGGGAACCTTTCCTACAGGTTGCATGAAGTAACTCTATCAGTGTATTTTTGTGAAGTGTTTGTTCCCTTCTGAAGTCAAGACTGAAAGCTAAGAGGTAGCATACATTTTTAGAGATTTAATGACATTTTGGCTTGCTGAGTCCTCTGATTCTTATCAGCTCCTTCAGAAATTGGATACCCTGGTTAATCTGAAAAATGCACGGACAACTCTTCCCACTTAGACACCTGAGATCAATCTTGTAGTAGTTAAGATCTTTGCTATGTTCTGCTAATGCAGGTTATGTTTTCTATTTATTCCTGCTGATCTAAAACATTAGAACTTCATTCTTTTTATGAAAATTTCCCTTATATATGTGAACAAAGGAAGTTAACACTAATTAACCTACCCTGTAAAAGCACATGCTTTGATAACAGGGCACTTAATTCATTTTGAGATGCAGCCTGTGACTTCGCAGATTTATTAACTTACATTCCGTGAATAGGTTATGTTCAACAATGGGGATGCTCAAACAGTATTAGATGGTAATAATCACTGAATGATGATGTTCTGAATGGTATTTGTTTTCTCCTATCTGTTAGGCAGTACTGGTCATTTGCAATCCTCTCTAGCACTTTATTTAATAAGCAGATGGGGAGGAAAGGAAAGAAAAAAAAAATCAACCTTTCCCCCGAATGTAACTGCTTACTGCAGTTAAAGTCCCCACCACATTCTCGTGACAGGATTAGGTAGCATCTCCTATTGCAGCTGAACTGCATGAGAACAGTTACTAGGTACACAGCAGCTCACCAGACAGCACAGCTGAATTTGATTATCAAATGAGAATTTGACCTAGTTTGCCACACTTTAGCATTCTATATTCGAACAGTATAGTAGTAGATACTATGCAAATCACTGCCAGAATATATTTTCATGAAAATGCTTTTTAATCTTCATTTTGATTATGAAAGCTAGATCAACCATAAGTGAGAAAACACTCGACTCTCACAGCCCACAGTAAACACTCTACACTTAATTTCCATGAGGCTGTGACTGGGTTCTCCTGAAGGGAAGGAGTTTGCTTTTCCCAGCACTGGAGTACTAGAAAGGAGAAGTGAAAGCAGATGATATGAAAGGATAAAGAGGATTTATCCACTATGGATTTCTAGAACTTTCCGTATTCTGTGACACTGATGACATTATACAGAAAGCTATTTTTCACTAAAATGACAGCTTTTAACACCCTCTCTCAGGGCATGCATCTAATTCAAGAAATATCAAGGAACACTGGAACTGGAGGCTAAGACTCCGCTTTTCACACTAACCCATACACGTCTACCTCCCAAGAACTATCTGGGCTACAGCTGAAGCAACAGCATGCTTACAGCAGAGCTATCTTGTGTTTCACAGAGAACACACATTCAGGTCTTACTGGGATACTGTACCAGCTTAGCTTCACCCCTACCACGCATGCTGGTGTTCATGTCTCACAACACATGCTATAAATAATCAAATTCAGTCATTTGGTGTGGAATTGTAATACGCCATTTTCAAGATAGTTAAATGCTGACTCAAAGTTACTACATAGATTTTCTGACATAGAAAATATTTGCAAAATAATGCAGAAAAGTCTTTAAGGAAGATTTAAGTCATTCTTTATCCTAGCAGAGAGATCTGATTTTTTTTTTAATGTTTTTAAAAGTTATCTGAATGAATGTTGCTACTTTAGATGAGTATTAATGACACAGTGCAAGCAGGAGCTTTTTAGGCTTTGGAATTATACAGTGACAATCTGTGGAAATTACACTGTGGAAGACTGGAGCAAGGCTCCTTGTGCCACTGAATTTCTACTGTGAAGCCGAAGCAAGGATCAGCTGGATGAGAGTGAGCAGAGAGCACCCATAACAGCAGTAGTGGTAGGCCTCTATAGGGCTTGGACAGAATAACAGATTTAGGATTATGCAGTAAAATGGTTGGAAGTTTATATTATGCATACATGTGTTCCATTTCCTTCCAATACTAAGAAACCTAAAACTTAGTAAGTCACAAATATCAGGTTGTGATTATTACTGAATCCACCAACTCGACTGGGCTCATAACTGCAGTGCTAAGTTTTACTACCCTGACCTGTAACACCATAATATTTATGGAAGAATTTCAAATAAAATATTTCATTTTCAGATATTTCATTCACTACACAGCAATTACTTCCCATAATGCAGACTTAATGAAACAAAAGGGAACATTTTTCTACACTGAGCTCAAAGGAACTAAACCTCTCTCTTTTCCTTTCACTCAGCAGGAACTGTTTTTCTTTTTTGCTTCTTCCGAGCAAGCTGGTGCACTCAAAATGTTTCAGGAAAGACAAGAAAAATGTTCACGCCATGCTTAAGTCCCCAGATCCAGGATGCTGGCTGTACTGGCCATAGATCACACTACCAGGTGCTGACAATGTTCTGCCAGTTTCAACAGTTGTCTCTAGTCCTGCTCTGTATCATCTGCCATGTGTTGCCTTAGAGTGAATCCTCATTCTGATTTCCTGCCTAATTGCTCAATTCAGCATTCATTTACTAGCAGAGTCTCTCTGCCAGCCTACCATGTGTTTTTTCATCATTCTGCTTCACTGACAGAACTGGTTGAACAAACAACTATCCATAATTCAGTCACATTTCCATACCTAAAATGCCAAGTTCGGTCCACGGTCATATATAAAAATCCTAATTCAGTAGAAATACACCAACTCTGATCTTTCTGCAAGTTCAAATAAATTGTAATTTGGTACTAAAAATGTACTGGTCGTTATCTGCTACTCACTTGAAAATCTTCCATTCTGTTAACCCCATGAGAGTACAGACAGGCACAGAAACCTTTAGGGTCAACTGTACAAATGCAGACAGTGCAGTTAAGGTGTGTCATCTGAAATTGGTTTTGAATGAATGATAAATATAGTTACGTATCCAATCTTAGGCACGCTTCTTTGAGAAGGTCCTTAAATATTTTTTAATGCTCTCCGTGTTTCTTGTCCACACCAAATATGCAACAATCAAGTCTGAAGCTGCCATGAAAACAAAACTCCCACTGATTTCAAGTGTGATACACACTTTTATTGAGAACAAGATGCTTAGCTCATCAAGTTCAAGCCCTTAATCCGGAAATGAGATAATTTACAAACAGAACCTAGTAAATACTGAAATGCAGCTCCCATGTGCAGAGTAACCTTCTGTAGTTAGTAAGTTAAGAACTAACAGCTGCAGGATGAATCTCAGGAAAAATAATTATTTGTTTTCCTAAGACCAAACCATGATGCCACAGACAGAAGCATTCTACACTTCAGACTGCGAACTTAACTTTCCTGTCCTTACATTCCAGATCCTTCCAAAAGAAAACCTGGGGTTTTGTAAATGGAGTAACCAACATCAGAAGTACCTGAATACCAAGGATAATATTCAAGGCATGAGGACTTCAGAAAGCAATGGTGAATGACCCTCCACAGTTAGATTTCCATAAGCCTACAAATAGCTTGTTCTACAGGGTTCTCTTAGTGATCTCAGCCTAGTTTCTTCAGAGAAACTGCACTGAATAAAGGTGAATGTATTTGTCAATGCTGTACTTGTAATCAGACAAAACTGTGAAATGGAGTGCTAATGCAAACTGATATACCTCAATTAACCTTAAGAATAATCCATCTTAATGAGTTTGCACATGTTCAACCCTTCTCTTTGTGAAGAAAAATTATATAGAAACACACGTTTTTGCTACATATACTTTAAAGATTGGAATTCTTATCCATCCAGTTGGATACCAGGTTGTTTCCTTGAACATCTTCACGTGTAAGATTCTATTTACTGTACTTGAAAAACTAAATTCATTCACAGAACACTTATTTACCCTGCTGTTGTGAGAAAACCCAGACCACTTGCTTTTCCACCATTTCCTCTGTTTTCTTGCTCAATATTGCTGAGGGAGCTAGTTAGTATCATTTCACTGCAAGGCTACTTTCAATTACTTTTGAAAGGTCACGGTGACTGAGAGGATTGCAAGAAAGCAGATGTTACACCCTTCTTCAAGAAGGGCAAGGACGAAGATCCAGGAAACTATGGCCTGTTTATTCTCACCTCACTTGCAGAGAAGGTGATAGAACAAACACACCTGGAAGCCATTTCCAAACACAGGAAGGACAAGAACACAACTGTGAGTACTCAGCATGGGTTTCCAAAGATGAAATCATGTTGGAAGAACATGGTGACCTTCTATGATGAAGAACAGTGGCTCAGTAGATGAGGAAAAGCAAATGTTGCTGATTTTTATGTTAGTAAGGTTTTCAACACTGTCTCCTGTAACATCCTCATTGACAAATTGCTAAAGTACAGACTACAGAAGTGGAGGGTGAGGTGGACTGAGGCCTGGCTGAACAGCCAGGCCCAAAGGGTTGTGATCAGCAGCAGAAAGTCCAGATGGAGTTAAGTCACTAGAGCAGTACAGTTTAACATCTTCATCAGTGCTGTGGATGATGGGACAAAGGACACCCTCAGCAAACCTGCAGATGATACAGAACTGGGAGGAACAGCTGGTTGTGCTGCCTTGCATAAACACAGGCTGGAGAAGCGGGACAACAGGAACATCAGTGAGTTCAAACGGAAAGGCCAAGCCCTGCATCTGGGGAGGAGTAACCCCCTACAACACTACAGGTTGGGGTCTGAATGGCCAGAAAACAGCTCTATAGAAACACGGACACACTGCAGAGAGTCCAGCAAAAGACTGATGGGGGAGAAAAGAAACTAGATTCTTCTCAGTGGTGCGCAACAACAGGTCAAGAAGTAACTTCTATTTAGACTTTCATTTAAACATAGGAAAAAGCTGTTTAATCCAAGGTTGATTGAGTGCTACAACAGGTTGCCCAAAGAGGGCTGAAGAGTCTCCATTCTTAGATATATTTAATACAACAACAGCCTGAAGTACAGCTGATACTGATTTAAACGGGACGGGTGGACTAGATCTCCAGAGGTTCCTTCCAACCTCAATGTTCTGTGAAAAACACAACAATAGGGCAGCCCATTCAGCTTTGTCCAGAGAATGACTGGAGAGACAGCTCTGAGTACACTAAGAGGAAAGTGATATACAAAACAACATTTGTTCTGGCTAGCATAACAAGTCTGGCATAACTACATTGCTGCCTGACAGTACGAACACCAGCCAAACCCTCCTCTGCTTCTGGCTGTTCCATCAAAAGCAGAAAACTTTCCAACTAACTGAAAACATATCAGTGAACTGAAATTCTTCCCTTCCTAATAAGGAAGACTGCTGTACAGACTAGGAGGTGCAAATTCAGAATTTTATCTTTATCAGAAGTTTCCTCTAGATTATAGTAAAATCCCCAAACAGGAAGATTCAAAACAATTGCATTTATCTTGTCAGTCTTTTCTTTAGGGCATCTTAAGCCACAAAAATCCAGCTCCTGGCATGAATGTTCCTATGGTCAAGTCACCAGTATTCAGCCTCTGATACAGCTATTTAGTGGATGGATCATATTGAGTCTTCAACTTTTCCTTAATTCTTTGAATGCCCATTTAAAATAAATACAACCGCCACTCCACAGAGGGTTGCCAGAAGCCATCTCCAGAGAAGTGGATAGATGCCTCTCAAGACACACCTACAAGGCCAAAATCTGCAGCCCCAAACAAAGGTTGAGAACAGGGAAATGCTCAAAACAGTATTTTAAAATCTATCAAATATTAAAACTTTCAAAAATATGAATTCTAAACACAGGGCATAACACCAAACATTTAAATGACCCTGCAGTACTACATAAAGAGAGAGGTTAAAAATGTTTTGTCAGCTTATTCTGCATTTGAAGAAGTTGAGATTTTTCTTCTATTTTACAGAACAGCTAAAAGGAAAGTTAGGAGACAGAGCAAAACAAGAAGCACAGAAATTGAAGAAATGACTGCATTTTGTCTCAAGACTTTTTCTTTAGAATGTCTATGAAACTTACAATTTATTATGTTTAGTGCGTTGTTTTTAAAATTCATAGCTTTTCAAACACTACCATGTTTCTTCATGTGTTATTAACATCACAAAATTTCCAGGTTCATGTTTACACATTTTGCTAAAAATGTTACAAAGTATTAGATAGCTACAATTACACTGAATTTGCCAACTTGAAGTGTGTAAATCTGCCTGGTGGCTGTGGCAGGGTTAAAATGAGGAAGCAACTACCTCTTTTTTGCTAAGACCAGTATGTGATTGATATGTCATTGTATGAATATTCTGGGAGACTTTTCTAAAACATCACATAATTTAGCACCATCCCACAATGACCTTTATACTCCCACTGACAGTTTTCAATACCCTTTATTTTGTGTTATACAGACCATTTTGCTTATTCAGCTCACATGTACAGATCTAGAGAAATACATAAAACTAATGGCATATGAAAATATTTTAAAAATATGTTGCATCACCTGAAAGCAATTTACAATGGCAAAATTACATGTAGATACACTTACCTTGGATTATGGAAAAGGTTGAATTTCAGTTGGCTAATGCAGCTGGACTTAAGATTAAAAAGTAAAATACTCAACTGAGGACCTGAGAATCATAGAGAGAAGAAATTACTTCTTACCTATGACAGTTAATTCAGGCACCCTGGGAGCAGAGAGTAATGACAGGTGCAAGGCAGGGCCTATCTTGTGCTGCAGTTCTATCTCTCCCTCCCTGTCTGCTGCTGCATTTCTCTGCATCTCTCCAGAGGCATGTCTCTCATCCTAAGCGTTCTTTCTCTACTTAGACACAACAGTTTTCTACTCCCTGGAAACAAACAAACAAAACCAGTAACACTTAGCAACAAACATCAGTGTGATGAATCTATAAACATGTACTCATCCTGTAGATGACCTGGTTACTCTCCTTTCCCAGAAAAAAATGGTTTTGGTGAAGTGTCAACCTTCACTAAAATAGACATATTTTCACAAGTCATTGTAGGAATCAGTTACATTTACAGCTTTTTTTTTTTTTTTTATCTTGACCAGTGTTTGAATGCATTAGTGGCCTATCATTAAAATGGTTAGGCCTATCTACACGAGGAGATTAATTCCAACAGGTGAATGTAAATTACAAAACTGATTACCATGTGGCAATTGGCAGTACCTTGGGATTAACGTGATGATGTATTTGGATACAAGTAGACATAACCATATGTGATGGTTGACCACAGTGCAGCAACGCATCCAACAAACAAATTTAGAGTGGTTTTCAGAGCTTGATGGAGGTATGCAGCATCACAAACCAAAGGCTTGCTGGATGAGATACAGCATGTTCTCAGACCGTATGTTTGTTCCATAGAGGACTCTGAAGTAGTGTTTCAGTTTCTGTTTCATGCCCTACTCATTCCTAGTTACTCCTGACTCTAGTGAGAAGAGGAACTGCTAGTCCACAGATGCTTGATTTCCATATACTGTCAGTGCTCCATTAATTGACAGTATGGACAAGCATAGCTTAAACAGCAGAACCCTGGAGGTACAGAATTACAGGGCATTCTGCAGAGCACAGGTCTGGATAGGGAGTGCCGATGTCAGCAAGTACAAATATGATTCACTCCAAAATATTTGGAAACCCTGTACTATGTATGCATTTTTATGTCAGGTTTACCATGAGAAATTGGTGTACCTTCACCCACTCACACAACACCTCCAGCACCCAGAGGACAAGGTGACCTAGTGCCAAGGCACACGCAGCTCTGCAAAAATACCTAAACCTCCCACGGAAGCAATGCTAAGCTAGAGCTAACAAACCCACCTGGGCTTTAGCTGAAATGGTAAATACATTTAATTAATATGGTATAGTTCTTTATGTTTCCAGTTCCTGACATGTGACACTGGCTAACTCTGCAGAAGTTCATTTAATTCTAACAGATTTGTAAGAGCAGGCTCAAGGCTGCAATACATGCAAAGGTAAGTTAATTGGTTTTGTATTTGAGACAACCAGAGAGCAGGGTAGCCCTTTTTCTGTGGCAGCACATCTTACCTGCCACAAGTGACTTAGCCCTGCATGGAGCTAGATGAATTCTATACCTGTAGCACAGAAAGTGCAAAACCCAGATCATGTACACGTGGATAACTGAATGCCGACTGCAGTTTGTAAGTACACAGCATGTCACCATGGTGAACGTATGGAGACTTGTGTTGACTCAGCTGAATGCTCACAAGGGAAATCTCCCATAAGATCAGTTCTGCTCAGAATTCAACTTTGCTGTCACTCCTGAATATTGTGAAACAGTGTCACAAGCTTCTACACATGTAACATAGACCTCTGTAAAAGCTCTGCATTTTAAAACTACAAAAAAGCTCCCTTGCAAATAAAAAGATGCAAAAAATCTGCATACTTCATTGTGTTTTTCTTGTTTTTCTTTCTTATTCTGCCCACAATCCTTCTGTTCCTGTTCTCTTTGGGCCACACAAAGTGTGAAGAACAGTAAGTTAAAGTTTCATGCACAGTCCTGGGGAAGAGGCTTCTTTCATAACTACTGTTCGTGAACTTCAGCATGCCCCAGTAGAGCGATGCTACTATTCCAAGGGCTGCTGTCTTCCTTTGGTTAGCTATGATTTTAACAATGGAAAACTTGATACACTTCTTTCAAACAATTACATTTAGGAATTGTTAGTAAGTGTAAACAGGCACATGGTAGAGGCTAAACATAAGAAATGTTAAAAAAAAAAACACCAAAGAACTACAAACAAAGCAGACACCTCCCATACCTAACCCCCAAAAAATAGATTTTTGATATTTTGACAGTTTAGTTTAACTTACAGAAAATGTTTCAGTAGAGAATTTTAGCAAGGGCTCTGTCTGCCTAGTAAAGCACAGATGAATCCTTTTCTGAACAGCTAAACAAAAGTTGGATATGGAGCTCATTACTTACATCAGAAGGCTTGATACCTTATACTCCATTAAATTTGAGGACTGAATTACTGCCTGAATGATGTCAAGAAAGATCACTAAAAGCCTTTCCAGTAGACTAATAACTCTGTAGAAGTTTGTTAATTTTCCAGCACTATCAGAGGATAAAAAACAAAAAAAATCTAGCTGGTCAAAACTCAAGACTAGAAAAGCAAATAATGACAGGTGAAGAGGGGTGGGGAGAACAGGTCTGCAGAATTCAAACGTTATCACAAAATTCATTTGGCCCCTCTCAACATATGTGATATGGCTACAGAAGTTTCAGAAATTTTAGGAGTTTTAGGAGAATCTCCATCCTTTACGGGATGCGGGGGGAAACTTAGTTACAAGAGATGAGGAAAAGGCTGAGGTGCTCAATGCATTCTTTGCCTCGGTCTTTAGCGGCAAGACCAGTTGTTCTCTGGATACCCAGTACCCTGAGCTGGTGGAAGGGGATAAGGAGCAGGATGTGGCCCTCATAATCCACAAGGAAATGGCTGGCGACCTGCTACAGCACTTGGATGTACGCAAGTCGATGGGGCCGGATGGGATCCACCCAAGAGTGCTGAGAGAACTGGCGGAGGAGCTGGCCAAGCCGCTTTCCATCATTTATCGGCAGTCCTGGCTATCAGGGGAGGTCCCAGTCGACTGGCAGCTAGCAAATGTGACACCCATCTATAAGAAGGGCCGGAGGGTAGACCCGGGGAACTATAGGCCTGTTAGTTTGCCCTCAGTGCCAGGGAAGCTCATGGAGCAGATTATCCTGAGTGTCATCACGCGGCACTTGCAGGGCAACCAGGCCATCAGGCCCAGTCAGCACGGGTTTATGAAAGGCAGGTCCTGCTTGACGAACCTGATCTCCTTCTATGACAAAGTGACGCGCTTGGTGGATGAGGGGAAGGCTGTGGATGTGATCTACCTTGACTTCAGTAAGGCTTTTGACACCGTTTCCCACAGCATTCTCATCGAGAAACTGGCTGCTCGTGGCTTGGACTGGCGTACGCTTCGTTGGGTTAAAAACTGGCTGGATAGCCGGGCCCAGAGAGTTGTGGTGAATGGAGTCAAATCTGGTTGGAGGCCGGTTACTAGTGGAGTCCCCAGGGCTCAGTACTGGGGCCAGTTCTCTTTAATATCTTTATCGACGACCTGGATGAGGGGATCGAGTGCACCCTCAGTAAGTTTGCAGACGACACCAAGTTAGGTGCGTGTGTCGATCTGCTCGAGGGCAGGAAGGCTCTGCAGGAGGATCTGGATAGGCTGGAGCGATGGGCTGAGGCCAACTGCATGAAGTTCAACAAGGCCAAGCTCCGGGTCCTGCATCTGGGGCGTAACAACCCCAAGCAGAGCTACAGGCTGGGAGATGAGTGGTTGGAAAGCTGCCTGGCAGAGAAGGACCTGGGAATACTGGTTGATATGCAGAAGAATATGAGCCAGCAGTGTGCTCAGGTGGCCAAGAAGGCCAACGGCATCCTGGCCTGTATAAGAAGCAGTGTGGCCAGCAGGTCTAAGGAGGTGATTGTCCCCCTGTACTCGGCTCTGGTGAGGCCACACCTCGAGTACTGTGTTCAGTTTTGGGCCCCTCACTACAGGAAGGACATGGAGGTGCTCGAGAGAGTCCAGAGAAGGGCAACGAACCTGGTGCGGGGACTGGAGAACAAGTCTTACGAGGAGCGGCTGAGGGAGCTGGGGTTGTTTAGCCTGGAGAAGAGGAGGCTCAGGGGAGACCTCATCGCTCTCTACAGGTACCTTAAAGGAGACTGTAGAGAGGTGGGGGTTGGTCTATTCTCCCACATGCCTGGTGACAGGACGAGGGGGAATGGGCTAAAGTTGCGCCAGGGGAGGTTTAGGTTGGATGTTAGGAAGAACTTCTTTACTGAAAGGGTTGTTTAGGCATTGGAATGGGCTGCCCAGGGAGGTGGTTGAGTCACCATCCCTGGAGGTCTTTAAAAGACGTTTAGATGTAGCCCTTAGTGATATGGTTTAGTGTGGGACTTGTTAGTGTTAGGACAGAGGTTGGACTAGGTGATCTTGGAGGTCTCTTCCGATCTAGACAATTATGTGATTCTGTGATTCTGTGTGAAATTCCCCATATAACATAGGTGCCTTAAAAAAGCTATCATTCCCGGCCTTTTATTTCTGTGAACTGTTAGATAATACAATACAGTTTCATACTCCTACTCGCCTTCTTGATTCTGCAGAGCTGTGCAAAAAATAAGTAAGAGTCTACCCATCACCAGCAAGCCACACAATAAAACTGAGCTCAAATTTAATGGTTGAGTTCAAACATTATGTTGAACCCTACTCAAAGCAGAAAGTGACCCCACTCTGCTATACTATCAGTAGCAATGCCATCAGATCAGTCAGAACTCTGGTTGTATTAGGCAGAGTCCATTGAACACAAGGAATTCAGGTGTGACATGCTTATCTTCTATATTTCTTCTATCATAGTTAAACAAATATAACAAATAGGTAAAACAGGTAAAACAAAAATATAACAGGTAAAACAAAATTTAACAAATATTTTCAAGATAAATAAACCTGAGCCAGAAAATATTGACATGAAATTAAGAGATACGAAATAACATGTATCTCCAAAGGCTGGTAAAGCTTAAATCCAACCCTTTAATTCAGGGTCACATTTAGAAAACACCACAAAATATTACATGTAGCATTAAAACACAAATTATTCCCTGAAATAATGTGTTCTAGCATGTCAGATCTGAGTTTATTTGCACTGTACTAAAGCTTAACTAGAGAACATTACTTGCAGTGTTAACTGTATGCTTCACATTATGCATATGCTTAAGTCCTATCATATTAAACAAGATACATTCTTTTTTTGCAGCGCAGCATTAAAGAACAGGTTTCCATCTTTGCTAAATCCAAATTTGCTAAAGGCAAATTCTGACTTCATTTGAATTAGGATTACAAACTGAATAGCAAATTGAAAACTACATTTATTTGCATTTTTTTCACTTGGATTTTTTAAATATTTTTCTTTTTTCTTTACACAAAGTCTCAAGTGAAGAAAATGCAAACAGGTTGTTTTGAATTATCTATGCAAGTAATATCCTTCTGCCAACTTCTGGAATAAAAATTTGACCTAAAAAGGTTAGAATCATTTTCAACTCCACTGCAACAAATAAAGTGACTCTCAGACTGACTGGTACCTGTTACAGACAGCACTCATCCATGGCGGTATGAAATCTGAGCAAAGACACATCATCTTGGGATACTCTGAAATAAATGTATTAGAGTATTTAAAAAATAGATTTTTTTAAGTGATTTATAGAATGATTCTATGGTAAGTGATTTACTTTTGAATCTCTTTTGAGAAAACTAGATTTTGAGAACACAGTGATATCAGAGCATAAGTAGACAAATAGTATAAACAATGTATTTCTCTTTGATTCTTCTATGCCATTGTGATCACTGTATCCCATCAGATGGCTTCTTGTTGGTGTGCTTACCTGACTATGTGAAGGCACAGTCAAAGCAGACTTCTTCACTCTTAAAACCTTTGATGTTGGAATGGGACTAATAAAACAGTTGGGGTTCGAAGAGTCTGTAAAGTTCATCCAGTTCCAACCCCCTACCTTGGGCAGGGAGACCTCCCACCAGCCCAGGCTGCCCAAAGCCCCATCCAGCCTGGCCTTGAACACCCCCCGGGATGGGGAAGCCACAGCTTCTTTGGGCAGCCTGTGCCAGTGCCTCACCACCCTCTGAGTGAATAATTTCTTCCTAACATCTAATCTGAATCTACCCTCTAATGGTATGTCTTGAATTGACTGCAGCACGTAGCTGCTGACAGGGCCTGTAAGAACATACAAACAGGTCATGCTCTATAGCCTCTACAGTTTTATTATTTGGAGTTTATCTTAACTCCAGTGCCTATGCAACAAACCAGAAACCAAATGTTGCCAATCTTGCCTCTGCTCTGATCAAACACCTAGTTTTCCCACCAATCTCCCCATTTCTCTTCATTTTCTGTATCCTAAGAAACTCTCACATGTACTTCATGCTTATTTTCCTGGTTGAATGGTTTAGGAGTGTTACTTCCACAAATATCTAAGATACAGTAACAAATGGCTGCCAACCTTACCACAGGCATAGGGAGAACAGGAAAAGGCTCAAACATTAAAGAATGGCCTCCCCAACAGAGCCTAAGGAAATTAGCTGATGTCTTGACTCAATGCAGAACGGGGACCAGAAGAAAAGGTTTGTTCAAATTCCAAGCATAAACTTCATGCTTACCAGATACAAATTATTTTTTCCTTGAACACAGTATTTGTTTCTCAAAGGGAAGCAAGTTTATTTTTGATGCAGTATGTAGTGAATAAAAGATAGCTTGGATGTCCTGAATAAGACACAACAGGTAAGTTGAGTCTGACTGCATCAGAACAGTAATTTGAGACCCCAGAAAGCATTAAAATTGACCTCAGAATGCAGAAACCCGCAGAAATCCCGTTTCCTTGTTTTGTTTCATTTCCAGAGGGCTAGCATTGCCTTTATTCTAGAAATTGGTGCACAATGAAGTGGAAGAAACTTTTAAGTCAACAAGAACAGCCTGTTAGGGCTGGCACACACAGACATCTACCTTCTCTCTCTCCCTAGATGACATCAGTTCCTAGAATACACTCCGCTGCATGTTACTAAACTGCCATTTTCTAGACAGCTTCCATACCTCCTGAAAGGCATATTTTAAAGAAGAAAGGTTTACTAGGATTTTTATTGTCTATATCCCTGTTATCACCAACTTTATTAGGTTTTTCTAGATAACCACTTACGGACACTGGCAAGAAGGTAACCCAGTTCAAATTATTGCACTACTACTAGCTCTCTGTTAGGCCAACACAAAATTCAAGCAAAAAAATATTACATTAGGAAGAAAATTGATATTGTGGGTGGGGGCCCTTTTATCATGACAGTAGTAATAGACCTTAGGAAATTAAGTTTATATATATAACTTTATTTCAGACTAAAAACCTGTCTTTTTTGTTATTGTAATTGTACATGTGTTCATCACAAACACGAAAAATCAGTAAGTGCTGTGATTATAGCACGATTTTTATAAATCACTGTACATCACCCAAATGGGGTTATTAATCTTTAAAGCCATTTCTAAGTCATTACTGTTTTTAAACACTGACCTAACAAAGGTTACAATAAAAAGCTACAATATAGGCAACCAGCTAGAGAAAAGTGATGGAACAGCTATGAAACTAACTTTTAGGGCATTTTGAAACTCATAAGAATTATACAATCTTATTTGCTATAGGAGATTAAAAATGCACTTTATTCAGAAAAGCTTTATTAAAAAGAAAGAAAGCCACTAAAGGTTTTTATTGCTTCTGTATTCTCTAAAAATGAAAATCAAGTCAACAACTGTAGTATTTAGCAGCTTCAAATTATGAAAGGGCTACAACTAAAGACCACACTTCATTACAAATTTAATGCTAAGCTATCATCATGAGCCTTTTATTCAAATATTCTATGATACTCCTGTAAAATTATACAGCCAACTATTGCTGTAGTATTTTGGTTACCAGACCCCCTTTCTCCCTCCCTCCTAAACCCACAAAGGACACTCCCCTTCCCTAATTCAAAGGTAAGGCTAGCTACCTCGAAAGGCTGGCTGCTAGGAGCCTCGAAATCAACACTCCTGATGGATTTTTATTTCCATTTCCTTCACTCTCCATTTTCCTATGATGCCTTCCCTGATTGCTAATGTGGACAATTAGACCAATCTTAACTCAATGTAGATAAAATACTTTCTGCCCTACCAGCTGCCCCTTTCAAGCACAAGGCATTTAACATATTTTCGATGTACGGAGAGTAATTTCAATTCAATACTGTAATCTTTGCAGGGAATCTTCAGTGCTAAGTACCTCAGGATTACAAAATGGCCTGGCTGTAGCTCTCTGGTCAAACTGGCTGACCTCCAAGCACTGCAGATAACCGTAAAACTGAAACAAGAGTAGTGCTGTACTCAGGGAAAACACTGAAATGAAATGGAGGAGTTATTTTTTTTCCAGAAACCTGAAAGGGTTGAAAACGGCCCAGTACAGTTTGCAATACTGGCTTTTGACTGCTGTAACCTGATTTTTCCACATTCATTTATTAGACAACCTCTGTAGCACTACAATCCTTTCCAAATGCCTTTACATAAACACCAAACTAATCAGCAACCCACAGGTAAGTCAGATACAGTATCTTATTAACCAGCCTTACTATAAGTGCAAACGCTTGACAAGTCTTTGACAGCTAGAAAAAGAACTCCAGCCATCATCTGGGAGGATTTCTGCATGCTTTACAGCAGAGTGTGTCAGTTGCTAACATAAAATGGTTACATTTCCTGTGTAAATCATTATCAGAGAGGTTGTAGTCCTCCTTATTATATATGGCAATCTCAAAACATATGTGCTCGTGAATGACATGTTATTTACATATACTACTTCTTTAAAAAATAAACTTGGAGGACTCTATAGCTAAGAATAAGCTAATGGAAGACGGAGTCGACAGAAAGACTGTCAGGACTCAGATTTTCAAAGTTAAACACAACGGAACATTTACTAGGTGAGATCTCTTTCCAATCCTTTACCCAAAAGAAACATTTAAGTGCTGGGAAATTCTCCTCACAATACCACAACTATGCTACTGTGATGCTCTCTGTCATGTGAGACACGAGGATCTCTCTGTCAGCCAGAGCATTTTCAATGCCCACCCATGACTGTACTTTCAAATTTCTTAGGCAGGATGCCTAAAATGGCAAGTTGGCTGATACTTCACTAATGTTTAGTGGAGTAAGTTCAAGTTTTCTTCAAAGCTGCAGGGAAACCTAGAGACAGCATATATACTAACACGCCAAGCTGAAGGCTTCACAAAGATAGGCTACTGTGTAATAATGAGGACCATGTCCTCATTCAGATCATGAACAAAGGACAGCTTTATTTGATTTAAAACATTAAGCTTAAAAAAGAAGAAAACACATTAGTAGCTAAATTTTGCTGCTTTGCAAGTTCACTTAAAGGCAGAAGTAGGACTTTGATTTTCCTACTATCACCATTCAAGTATCACCATTCACCTTCTTGGTGCAGGTGCTAAGAGAGCCAACTAGGAAAGGTGCCCTCCTAGATCTGTTGCTAGAGAACAGACAGGGTCTTGTGGGAGACGTGGCAATAGGCAGCCGTCTCGGTCACAGTGACCATGAAGTGGTTGAGTTTAGAATTTATGGTGACAGAAGGAAAACTGCCACCAAAACTTCAGCCCTGGATATGGGGAAAGCAGACTTCAGGCTGCTCAGGGAACTAGTCAGCAAGGTCCCCTGGGAAGCTGCTTTTGAAGGCATTGGCGTCCATCTTTAAGCACTGCCTCCTAAAAGCACAAGATCAGGCAATTCCAAAATATCAGAAGTCAGGCAAGTGGGGCAGAAGGCCGGCCTGGCTGACCAGGGAACTTCTACTGGAGCTTAGGCGAAAAAAGAAAGTGTACGGCTGCTGGAAGGAGGGTCAGGCGACGAAGAAGGAATACAGGGATGCTGTTCGTGTTTGTAGGGAGAAAATTCGTGTGGCCAAAGCCCAACTAGAGTTGAAGCTGGCCATGTCTGTGGGAGACAATAAAAAGGGCTTTTTTTAGATATGTGAACAGAAAAAGGAGAACCAAAGAAAACATAGATCCGCTACTAGATGGGGAGGGTCTCCTCGCAGACAATGACATAGGCAAAGCAGAGACGTTTAATGCCTTCTTCGCCTCTGTCTTCAACACTGATGATGGGCTTCGGGACCCAGGGTACCCTGAGCTGGAGGACCATGACGGTGGGAATGACAAACTCCCAACCGACCCTGAACGTGTGCGGGATTTGCTGCTCCACCTGGATCCATACAAGTCCATGGGTCCGGATGGGATTCATCCCAGGGTGCTTAAAGAGATGGCTGACATCATTGCGGGACCTCTCTCAATTATTTTTCAACGATCTTGGGAATCTGGAGAGGTCCCATTGGACTGGAAGCTGGCAAATGTTGTGCCAATTTTCAAGAAGGGCAAGAAAGAAGACCCTAGCAATTACAGGCCTGTCAGTCTCACGTCAGTGCCTGGTAAAATTATGGAGAAGATGATCCTTGAAGTTATTGAAGCGCACCTGGGGGACAATGCAGTCATTGGTCCCAGCCAACATGGGTTCACGAGGGGTAGGTCCTGCCTAACAAATTTGATTTCTTTTTATGATAAGATCACCCATCTAGTCGATCAAGGGAAACCAGCTGATGTGATCTTTTTGGACTTCAGCAAAGCTTTTGACACGGTTTCCCATAGGATCCTACTGGACAAAATGTCCAGCATACAACTTAACAAAGACGTAACATCGTACGATGGGTGAGCAATTCGCTGACGGGCAGGGCTCAAAGGGTTGTGGTAAATGGGGCCACATCTGGCTGGCGGATGGTCGCTAGTAGGGTCCCTCAAGGCTCCGTTTTAGGGCCAGTCCTCTTCAATGTTTTTATAAATGATTTGGATGTAGGACTAGAAGGTGTTTTGAGCAAATTTGCTGACGACACCAAACTTGGAGGAATTGTGGACTCGGATGAGGGTGGAAAGGCCTTGCAGAGAGATCTGGACAGATTGGAGAGCTGGGCGATCACCAACCACATGAAGTTTAACAAAAGCAAGTGCCAGGTCCTGCACCTGGGACGGGGCAACCCTGGCTATACGTACAGACTGGGCAACGAGATGCTGGAGAGCAGCCCCGCAGAGAGGGATCTGGGGGTTGTGGTTGACAGCAAGTTGAATGTGAGCCAGCAGTGTGCCCTGGCAGCCAGGAGGGCCAACCGTAGCCTGGGGTGCATCAAGCACGGCATCGCTAGTCGGTCGAGGGAAGTGATTGTCCCTCTGCTCTGCGCTGGTGCGGCCTCACCTCAAGTACTGTGTGCAGTTCTGGGCACCACAGTACAAAAAGGACATGAAACTGTTGGAGAGCATCCAGAGGAGGGCGACGAAGATGGTGAAGGGCCTAGAGGGGAAGACATATGAGGAGTGGCTGAGGTCACTGGGCCTGTTCAGCCTGAAGAAGAGGAGGCTATGGGGGGACCTCATCGCAGTCTACAGCTTCCTCGCGAGGGGGAGTGGAGGGGCAGGTGACCTATTCTCCATTATCACCAGTGACAGAACCCACAGGAACGGTGTTAAGCTGAGGCAGGGGAAGTTTAGGCTGGACATCAGGAAGAGATTCTTCACCGAGAGGGTGGTTGCACACTGGAACACGCTCCCCAGTGAAGTAGTCACTGCACCAAGCCTGTCTGAATTTAAGAAGAGATTGGACTGTGCACTTAGGCACATGGTCTAAACTTTTGGGCAGACCTGTGCGGTGCCAGGAGTTGGACTTGATGATCCTTATGGGTCCCTTCCAACTCGGGATATTCTATGATTCTAAGTATTTGGTCAAAAAGGTACCGTCATGTCATTGGGAAAGTCCTGCTCCACTAACAACATAGTGTGCCTTTTGTGGAGAACTGAAGTCCCAATTCACTGAATCACTTCAGTTTCTACTGAAGAGCTCTACTGAATCAAGTGTGTAAGTTTTGACTGTTACAAGTTCTCATTTACTAATTTATTAGTAGTTTTCTCACAGAAGGCCATTGGGCTAAGTCTGCATGAGACAGTCCACACAAAATCAACATTTTCAGCACTCAGGCTGTCTTATTCTAAAGAACAATCCAATACCTATGGTGTGAGAGCTTCTAATTATTGTGAATTACTATGCTATCCAGCTCAGGGAATTTGCCTTTTCTTTCCAACTGACCTGAGACACGCAGTAATCTGAGAAGAAAAGAAAGCAGGGGCACAGTGCCTGTGCAGGGGACCAGGGAAGGTGCACTCCCCACTTGGATGCACTTCATCATGTAACTCCTTAAATTTTCTCTGGTGAACCAGTTGTGTACCAGAAAAGCTTTCAAATTTTGATTTACTAACATGTATGGATTTTTACCAACAAGACTGCTCTTGGTCAACAAAGAAGTAATTACTTTAATGATTATTCTAGTAATTATTCAGGTAGTCAATAGAGAGGGAAGTAATTACTAAATTAATTCAGCCATCACCAAAGAAATGAGGGATATACACAGACCGGAATAAAAATTATGCTTAGGTTACAAATATTCATAAGTGCTTCAAGTTCCCCATCATTTAGTTCCATCTAGAAAGACTGATCTAGAAAACACAGCACTAACTTCAGGAAAATTTATGTACAACTTACAGTGGGCTCGGACACATTCTCATTGCAGAAAGTATTAAAACTTGCACAGCTAAATTAATTGTATTGACTGAAATTCATATGGCTAAAGCACAGAACCAAGTCCCTCTGCAGACCATTAGGTAACACCCAATCTAGAAAAACACAAATAGCCAAGAAAAAAAAAAATCAAGATTACAAAAACAAAAAAGAAAAACATACCGTTTTCTTGGGTGCGATCTTGGAACTTCTTTAACCTCACTGAATACAAGTGGGCCTGAAAGAATGAAAAACAGCATTAATTCACAGTGATGTGCCATGGGGCAGTACTGTAACAACTCACAGTACTTTATGGTTTGAGAGTTCTTTTGCCAAGTTGTATTAGTATTCTCTCAACATTGTATCTACATATTTTAGGTAAAATAGACAAATTTCAAGACATCAATAACTGGCCATCATCACATTGAGTTTCTGAATGACTGAATTAGTGAAATAGGTACAAGGCAGATCCGTTGATCAGCATGCAGTTTTCTTTACATTTACACTACTCTGATGAAACTGGCATACAATCAGCAAATAATTTTAGAACTATGGAAAGGATGTGCAATAATCCTTCAATCAGTAGGCAAATGAAGATATTAAAAATGTCATATATTAGAGTAATTCCCTTCATAAATGGTTCGTGACCTAAAACAACAATTTTAGACTATAAAAACAAACCCCTTTGTTTTCAAGTCAAAATAGGACATTAAAAGAATACTGATTTTTTTCTAAAAGCACATTAGAACTGACTAAAAGTAGGAAAGTAAGACACTGGTGAGAGAAATGATACTTTATTTGTGCAGTTTTGAGGCTTCTTGGCCTTGTACTGATTCCTACTAAAAAGTATTTGCTGGCATGCTGGCATCATTCCAAATAAGGTTTCTTTACCAGTAGCTACCATGTACTTCCTTGACAGATACAAAAAGATCGAAAGAAAACTTCCAAGTTGAAAAAGGAAATGCCCAAAGCCCGTACAGCCAAAGATATCGAAATGGAAAAGAAGGAATCTAAGCATATACATACAGTCTGGAAATGAATGTAGTATTTTATTCTCAATACCTGTTCTAAGGTTTACTCATTCAAATCAAAAAATAAATATATCCTTAAGTAGCCCACGTTCATTTAAGATGTAGCTTTACCATCTGTAGAGTCTTAAATCCTTTCTTCAGTGTAAAGTATCTGTGGATAAAAATCCTCAAAACAAAACATCTGTTTTGTCTCAAGTATATCTATCATTAGAACCAGAGTCGTATTTTCAGGGATTATATCTCCACATCTAATTACCTAGTTAACACACTTGCAACATTTGCCTTTTACTATGCTTTCAGAGATCACTGTAACACTAGAAATTTCAGCCTCCATGAAATGCAATTCAGTTCTCGAGCACGTCTGAGCATCTAGTAGATAATACGGGACAAACTCATCTGTTTATAAGGAATACTGGGGAGGGGGCAGGGGAGGACACGCTTTCGGTAAAACCTTGCAGACCGTATCTGTGGCCCTTCTCTCTCAATACATTACATTGATTACAAAACCTTCAAAGTCCAGAATTAATGCAACCTGGGAGTTTCAACCAAACTCCAACCAAATGGGGGTTCTATCCAAAGGCTGTTCTTTACAGCACAGACTCTCTCCTGTAACCTGATGTGATAGCAAATCAGGACAGGGAAATCTCATCTTGGCTATGCCTAAACAGAACAACTAAGAAAGATCAAACAGTAATTGTGGTTTTCATAACCTGTGAAAGTCAAAGTTTTTCTGTCCTTGTCAGTTCAAGGTGGTAGCAAACATGCTAAGAGGCCTCTTCTGTGTTAAAGCACTCCATGATTTCTTCCTGGACAAAGGACAATCCTTTCTCCCTCTATCATTTAATATAATCAAAACAAGGAATATTTTCATTTTACACCTTATTTACTCCTTTTTTGTCATTTGCTATGTACTCTGTTTCTGTTTGTTTGGGTGAAACTGTTTTTCTTAGTCGTTTGCTTTTAAAGGGAGCAGCTGCTAACTGTAACGATTTTGGACTTTCCATCTGGAAAGGAAAATAAGATGAGTAACTTTACCCAAGGCTCCCCCTATTAATGCTCAGCACAAAGATAACCAAACTATTTGTCTTCAAATAGCATTCCCCCATGTTCTTGGAGAGCTGCTTCAGGACAACAGTTCTAAAGATTTCCCCTCCCTCCCCGTGACTTTCCCTCTTCACTCCGAAAAGCTTAGATCAAACATAGCATGCTCAGTAGAACAGCCTGCACTGTACAGCTGCCACTCCCTACTGTTAGGTCTTTGATGGATTTCTCTGTTCTAGAGACACTTCTGAAGAGGCAACCAGGCCACCTGGGTACAATTTCCATCTATGAGTTCCTCAAAAATCACCGCCTCATTGATTTCCTCCTCTGTGATGTACTTAAGGATGTCAGCATAGAAGTCTGAGATGCTTTCAAGGCATTAGTGTCTGTGAAGAGAGCACACTGACTAAAGGCCTAGTTCTACTTTATGATTACCTGCAAATTCTTGTCCTCTTCTTGACATTTTCTTGGAAAAAAAGAGAAGCCACTAAATCTACAGTTCCATCTAACCTTGAGGTGGTGAATTCTATCTTCAGTAACATGTCCAAATCAAGAAATCAAGATGGATTACAAAAGAGATGAGTAACTATAACCAGTTCCTTATCATTGTTAATTTTTGGAAGCTGTAACAGTACAAAAGGAGTAACACTTCTGTACATCTTCTGACTGATAGGCAGAGTACAACTGTTACGCAGGACATTATGATTTTCTAGTCTTCACATCACAAATGGAGAAATAAATCAAGAACTGAAAGATGAGGTTAAATTTCCTATACTTGGGAATAGGATACTCTGAAGTTTTCAATTCTCTTCCCAACTTCTCCTTCCTTAAATAGTTCTTTAAAGACTGTTTCTCATTCCCCTTCCAGCCAGGCGCAGTCCTGTGCCCCTCCCTTACTACCTATCTCTAAGAACTCATTCAACTACGATAAGTCTGGGAACAACTCATGCATCTGTCCTTTGTAGACCTCCAACCCTTCCGACGAAGCTGAAGTTTCACTGTGTGTCCTTAATTCCTGCTTGAGAACATTTGGATGCCCCAGTTTTGCTCCAAGTGGGGAAACTGCAGCTCTTCATCTCCCTATGCAAGCCTGTCCTACTGTTTCTTTAAGATAGCTGAAAACATCATCAGCTTTTCTGTCATTCCACCCTGTAACTGCCAAAAGCTCTACTAAGGTACATAACCACACATACAGACACAATAACACAGAAGTGTCAACGTTATTCCCCAACAAATAAAGCTTTTCAACATTAACAACCAAGGTTTTGTATTACATATATATAGCGGTGCTTCTTGAAGACAGACAAGCTTGGTTTTTTTAATCTTTTGTTTTCAAAGATGGCAATTTTAGATGATATGGCATTTCAGCAATCCTATCAGTTCACAGCAATGCATGATTCATTAATGGATTCATCTCTATCTGTAAAATTCTAAGGCAATTAAATAGGAATTGGTGTTTCTCCAGAGAGGCTTCTCCATCTAAAAATAAAATAGAAGTTAAGACAGTGACTGGCATTATTTATATCAACAGTTCTACTGGAATGATAATACAGCAGCTTTCACATGCAAATATACATACATTTAAATGACTTAGTAAGGATTAAAGTAAGGAGCTTAATACATTTCTTTGCTTGTGTTCAATCTTTTCATTCACTTAAGAATCTTATCAAAATGCCTCTCAAAGCAATTCTTTTGGACTGTGAAGAAATGTCAGTACACCACACTGAAAATATCCCTGGCTCTGAAAGAAAAGATGCCATGTGGGAAAGAAATAGCGAGTCATTCTAAAGGTATGAAAATAGGTCGTTATAAAAACAATGTTTAAAAATCACATTTCCTCAAGTCAGGATTCAACAAGATGCTTACTCAATCTAAAGAAGTAACAAATAGGTATGTTTAAAAATGTATATGTCACTGAGATAATAAAACTTTCAAGAGAGGACAGAATCATAGTCACAGGATTTATCATGGAAAGATTCACCTCAAAGCAGATTTGAATCTATGGTAACTATGCCTCTTAGCACCCTTAAAATACCAAGGCTTCAGTACACGGGGCTGGATCCCACTGCTGCTCGTCTCACCAGAGGCAAAAATGGTTCCTTTCAAGAACCAAGCAAACAAAAGTAAGGTCATGTCTGGAAACATAAATTTGTGTTTTCTGTGCAGTATTTATTCCAAGGATACTGAAAAAAATGAATTTACACTGAGCTTCTGCAAGCTAATTTTCTCACTGTCTTGAGCCTACGTCCTTTAGTAACTGCAGTGTGAAGCTGCACAGTAAACCTGAATTCAGATATTGACATTTCATTGTACGAAAAAACCAATACTTTATTTGCAAGATGCAACGATACAGAGATCAGGATCCTGTGATACCTCGCTACAGAAATAACACCATATTTCGAAAAGGAGCGGCACATGCACTTGAGGTTCTTTCTTCCGTCTTGTGCGTGTTACATTCTTGACTTTCAGTTATCTCAGTACTGCCAATAACCACACAACTGCACACTATTTCATTTTCTTTTCTTTTGAAATTCCCATTCCTCATTCATGTGATCAATACTGAAAAGTAGCATAGACACTGTAGCAAAATTTCTACTCAACAAGGCTATATAAAGTAAAACTTAATGAAGGAACTCTAAAGGCTAACTAGAGATGGCAAACAAAACAGATGCTAGTTTAAAAAAGAAAACCCACATCACTTCAAGCCAGTAATGATTTTTAACAATTCAGACCAGCCTCCGTGTGATCCAGAGTGTGATTTTTAGATGTTTCTGTAAAGTTTACATATTATTAATTCACATTCTTCAAGGGGTAAACATTTTGTCATTCTGTAGCATCCATATGTTTGGAGTTTAATTTTTTTCACAGAATTATAGTCTGTGAGCTGACAGGGTGATAGTATTTGTAAGATTTTGAAAAAAAGGGCTTGAAAGGACATGAGTACCAGAAAAACATGTGAAACTCTCACTTCTGACAAAGTTTTTCAATCACCCCTTCTACTTGGAAAGGAAAAATTTAGATTAAGGAGCTGGTTGAACCTTAAAAACCCAAGATGTTCCTATTTTTCTAACAGGAATAAGAAATACTGCTTACTAGTCCCTAATTCTGGATATTATCATCACTACACAATGCTACACCTACACAGTCCTATAGGTATTGCAGAGCATTAATTTTACTTTTGTTTTTACAAGTAGTAAAAAAAACAGACAACCATTATATCAAATATAGAAATGGATTTTTTTTGAAGTTAAAATCTCCAATGTTAAGACTTGCATTTTAAGTTTATAAAAGAAAGCTCACACCAAACAATTATCCAACTGAAAAGAATATGAATGTCATGTGAGATTTCTTAATTCTACTTCAAAATGCTTGCACGAGTTTAGGCTTCTCCTTTGGACATCAGGATAAACCAATTTTCGAAACTTCGACTTCTTTGTGACCTGCTTATTGACCTCATCCCACGTTCTCATGAAGGCTGCCTCTCCTTTCTACATTTAAGCTCTAACCAGCATTACAAAATGCTGCTACCAATCTCTCGTGTGGTTATTTGTGCTCCCTTACAAGCACTGCACAGCAGTCCCAAACTGACCCTGCTCTTAAAAGCTAGCTAGCCACCAAGTTTCACTCTGTCCCAATGTGGAGGGACAGCAGCCTTCCTATGAAGAGAAAATGGAGTTTCCCTGCAGGAGGCGTTAGCCAAGGAGTGGTTCTTCAAAACCTCACTCCCCTGTTTAACAGTCAGGGCTGCTTGTTGGCTGCCACAATACATTTACTTCAAAACTGTGAGGCAGATATAAGCCACCATTAAGAACAGAATTTCCAAGGTAGCAAGAAAAAGAGGTTCTTCAGATCCCTAAAAAAGCTACAAAGGACAAGGGACGGAGCAGTTACTTCACTAGCATATATAGACAGCCTTTCAACTCTCACCAACCACGATACAGTAATCAATAAATATTGCTCAACTAGCCACCCCATCTCCTGGGTCTCTTTGGAAAAGTAAGTATCAAGGTACTTTAAAAATATTAAAATGTGATGGCAAGAGTAAGAATTCACACTTTTCTTTGAAAGGAAATGCAAATCTTTTTATATGGAAAAAGATTTATATTTCTTCACTCAGGTGGTGGTGAGGCACTGGAACAGGCTGACCAGAGAAACTTGAGGAAACGTCCTCAAGTTGTGCCAGTGAAGGTTCAGACTGGATGTTAGGAAGAATTTCTTCATGGCGGGGGTGGTTAGGCATTGCAACAGGCTGCCAGGAGAAATGGTCGAGTCCCTACCCCAGAGCTACTTAAGGAATGACTGGAACGTGGCACTGAAGGATGTGGTTTAGTGGTGGGACTTGGTAAGTCAGGTTGGTGGTTGGACTTAACGGTTCTGAAGGTCTTTTCCAGCCTATGGTATCATTCTATGATTCTACTATTTGTTCAAACATGAAAATATTTGAACATGAAAACCTTTGAACATGAAAAAAAAAGAATTTTGCAAATCAGTATTTAAACAAAGGTGCACTTAAATGAAATTGTTTAGTTGAAGAGCACTTTATTCTGGGTGCTGAGTAATAGAAAAAAACAATTTAACTATGGTCTTCAGGTTTTCATGTGTACAAGTGAAGATTTCATGCTATCTTATATCACAATTTTCACTGGGTGTAACTGAATTCTGGGTCTATTATACCAGTTACAGTCACATGCACTAAGCCTCTGTATTTAAGATTATATTTTTACAGCCATGCTCAGTATGATCCTGCCTTTACAACCAAGAAACTTTCTAGTATGAAAAGTTCATGATGTCTGGTAATTAAAAAAAAGAAAAAAAGGAACATGTTACAATGATCCATTACGACAGTCTGTCAGAACATAACGACACAATAGTGTTGCACAGTGATGCCAGGACTTGACACAAAGACCAATGTTTCCAAGCATCACAATTTGTCTGCTTTGGCCTGAAGGACAAAAAGAGGAACCCCACCGCTGCCTGCTATACCGAGGTTTCTGCTTTAAGTCTGAAGATTCTTTCATTGATCTGAATGTATTTTTGGAAGGTTACAAGACATTTTAGGTTTTAGGGGAAAGACTACTCAAGGGGGAGAATTCTGAGTACTTCTACCACAATCATTTCTGAACCGTCAAGTATGTTAAGCCATATACAGACATGACTCTTGATCTGAATAGTTTATATAACTCCGGTAAGTTACTGATACTTTAAACGAGGATGCCAGTTGACTTTTTTTCTCCCTCAGCAATGTATTTCTTAAAAAATCCACTTCCCCTACACATTGCATGCAGCAAGCCACCTGACATAAGATTGTAGAAGCCTTGAGCCTGAAAACTGAGTGCTGCCGTGCCTACACACTAGCTCTAAGGCATGTAGCCATATGCATGAAATTGGAAAAATAAGTAACTAACAAAATCCAGTTTTCTAATCATGAACATTAAATTCAAAACTTTTTTTTTTCTGACATCCATTTACTACGCCATCTTGTTCATTTAAAATTATCAATGAAAAATACAATACTGCTTTGTCTGGGGAGTCCTTAAGGATGATACTGACAAGTCCATATCAAATGGGACCACACATACCATTTCTAAGATTTATTTAAAAATCCTAAAGAATCTGTTATCATCTCCTCCCTAAGTAGGAGGATCTTTGCTTAGTCCACACTTACCACACAGCAATATTGAAATATGAACACTTTCCTATGCAGTGCTTTTTTCCAATTAATGTTTTTTGTTTTCGGTAGTATTCCTTGTAATTTTTTTAATTAAGAGTATAATATGTTCAATATCCAATCTAAGTTGCTGGGATTTCTTAAATATTTTATTTATGAGTGGAAGTAAAGAAATAATCTTAAGTGGTAAACTGAAGTGTTCTGGGGAGACCACCAGGTGTCTCTTCTACTCACTCACCTTTATTTAAATCACGTCGTACCACTCACCATAAAGACAGGGACCTTGACCAGAAGAGTTTATAATATTCCCTGAAGGTATTCTGCTCCCTGTTGAAAAAAGAAAGAAAAAAAAATAGTCACGTTAGTATGCCACATCAGGCCTGTATTTTATTTTATTCATTCATTTCTAACAATGTTTGCGTCTTCCACAGTACCTGCACCAGCAAGTCTAAACTTCACGCTACCCAGATAATCTTATTTACTGATCCATTTCTTGTTGCGTCACTGCACAGGAAAGCAGTTATGCTTAGCTTGACCGTACAACCCAAGAAACAATTTAGGCATGAGATCTCAGTTCTAATATGACAGACAAGGTCATTCTAAATGCCAGGTGCTAACACACCTATGGAGCTAGGAAGGAACCGGCAGCAGAGCTTGAGGCAGCAGAGCTAGGCTGGTGCCTTGGTGTGCAAACACAGGCTGTCTTCACACCCCATCACGACCATCTTAGCAACTCATGTCAGCTCTAGGCAAAGAAAGACTGTGCGCCATCCCCCTGCCCACTCTAGATATAGCCAATTCATCACCTCATGTTCAAGCACTATTATTAGTTATGTTAACCCAGATCTTCAACACGTAACACTAAGTGTCTTTGTCAATTAAGAAACCTAAAATTACTTTCAGCAGCAGTGTGTTCTTCTTGAGATTTATGTACCTTTTTTTTTTTCTTCCATGCAGCATTTCCTGAATTATAATTCAAGTATAACAACTTTCAGACTGTATCTGAAACCTGCTCAACGTGAACCTCTGAATCTCCCCCAACAAAACAGATTTTAAAGGGGATTCCCTTTTCTCACTGAGGTAAAGACAAAACATTCCCTTTGTCTTTAAACAAAACAGACTTCCCCAGCTCACTTTCACTTGACTTTCCAGGATGGCATCGCAAAATGCATGAATTTGTGATATAAAGGTTTGAATCTCTATACTAATACATGTTTGCAATTAGAAAAAAATAAAAACATTATAGTAACCAAGAATGAAAGAAAAAAAGCATATTCCAGATGAAGCAACACCAGGACTGTGTCCCATTTTAACCTCAAAAAGGGAAAGTTCTTATCGAAGTTGAAGAGCATGCCAGCATTTCTTTGTCTCTCAGGCTACAATCTATCCTAAATCCGATAAACAGTTTGACTTGTGTCAAAAATAGTCAATTTTTGACAAAATGCATCTTTTCCAAGTCTGTATTTTAGAACAAAAAATACGTTGCCAAAAAATAAGTATTCAGTTCTATATAATGAAATAGATATTTTCACTGGAAAAGATCAAAGTGTTTCAAGTCCTTAAATATTTCATATTTCATGCTTGAATTAACTTAGAAATTTGATTTCTTTTTTTTCTATTTCCATATGGCTATAAATATGGATAAAAATGAAGAAAGCAAACAAAGATTTTATTACAAGAAAAAAGTTTTTTCCCATTTTCTTTTCTAGAACCTCTAAGCTGACAGCAAAGGAAAATTGTTTGCATTTTAAAACCCTATGGTAATGGGAAAGGGGAGCAAAAAAAAGAAAAAAGATACTTTTTTTGTTTTTGTCACAAGAACAACCATCTTGGGAACTATTTGGGACTCTACATCAATGCTTTTGTTGCCAATTTGTTAGATGGAAATTCCCAGTGGTGTTCCTGCAGACATGGAGCCAAGCTTGTGTCTCTTCCACAGGTAGAAACAGCTGCAGTATTGGTATTTGAGAGGTCACTGGTTACTTTCAGAGAACAAGAAAGAATACCCTTATCAAAGATTATCTGTACCATTTTATATGATTATTAGCAAGCTACTAATTGCATGATCAATCTGCTGAGTAAGTAGAAGCCAAAAGAGATGACATTTGTCACCCAAGTCAAACTGTTACAAAAAACAAATATAGAAGTACATATATCTTAAAAATGACTTTTCAGGAAGATTCAGAATACTTGCAGATCATTTATTCATGATCAAGTTAACCTCTGCAAACAATCTGTACCTTATTTGTATGACTGCAGCACAGAAAAGCCACTGGGTCAAGTCAAGACATTTATCCTAGATGCTGTACACACTGAGAATTTGTTTTAGAGAAATAGAACAGAAGAAAGCGAGTCTGAAGCCAGGAGACAAGCTGGGTATTAGTGCATGAGCTGAGATGGTTGTATTATCCACTGTAACAGGGGAAGGACATGCTAACTGGAGACATGGAAGATCAGAAGGAGGTTTTTGATATAGTTAAGAATGAATGGGCTCAAGAAATTAATGCTGCAACATTCACATATAGGAAACCATTTCATACAACCATTTACGTTTCATAAACACAGGAAATCTAAGTGGAAAAAGCTGGACCAGATGATTTCTACAGGTCCTTTTCAAACTAAATTCTTTGATTCTACATGAAAATGTTTCAGAACAGCCTACTCCATAGGCAATCTTCTCCATACTTTCTACAATTTATCTCACATAGTGATTTAAAAACTGAATACATCTTGGTTTAACAAACAACAAGAAAAAATCCCACACAAAACAGGTGTTTTTTGGCAAAAATAAAGTATTTGAAAAAGAACAGTCCATAAGGAGCTTTTCTACAACTCTCCCAACCAATAGGTGTAGCATCATAAAACTATTGACAAGACTGATTAATCAGAAACAAAGCTTTTGAATCAGAAGAGAGATTCAATTATTATCGCTATCAAAAATACAGTTTCTCCAAGAGAATAGTCAGTCAAGGAACAACATATGCCGAAGAACTGAATTTTCACTTGGGTCATTACAACAACTTTTACAGGCACCTGAATTAAATGGCTTAAACTTAGTTTTTAATATAAATATAACATCAAAATTCTGAGAAGTCAGTCCAGGCTTTTTTATTTTTTTTTCATTCACAGATCCTGCCAGTTTTCAGGTGTATACTTTATTCATTTACTGCTTGGAGAAAAATACAATGCTAGACTTGGTAGGATGATGGAACTGTTCACTGTTGTCTACATCAACTTTTAACTATTCCAGTTAACCCTGCTCCTGAGCTTCCAGCTGACAGATCTGTTATCTGAAGAATGGCTGAAAAAGTCAGCTGCAGCTGACTTTGAATAATGCTGCTGTTCTGTGCCCTCACGAAATCACATGTGTAAGACTCAGGTGGCCAAATTTGTAACATAAATTGAGCCAGGTATCAAGTTGTTCTTCTCAGTAAAGAGACACTCATTTGTCCTCCAAAGAACAGGAAAAATTGGATAGACAGGAATCCACATTCAGTGCCGAGATCAGAGACTCCCTGCTGTTTGGAGTTGCGAGGAGGGCTAGTATCTTCAAGACCTTTAACAGTAGCATCTTGAGTTCTTCAATGAAAATTAACCTTTAAGGTGTATTTCATATGGTGACAGGATGACCTCAGCCTAATGAAATAGTAAATTAAATGATCCTTACATATAACCTTCCAGAGCTGTTGCATGGCTTGTTACCTAATATGGATTACATGCTTTGCACAGATTAAACAATTTATCTGATGGAAAGACAAACTAGAAAATGAGATGTAAATTGTGCAGAACTAGAAACTACCTATTTGTACTTCAAAGACGACCATTTCAAGTATTCTGCTTCATTCTTAACATAGAAGATAGATGTCTTTAACAAAAATACTGGGGAAAAGAGTTAATTACTGCTCAACAGAAAAAAAAGAAAAAAAACTGTGGGTATTTTGTGTGTTTGCTATAATATGCTGAAGGCCAAGAACTAATCCAGTCAAGACCTCTTTTCCTAGGGAAGGGAAGAAAACCACAAACCAACACAAACCTGGGGCTGAAGTAGTTCCATACTGGAGGAAAACAAAACAAAACAAAAAACCCACCACACTCCACAAGTGTCTGGAAACCCCCCCATTGGTACAACACTTTGAGGAAACACAAGAAGAAACTGAAGTAAAACCCCTGTGCTCAGGGGAAAGGCAGAACTGAACAAAAGACCACATTTAACACAAAGTGTGGTTCCACTGCAGCCCTCCTGCAGCAGATTTTCTTTTGAAACCATCAGCCTGTTAAGCCATTCCAAGTGGAGGCAAAGCCCCTATATGGTTCTCTCTCCAGCTTTTCCTTCCTGACCCAAGAGCTCTGGTTCTTAGAAAGGACACTTCCCTTCTCCCCAGACTTGGATTTGGGTCCTGTTCTCAACTGCACACACCCTCCTTGCTTGTTTCAGGCATCTGCCAGTCAAGCTGCAAGCTTCTCCTTTCAGCATGTATACTCCATCTTCCCAGACACACACACAGACTTCAAAACCCAGCACATAAAAGCCAAGAAAAGGTAGAAAGGTGCCTTCGATTTTGGTGCTCATCCACTTAATCGTAGAGGATACAAAATAAACCACTCGTATTAAACAGCAGTTTTATTCAGAACTGCAAATTTATTCGGAAGTGACAGGAGGAAACCCCATCAGGGCTCTGATGCATCCCATTTTGGTCAAATACACAGCCCTCAGGAAATGCCTCTTTTTATTCATTGATGAGGATTAGCTCAAAACTTCGATGTTTAATTCACATCCTGGTATTCATATTCTGCATGTCTAAAGATACGTCTAGGCCAGTACTAGAAAGCACGTGTGTACACACGGAATCTGGAAGCTGTACAGAACTCTCAAACTTCAAATGTTTAAAAGCAACACGAAAATCTGTTAGTTTTTAATATTCTCCTGTACTGTAAAAGCATTTATAGGCAATTGATTATATTAGCTTTGTAATACTTCCTGAAGTGCAGTAATAAATACAATATCGTTAAAAGTTCTAATATAATAAACTGAGCACAGCACTGGCTCTGATATTTATTACTGTTAATATAAAATTTTTATAGCCTGCCTTATCTACTTAAAACTTTCACTGTATAAGACATTCTCTGCAAGAGGGAGCTGACTCATTAGACAAGATTCAACACAAACATATGCAGTTAGGAACCTTTCCAACCAAAAAAAATGGGTTAACCATATGGGATTTTCTAACTTCAAATAGAAAGCAGTACATTTTCTATTGGGCTACTGAGTTGTTTTCTCATACTTGCTCAACCAATACATTTTTCCCTCAAAACAAACAGCTATTTCAAAGTTAAATTCCACTTCAATATTTGAAATACGAGAAAAGACTCCAAAGGAATTTCCGCAAAGCAGAAAAAAAGTCTCTTCAAATTTGACTATTAAAAAAAAAAAAAGGAACAAACACATATGCAATTTCCATCTTGAATGCCCAATATTAACATTTCTGGGCCACTGACCAGCAGAACAGCTGAACTGCTTCTATAGTAGGCCAAAAGTGTCACTTCAAGCCTTGGAGATAATAAAGGAAACTGCCTGTCTCTATATAAAAATGTATTTTCTAGAAAATGCCATGTTAAACATTGGTTCAAAAATAGGAAGGTACTATATAATTAAAGCTTCACCATATACTGAAATGATTCTTTGCCGAACAGTCTGAATAATTTGGATCATATACGACAACAAATTCCATTTCTGAATTTGAAAATTACACAGAATTCATCTGGGAGACAGAAGTGAGACAGGTTATTTTCTCTGCTGAATAATAATGAACTGTTGTATCTTGGATATTGAAAGCATTAATAAGCACTGAGAAACTAAACATTTTTTTTCAGCCACCCAGCAGCAGTTTACAGTAGCTCTTTGATGGCCCTAAGGCACAGATGTCGAACCACAAGGCTACATATAGAGCTATGCACTTTTTCTCTTCCCACTAAAGTTGCAGTTCAGCTCAGGACAGCCTTCTGGGCAGGTTCCTGTGAACAAAGCTTTCTGCAGTCCTCTGACAACACGAGAGCCCTGCCAGAAGAAAAAAGCCTTAAATAATTACATTATAAATAAACCACTTCCTTCTGAAACAACTTAAATGGGAAATCTAACAGCTGTTGTGTTTGCTTCTCCATTCCAAGGATCAATGAACACTGGATGTGTCAGTTAGGGAGATACAATCCATCAAGAACAATAAAGATGCTGCTGCTAAAGACTGCAGCTTTTACAGTGCGTCTGTAACACTGGCCACATCTACCATACTGAATTACACTATTTAATTCAAACAGCTTCAATAATGTGCATAAAAATATTCCCAGTGGCAACTTAATTGTTAGAGTAACAATGAACATGTGTAGGAACCAATGATGTTTTAAGGGCTAACACACACACTGAAATACAGAACGTGTTAGAAAACTGTGGCTCCAGAAAAAGGTAAGAAGTATTTTGGAGCAATAATGCGTATATACACAAGCACACATGTTGCATATACATATACAAATACCTGACAGCTCTGGATAACCCCTTCACTATCAAACATTCTCCTTGCAGGTTCTATCAGAAACACTCCTAGAGATAATCTTATCAAGTTCATTTATAATTGCATCGTTTTGGAAACACATTTATTCATTACACAATTAGTTTGAGGGCTTTGAAAGGTGCAAGATCCATACACCAGTAGCTTCAAAGTGTCAGATACCTACTTGCTATCTGCCCTTTGTCACCTCGACAGCATGCCTCAGTAATTAATCAGGAAAAAAAAAAATCCAAAAATGTACCATACATTTTCATTCAGGTTTTAACTTCTCTACCGAAAATTACTTTGGGAACTTGGAGAGTTTGCTTTTCTTAAGGGAATTTTTGCCAACTACATGCTAGAGCTAGGCAATAAACTCTGCACCAGCTCCCTCTGGACTGTCCAACTAGAGCTGGGCTGCAGAGAAAGTCCTCAGAGAACTGGGGACAACGCCTTAACTCTCTGCCCCAGACAGTTCATAGCTATTACATTCTTTGCTATTCAACTCTAGGACTACTTGAAAAGGTGACATCTGAAAAGGAATCAGCTTAGTCATTAAAAGATGCAAAGTGAGAAGTCAGTGACAGCTGCTTCTGTTGATATCCCACGTGAATTAATGTTTTATTTTATAGTTGATAAATGCGAACTGAGAGCCCTCAGCAGGCAGTGAGAGATCTTTCTATGACAGGAGTTTAATATTGAAACATTTAACCACTATTTCACACCAGTAGGGGAAATAACTACCATTTCACACAGACCAGGCAAAGCAAATAACAAAAGGCAATTTAGGAAGTACTCCCAAATATTCTGCTTGAATGAATGGAATGTACCAGCAGACAGACAGTAATCATTTTTAATTTCTATGCTTAGGAAAAGTTTTAGAAGAGCCAAAATAAGGTTTCACTGGAAGCCTACTCAGTTTTCAAAAAAGGATTTATCCCTGCTTAGTCCAGTAAGACAAATCCACTGAATTCCACAGATAAATCCTGTTCTGGAAAGGCTATAGTGTTCAACCAGTGAACAATATCTACCGTTCTGTAAGTAGATTGTTTTTCAGCTACACAAATTTGGTTCTAAAGAGTCAAAGAACGCATAGCTACAATCAAACAAAACAAGTAATGGACAGGGAGAACAGATATTGACATTAAAAAGTTTTGTGTAGAGAAAGGTAACATTTAAGCAGATCAAGGCAATGTTCTGACATACATGACTGTAGCATGAGGTGGTCTGTATTCTCTCTTGACATAATGTTTCATCAGGGACAATACAGTCTCCTTTCCCCATGTCAGCAACTTTAAATACATTTGATACACAAGTCCCACACATCAAACTAGGGATCAAATGTCCTGGAAAGTCTACCACATATAGAAAAAGTCACAAAATAAATTAAATTGCAGTAGAGGCTGACAGCATGTTTTCAAATATATACCAAAAGAGCTGGACAAATATTTACAAATAATATCTAGTTGTGCCATATTTCAAACTTGAATTCCGTAGATCCAGCTCTATTTCTAAATAAACTTTTTCTTTTTTTTTTTTTCTTTGGGGAGGGAGGAGGCGGGAGGGGGGCGGGAATTAGTGATAGAACTTAGGACTTACCTGCCTTCAAGAACAAAGGAAACAAGCACTTAAAAAAAAAAAAAATCAAAGGCTTGCAATATTCAAACATTATCAGTATTCATAAGCAATAGAAAAAGAATGGCAATACAATATCCCCTTCCTAGTTCCTCATCTGTTTACCTTAATTATAATCCCTTTAATTTGTATTTTTGTTAATTTTGTGTAATGTAAAATCTTTTATCTTAGCTTCTTATAATGTATTAGTCACAATTCTATACTGCCACACACCCAGCATCATCATAATGCCTACTATTTTGTTAAGCTATGATGAAAAAAATCACGCCTGCTTATAAGAAATCATTCATCTTTATCCCTAAAATTATATTTAGCTGTCATCTCAAAAAAAATTCTGCACAACATTAAAGATAATGCAATAGCACAGTAACAGGGAAATTACTTTTCTTCTTAATGCCTCATTACTGATATTACTAGCATTGTCTATCTGCATCTGATACAAAAGGCATCTCAAGGGTAGTTTTAGGAACACAGGATAAATACTTCTGCCCTCATTTATCTAACAAGAAACACACACATTTCCGTATTTATAAGCCATTAGAAGTATTACCATATGCAATCTTTTTGATTGCCTTATGATAAGATAGAAGCTGGAATTTTACAAATGTCCAGAGACTTGCATTGTCAACAGCAGGTCAACAACTGCAAACGGTGGATGAAATAACTTCATTTTCATTAAATGCACCAAATATTGCCTTATTTAACACGATCTAAAACATTAAGGGAAATAAACCCTTGGAAATCACATTGCACCAATTGTGAATCCCAAGAAAAACAGTAGTAATGGGAAGATTGAGATTCAATCTTTATTTGCACACCACACTTCCCTGGTTTGAGAAAGAGAACTGATCTTCCCAATACACTACATATTACCTTGTCATGAAAAGTTGAGGGGTCGTAAGAAATCAGAACACTTATTCTGTTCTACTGCTTTCATATCCTATGCCACTAAATGCACAGAGATGACAAATGCAGTCTTAGGTCCATTTGAACAGTCCAGCATTGAGTATGGTTACCCTACACACAGACACATACCAGAAGACTTACTTTCACAGCTGTGCTATGGAATGCTCTGGCAATATAAATATGATGATGCTGTTATCTTTTCCCTATACTCCATCCTAAGGCTCCTGGCAGATCTCATGCAAAATAGTTTGATTTAGAACTCCTGTAACATCAGTAACGCTTTCTGATGAAAAGTTCATTAAATAAAGGTTAAAAGACCAAAGATTTGGAATTAGTATTGTAGTCTCTTCTATTAAGATGCTACAAGATTATCTTCCTTATTAATGTATTCAATTTTATATACACTATAAAGCAGCATTACCTACTGAAGAGTCCCATGTTTGTTAGTTACTCTGCAATACAGTTAATTTGTGACAAATACAAAAGGCACATGGGTACGTAAACTTGAGTGAGTGTACACTAATACGTAGCCATCATTTAAACTTGAGATAGCAATCATTCCTTTTACTACAAAAAGTATCTTTATTCTACCAGAACATGGTATTTTAAGGGCACTTAAAAAACTCCAGCTTAATGTACCCAGAACTGCATTCCTTTCAGAATTTCTACTGCATTTAATAAACACCACATTAAATCAGCTGTATACACAGCAGTACATATTTCATTACAGAAAAGAAAGAACAGAGAAAGGAAAAGCTGAATGATTATGTCAAAGGACTTTAAAACCATCTGGATAATTTTACTACTTACTTCTCATATTGAAAAACTACATTATTTATTCTCTTATGGGGAATGGGCTTCCACTGTATAAATAAAAATGAGGGACTTCTAAGTATTTGCTTAATCTGGTATGTATTCGGTCTCATGGATTCCTGTCTCTTGCTTAGGAACCTCCTCAACAATTACACACAAGTAGTTTTGCCAAATATTTCTGAAGTCGAACTGGAAAACATTCTGAACAGAAACAAATTTGATTCTTTCTTTCTCCTGGCATTAGTGAGAGACTGTGCAAATACTGTTCCTAAATTACTCAGCTCAGTAGGTTGACTAAAAACCATGTGGATTAATTCTGGACATCCTGGCTCTTATGACTTATGATTTCTCCCATTAGCAGAAAGGAGACAGAAACACTTCCAAAATAACATAACCATAACCTTATTTGTACTAGACACTAGACTTTGTTCAGTGTTTTGGGGTCCACCTGGAATTTTCTACATTAAAAACTGCAACAATGCAGAACTTACTTATACCTGCATCTACTGGAAGACATGCTGTGCACGAAGTTGAAACTTGGGTTTAAGCTCAGGAAATAAGGGAATAACTGCTCTATAACCTCTCATTCATCTTTTTATTTATGGATTTTATGTATTTATACAAATAACAGAGTAATGAAAATTATTAGATACAGACAGCGTTCTCATTTGAATTACTGTATACCACTTCATTCAGTTACTAAGAGGAAGAAGCTCTAGTATTCCCAGGTATGTTGTGAGAACCACATGGAAGTGCTGCCAAGTGTAAGGCTAAGAAGGTGCTAAAAGAGCTTCTGTTCGAGCAGAACATAAAACGCTCCCCAAAGGAAAGATATTTGGATTAATGTAAAATACGTTCTTAGCAAGTGAAAACTAGAAAAATATTTTAGGAAAAATGTACTGTAGGTACACATTGCTTGTGCTCTATCTGTTCTTTTGACCTCTGTTGAAGTATGAGGTATCCAGTTGGCGCTCCAACCTGTTTCACCCCAGTTAAGAGAGACAAAGCTGTGCAAATACCTGGACAACAAGCATACCTTAACGAGTGAGCTACTTCAAAACCTACCCTGCAAACTACCTAGTTTCAACCAGAAAATTACAAAATGTTGTCTGAGGTACAAATGGTGTCTGAGGTGATCCAGCCTTAAAAAAAAAAAAAAACACAAATGTTTTAGTGGAATGTCATATACTAAGGCTTATCATCTGAAGATGTTTCCCATTTTGTATTAACACCAAAAACATACTTTTGCCTCTGAAGGACAAGGAAAACTGCAGAATGCCAGAAGCTCAAACAAAGAACCTGCCAGAGACAGAACAATTTGATTCAAATCCCGCAACGAGATCAGTATTTCTGAGTCCTCATGTGGGGGTGGCTATGGAAAGCAATCACCAAATCTTTGAATTGACGATGAACGTGGAACAAGACTAATAGAAGACAGAACAAAGCACAAAATCAATAGGCTCATGAAAACCTGTTAGCAGCCCAAGCTACGTCTCTGTTCTGAGGTTCTGCTTTGTTCACATTTCTGCAATTATTTTATATTATGTCCTACATTAGAAACACACAGAAGAACTTCTAATTGACCATTCTTTTCACAGCCTGCAGTTTGTGTCCAGGAAATTAATGACATTTAGAATTCTAAATTCACACAGTAAAACTCGTATTAATTCAACACTGTTAAAAATTAAGTTACAACTGGAATTACACTAGTAAAGCCATAGCTAGCACTCAAATCAGGAAATACTTTCTAATTTGGAAAGACAACCACTGGGTACAGTCAGTAGCAATCACTGGCTACTAATTATTCTTCAAAACACCTAAACGGAGTACCTAAAAAGGCTCCTAGAGATAGGCCTTACAGATTCTTTTTAAATTCTGTGCCTCCTCTCATTTCTACTTTAGCTGCTTTACCACGTAACTACTCTATAATTTGCATAGGTATGTTCACTCATTCCATTCGAGTAAGAGTTTTGGGGTTTGTTATCTTTGGTAAGTTTGAATTTTTACCTACAGCACAGAAATTGGGGAAAAAAAAGGTTTATTTGGCCAGTTCATTTTTTTTAAACCTGTCTTCACGTTTCTTTTTCTGCTTCTATATCAGAAGTCATTAGATGACAATCAAAAGAAAGGCCTAAACCCAAATATCCTCCCAGTCCATGCTCCCAATACAAAAAATGGCAATATAAGATCAGACTCAGAACATTTACAATGAGTATTTCTTAACAAGTACAAGGTATTTTATCATTTCATTTGGAGTCATTCTTCTGTCTGTATAGCTAAAAAGGCACCGTATATTTGGAGCTGCCTTTGAAGTTATACTGCAGTTTAAAAAAGGCATTCTATTATTATTGATTCACTGAGCTCTCAAGAGCACTATATTATTGAAGTACTGGTGCTTTTCATTCATTCATTCTGTAAGAAGGACTACAATTCATGGAAACATTTTCCTATTCCCCTTATGCTGAACGCGGGGGGGGGGAAGCAGAGTATTAGGTAAGCACAGTGAGGATATAAGCAAGATCTTTGCAGATGGCCATGACAAAATACTTGCTACATTTTAGCTTATTTACTTGCCTTTAGTACCAGATCGGTAAGGCCCCATCATGAGTTACAGGTGTATTTTTAATTAATTTGAACTTTACAGTTAAACACCACACAACAGTAGCAAAGAACTTTTTTCCATAGACTTAAAACAAATCTTTTAATTTTGCTAAATCAACTTTTGTTTTTGATGTATCTTACAAATGTTTTCTCCTTCATTTCTTAGGCAGATGGCTGCACAGGAACTCAGAGAAGCCAAGTTGCTAACATATTCCACACTTCAATAGCTGTTCCTCAATACATCCAAGCCATATCCATTTTATTTCTGGATGGTCTATTTATAACTGCCTCCAAAAGGGATTTGATGCACTCAAAATCTAAACTTTGCAATGGCAGGAAAGTCTTTCATTGAAGAGGAGGGAAAAGAACTATTTTCATTAGGAAAAAATATTAATGCCATACTTCACATGAACTGTATTTCAGTGCCAAATGTTCCCACTATGCTCTCAGAGCTGAGTTCCTTGGAAAACCTCCAGTGAAAGATATTGTACGTGCTGGATACGTAACACTACAACCAGCCATTCACTTCAACACTTGCTCAATTACAGTCCCCCTTTTCCCATCTTTCTCACACCAAGTAGCACTGGCTGTGCCTAAAACCCCTGCAGTAAGACCATCTATTGTGAACCTTTACCCCGAGTTCACACCGTCATCCCTCTGAACATGTCTGTGTGCATCACAAGAGCATGCAGTTAGACAAAGAGCACTACAATCATCACAGCTAGAGCACTGGGGAAATACAGAATTTTCAAAAATGGGACTTTTGTTAAGAGAAAAGGTTAACTCACCTGTTTCCTTATATAAAAAGAAGAGGCAAACAGCTTTACAACTTTATGTATATCCATCTACAAAGCTATAACCACTGTCATGAACCCTGTTCTGTCCAACTGACTTTCTTTGAAGTAATCACAATTCTGACAACACTGCACAGGGATTTACCCACATGAAACTGCAGAGTGCTACTCAAGTGTGTTTGATGCCTGAGTTGTGACATACATCATGGAATCATCTGGCTGTTTTGGAGAGCACGGCAAGAAACAGGTTAAGCTGTTGGACAGAAGCACCAATGCGTTACGCTGGAATGCTTCGCAGCTAAAAGCATTTGGTAACACAACCATTTGATATTCAAGAGACTGAGCTGACAAATAGGAGGAATGAAGATGAGCAAATGAATCAAGCTGTTAGCCTTGAATTTGCTCCCCTTTAAGGCAGAGCAGCACCAAATCTCTTCAGTAACAAGCACAAGTGTTTATCCTAAGCTGTATTATTTAATATTTCAATTGCCTATTTTAAAAAGCATTTTGACAATTAAATTCTCCATAATGCTGCAATGCCAGTTCATCATTAGCTACAATCAGATCATATGGCCAAGCACTACCACAGGCATGCGCTCAAAACCCAGCGTACAACCATCTAGAATGCCCTGACTCTGGACTGTTTGCAACTGAAAGCCATTTTTTAAATTAGTTTAACTCCATTGGCTATGTATTTAATTTTGTTGTTGTTAATGTGTAACTCCATTTTGGTTACAGTATTGGCTGCTAATGCAAATTATGGTTTTTGTTCACCCGTAAACAATACAATTATTAGAAGCGGGGTCTCAAAATCATGCGTAAGAAAGGGAAAGATGGAAGCCTCATCAGCACAGTCTGAAAACTCTGTATGCACCAATATTTTCAATTATACATGTTTTCTATATGCCCTAAGGACAGTCCTTACCCATAAGAAACCAAGAAACAGTCTGGAGAGAAAAACACAACAGCAAATAAAAAATATTCTACTTCACCTTAAAGTAAGTAAAAAAAGGAACCTTTATTTTTTCACTGAGTGTTGTGATCTTATGGTTAAAATTGTGTGTTGTTGCTTTGAAATGAACTGTCATGACCAGCATAAAGCTTTGGTCAAAGCAAGTATTAAAATCACTGAAAGCACTGTTATTAAAATAAACCAACATTAATGAGAACAAGAGTGTCATAAGGTAGTATTTTCGAAACTAATGTACACTCACATGTTCAATGTTATATAGTAATTCAATTTTTTCATGATACTAAAATGATTTCTAATAGACTTGTCGTATACTTTCACTGGATTATTTGCGGTATTTTACAATCTTGAATAAATATTATCTACCATTACTCTAAAGACAGAAAATAATTTTCACCTGTTAAGACTGACTTACTGAGTCTGCTGGTTAATAACAAATAATACATTTATCAACTTAGCTGGTTACCAGGAACAAAACAACTTTCACAGAAATACCACTGTAAAATTCATCGTTGAAGATGGTGTCTTAAACACAGTAAGAGGTTTAAAATGATACGATAAACATAGGGGATGCACTCCCCTTTTAATCTTGAAGGCTTTCCTGCCTCTTACTTACCTAGGACTTATCAAAAAAAATAAATAAATAAAAAATAATCCAACCAAAAAATCAAACCTATGAAGATGAGAACACAAACAAACAAAACCAGACATGATGTGAGACAATATGAAGAGCATATGAAGAGCTATTTCCTCCTGTTTTCCCTACTTCTAAGACTTTCCTGCAATTTTTCTAACCAAAATCTCTAAAAACATTTGAGGTAGAGTATCATGCAAGACATTAATAAACTGTTTGCATGTGGAAAAGAAAATAATCATTCTGAAGGTATCTAACACAGTATTGTTACATCTGAATTTCTGATTGCTGTGTAATTTTCCATAGGTAGCTCCTTAAACTGTCACACTCGCATTTCAGTGATCTAGCAAACTAGATATATACATGAAAATAGAAGCCAGTCTTTATTCTACAATTTTTAAACAAGAAGTTCTGAATTTAAGCAGAAAATCATCCATGACATCTACTGTTTGTACACACACCCGTCTATTCTGTCAGTTACTGTAATCTCAGTTACCTTCAGAACAATACTCTTGCATGAACAGCACCTCTCCCAAACCACACACGGAAAAGGACCAGCCTGAGCCCTACAATTCCTCCAGCACAAATGGCTGTTTCTGGAGGTCATTTCTTCTGGGTACTATAGAAGGTGCTAAAACTGTATCGTAGACCGCGGAAGAGATTGTTTAATAATCCGTGTTGGTAGGACAGATCTGTCACTATAATTTTAAGCATTCAGGCTTGTGCTTCAGTCAACCTCTTCACGCTCGTTCATTTGATTTAGCCAGAAGTGAACTGAAGGACTGCTCGGAAAAAGCTGATGCTACAGCTACAAGGCTGTTATTCAGGCTACAAAATAAAGGTAGCTTCTGATATCAGGGAGATCTGTCGGGTCTTCACAGTAAAAAAAAAATAAATAAAAATCAATGAGCACTCAAAGTCACCACCACGTGGAACATCCTCACAGAGTAACACAGTTCCGAATCTGATGATTTTCCATATAGCTATTACTCCCTCCTTATTTTACATCTTTTGGGGCTTTTTTTTTAACATTACTTCAAATTCCATCTTCTGGTAACTGATCACTGTAATCAACGCACTGCTCCTCCCACCCAACTCCCAGTGTTTTAATAGCAAGAAGGCAATATAGCAAAGTAAGATTACCCTTGCAACAGGTTTCAGGTACTAGCCATCTCAGTTACATATCTGAAACCGATCATCTCCACATCTTTACATATATCTATACTTTATCTTGCACCACACGGGACTCTAACTCGTGTCAGATTTTTGTGTTTATCATCTTAGTTTATTCCCAATGTTCCTTTTTACTCTTCTTTCTACTACACTAATATAGATTATAATGATTCATTTTCGTATCTTGCAACCTTTCCTAACCCAAACTGAACATTTTACGTATGGCTATAAACAGCTTTGTGTAGATTCTGATTAATATTATAGTTAGGGAATTGCATTTAAATCTAGTCCTTCCATCACTTAGGAAAAGCCTACTTTTCAAATCCAACCAATCTTATCACAAAGCAGCAAGCCATTCTCCACTAGGATCAGTGTAAGCTAAGTACTGACAGTGGAATGTGTTAGCAGCTTCTTTAAGAATACTCCCAACTCCACACAAATTGCCTTTTTAGCTTCATTTTGGTTGCTTTCAGCACCAGAATATACAAAATGAACAAAGCAAAGTACACTGTGCTTTCATCCAATTCTCCCAAGTTGTACAACTCATGGGAGGAAAAAGTTTCTGTTAGGATAAAGCTGTAATTAGACAAAAACAGTTCCTCCCCAGTGATACTGGCCTTCTTTTTTTTTCCAACAAAAACGGCTTTTATCAAGTCAATGATTTTGCATTGCCCTTAACGGAATTTGAGAGCTATACACTTAACATACTATGGGTATTTCCCAGGAAGCTCTGTCTATTCTGTAAAACATAAAACAAAATCATACCTGGCCACAACAAAGGTCCAGATAGGACAATATTCTGTCTATGGCAGATTCTTGGTTAAGACCACAAGAACCAATGAAAATATGCAATTGCCATTTGCACTTCAAGGACAGCCTAAGCCAGAAGCAGTGTATTTAACAGCTCTTCGTGAATTTTCTTCATATTAATTTGTCCAACCATTTTTGCATCCACACAGGATTTTATTATCACAACATTCTGCACTAAGAAACTCCACAGCTCACTCAGCAATGAATTTTAAGAAACAGCATCTTAGCAGAAGTTGATCTAATGCATTTATCCAGAATGGATGTAGATGGTGTTAACAGACAACTACTGCCACCTCCTCAGAATTGTCTAGGCAAAGACTCATTATATCATCTCAGAATTATAATGCATTATAAATAATTATAGTTATAAGTCAGGTAACAAAATACAATTGGCAGTCAGATCAATTTTAAAAACAGCCTGAGAAAGTAAAAGAAATGCCATTTTAAAGGTTAAATGTTAATAACAACTGAATGGAAAAGTTTGTCTGTTGAAATGTCTGGTAAACTCCTCTGATTTGGGACAGCAGTGTAATTCTTCTAAGGCCATCCTCACTGATGAACATTTGGCTACCACAGCTAAAGTTCATCCCCCAGTCTTTATTGGAAGACATAGCAGACAGAATCAGAAATTGCACTTACCCTTCTTAAACAGGTTTGGAGATGAGTAGATACAGAACTTCTACACATGGTTTCAGTGTTTTCACGCACAATTTCCACAGCAACTATTCCTTTAACCCACCAACTAAAACAAGGTGGAAGGATATACTAAATGTGTAGGTGGAATGCTAGTATTAAGCTAGCTTATTTTCTGACCTCTAGGTAACTACCTTAGGACTCTTAGACTTGTCTTTGCCAGCAAAACGATGCAGTTCTCCAAAATTCAGAACCAGCAGACTCCATTTGCTTTTACTCAGCATTCAGCTAATTCTTCTCCCCATAGCCCTGTGCACTGACAAGCCACGACCAGACAACCTTTTCAAAATCAACATAACATGAATTTTTTAGTGGATGCGAAGCCTACTCAAGTAACTCTAGACTGTTTTCTTTCGGGTAAAGGATTGACTGCAGATGTCTCATTTCCTCAGGATGACACAGACAAGTCAGATGACACCAGGAATCTGCTGCAACCTCCACATCTAGGAGACTGTCCAGAAAGTTTCAGTTTGCTGTGTCTGCAGGTCTTTTCTCATACTAACTACTAACACTGCTCAAGTATTTCCTAGACAGCATCTTACAGTGAACTATGCTATTTCCCCAACCTCATATTGCACCTAACTGCCAACTAATAAAATTAATATTCATGCACTAAACTAGGACAGTACAGAATTTTCTTACCTACAAAATAGCTCCAAATACTTCATTGTATTTTAAGATCTTCTACTGAGAGCAGGGCATACAATAAAAAACATGTATACACAGAGTTGATTGCAAAAAGGAAAGTGTAAACAATTCAGTAACTGTTCACATACTCCAGTCAATAAATATGCATGCATAGGAAGCGTTTAACACTATATTATTACCCTAAGATAACTGCATTGTATGAGAGAGAAATAAGAGTCTTAATCATTCACGTGACAAATACACTAAGATGTCTCTTATAACATACGTGCTGTTCAATTTTAACATTGAACATGGTAAGGATTACAATCATCTGTTCTTGTGGATCAAAGTTAATTCTCTTTGGAAACTCAGAAGAAAAAGAAGACAATAAATTCATAAAAATTACAAAAGCCAAGTGACAGGAATACTGAATTTTTACCCCATCAAGGGCAGACAGACCTCCTGAACTGAACAAAGTCAATTAAACATGAAAAAATCTGAATTAATCAACACCCTTGTTGCAGATGCTCACAGGACAAACTAATGAACTTCAGTACTGAGAGGTGTGTTTGCTTTGTGCTTTGCAAGCAGATATCAGCAAACCTTGTCAATGCTGGAGGATAGGAGAAAGCCATGCAAGACAAAACAAGGGTAAGAGTCCAGCCCAAGCTAATACTCCACATCTCTTCTACTACCCCCTGTGCTGGGTTTCTTACTTGTTGCAGTCGCAATTATTTTAGGACTTGGACTGAACAGAGCATGAGCTTTTATTTGTCCAGAGTGAACCATCTATACAGACGTGCATCAGAGGACTGCACAGGTAGTAATAGCTGGCATGTGTAAACCACTTATTGACTCAACAGTCATTTCTCTATATTGCTTGTTGTCCTAAGTAAGTATCACACATTGAGAAAGGTGGCTGGTAAACTTTGTCATTCTCCGCAGGTGGTATCAGAGCTGAAGACACTGGGGAAAAAAAAAAATAACGTACCTGCCAAAGATATTAATGATTGATGCAAAGGAAAATGAGAAGACAGTCATGGCAGAAAAGTGGATGTATATAGGCTACTGCCCCAGAAGAAAACCCCTAAAACCACCAAGCCAGTTCCCAACTATAGTGCCCTTGCAATGCTGTTCAGAGCAGAAAAGACTGTTCAGGTTCACACTCCAGTGCATCTCCACTGATCAATTTAAGCACTGTTGGCACCTGAACAGTAGTGTTTCACTTTCAGCAGGACCAGCTGTCTTTAAGCACATAGTGCTTGACACAAGCATTCTGGACTGGCTGTTTTTCCACTTCACTGACCAATATTCTGACCATATTCTTTTACATATTTGCAATACACGCCCCTATAAAGTTTTCTAGCGATTCAAATCAGAAAGTAAAAGCAATCTCAAAAGAGGAAGAAAATGATTTAATCTACTCATCAAAAAGGTAAAGCTGGAGTTCTAAGTAGTAAAAATTATGATTATTCTTCCTGCTTTGCTTTTAAACATTTCTGATAAAATGATAGAAATCAGACTGATTTTCAGATTAACAATATTCAAATTATATGTTCTTAACACAACAGTGCTTGAATTTGCATTTACAGTCAAATGAGTCTTATTAATACTTAAGCCACACGCTGACATCATCATCCCAGTGCTATCTTTAAATATCCACAAAAAAAAAGTTCTGTTTGCTTAGATATGGATAGGACAGCAAATACCTGAGGATGCATCCAAATCTGAATGAGAAACTAATCCTGAGGAGTTCAGGAGAGAATCAGTCTGTAGGCAGCAAAACGTGGTTCAGGACAGCAAATAGGATATTCCTGATGCTAATATCCCCCCTTCTCCTGGAGATAACACTATAAACTCATAAAACACTACTCGCATCCATGTTTTTAGGTTTGGTTGTGCCTTTCAAGCAACATACAGCACATGGAATGTGTCTCTAGGTTTCAGTTTTGCAAAGTTTAGAAATATTTTGTCAACTCCGCTCCTTGAACCATCAGGAGCCCTGGTCGGAGCCTGTACTAACTGGATCCTGCAGATTTACCCCAGCAACACTAGCACCACTCCACTCCTGCAGCCCAGTCCCTGCGTGGCAGTGACCCTCACCTGCCTCTTCCTGCTGTGCCTGATGAACACCTTTGCTTTACACAGCCAGAAAAGGAAAGAGAAAGGAGTGAGGAGACTCTCGAAAGGAAAGCAGGGACATTTACTGGGTGCACGCCTTCAGAGGTGCACAACCATCTCAGCAAGAGCTTCAGGATATTTTTCCTCCTCCTGTTGCTGCACTGACTGATAAGAGCATTCCAAGCTCTCTTCATTTCAATTCAGGCAGTGGCTCTCAGGCAAATTATTTTAAGACCGTACAGGTGAGTTTGCTGAGCTTCACCTGCAAGAAGCAGAGTTGCTATGAGAACCCCAAGGACCACTAGGACAGGAAACAAGTTGAAAACACCACCACATGGAGGTGGACCATCCACTGATTTAGTGTCAGTCCTATCAGCTCTAAGTAAATAAATCCAAAGGTCACATTAATAACCTGCACTAGAGAGTATATTTAATAAGCTATACTGGAGAGTATGTCTTGTGTATTGAGGGGGTGCTTTATTAATCCAGAACTGTAACGGCATTAATTTGCAAAGTCTCTACGCTTTCAAATGATAGTGGTCATTACATTTCCAATTCACTCTGCCATGTTTTAATTAAATTATCTTATGGTAAATATACTAAAGCCTCCATTACTTGATGGCATTTCGTTTTTAGCTTTCAGCTTCTCAGGCTCGCTCATGAAAGGTAAGGTTGGAAAACAGTGCCATCTAATGCTAAAGAGCATAAAAATGGGAGGTTGAATCACTACAACGTTACTGCAGTAAATTTATTTTACACCAATTTTCCACACAATTCTGCAATATTCAGTAATAGCTTAAATAAAAGCATGAAATACATCTGCCAAATGACAGATTTGGAAAACCACATTGCTAGTTCAAAAATATTCTTTATGGAAGTAAAAACATCTCATTCACATGATTGAAAGTGCTTGTATTTGAACAACAAAGTCCCAAACTAGTGGGTTCTCTCCATGTTGTTAGAGAGCACTAGGATCTGTTCCCAATTAGACCTATTCCTCATCAGTAAATAAAAGATGACAAATAGCATGACCTGCAAGTCATGACATTCAACAGTTCTAAAGAAGATGCTTTAGAAGAAGAAATAATGTTCTCGCATACTACAATTCACCAAACCAGACAATTTACAGTAAAAACTTGAAGATAATTTCACAGTGATTCTTGGTCAGGTTCTTACAGTATGTGCTTTTAAGCATTCTCACCAAGCTTCCTGACGCAAGGAAGGCAAAATTCACAAGATCGTAACCTACACAGAAAGAAACAAAAGGAACAGGCATTTCCTAGGACAACACTCTAGAAATCTATCAGTTTCACATCGTCTGGCATGAGCCCTTGCCTCTCAGCACTGTCTCTCCAAACAGCCTCCTGAAGTTGGTTGTTGCAGTGACATATAGACAGAGTTTCTTTTCCACAATCTAAACCGATCTGTTACCAGCTTCTATGCACATATCTCATACTGAATGACACAAAGGCAGTACAGTAGTGACAAAACTGAAGAGGCTCTTTATAAGCTTTGTGAATATGAGAAACAAGAATATAAAGGAAAAGCTTTCCTCTAAGTATTTCACAAACCAAAATCCAGCTCAAAGTATTACAGAAATTCAGTGAACTGAATTAATGTAATTTAATTAACTTAGTGATGTATTAATTCACATTACATGGACAATGGAGCACTTGTACGAATTTTCAGCCATTGAACTTTTAACTCATCCCACTTCAGATGGTGGGAAGAATCTCATTTCACTTAAAAACAAACGCACTTCAAAAACATTTTCCAATAATGGACCTGTACTCGATGACTTTCCTGTCAAGTCACTAAAACATTCAAAGCTTTCCACAGGTACCATGAACTTCTGCTTACAATCCTTCGCCTAGTTACTATGTATGGAACAACACTCTTCTCCAAGCTGATCTGTGAGATGTTTTTCCAAAGACATCCTTCATTAATACCTAAAATTTTTCCAGTATTTACTACTGGACTAACCCAAACAAACCAAACAAAAAAAAAAAACCAAGATTCACAACCCTGTTACACTCAATGCTTTTACACCAAAATGCTAATAGTTTCACAGAGCATTAACTCATTCTTACTTGAGACTTAATCCCACCATCTTCAGCAGGTCTGCTAGGCAGATCAAGAATGGATGTGGACCAAGAAGTCTAGTGCTTTATTCAACAGCCACCTCATGCAAAGATACATTAATTAACAGCATCAGGTTTGAATGATGTACATTTCCTTTACTGAGGTAAATGCCAACCTAGATTTAATTTTTTATTTTCCTTCTTTTTTAAGAATGCTCAAAGCATCACGTTGAATTAGACTGTTACCGTAAAAACATTAAAGCTTTTGCTTTTGGCTCTAACTTAATTTTAATGAAGTTCTCGCACACAAAAACTACAAAGTGGTTTGCCATCAAAAACCAAAAAGGTGTTAAAAAGATCAAACAAAAAGCAGATATGGTTAAACAGTGGCTAAAAAATGAGAAGACATTCTTCAGAAAGCTGAAGGTTTGTACAAAGCAGATAGAAAGGATAGTAAGGTTCTGGCAGGCTACATACAAGAAGAAAGGCCAATAGAACAGGACAAAAAGAGTTTTAGGAACAACTTGCAAGACTCATAAAACCTAGTAATTCGATCCTTTTCTAACATATCAGGGAGCAGATACCTGCCTACAAATCTGTAGAAGCAATTAGTATTCAATGTGTAAAGGGAGTGCTCTGTGAAGATAAAGTTATTGCATCAAAAAATATTTTTTCTAATTCCTTTTCACTGTACAGCAGCTCCAACATTCCATTACTGAATTCCCTAGTATGAGGGCTATCGGGATTTTTCTCTGGTGTTGCTAGAAGACACTATAAGAAATAAATGAATAAACAAAAATAGACTCTAAACAAGTCACCAGGCTCAGGTGGCATTCACCCATGAGGTCCAGAAGAAATTAACGGTGAAACTGCTGAGCAGTTAACTGTGTTGTGTAATCTCTTGCTTTAAAGTGCTTGACTACAAGGAGTCTAAAAGGTCACTTACATGGTTTTGAAAAATCTGCTCCAGGCGAGGGAAGTGCACACCAGTAGATCTGATACCAATAATCTAAGTGGTAGAAACTATAATAAAGGTAATTTGTGAACATGTATGCATATGATATACTGGGAAAGGGTCAACACAGATTTTGCAAAGTCACTCCTCACTAACTTACACAAATTCTCCGAAGCAGTCAGCAAGCACACAGATAAGGAAGAGTCAGTTGACATAATATTCCCAGGAAGCTTCAAGAGAGTAAGCTGCAATAGGAGTAAGGAAGGATGCAAGGAATTATTTACATTGCTAAATAACCAAGTCACCATTTATAAATGGTTCTTAGTAAATAACCACATTAAGTTGCAATGAAAATAAAAGGAACTTCAGTGTTTCTTTCCTCTTCTTTTTTTCTCCCAAAGTTTTATTCAATCCAGTACTTTATCATTGACGCTACACAGAGAACATCTCACCATTACAAACCCACCTGTCCTAGCAATGGTCTTTTTGCCAAGACCACACACTCATTCAAAGTGAACTTCCTCCACTGTCTTCCAGGTCCCCAACTTTTTTTTTTTTTTTTTTTTACAATTTCCGAAGATTTAATCCTCAAAAATACGTAATCCTAATGCTCAGAGAGATTTCCAAGCGTTTGCACCAAAGCCAACATATGTAGAAGAGCTTGATTTGTGAGAAAAGATCTACCTTTCCCCAAATGGTTCCAAACAAAACTGTCCAAAACTAAGAGCAAGTGCATATACTCTTTTTTTCCAAAACATGACTCTTAACAGAAACAGTAACAAAAAATGCAATTCCCCTTTACGCTTCCATACTAGCCTGTTTGCCTGGACGGATACACAAACATCTACCTCTGAGTCAGCAGAACGCACTCACCTTTTCCTTGCAAGATAATGAAATGGTCACAGGACAGGGAACTTGAGCAAACAATGTCACCACAGTGAAATACTACATAAAAGATAGGATAGAAAGAAACCTTTCTGTTTCTCTCAAATATTCTGTGATAGCATAACTAGACAAACTAATTATGGTGTTAATCAAAGTCTGTTTATTTTACAATCATACAAAAAGTGACTAACACTAGACATAATGTTGGGTTTAGCTCCTGAGCAGCATTACCTAAGAGAGTAAGATGAATTTAGCAAAGGCAGCTTTACACTACTCACTGCTGCACAACTTGTACTTAACAACATACTTTGCAGTATGAAAATACACATTAACACTGAACTTTCTACACTACAAAATGTATGCAGGTTTGCCCTTCTCTCTATAGAAGGAAACTAGCGTATATTGTTCTGGCAGCTCGTGGCAATTTTAAAATGGATTACTTCTGATATACCATGTTCCATTATGCATCAGTAAGAGGAAGAATGTTTTGATGATGTTTGTCAGAATTTACAGGCTCTCTGATGAGGCAGATAAAACACTGATGTAATACACTGCAGCGATTACACAGAAAAGAATACATTGTTCCCCTTAAATGAATGTACCTGGCCATATTCTATGGTCTATTCACCCTTGCTGACATCAGAATTTACAAAACCATACATCCAACACTACCACAGTATCAGGAAAGTATAAGTTCCAAGTCCAGCAAATCCATAACCAGCATGATTATTTAACTTGCTTTTTTCCATACCTTGATCCATCCATTATTAAGAACAGCTTCAATCCTCATTATTCAGCAATGTTACGATTGTTCTAGCTCAATGTGCACACAATGGGATACACACGGTATATCTCCAAAAATTAATGAACCACATATTCTACAGCCACTTTAAAAATCACCAAGAAATGACATTATAATACTGCAGTCTGAGCCCCAAAGACATCATAAGGCCTATTTCCAACTTGCCCCTCTAATTGTTTCTTTATGATCTGCTCTGAAGAGATTCTTTCAACTCCAGGACTAAGGAAGAGGTGGAAGGTTGAAGAGGATGGAATTTCAGCCTCTGCTGTTTCTTTCCCAGTTAAAAGGAAACAAAAGCCTTGAATTTTAGTGCAACACAATTTTCTTTCAAGAAAAGTATTTCAGAATCTGGTAAATATGGGAATAAAAAGTGTTCTGGGTAAGTAATAATTGATAGCTCTGCAATCAAAAGCAAGACTGTGCTCATCAGAACACACAGAGCTCTGCAGATGACTGTCTAACAATTTCATGTGACATGGTCACTTCACGATATTCACTCATTTGTATTTAATTCTTTGCAGTATGAATCCTTTGCTGGGAACTAACGCTTTCTGCATTTTCTTGCCCCGTTCTAGAATCTCCTCTGGGAGACCACAGCGCTCATTTCACCCATCAATGGCTGTCTCACAGCTGCTCAGGGTTCAGAGGACTTATATGTTTTTGCTGTTACGTGCATCGCATTATCATTCTGATGATCAAAGAATATGCTTCATATCTTTAAAGCAGAAACCCTCAGCCACCCTGCTAATGCCACTAGTGTGACCAAGCAAAATCAGATGCAGATTAAAAGTGCGAGGCAGGATTAGGATCATTAGCCCACATCTCCCACCGTCCCTCAGCACTAACTCACACATTCCCAAAGGCAGCTTTCCCCGAGTTTTATAACCCAGTGGACAGGACACAGATGTTACACTTGCACATCAGGTCCCACAGCAGAGAAGCTGAAGCACTACCTGCTGCTGAGAAACCTGCACCTCTCCTCAGCCCAGAGCTGTGGGTCTGCCCTTACCACATCAGCCTGCATGACTCCAGCATGCCCCATCCTGGGATGCAGCCAGCCTCCCCTCGACGTTTACATCACAGCAGCCTCCAACTCCAATTTTTTCTCAAAGCCACCACATTCATTTTGATAATTACATGTACATAAGCAGCAGTAAAGCCCTTCACAAATCACATTTTACTTCATAGAGAATTTGCTCATCCTCCTTGCAAGTCCCTAGCTCTGAACAGCCAGCTAAGGCACAAATGACGCACCTGAAACCAGGCAGCATTAAATCAGAAAGCAATACCCATTTTTAATGCGTCGAGCTTATATTATTAACCAAGTGCAACATATGATTGACTTCTGAATATGTAAGTACATTGTTCTCACTATCTGAAGCAGTTATTAGTAAAAGCTAAAAATGGTCATTGCAAATTAGTCATGGAGAAACCAGCCATAAAGAAATTCATGCACTGCACTGATTTCATGCTCACAGGACATTGCTTTGCTTTCTCAGAGTCTACTTCTCATTTCAGTCTTGACAAGATTGCACTGTCCTAAAGAACTGGAATGAAAAGCAGTTCTTGTGCTATGTTCCTTGGAGTTCAGAAATAGCATGAGAACAGCACAGCTCAAGAAGAAAACTGAGAATTTTGATTCTCAACCTATAAAGAAAAATATTACTTCTTAGGATATTATACAGCTGAAGAGACGAAACAAAAAAAGCAGTTAAGCAACAGGTAGATGATACTACACTGTTCAGCCAAGACAACACTAGGATTACAGTGCCTGTTAGTTTACTCCAGTAAAACCATCTCTGTACCATCTTTTCTCTTTCATTTCAGGTGAACTCAGAGGATATTACACTGCAGAAGTGCACATGGACTTGCAGAAAGCCTCTGTAGCAGCAGGTGCTGATACTAAATTGACACCAAACTGCTTTACTTTCTCGGATTAATTATTGTCACTAATTCAGGACCCCATTATCCAGGCTGCACTCTAAGCGTTCAGCATCTCTTGTGTTCTAAGCTGGTCAGCTTCCTTTGGTCTCTTTTCCCTTTTTTGGAAAGAAATTTCTACTGCATTTAATAAGTCTCATATCCTCAACCAAAGTAGTTACTGCTTTATGCAAATTTTCATAGCAACTTCTAGGACCGACGTATCATCTTAATATAACTACATGGCAAAAAGCGAAATGTATTCTTGCTAGTTTTACAGACTGCAGAAGTGATTAGGTCCTATCTCAGCTCATTATAACAGTGATGATTCAGTTCCAGTCAGAAAGGCAGCAAATTCTTTCAACAGGAATTCAGCTCAGTAGTTAACAGAAAGAAAAGTCTGAACCCGGTCTGAAACTTTTTGTCCTTTCAGCCTCTTACTTGTGTCCCAGAATTTAAGCCTCGATAGGTCTCGTGCAGAAATGCCAAGAATAGACAGACAGATAATTAACTCCACTTTGCAGCACTATCTCCACCTTATTTGGTCCTCTTCCTCATTAAAACATTCATCAGAACCCATATATGGGAGTTGAACAGTGAATTAAGTTTGTTCCATGACAGCAGGTAAATAAATACCTGCAAACAAAACTTTGGATTTGGTATTAGTCCTATCTCCACCACAACATGCTGCTCATTTTGGCCATTAAAACTACCAGTGCCAGTTCCTTTTTCAAAGGATGCAGTTATTCCTCAGATGTACTGCGATCAAAATTCATCAGGCAGCCTCTTTGCTGTTCTAAGAGAAGAGCTGCACTCACACAGTTTTATCATACTTCTTTCAGATTTATTTTTTTAAGACTCCTTGCAGCTCTCCAGCCTGTAGTCAAGAGTTCCTTGTTTCCCTTTACTGATAGAAAAGCCCATTCAGAGTTCCTGGTCTCCACCCCAGCATCCTCATGCTGTTATCCACAGGAAAATCTCATCATAGTGAAATACTTCCCTACTTTTGAACTGGATCAGTTTACTGCCATCATTCACCAGGCACACTCACAAGTTTACGTGAGCTTACACAAAGCAAGGGAGGACAGCATCTACCTAGCGTAACACCACTTCTGTTTCAACAGCCTTCTACTTCATCACAGTAAGAACTCACTGTCTAATCGGTGCTTAAAGGTCTAGCTCTGCAGACTGGGATGTTGCCCTTGCCATTTTCAGGGCATGTTCTGCAAGAAAGCATTGCTTATTCAGCTGAATAAAAACCTCTCCACATTCACTGACAGGGGACAGGGGACTCAAAAGCAATGGGACAAGTTATCCTGAAGAAACATCCTCAGTACATTCTTAGCAAAGCCAAGAACTGTGGGTGAGACAAGCAGTGGACACAACATAAGCCAAACCCTCGTTTGGATGGCAGCAAGAAAAGCTGTTAGTCTTACTTTAGATGCACCCGTCTGCTACTGGGTGTTCTGCAAGTGCAGCTGATCCCACTGCTTCAAAATGTGAAGAAGCAAAAAGGAATCTACGTTTCTGGCAAATACCAGTGGGGACACATCCTTAGCATCCAAAGTCCTAAACAAGGAGTTTACGTAGTTGCTCTTGGGACGGAGGAATATGGGGGACAGCAGCTGATGGTGCCTACCCTAGAGCTAAATGCAGACTGGGAACATCACCCTGCTCCTGATCAATTTTCCCTCAGTTCTATGATTGGGTTGAGGTATTCCTCACATCTAGATCTGACTTTGAAAGGGAAAACAAAACAAAACAAAAAAAAAGCACCCAAACAGATCCCTTCTGGAATTTGAAAGGTCAAGCCCAGTTATACAGCTAACTCATGGATTCTGGACAGCAACTGTCTGAGTCTGTGACAACTCAGAAAGAAACATCCTTATATAATACTAACTGGAGACCCACTAACCTCTTCATTTCATCAGTATCACCACCTAGAGTGATTTACTGTACCTCCAGATCCTCTTTAAAAATGCTGCTAAAGCCTCAGGCAAGAATCACTTTTGTTGTCTCTCCTGTTTTTGCTACATTCAACCCCACACAGTTAAGCTAGCTACGCAAGGTCTGATAGGTCAAGAAAAATATATATACATATCTCCAACCATGCTGTTATTTTGCAAATAGCCACTTCAAAAATCGTTTCCTAGATTTCTTTCAAAGATACAGTCTGCTTTGCTCCAGGGCCATAAGCAGTCACGGTGGCAGGCAGATACTCACAAGGAAAGACAGACCTGAAAGATGATGTCAGGAAACTGCCAATAAGCCAAGCAAGTGCTCAATAAACGAACATGTCTCAAAATACTTTTTGTGTGGCTTAAAAATCTTTCATCAATATAGCCCCTGAAACTAACGCAGATTCATTCAGTATCCTGATACAGGATTCAGGTAATCACACTGCAGATCATTTTAGCAAAACAAAGATTTACTGAAAACCCCTTCACCAATTATGTGGGCAGTTTATAAATTGATTCTAGTAGCAACAGCATCAAAAATTTTGCTGCAGTATGTTTTATTGTAGCTGTAATAGTGTAAGTGCATAGGCAAAAAAAAAAAAAGCATCTTCTGTAGAATTTCTTTCACTAGGCCAACTGCTGTTCTTGGAAAAGACAGTATTTTAGACAGAAGCCCTTTTTCATGTCAGAAGTAGAAGCAGCAGTTTCAAAAGCAAACATGAGCATAAAATAACTAGTCAGACATTAGGTACGTTATCTAGTAGATCACCTTAAAAAAAAGATTTTTAAAAAAATATTATTTAGGAGAACAGAAAACTAACTCTGATCATGCAGGATAGATATTTCTTAAAGAGAAAAATAAAACTAAAACGTGAGTTCAGATACAACAACCAACCACACTGCCTTGGTTTTGAGCACAGGACATAAGAATGAAAATGTTCTCGGTTGCAAACACATTCCTTTTCACCTGAGAAATGTGATATGAGCAGTAATTTTAAAACCATTGCAAAATTCTGCATAAATGATACCCTTGCAAAACACTGTAGCTAGAAGTAAACAGCTTACCTATTCTAACTCGGGCAAAACACCATTTACATTTTCGTCTACTTCAAACAGGTAAATTTACCCACTTAGTCTGCTGCTAGAACGTTAGTGGCTGGTAAGTTCTACCTGAGAAGATACACTGGGCTTTCAATTCTTCCTCCTTTTCTTCTCATCTACATCAACTGTAAGCAAACCTCTGGCTTTTCACAAACAAATACCCTTTTGCTAAGGAATCACTGACTTTTATATCGTAAGAAACTCACCTACTGTCAGCTAATAGTCACTGCTGTATTTGAGAGGATGTATTTACAAAATGAAGTAAGGTATATGTGGATTTTACTTCCACTCTAACAATGAGGGTGACTTCTTGTACAACAACTTGGCCACGTTAGGGAAGTATCAATACTCCTTTATCTTTTTATTCTATCACTTTAATGATATTGCAGAGTCAGGTAAGGTTAACAGAGTTGCACCATGCACTTAATTCAGACCAGTTAAGGCAGCAAATCAGTTAAGTCTTCTCACTCTTACAAACCCAAAAAAAAAAACTTTCTGGAAGTTTAACTGCTGTCTGCTCCAGCTCTCTGCCAGTGTGCATAACCCTATGATGTGTGTCTCTCTGTGCACCATATTATAAAGAGCCACGTAACACTACAGCCACAGTTCTGCAATGACTGCTCTACTTAGACGCACACTGATGGGAAGGATCACCACCTCTGCGTGAGCACAAGCCAACAATCCGGACACCACAATATGAGCAAATATTGTGAGCAAATTCTATACGCAGGTACCTTTTGGCTGGTTTATATTTTCTTGTATTTTATCAAGAGACAGCTGAGGTGATCAGAGAGACAAAGGAGCAGGAGAGTAAACTCACAATGTCAAAACGAGCAGAGCTTGAGGAGACCAACTTTGAGACGTTGCACCATACAGTACATGATGGCTGTTTTAAACTGAAACATTTCAAATGAATTTTCAGTGAATTCTAATTTACGTTACCAAATGTCTATGATCCGGGATGTTCTGTGATTAGGTGTGTTTCCACCATCACCCCCATTTTTTTCCCTGAGGTGCACTGCAGTGAAATGCATTCTTCCTTCTCTTGGTAATAAGATATATACTTGATTTTAAATTAACAAAAGCAATACTTTTTTTTTTTTGCCGTTGTTACTTTTAGTAACGCAAATCAGGCCAGCTGGAAATGTTATTTCTACCCTGGAGAGTCTTGTGCAATGTCTTAAATTGTAAAAGGAAATAAGTGATTCTAGCTTTATGATAACACAATTCACAGTGACTTCTCTTGGTATTATTTGTCTGGGAATTGCTGCACATTGCAGACTAAAGTAAACGTCTATGAGCATCTTGAGAAAAATATGCATTTAGAAGTTTATTTAGGCAAAGTAAAAGACTACATTGAGAAGAAGATATTAGCATATGCTAAGGAGAATAGAGCCAAGTCTCCACCATGGCTTCACTTTTCTCAGGTATACACGGAAGAATGACTGTAGAAGTCCTACTTCCAAACGAATGCAGTCTTAAATCTCACATTCTAGTCAGGTCTAATACACTGCAACATGTGCCATGCCAAAACAAATTCAGAAGTTTCTTCATTAACACAGGTTTTATTTGGTAGGTCCTTCTCATCAAAACACTTCTCACAGCATTTTGAAAATGTTAGTAAATTCATATGAATATTCACCTCATTGATACATTTTTAGGCACTTCTGAGCCTTAGCTTCCTGAACTACTTATGTGACCAAGATGAAAAAATATGAATTCCAAGAAAGCACCTTGGTCGCAATGTTTCATCTAAGTGACTGGTGTGCAATTCTCCCAAGTTGAAAGATCATGAAAAAGTATAGCACCACAGCACTCAAAGCACTGAAAATACCACACCAGCACGATATACCTCATCTACAGGAGCATTCTCAGTTGCTTCTCTCATCCCACACCATCTGCAAGGCACACTGAAGATTTCTCAGAACCTGATACACTCCAACAAACCCCTACAACACAAAACTTCAAGAGTTTTGACACATCAGAAACGCGAGTAGCCTCCCCACCTTATATGGACCCCTCCACGCCAAACTCCCACTTTTTCCTGCATGAAAATTTTATTTAACCTAGCCCATCAGAGCACAAAGCATACACTAATGTCACTGGGACTTGAGCACAAGGATAGACAAACTGAGCAGAATAAAGTGTGTCGCTGAATATACTGAAGCCTACAGAACTTGCTGAAACAGTGCTAGAATTTGTCAGTTGAAGTGATGAATGGGAATTTATAACCAAAGTATGTTGAGGCTAGCTAGCTCTTCTAGCACTATAAAATTTATTCGTACGGGTTTCTATATATTGCACACAAAGTTTACTTATTCTAAATCTGTGACCTTTTTTCAGGAAGTTATGAGCTGGCACAAATCTTTGTCAGAATAACTAACTTCTCAATAAATGAAGACAGCTCTTCTTGGACAACATGACTGACAAATAACTTTACTTCAACTATTACTTATAAGAAAAATTCTAAACTCAGTTCAACAATATTCAGTCTGAAAATAATGAACTTTGTGGGACAAGGAGTGTGTGTCATGAGGACTTTCGTGTCTGTATTCATTGTTAGTTCAGTTTAATTCTTAAAACAGATGCTACAAATTTAGGATAAGCAACTATAGGGAAGTTTGGTAAGTCTAAAGGAGTAATGCAGAATTATTATGTTTGACACAAGATTTTTTCGTTCTAGTAGTGAACAGTTTTTAAAACAGCCAAGTTCCCTTCCCGTTATTACACTTCAGAAACAGTTCTGTATGTTACTATCGGAGAGGGTTATTCCATCATCAGAAAGAGTGAAACTTAAGCTCAAAGAAGGTTTTTAACACTACATTATATTACTAACAGGTTCTACTTATATTTCTTTCTTCCCACATGAAATAAAGGTACATATGTGAAAAGCTTAATTTGAATAATCACCCTTAAAGAGAAGAATTTACATTTAGTTGCATCTTGTCATCAACATTACACATATCACATTTCTATTAGCTTTTTTCTTTTCCTCAGTTCTAATTCCCAAATAGTGAAAATAATGCATAAGCAGTATGGACAAACTATTAGGATAAGTCTATCTTCCAACATAGCCTGCAAGAAGCAATCGAAAAGAGTGTGCGGTAAGAGTTCATCTTGCAGTAGGAACTGGCATGCAGTGTATATGAAGGCATTACACTGATGAAGTTTCTTCACACAATAGCGTTGACCTAGTAGTTTTGCAGAAATAGCAGTAAACTGCTGTACAAGAAACTTTCGTCTCTGAGGGATACATAAAGAAGTGGACCAGTGCATTGTAAAATCTTAAATTTATTCCTATATTCAATTTGATCCTTATGTATTTGAGTATCAGCTGTTTATATAAAAGTTAGCCTTCTTACTTTGTATGTTGCTACCTCCACCAAAACATGAATTACTGCCCTCTTGAAAGAGTTAAGCTAACTGCTCTGACTGAAAGTGAAGATATTTTTCATAAAATTGCAATTCCTCCCTCCTCACCCAAACATACAAACTAGATTTCCAGTTTGTTTTTGTTACCAAGTCCAGCTCTAAAAAAATCATGCTTTCATCCACAATGTCTCTATGCTTAAGTAATAATTATTTATTCTCGAGTAAAATTTAGAATAAGCAATTCTCAGTTTGTGTATTTGCAGAAAATACAGTACCAACAGAAACATCTGAGTAAAGCACTACAAGACAGAAGTGCTACGTGTGCTTTGTCGCTGTTCAAACAGAAGAGAATAAAGAGCCCACACCCTAAATTGCTTACAGTTTATAAAATAAAGAGTAGAGATTAAAGTACCACACAGCATGCAGACGCAGTCAGGGCAGCTGTATTTGTGCTTTTTAAGAAAATATGTTACAAGGACTGTAATTAATTCTTTCTTAAGGGATCTAGATTAAAAAAAAAAAGTCCCTATTCTGAATGAATGTAACAGATTTTAGTAGTTTTCCCTGAGTGGAAGCCTAGTAAATATAAAGCAGTTTATTTCCACATATTTAACAGCCATGTTCTTGTGAAACACTGGAATATGGAAAAAGCCAACAGGAATCAGTTTAGGAAAGCTGTCCTATGTAATGGATTCAATGGGGAAGAAGGAAGGAGTTCTGTGAGGGAGCTAAGCAAGTGGGCAGACAGAGCTCAAATTTTTACTATTGCAAAGATGACAGAGAAACAAGATAGGAAAGAAAAGGAGATGGCAGAGAGACAATGGTACAAACTCTTGAAGTCAGCAAAAAGCTTGAAAACCATATCCTCTCATCACTCTGTTCTGTTTCTCTGCAGCTCAGTTCCTTAATTTATTCTAGTCTGACACTTTGCAACTTCACAGTCTTCTAGAACCAATCAACAAGTCTATGGCTCAGGATCAGGATCAAATTGACTGGCAGAGCAAAATGGCGGTTTGTCAGATTGCCAGAATGGCTCCTTAAAAGAAATATATTATTATAATTTTAGCAAGTCCATTAATGTCACAGTCTAAAGCAAGTACAATGGGCATTAATTTTCCTGTGTCATTCCTTGGTATATGCACTCTCAGGATAAATGATGAACTACTGCCGTAACCATTTTATTTCACTTTTTTCACCTTAGAAACTTCCTCCCACAGATGCACACAAATTGTTCTAGTTCTTCCCTGCTTTGTAGTAATATGCAGAAGCCTCAACTGAGATTAGGGTGCCAGTGTGCTGTGCTTGAGTACCAAGATACAATCCTTACCTCCAGGAGCTCACAGGTTAAAAGAACCAAGACAAGCATCTGATAGGAGAAATAATAGAGAAAGCTGAAGATTAAGTTACTTGCCTCCAGTCACAGAGCAGGCCAGGAACAGAGCCCCCTATCTCTTCCTCCCTGCTTAATAGGTCACATTTCCTCTCCCCTTTGGCTGAACTTTTGTCTCTACCTTTTCTCCTCAGTTAGTCATGAATAATTCATTCTCTAGCTCTCAGGTGAAGATTGCTGTTGCCATGTGATAACATTAAACAGATAAAATCTTACATACACTACCATCGTAAAAATACTATGAAGTTTGGCAAGATGAAAATTTTTCTACTAAGAATGTTGCTACTGTGATTTTTCTCCTCATGTATTTAGAATAGGTTTACCTTCTCCTGATACTGCTATAATTTGTCTCTCTCTCAGCCTGCCCATTGTAAGGACTTAATTTTTGCAATCTAAAACTTTAGATGTAAAGAAATCCTGTTTTCAGATTAGTTGCAACATTAGCTCCTATGTCCCAAAAGTATTTTGAATTTGTGGAGTTTACTGCGAACAGGTAACAAATTTAGTAGCATAATGGAGAACTGTGAATTCACGCTGCTAGCTAATGAAGTTTGTACTTGTTCAGCATTTTTGCATACAAGACTGGATCTCACACACCCATCCAAATTACTTGAAGCCTGAAAAATTCTAACTGAACTTGCCCTACATTGGGAAAAAAAAAAAATACACTGTGGTCTTGACATTAACTAGCCTAAGTTACTGCACTGAATAAAGTTCAGTGACCTGATTTCTGGAGGCAACAGATACTGCTCCTATTGACCAAAACCAGATTTGTAAATTGACATCTTTTAGCAAAGGCTGTCCACCGCTCAATTACCTCAAATCAGTTTGTCAGAGAGTGGTCTTTGGCTATCTTCTGTTAATTACAGTATAATCTCCAAAATAGTAAATAACATACCATAAGCCTTTACTAAAAATGCTTGGTTACTCTTTGAACTCCAAGCCTAAAATCTTTCTAAAGCCTAAAATCTGTTCTTCTGGTTACATTTTCTTTGTTTAAAGGGTACAATGCACAGACTGCATAACTATCTTTTGTATATTTTTAAACCACTCATGAAACAACAACAAAAGTAAACCATACAATGATTACTAAGGAAATGACAAGGGTACATAACCATTGCAAATGAAGAAATATCAACAGTGGATTTCTTTCAGTTGTCCAAATTGTTGCCACTCATCTCCCACAACAGAATTGTATCCCTTGAATTTATGCAAAGAGGGTCCCCTTTTTCCCCATCATCAGTCTTCTTTTCATCTTTCTCACACCAAAATCCAGTAGCAGTGCAAGCAGACAGTAAGGTAGTCCATAGCCATTAGAAAACAGACTGAAACATGGACAAGCAATACTACCAAAACACAGAACCATATTACAGTAACAGAAGCATTTGAACTGTCTAAAACTACACATGATGAAAAATTACAAAAACCACATGATGTGAATAATTCTGAAAACAGATTGAAAAACTAGTTTATTTCCACAGACCTCTATTTTTAATTGTTTTTCATTATTTTTCCGACTATGTAATAATTTAAACAAACTACAATCCAGTTATATTTTCATAAACAAAGAATTAAGGGATGGTAATATAATTAATGCCAAGCAGGGTATGTTTATAGAAAATGCATCTTGACTAACTTGATGAGATTAAAAGTTTGTCTCAAAAAGATAATAGCTTGATGAAGTTGGAACTTTATGTGGATATATTAGACTTGGTACTTCCTGAAATGTTGACTGAGAACCTAGAATGAAACAAAGTCAACATGTCATGTGTTAAACAAATTAAAAGCTGATTAACTGAAAAACCTCAGTTGAAAGTCTAAGCAGAAGATCCTCTTCAGGGGAGCAGAATTTTTAATAGATTTCTACAGGCTCTACAGGTTTTAATTTATTTTTTTTTTTACAATTAGCCACCTGAAGGGAAAAAATAAGTAAAATCGGAAGATGAAGAGACATGGAAAATGTTAAGAAGCAGGACAGGTCACAGATGCACAAGAACAATTATCAGTGGAACCCAGTGCAAGGAGCACTTTAAAAACAGAGGCAAACATTTTGGCACGCAGAACACAGGGAAAATGATCCTTCCTGAATCACTGCTTCCTGGGAGGAGAGTGGGAGCTCTGAGGTGTGTAGCTTGTTTGCTGTACTGTTTTCTCATAGAAAATCAACCTCGGTTCTTTAATACGCATCCATTTAAATGGTTACCACACGTGTGTGTCTAAAGGTATATCTATGTAAAAATAATATTCTTCCTCTGGCTAACGAATACACAATGAGAAGGCATAACATTTACACAGTAGGATTGACACTGCCATGAAGATTTGTGGTTTTTTTTTTGTTTTGTTTTGTTTTTTTCCTTAACCCATCCAGCTTCCTCCCCTTAACAAGGAAACAAATGAAATGCTAATGTATTGTGAGACTTCAACCAGCATGACTGGATCAGCGACACCCAGCAACTCCTTCTCTTCAACAACTGTATTCTTAAGGGCTAGAAAATCCTATTTATAAAAAGATACAACATCCATTTGTGGAAGGTAACCTCTGAAGTTAGAATCAGATGTAATTCGAGTATTAATATCCTGTCCTGCTATTACACTTTTCTGTGAAATATCTAGTTTGAACACAACCACAGTCAATGTTTTACACATCTCTAATATGAAGTTCATATAAAAATAATGGTTCACAACACAGAATAAAAAGTAAAAACACCACTTTGGTGCAACATAGACTAGCTTCCAGTGGAACGGTTAGACTGAATAGGAAACCACATGAATGTAAACTGCTTTGTCTCATCAGGCTCAGAAATAGTGTAGACATTGTTCTTCGCATACTTTGTTTTCAGCATCATAGCCATTTTTTAAACTGAAGTCTTATCATGATAGGATAGATAACATTTACTAGCAGAGAAAGTACTGTATTTATAAAAGCAAAAATTATTTTTGTCTATGATAGCCAATAATCTGGAATAAAAACTGTTCTGAAAGGTAATTATGGTAATTTCTTGCACCAGGACAGTTTCCAATAATGAATCCTATCATCATATTAGTCTCAGAGTACAACCCACCACTTGCTTCACAAGCACAGTTCCCAGGAATGAGTTTCATCAGCCATATAGATAAAATAAAAATTAAAAATACTTCTCTGACTCCAATTAGGGAAAGCTTGATATTTTTGAGAAAAGTTGTGAGAAATACCTTTTGATATAGTACAATGTCTTCCATTAAAAGCTTTAAGAACCCCACGCCAGCACTTCTTTTACTTTAGAACTATCAGCTGGTGTGTCTGAAAGCTGCAGTGGAATGATCATGACAGAGAAACTGCAAGCTTGCTTAAATAACGTATCAAAGACAACATCTACTCCTAGATGTCATGAATTAAGATAAACACTTCTGACTGATTCAAATAATCCAAATAAAAATTGCTTCTTCTATCCACTGATCAAGTTTCCCTTCCTTAATTGTTAGGTATTTGTGAAGCTATTTGTCTTTCAGGTGTCAAGAAACATACATCATTAAGAGAAGGCTAGACCAAAACTCTTCATTTAACAAACAAGGTAAAAAGGTGTAGGTGGAGAAATACATCTAGCTCTTATTACATATCCCAAGATATCAAGAGAAAGTAAATTTGTTTTGCCTCATTTGCCAATCACATTTAAATTACTTTTCAGCAAAATCCAAGAATGTGATCTTCAGTGAAAAAAGATAGAGAGGTTAAATAAACAAATACTTTCATGAACTCACGCTAAGTTTATAGGCAAAGACAGCCATCAGGGTAAGATTATTTTCCTTGTCCAGCCTCTTGCTTCCACCTTGTGTAACACGCTGCGGGGGAGCAGTGGATCTCAGATGTGAAATGGTACTGCAAGATAATTTTCAGAAATGAAAACCAGTACAGCTTCACGTTGGGCATAACCCTCCCCAGTTGCTGTCAAAACATGGCCTCCTCTTCCTGTCCTCTGTCTTAAACCATGTGATTACAGCCCTCCTCTTGCCTTGGATCGAGTGAGCACACTGATCTGACACAAAAAGCAAACCCAAATATCAGAAACAACTCCCCACCATCTTTCTGCTTTAAGGGCACATTACAGTCCTATTTCGAAATTTGTTGAGGGACCCACGGACACTTCCTTTTCTGTAACTACCATTCCTAAGCCAGCCCTTGCACATGGATAATCCGTTAACTTCAAATGAACGACGAGATTCAAACTTGGTATTAAATAGCACATAATAAAAACACAGCTGTAGTGGTGATGTCTAGTATTTCAGCATCTCCTGTGGTAAATTATTCCCTGGGAGTAACTGAGAAGTAATTATCATAAAGTTATTGGGTTATCAGACTTCTAACAATGTTATAATCGCTTTCATTATACAATTGATTTATCACAAATGCTCATATTACAAATATTATTGACCTCCTGCCACTGCTATAATATAATTAAAGTTTCAGTTCTGTTTAACACATTGCCCTCCTGTGCTGCTGCAGACTGATAGAAGCCACAAAGTATCTGCAGCATGACTTTTCGGTTCAACTACAGTATGAGACCTAGGGCAATTATTTTGCCGCCTGTTCTCTGAAATCCTGCTTTCTCTATACTTTAATACCCTACTCTGTTTAGCCAAGCTTCATTCACCCCAATCACATCCTATGTCTCTTCAAGCACAAAACTTTTATTTGCTGCTCTGCAGTTTCCCTTTGTATGCTTGCTACATTCATACCAAACGCAAATACGAAAAAATTTCTTGTTTTCTTCACCTGATATTTTTCTTCTTGATAAAGTAATGGTGCAATTAATTCATTTCCAAATTTTTCTTATTGTTCAATTTGTGCTCCTCAACACAATTATTTTTCCCATTCATTTCTCTGGATATTTTGCCAAACCTGATAGTTCAGAAGAACAGTCGGAAGAAAGAGCAAGTACTCCCTCAGTCCTAACTCAGCAGCCCTCCCAACCAAACGTAAGCTAGGTAGATTTACTACTGCATTATCTTCAACAAGCTGTTGCTTTCAAATGATGCGAGAGCTTCATGAGTAACCTTCAGAAAATGAGAGCCATAAAACCTAGTATTCTTAATATGCTTATTCATCAAAGTTGGTACTTCCATAAAAATCTACCCGAGACCCAGCTTTTCTTCGTCTTCGCTCATCTTGAATTGCTTTCAAATTTAATTGCTGGAAGCTGAAGTGCCTGCTAGCAGCAGGAGGCTAACAGTTTGTTTTGGGTTTAATTGGAAAGGGTTTGGCTGCAGGAGTGGTCTCTGTGAACAGAGCCCAGCAGCTGCCCCATGTCAGACCAGAGCCAGCTCCAGCCGATTCCAAAAGGGACCCACCGCTGTCCAGAGCCAAGCCACATGTGATGCTGGTTGGGCCTCTGGGACAGCAGATTTAAGGAAGGGGAGAAGAAAAAACAAAACAAAACAAAACTTCTGTGCAACAGCAGCTGGGAGAGAGGGGTGATAATATGTGAAAGAAGCAACCTCACAGACCCCAAGGGCAGTGCAGCAGAAGGTGCTCCAGGCAGGCAGCAGCAGTTCCCCTGCGGCCTGTGAAAAGGCCCCTGGTGGAGCAGGCTGTCCCCCTGCAGCTGATGGGTCCCACATGGAGCAGATCTCCATGCTGCAGTTTGTGGAGGAGCCCCCAGTGCAGCAGGTGGATGTGGCCTGGAGGAGGCTGCGGCCCATGGAGAGCCCCCGCAGGAGCAGGCCCCAGGCCGGAGCTGCAGCCCGTGGAGAGGAGCCCACGCAGGAGCAGGGGGTCTGGGGGGAGCTGCCGCCTGTGCGGACCCATGCTGGAGCAGTTTGCTCCTGACAGATGGACCCCGTGGTACGGAGTCATGTGGGAACAGCTCCTGAAAAGCTGCAGCCTGCGCAGCCCACGCAGGATCAGTACGGGAAGGACTCCACATGGAGCAGGGGCAGTGAGTGACCGTGAAGGAGAGGCGGAGACGAAGCATCAGGGACTGACCTCAAGCACCCATTCCCTGTTCCCCTGTGCCCCCCGGGGGAGGGAAAAAGTGGATACATTTCTGTATGAGGAGGAAGGGGAAAAAAATTTATATAATATAAGCATATACTGAAGGAAGAATAAATTGTCAATGTGACATATAAGAAACAAACGCCCAAGAATCCTTCTAAGTTGCCTTTATATTTAAACATAATTCTTGCCTGTGCAGACACCTGAAATGCCATGTCACAAGCAGAGTACATCCAATACGGAAAAAAGATTTCCAGGAGTGGCCTAACAGGACCTGACTTGCATCACTGTTACACTGGTGTAGATCAGGAGCGACTTCAGTGAAGTCAAGAGAACAAGAACAAATCTAGCTCACCATTCAGCAGTCACATTTACTCATACTCCATTTGCTGATAGGCAACAAGAACATGAAGTCGTAAATAGGTAGATAAATTTTAAAAGGCAGACTTCAGAATCCATATTGTTCTCTTATGCCCTGCACCATTTACATCCTTCCAAAGATCTCCATAAATTATACATCTTATGTTCAGAACAAACTGCTAGCTGTGTGACAGTTTAAATCATTAGATGAGATTTGAAAACAGGCAAATCAGCTGTCTCACGTATCCTGCAGACCACTGTCCTTTACATCAAAATGACATAAGTGATAGACACAACAGAGGAAACAGACTCTACTGTGAAGCAAGAGTTACAGTTTTAATCTTAAAACTCAACTAGTTAGGACAACTATCTCCCCAAAAAGTAGCAATGTGCATACAAGAACACATGCTAGAACAGGGGCGACCTTATTGCACTCTACAGTTACCTTAAAGGAGGCTGTAGCGAGGTGGGGGTTGGTCTGTTCTCCCACGTGCCTGGTGACAGGACGAGGGGGAATGGGCTAAAGCTGCGCCAGGGGAGGTTTAGGTTGGATATTAGGAAGAACTTCTTTACCGAAAGGGTCGTTAGGCATTAGAATGGGCTGCCCAGGGAAGTGTTTGAGTCACCACTCCTGGAGGTCTTTAACAGACGTTTAGATGTAGAGCTTAGTGATACGGTTTAGTGGAGGACTTGTTAATGTTAGGTCAGAGGTTGGACTAGGTGATCTTGGAGGTCTCTTCCAACCTAGGTGATTCTGTAACATAGACAGTAGCCCCACCATCTTGGAGAGAACAAAGTACTTCACGTAGCACAACGCTTTTGTAGAACACTTGTACAACAGAGCTAACTGCTATGCAACTTCAGTTATGAATTTTTTGAAGAAATAACAGAAGATTTGGGGGGTTAGGAGAGGCTGGTTAGAAAATGCATACGTTTCTCTTAAATAATAAAGCTTATGTCACACAAAATCTAAGTATTGTTTTGCTACCGCATGCTTAGAAAGGTTCTCTCCAAAAAATAAAATAAAAATTAAGTAAAATAAAATCATAAAAGTAAATGAATGAAGTCTTTTGTTCGTGACAAGTTCCCTTAGCAAAGGTAGTGCTGCTTGTCCTCAGACTCAGACACTTAGCAGGACAGCTAAACTGATTTTAAAAGCTCAACGCATCCCAAATTGTCTGCCCTGTTCCTTTCCTCCCTTCATCTTGCTCCCTGCCTGGCTATTATGCCGTGCTATCTTCCCCGTACACCTGTATCATCTCTTACATGATCGCACCATATATTGGTTCAACTCAGGAAGACACAATAAAACTCTGCACACCTTCTACTGTGCTAGCTCCCTGCAGGCTCAGTAAACAGAGCCAATTCCTTATGGAATCAGATGAACACAACTGAAGCCACGCACGCAGAAGTGTGGAAAGAGTGAGACAATCTTTTAGGTGCCAAAAGCTCTTAGATCATTTCAGACCATCTAATCTAACTTTAATCGTAAGTAAGAGTGACCAGAAATTCAATTCTGTTTTCTATTTGAAGAAAAAAATGTTTATTACAATAACATAGCAGAAAGACAATGCCCTGAGGCTCTCAGTGTTTAAGAGCTCTCCACTGGATGTTCACTCTTCAGAAGAATGTTCTCAGTCTCCACAACAAGTGATCTCTAGCAGGATGATGTTGCTGTTAGGGAGGTGGAAGAGTTAAGTCAGAGCCAAAGAAACCTATCGAGCATTTTCTTCCCCATTCAGAATCAGAATTTTAACAAAAGAATCTCCTTCTTTCCATATGCTCCCTGGCATATCATTGTTCTGCCCATGACTGCACAAATAAATTTAAATATCATTTCTGAAGCATTAGATCTCTCTCCAGTGTGCTCCATTTGGAAGCAGTTTAGGAACACTGGGTTGAAATAAGATGCAAAAAGAAAATTCAAACAGCAGGACTGAAGATAATCGGAACTAGTTTAAAAATATCCAGGGAAAGTTTCTTTTAAGGGCCTTATCTTACAGCAAGGCACAGTCTGACAGTGCAAATGTCCATGGCTATTACTCCGAGAAAATGCAAAGCACAACACTTAATAAAATTTTATTATTTTCTTTATCCTTCCTAGAAGCCTGAAATAATATCTCTCGCTACTGAAGGGCAGCTGTAAAATCTATAAACATATCTAAAACTCAGGCATGGTCAGAAGAAATTTATTTTTTTTCCCCAGAATCCATCTTAATTGAAGTAACTGCATTCAGTGCAACAGTAATTCTAGATGCCAAGCTTTGAAACTAATTACCATTAAAAGATACCTTCCTCAATCAGTTATTAGTCAAAAAAATCAGTTAGATATCTGATTATCTGTTCTATTTCAAGAAAGAGCAAAAATACAGATGATTATGCTACTGCTGTTATTTTCTTGTTATTTTGGGTTTAAACTTACTGAATTTCTTCTGGGAATACACCTCTTCATTCTGTGGCGAATGATGCAATTAACTTTCAACAGCATGATTAAGTAGTTCTTAGTTATATGATCCTATCACTTCCTGAAGTTTTTAAATCACATCCACATATATACATACCCTTTCCTGTTCCCACACATACCAGCGAACGCTAAAATACTATGGACTCTGTAAATTAATCATTTCAAGGAGAATGTATGGAAAAGCTGGTAGAGGATTATTGATTCTTATCAGATGTAATTAATCACTCTGCCAAGTACATTTCCTTATTCCTGTGCTAAATTCAAACTCAATTGGCAATGATCAGTCTCAATGAGACTGCCATCAAACTCTTTGTATGTGCCACTGGGTCATCCATCACAGTGACAGGTACCATATGTAATATATGGATATATGAGAAATTTTGCGTTTAAATATGTCTCAGACAAAAAATTCTCCTGAAATATCTCAAGAACAAAGCAGCAAACTGCAAAAATGACAGCAGAAACTGCCATCTACTGAGCTTGCATGTGATTTCCCATGACATCTTATGACACATTGCATTAAGTTCAACAAAGGATCACAACCATTATTAGCTGCCTACTGATGCTACATGTGGAGATACTAATGGCTGCTATCAACAGAGTCCGGGATCCAAAGACAAGCTTAAACTTCAGTAAAGCCTGCAGTCACACAGTTACAGTTCTTTTGCCGACAGAGTTCCTGTATGCCACAGCAGCAGATAGCATGAGACACATTTGTAGAAGGAACCATGCTAATTGTTCATGTTAAGAAAATAGTCTTCATAGGAATCAAGGACAATCCATTTTTCATGGCACACAGCTGAGAGGTCTAGGAGTTTGAGCAAGAAAATTATTAGCAACTGTTTTACGAAAACATCATCCTATTTTTTCCCTCTTTTTACCTTTTATATGAATGAATTACATTAAGACAGATCAAAGCTTCTATCATCAATGGAAAAAAGAAAATGCAGGAAACAAGTCACCTGTAGCTCTTTACAGAGCATTAACATCCTGGCAAAGGCGGCACAGTCTCTGAGGTTTATAGTACTAAATATCATTGTATCTAGATACTAGCTTTAAGTCCTGACATTTGGCAGTGTGGTTTTGTTTTTAAACTTGTATTAGGGAAGTCTCTCCTTGATCACCAAGAAAGCATAACACATTAGCAGCGCTGTAATGCACAACAAAAAGGTTCAGCAAGAAGTTTAAAGACAAGATACAATCAAATCTGTGGATTTGAAAGGTGAAACATGGAAGAAGGGCAAGATTAGCTTTGCCTCAGTTAAACAGCTCTTAGCCAGCCCCTGTACCAGAGAAATCTGAGAAAGTTCCTACCGAATCGAGCTCAGCTGAAGTGACCCCAAAACAGAGTTTCTCTGGGAACACTTATACGCAGAACCCATCCAAGTGCTTCACAAAAGTATTTGGCTCCATGTAAAGGAACTCTTCAAGGCCCACAAAGGGCCTTTGAAATTCTCAGAAAATTGCTAAAAATAGCTGAGTGTTCTGTTAGGAAGGATTTTTGTGTAGTGGTTTGCTAGTGTATGTGACAGTGAAAGTGAAACAGCAGATTTCTAAGGCAACTTCTTCAAATTTGAAGTTTAAAAGTGCTGAGGTGCTGGCAAGTTCACAGGCTTGAATTTTATATGTTTCAAGTGGAATGGGAAATTATTTTGTTTAGTTTTTAAAAAAAGTAAAAACAGTTTGTCTTTGAAAGACTGTTGACCTGTCGAACAGGTACTTCATACTCCTCCCATCCCAAAGTGTGCTGTCTTTGGGCAACATCTCCTCCATTCCCTCCCCCAAGGCGATACACAGGGAGAAGACCCTCACTCTAGCACACGCAAGTACCCAGGAAGCCCTAACCCTCCAGCTAAAGGACAGGAGGGAATGGAAACTACAGTTTCAATGAAGCAATGCAAGAAGCTACTATCCTGAAATATTTTGTTTCATTTCAAATACCGGAAACATAGAACTTCCTGTATACAGAAGGCTGTCTACCTTTCAAATGATGTTGCAAATATTTTCTTTACTCTCGGATTAATTTACAAAGTATCTACTTGGTTCACGATTGAAAAAACATTTATGAATAAACATTTATTTATGAATCACACCAAAGGCACATTGCCCAATAAGGTTTTCAGTTGTAATTCTAGATGCTTCCAAAGGTGAAAGCATGAAGTTATCAGTTCACTTTAAAACACTTTAGATGTCCACTCCTATTTCCCTGCTTTATACAAGCACTTCTCTCTGTGAGCACCCTACAACTTATTAAGCAGAGCTCTCGTGCCAACTTCAACTGGGTTCACACTCAAACCAGAATTAAGAAGCCTCCCAAAATACTTTAAAGAAACACGCAGAGCTGGATTCCTACACCATAACACTCACTTTGCCCAGACTAATGCATTGCTTTATAGTCACTTTAAATTCCAACTCACATGTTTCCAAATACTCGGTCTGCGCTAACCAAAGAAAAAAGTACCTCTTCCTGGTAAAGTAATTCATTTTTGGTAACCTCTGCCTCCAGAAATCGGAATTGTCAAACAGATGAAACCCACGTGAGCCCAGGGCCAGAGCAGCATGGCTGAGTCACCTGAAGCATGTGGAACTCAGCTGTCAACAGACACTCACAAGGACCACAAATCTCCCAGCACTCAAAGCACAAAATATATTACTACTTTAGAGCTTCTTCAAAACTGCAGTAGCATGAAGGAACACTAAGTTAAAAGAAATAAAAATAAATCCTAAAACCACCTCTGGCAAGAAAATAAAGGAAGCCAGAATACACACCTTTACACCTGGATGCACTTACTTTCAATGTAGCTAACTCTTCACACACTTTTTGTGCTTTGGCTTTAGAGAGGAATTTCCAAAATCATAAGCAGGAATTAAACCAACCCTGTTTTTCAAAATACGTGTTTTAACTCCCCAGATTTCCTGTTTTAAAATATATATATTTTTAAATTGCATTTCATGCACAGCTGTGGCATACATCTTGCCTGAAAAGGGATGACGAACCTCATCTGTCCCTAAACAAGACTGGCTTTTCTTAGATTTCTCTTGACTTCCGAATTTGTAGAATTACTTTTCTTCTTTTATTTAGCGACTAGCACTGTTGCAGGAGACTGTCATTTTACTTCCTTTGTATTCAGCAATGAAATCCTGCATGCTTTAATAACTATTCTTTAACTCTAGTTTTCTTAGTAATTAGCTGCTTTAGAACAATGCTGACAGCCCCAGCGCAGACACCGGACCTGGAATTCACAGTTCACCATAACCATTCCAGCATGAAGTCACCTCTCAGCTCTTTTTGATTTTATGGTTTGCTATTCAAGATGTAATTGGATGGGTTTTTTTTAATAGTATTATTAGCACACAATGAAGAACCTTCTGCCGGGCTCCCCACTCCCACTATAAAGTGTGCATGGTAGTTGTGCTTCATCATACGCATACTGGAGTTTCTGTACGGTTTTAAAATTGAATTTATATAAAAATACACATATATGATGAATATTTTATGTGTCTTTAAAAGAATATGTGCAAGCAATTAACAGGAGTACGTACTTCTTCCACTACTGAACAAATGACTACATACGATAAGGTGCCTCGAGAATGCTTAAAGAGTGAGAGATTTCCTACTTGGTCCCTGTATTTCCCTCGTCTCCCTCCCTACTGACTATGCCCAGCTCCTGTTAGGAAGCAATCAGCTTCTGCTGAAGTGAACTTGCGGCTTTCTTGAACAATTTTTTGGTGACATCAGAAATAAACTCAGCAAAAGACAAAGATAATTGGGCTTTCTGGTCTTTGTCTAATCTGACTAGTGGAGCCACTGTTATATGCAGTGGATTGCAGATTTCAAAAATCTGGGCTCATCTGACTGCCTCCTCTGATGCTGGAATTGTGCACCATCTCTCCAGACTGACTGCTAAACCCTTTCACAGGGTCCAGTATCAACAAACCCTTAATTCATTTCATTTACAATGGATATTGCTGAGCTGAAGGCAATGAAGAGGGACAAAGAAGTGAAATATTTATGACAAAATGGTTCTAAGTGGAAGACAAAGATTTAAAACTAACACTTCCAAACAACACTTCAAAGTGAAGTTTGAGCTATAAACTGGTGGCAGCATGAAGCTTAAAATGCTGGACCAAAGGAGAATTTAGTGCTGTTGAGTATGTAATTCAACACAATGCAATGCAGTCCTGGAAATGCTCAGTAATGAAAACAGGCTATTTAGTCCCTGAAAGAGTTTTCCAATAGGCATTACCACCGTGGAATCATGGTTAGAACTGTGTAACACTGCATAGTCTTCCCAATCCACACACAAGAACTTGCTCTAAGTGGAAAGGAGCAGTTATGTTTAGTGTGTTAAAAACAGTTAAAATATTGCTGGCACACAGAAGATGGCACCCTATATTTACAGATGCAGTTTGGTTAACAGGTATCTTGCAAGTACTGGGTTAATGAGATCATTAATGAGAAAGGACAGTATGCTGATTTCATGCTTTGGCATCTTGTGAAGAGCCTGGTCACCTACCCAAACCTATCTGAATCTGAGAGAAAGAGCGAACAATGATTTTCCAATGCTGGCATTATGTTGAGCCCCACCTTCAAAACCATTCAATATGGCTTTTCATCTCAAGAAAGTTGAATATGTTTTTAAGTAAGCATTTTGTGCACAAACACACAGTAAGCAGAGCTTACAATTCTAGCTTTTTCTTTTGCAAAGAAATAGCATCAGCATCCTAAGCAAACAGGAGTAGTTGACCAGTTGCCATTTATACGAAGTCTGCTTGACTCAGTGCTATAGCTCCTACACTCTTACCAAACTAATTAGAGATGTACTATGACATTAATGAGAAATGCAATTGGTCATTTACTGAATTTTAATAAATTACTCATGTCATTTTATTCGGTCCTTTCTTTCCCTACAACATGCTTTTTGTGACATGTATTCCATCAATTATTGCTTCTACAAATGCTACATCTGTTGAATGGGAAAGTACGGCATAAAACATTGCTTATTACAAGACAGTTTATTTTATAATAAAAAATAGTTTTGCATGCCAACCTCTAAGATGAACAATTAATTCAATTCATTGAAATCTAACTGCATGAACAGAATAATGCACCTTTAAAAATCAGTATTTAAAGCTGTCATGCAAATCTTCCAATAATCAAAGCTCTTAATTCAACAATTCAGTGATTAAAGAGGAAATACTTGGTCTTCTTGATCAATACTAGAAAGCTGGGTGCTTATGACCTAAAGCTAACTGAAGTGAACAGGAAGCTTTCTTCTAATTTCTTTCATTCTCAAACTAATCAGATTTTTTTCCACATAGATAACTAAATTCAACATACAAGAAAATTTGATGCTGAAGGCAACAAAGAATGGACCATTTGAACAGCTTCAAGAGCACATGGAGCAGGTCCTTCAAAGGACAAGATTTCTCCTCCATCTACATGGAAGTAGGGTATCTTGGCAACAAACACTGGAAGATGGAGACTATTCCACTTCAAGCCCAGGTGAAAAGGAGGAGCTCGTGAACACCAACATGTATTCAGGGACTCCGAGGCTCTACCTTGTCTTTTACTCTGCTCCTTCCATTGATCCTATTACTCAGTTACACATTATGACAGATGATGTCCATTTACTACCCTTAGTTGAACTTCATGTCAATAAAGACGCAGCATTCACATGCTCTGTGGTTATGTTCTGACTCTGACCTGCATGGGGTAGCAGGCAGAGGTGTTCTGTGTACTTCCTGTTGCAGTTCCAATGTAGATAAACAAGTTCCAATGTAGATAAACAAGATAATTAATTAAAGCAAACTGTATCAGACTGCATGAACTGCACTCTCACTAATGGTATTGCTAAATTAAGTGCAACTGCAACACAACATTTTGCATAGGAAGGGAGAGAACTTAAAACTGCTGAATCATTTTACTGATACCACTGTTACAGGTGCCAAGTTCAATGCACAGAAAATACTCTACTGCGAAATGAATGCACCCATTGCAAAACTATTCGGAAACAAACAAGACCCATCTCATTTTTTTAACAGTTCCTTGAAACAGATTAATGTGTTAAGCCTCAAAATATAGATACACAAAGCACTCCCTCAATTCTGCAGATTGTGAAGGGCATCATTCTGACCAAAGCCACACTGTGCAAAAAGTGAAAAGGGACAAGGGCTCAAAGATTTGGACTTAACAGAAGCTTGATGAGAAATCACAGGTTAGTTGCTTGCATGCACAGATTTTGTGCCTATTTCTCAAATGCTTCCTTCAAAACAGTGGCAGAATGCTGAGAAGAGGATTCTGCAGATTTGTGGCTGGTGAGATAGGCTGCATTTAATATTGCATAACAGTTTACCATTATTCACTGCTGGGAAAACAAAGAAAAAAAAACTTTCTGCACTGACCGCTCAAAACTCACCATCTCAGCTGTAATACACTGATATTCAGCCATGCTTGCTCCAAACTCTTTTCTACAGACACCGGTTGCAGAAATTTAAAGCTAAAATAGATAACATCTGACATCATGCTCTGTCATGAATAAAAGAGGGAATAAAAATTTTAATCAATCTATTTTCTCCAACACAATTAAAGCAACCCCATTTTTTAATGTAAAAAACACTAACTTGTTAAGGTACACTACTAGTAACAATACTGAGTTGATGAGTATGCCCTCCAAATTAAAGAAAGTTTGAAAAGTAATGTGGGACATATACCTATCACAAAAAAAAAATTCCTGTGATGCCAGATGGAAGTAAAAACGCAAAAGAAGTCAGTTTGCCCAGTAACTTTAAGCCTCACCAGGCAAACAGATCCCAGTAGCCTGCCAGACAGAAATGAAGTACAGCTGAATCGTAAGGCAATCTCATCCGTTCACTTAGGAAGTTTTTTGCCTTCCCTAATGCATCAGCCGTTATCAGCACAAAGGATGCTGCACAGAGGTAGACACTCCATCTTGAGAACTGGGATCTGATCTATCAGACACAGCAGCACAAAACCAAACGTCTCCCTAGCACCTGAACCATCTCCAGCAGAGGAGGTAGAAAAATCTAGGGGAGGGAAAACAATATAATGGGATGTCAGCTTCTTGACAGGAAAACATGCAAACATTCTATCCTGCAACAGAAGCTATAGAAGGGCCCCTGACTTTTCTAGTGAATCACTTCCTTGTTCTCCCAGGTAAATAGAAAGGACTCGGCGTTTAACTGTTAACTGAGTACTAATAACAGCACGGGAGATTGTCTCTGAATGATAGCGCCCAAATTCCAGTCCCCACCACCAGCTACAACCTGCTGACAGCAGACCTCATATTTGCTCTTCCTTTGGCTATGCAGAGGTGCACTAACTCAAAGGATGGCACACCCTTTACAATTCTGCAGCAAGTGATGAGAAGCATGAAAGGGCTGCTCAGGAGACTGCTGCACAAGAGAGTGCAGTGCCGGTAGGGAATAGTGCTTTTTGTTTCTGCTGCTGAAATATTAGTGGTGGAGAAGCCCATTTGTGAGGATACATGGCTGAAGAAGCGTAACAGCAGGGACTGATTCCAGTGCCAGCAATGGAAAGCAGCCAGTGCTGTCCTTGATGCCTGTAAATGGGTCCAGCAATAATGACAAAAGCCAGCTGGTGCTGCTCAGCCGCATGGAAAACCAAATTTGCAGTGTTTGCTGACAGCACTGCACAGCCATAGATGACTGCTTTGGTAGTAAGAACGTCAACTTACCCGACAATACCCCTTGGTGACCCCAGATACGACGAGATCTCAATCACAAGGTACAGCACTGTTAACAGAGAACTAAGGGAACATTGGTCTCATCGCCTGATGCCAAAATATTTGTGCTAGAAGTTTCTGACAATTCTGAAAATGAGACTGACCAGTCAAAACCAGACACATAGCACAACCTCAAAGGGACAGCTTTGTAGTCTGAGCTTTATTCACACTGTGTCTGAGACTTGAATGATTTGCACACATCCCTGGCCCTAAGACGGCCAGGGCATTACAGACTGCTGACAGTGCAACCACCGCAAGCACACAATGAAAAGGAAGCCTCAGGACAAGGTAGGCAGATAGCAAAGAGCACACAAGAATTTTTAAACAGCTGGAAAAGAGCTTCCAAAGCCAAGTGCTCCATTTCAGATGGGCATGAAGTGAAATGGCACAATACACATCTTTGACATAAATGCACCAATCAGAAAGAAGGAACAAAAACATGTAAGGGGGGAAAAAAAGAAAAACCTTTCTAGTCAGAAGTAATTAGCCACAAATATACTCATCATTAGAACAAACACGTGGACATGATGAAAAATTACACTCCTTAAAACAACATGCAGGCACCGTAAAATGGATTCACCACTAGAAAGAAGCATTGTTACAGCCCCCGGGTTGACGAATGAAGACTGCTGCTGGGATGCATCATTCAGATATCCCTGGGAGCTGTGCTACCTTGGGTGGTTAATTGGATGGTGCCATGGCATAACCGCACGCAACTGTTCTCTTTAAATCCTCCGTTACTGGAATGAAAAAGTTTAGAAAAATAAAGAAAAACTCCAATAATTGCTTTGAAATATGTTGACAAGATGCTTCTGCTTCCACTCCACTGAGCAGACTCCTGCCTTTCTTGCCTGCTGTAAACTCGTGCTACCCAGCATGTCAGTTTTAGGCATGTGACAGCCAGTCTCTTCTCTGAAAAAAAGACAACCTTCACATTGCAAGGAGACGAGATTAGGTTTTAGTTGCTTAAGTTTCTAAGAATTTTGGCAGTTTCAAATCAGTAAGTTTCCCACATTTATTTTAAAAGCCTACAGTTGCCTAGCCAGTTTCAATTGGTGAACTACTTGAACTTCAAATGAGTCTAGCTCTCCATGTTTGTAAGGAATGGTACCAGTGCACTGACACCTCAAACAAGCAACACATTCTAAACACACATGCAGCAGTAATTAATTGTGGAAGCAGAATTAACCCTACAGGAAGCTGCATGTTGTTAGACTATAAAGAACAGACAGAATTCCTCACACAGGGACCACATTTAAACAATTGTTCTTTTTTAGCCAATAGCAAGGGTAGCATTCCCAGACAACCGCACTGCAGCCCAATCACCTCCCCTACTGCCTGGATCTGGGCACGCTCCTGGATTTGAACGGTTTCAGAAAGTCAGATGCACAGAAAGGTATGGAATTTGACAAAAACTGTGCTAGCTATGTGGTACACTATCTCTTAGCTACCTGAGCGTGCCACTAGTTCACCTCCAACTATTAAGTGTTTTGCTGCTGACATTTACATCCTTGGACCATCAGATACTGCTTAATTGAACCACCACGTCTGTTAGCTGGAGTCAACCTTGCCCCACTTATCTGTTCTAGCATTTTCAAATCATAAAAGACTACCAAATCAAAACTACCACTTGTGATGTGTGTATGAATTATTCAAAACAGAGAGCAAACTGGCTCTTTGTATGACAATACACCCACTCTTCTGTGCCTGTTCAGTATAGACAAAGTTGGTATCTCACTCTGTTAGAAGCTCCTCAGAGCTTTCAACCTCAATGGCACATTGCCTTTTTTTTTTTTTAACACTTCTACTGAATTATGCAACTACTCTAACCTCTTCTAATTGTGCAAATTGTAAATAACACCAGACCATCATTTCTGATACTGCAATATGAAGTTTCCCAAAGATCCAATACCTTCAAAAAACAATGTACCTTTAAAGGCAAGAGATGAGCATATGCACGAGAATACGTAACAAGAAAAAAACAAAAGCAGATAAATTTTACAGATTATGAGGTAATTCCAAGAATTACTGATGTCAGTACTGTATTCTCACTAACTCTGAACTGTATTTTGGCTTTCTTACTTGTTGGGAATTGCAGTCGTGCTGGGGGGGAGCATACTGCACTACAAATAAGGTAAACTGTGAGATTTTCCGCTGCAACACTGGTACGTAACCAAAAAGCATTAAAGCCTATGTACTTCTTTATTTTTATTACACTCCTCATAGTTGATTACCAGTGTCTAGAATTAAGTGCAAAGATATATTCATGGTTTTTGGTGTAAAGTTACTTTTTCTCCTCCTAAAAAAACATCACCTACACTTACATCACTTACATCACCTACATTTATATCAGAATAGTCTGCAGCTACTTCTGCAATTAAAGAAGAAAGTTACTTTTTAAGATATGAATACTGCTATACCTAATTTAAAAATTCTGTATGCAGTTTTTCATCTTCAATTAAATTATGCCTAGTTTGGAACTGTTTTATTCCACTCTTCGTACTTCATATACGTAAAGGCATGACTGATCTGAAACAAGAAAATTTCCAGTCAAAAGCAGTAAGAATACACACCTGATTAACTTCAAGTTAATTAACAGGAAAAAAAAGACTAAAAAATTTTCTGTCAATATTATTAGCCAGCAGTGATCCTGCTACAACAGCCATGGTAATATACTCCAGCGGAGTACTTCAGTCATGGAGTACTGAGTGATTTTTAGCTCTTGCTTACCTGAGTTTAGATTTTATTACTAATTATACACACAGTCTGCAACACTTCTTCATGTTTATACCTTACCAGATTCTAGAGGCACTTTCTAGCAAGTGTTCACATGCGTTTTATAAAGAAAAAAAAAAAAGTGTTTACACTGTGGACACTGAAAACAGGTGGAAGATCATACTTAACTCAAAAGAAACCCTTTCCCTGGTGTGAAGCAGGGCCACGTGGATTACTCACGCTACGCGTTCCCCACAAGACATCCGTTTTGTTTGGGGCAAGGAAGGGCCGAAGTTACGACTGACTTGCGCACAATTCCGCCACCCGCAGAGCGAGGAGGTTTGAGACCGCCTCAGGAAGGCCCCCGCCGCCCCGTCCCTCCGTGTCCGCCACTCTCCCCGCAGAAGAGCCACCTGCTCTCCGCCACGGCCGCTCCTCTCCCGCCGACCTCGCCCTGCCATCCTCGCCGCAAGCGCCGCCTCAGCGCCTTCCCGCTCACGGCCTCCAGGCGGCAGCCTCCCTGTCATGACAGGTCGAGGGCGGGCCTGAGGTAAAAAAAACCGCGTTTTGGCAGAAATTGTCCCAAACCAAGCACCTCACGCACCCACACCGACGCGAGCAACAGCCTGAGGGCAGAGACGCGGCTGCCCCCTGTGCCCCCGCAGAGCGGCTCCCTCAGGGGACGCCCGGTGCTCTGGAACCTTCCCAGAAGCTACCAGGCTGCCCGCACAGGGGCCTGCCTTCCCCGGCACACAAAGAGATCTTTGCAAACACATTGCGCTCCCTTAAAGTTTTCCCTCTGTGACATACCATCAGCAATGGCTGCTGGAAAATATACAGGAGTGAAATTCAGTGAAATTTCTTGCCCTGATTTTTTGAACTGGTCAATCACATGCCAACAAAATCCGTAGATAGGACACTAGTCCTTGCTATATTGCATTACTAGCAATTAAAAATACCATTTCATGAATAGAACTTCTCTCAGGTTTGCTGCCCTACTGAATTAAATATGCCATTTTTCAGAAACTTATGAAAAATATTTGTTTGATGTGTGAGAAAGGAGGGAAGTAAAGCAAAGCAGTGCAAATCGCTCCCATCCATCAAATGCTATCTGGAACCTAAGCTAAATATCACTTTGTTAGCCTGCTTCTTTGAAAACTCATGAAAGCTGAACAGTAAAGATTAAATAAAGAATAATGGCAAAAATAAGTAAGGTTGTAAGAGGAAACAGAGCTCTTCTCTTTGCTAGTGATTAGATCTTCTGGAATTCCTTTATGCTTTACCTTAGTAAATTGCAGGGCATCTCCATCCTTTCTGTTTGCCTTTTATTTGTTAGAGAAAACATTTCTGCCTATTTGCAAACACAGTAATTCCTACAGTTACAGTTCTCTGTACACATAATAGCTAAAAAATCAATACTCGCTACAATTCTTTGGACATTTATTATAAATTTCAGTGCAACTAAAACTAGTTAAGATTCCCCAGCTGCACAAACTCAAACATATGAATAAATCCACACAAATGAATAATTATTTTGGGGTCAATGCAATTTTTCATCTATGTGAAGAAAGTTTAAAATAACTTTTTACATAGTAAAGATTGTGAATGAAGCAAACTTTTTCCCTGGGAGAATTAACACTTGAAAATATTCACTGCTGTAGGTTTTTTCTGCCCTTCCTCCCATCTTTTTGTAAAAGACATTTTCACAATCTTCTGTGCTCCTGTTATCCACACCCATTTCCATCCTCACAAATGCCTCATAAAGTACACAATGCTTTTTAGTTTGAAACCCTAACACTGGAATATCATCTCTCCAGATTCACTAAGGAGCTTCAGGAATCCCATTACATTGCAGGAATACAATGCATTTATGTTGCCTGAAAACAAAATACTAAACTACATGAAATTATTTTCCTTGCCTCTAAATCGGTATTTTCAAGCTGAGAAAAATTCTCCTTCCTGCCTACAACCACAACAAATGGGAAGCAGAAGACACTAACTTCTGCAGCTCAAATCCCAAAGGTTTTCTAAGCTCATACCATTCTTTTGGGCTCTGAAGAAAATCTTCCCAAAATGCACTACACAATCTCTGGCAAAAGCAAGCATCCAGCATATACTAACAAATGGCTTGTGTCTGTTACAGATTTGCTGAGCAGCAGCAGAATGGAATTGGCAGCACTAATCAGGTCTTGCTCCGGAGCCCAGGAGGCAGCAGGGAAACTGCAGAATCGTGTCAGCATGCTCTCCAGAAAACACCAGATAGTTCTACTCAATGAGTCTGTGCACACCATCCTTTTTTCCTGGCAATAGCTTCCATTTGCCTGAGTCTGCCAATTAAATGAAGATTTTATGGGAGATGTGAAAATGACAAGGCAATTTTCATAGCCAAGCTACAGGTTTTTGAAATCAGTGGTTGCCTTACACATGCTGTTGTCTCTCAAAACCCTGTACATCCTGCACCTGGCTGGGAACTGAGTTCTTGAAGAACCTCTTTAAAGCAGTAAAGTTGTTGTAACCAGTTTTGTAAAACATCCTTCTTCATAGTTTTCATCTCACTGGCAGGTGTCAAGGTGTACTTTTTATGCTCTATAAAATAAATTGATTTTAAACACCTTCTCAAACCCTGAGTTTATGGCTACTGCATTTAATCTCAATATTTTACTACCTATTTCTTTCCTTCCATGATTCACTAGGACAAATGAAGTAGGAAACATTACACATTACTCCTACTAAGAATATGGCATATTTAAACACCCTTGTTTGCCATTATTGTTCATTACATTTAGACACCAAGTTATCACTTAAAGCACCAGTTCAAAGTTTAGTTGGCTGACTCAAGTTATCAGACCTCTGTAATACTCCACAAAAGAGGTCTTTCATCTGGAAGAGGAAAACATCCACAGTTACAGCAGGAAGTATTTTTTATATTATCTACTTGTGGAAAAGATACAAATTCTCACATTCTAGGTTGTAAGGCAGACTCAGTTTAACAGGAGTCAAGATGAAAGCTCTCCTTTGCTAAGGTTTTCCATCATTCTCCACTTCACGACTGTTCATTTCCCTTTGAAGGTGAAATCCCCCCCACAGAACAAATCAAACCTCCTCTACCTCTGGTCCAAGTTATGTCAGCCTGCCTAGTCACATACTACTCAACTCCTAGCAAACAAGAAAAGAATAAACAGACCAACTGTCAGGTGGGATTGTTTTTATTCCTCCTCCAGCACAGCAGCGCTGATTAAGTTTTCCCTAAATAGACTGGCTTGATGTGAAGCCAGCTTACATAACCTAATCGAAATTATGTGCACAGGAAAGCCATATAAATGACTGAATAGAGCTCTTGAGTAAAGGGAGTATTTTATGAAGGCAGCATAAACAAAGTACTTCACAAAATCTTGATCCTTTCTTACTGCTTTGTAGTTGTATATAATCAATATACCACTATCACAAAGACTAAAAATGTGACTGTAAATGTTTTACTGCTGTCATACCATTCTGCAAGTGCCATTACACACCAAAATTTGTACATTGCTTCAGTATATTGTTATGAAGTTATTCCCCAATAAGTATATTAAAAAATGTAATATACAAAGAGCTTTAAAATCTAAAATATTTGATTTCTCAACTAATAATAAAGGCTTTTTAAGGTTGGGTAGAGAAAAAAATAGGAAAAGCAATTATAGGGCCCAAGTTTGTTTCAAAAAATACAACATGTTTAATAACCATGACCCTATTTCTTTCAAAAAAAAAAAAAAACTAGGACATCAATTCTGAGAAGGGAATTCTGGATTTTAATTACCAAAATATGAGTTAACTAACTGACAAACATCCTTACTTTTTACTGCCAGGAATAACTTCATACTACTCCACTTGACAGGATTTGCAGGTCTGAAGATTCTCTGAATTTCACCAAAAGGCAGGTATTTCTTCTTTACCATGGTGAAAATCAGGCCTTTTTTTTTCCCCTCTCTACTCCCCTCCCACAGTATTTCATGAAGTCTACTACAACTGTTACAGAATCATCAACAAATAAATTCCAGAAATTAACAAAAAAGTACATTGCTTAAAGCTCAGTTTAGCGCTGACTACTGCTATAATATCTTACATATTTATATCTCAGAAGGCAGCAAAAACATGAAAAAACTCACTCTTATTATCATGACAGAAGTCTCTTCTTATGAATGATTGAAAGGAGTACTGGAGAGAAAGAATGAACTTAAGACAAAACCGAAGATAACCTTATAGCATGATATATAGATATTGTCACTGGCTATGACTCATCTCTTGTTTTATGCTGTGACATTTAACTTATATCCATTTGAAAGTACTCAAAGTCAGCCTTTAATGTATTTTTGTTTGCAAACTATTTCTTATAATAATCTAGTTTAGTTCTCATTTTCCTGCATGCAATCCAAAGCCATTTAGAGATTTAACAGAAGCTATCATTTGTAGTAAAGTGATTTCCTTATGATTAACTTTGCTATACATTTTGACATGCAGTCAATAAGACCAAATTATGAAATTAATACAATTTTTACATTATGCTTACTCTTATGAAAAATAGCTCCCTACTGCATATCTGTCAGTTTTCACCCTGTCAAAAAATACAGTTCTTCCTTTGTCTTCTGTCAGAAGCCTATCCTACAGCCTAGCAGCACTCTTCAATGTTTCTCCTGGTAAACAACATTTGTTTTATATCCAATTCTAAAATCCTTTATATTACCCAAACGACTTCAAATTTTCAACACACTGAGACACGGGAAACCCCTCATTTCTGTGCTTATAAGTCTTTACTTTTACCACTGTGCTATTTCAACAAACTTAGGGTTAGCGACAGCTAAAGACTCACAGACTGGAGCCAGAAGGAGGCCCTGAGTCACCCATGAATCCTCCCCAGAAAAATGAGTTCTTGAGCAATGGAAGTCTAAACTGCTCTAGCTTGTCTTGGCTGCTTGCAGTACATAGCCTGACCAGACTCATCGGTTGTTTGTGTGCCTGGTACATCATCCCCACATCAGAGCTCTCTCCATGGCTGTGAGGAAGCCTGAAGAGAGCAGATTAACAGGCAACCTTCGGAGCAGGGCAGCGATATCTCTGAAGTAAATGAGAGCACGTTGGCTTCCACACAGCTCCTCAGGCACTTTACTCTGCGGGCTGGGAGAGATTACAGGAGTGAGGAGCAAGCCAACATCAGCTTCCCTTTGTGCAAAATACGGCACATGAAAGCAGAGCGTCCAAGTGAGCTGCCCAAACTCGAATGCACATTCAGCTTTAGGAAGTTGAAGTGCTTTTGGCTGTAGAGCTGTAATCGGATGATGATGTCTCCTTTACTTCCCACACCTCCACATGAAAATGAAGTATTAGTTACTTCAGAAATCTTAAATTCTGTCTGATAATTCTCAGCTTTCATCTCCATCAAAGCTACCATGTCAGAGATACCAAAAATAGAACAGTGAGAAGTTCAAAAGATTTATTAAGGAATATTTTAATCCAATTACTTAAAGACAGCTACAAAATAATCTTTTTTGCTACCATCTTTGTGAAGGGGTTAAGGATATATTCTTTAATAATACCACGATGCCCTGTCATGTCTAGAACAACAGCTGCAGTTCTTACGAAGCAGTACCTTGTGCAATTGTACTCAGGTACCAAAGCCAGAAGCAATATCCAGCTCTGTGCAAGGCAAGACACATCAGGAGGTGAGCTTTCATACCCTTCAGAGTTCCACCTACACACTTACACACAACCCTCTATTTATAGTGGCTCAGGTGACAGTGTAAGCCATTTTTCACGTGGGTGGTATGACCGAAAGACTATCCAACAGCTAAACAGGCTTAATTATACTTAATGATGTTCAAAGCAACTCAGTTAATACAATGATATCAGCCTCAAATACACCAGAGAGATGTCAGACTGACTCAAGTTGCTACAAACCAGAAGAGCAAAGATAACGCTGTTTGAAATACTGAAACTAAATTTTGTATCCTGGACTAAAATTTAAGTAATTGGGAAGAGCATCCTTCTCCATACGCTGACACAACACTTGGCTTTAAAGAAATAAAGAACCTTCCTGAAGTTCCAGATATCTTTCCCAAAATATAATGATTTTCTTTAGGTAGACTTTCCTCAGCAAAGTTGCCTCAACTTTGTAGATTTGAAGTAATTGCTGTTGTTTTTTTGTTTTGTTTTGTTTTTTTCATTCTTTGTTCATGTATATTGTATAGTGGCTTTGCTTACAAAACTATTCTTAACAACATGTGCTCCCTGGAACCAAGGAACAGCAGTTTATTATGTACTAAATCATTTCAAAAGCTTTGTGACCATCTGTATTTTGATAAATTAGCAACCTTTTACTCCTTAAACCTAGAATTTACAGCTATAGTTCACACTGCTGTAGGCTACAACGCTTTGGTTTTACTTCTGTCCCATCAGAAGAAACCCCAGCCATTTTCCCTGAAGAAGCAGAACATAAGCAAGCAGGATCTCCATGCGACAGAGTAGCTGAGAATGCTACTAAGCAATAAGAATTTAACACTCAATACATCTGGGCAATCCAGTTGTCTCAACAGCAACAATTCATTTTGAACGCAATCCTACTTTGAAATCTCTGGGCTACATTAACCAATATGTGAAAAAGCTATGATACATCAAGGTTTACATGCCACTCACAACTAAGTACCTCTTTAGTGAATCTCTTCTGTTAAATCATTTTACTCTTATACTACTTCCATCAAGTCTAAATCTAGCTAAGCTGCTTCTGAAAGCAGTTTTCTGTATAGCTAGCAGTAGGAATTAATACAGGTATTTTCGTAAAGATATTTTACTTGATTTTCAAAATAAGAGATGTCATAACAAGAAAACAATGAAGTATGAAAAAAGCAAGCTGCAGTATTTGCTTACACTTGCAAACTAGGCTAGATGATAAATAAAACATCTAGTCCTCAGTATAAACAAACATTTCATGTATTTTAATAAAGCCACAAGATCATCCAAGGAATTGACCCTAGATAACATGGCGAAAATTATAAAGTGAAATGCACAACATTTCAAATACATTAAAAATGCATTGATGTTTTATTCAAAGCTCGGCCAAAAAAAAAAAAAAAATCAAACTGCCAATTATTTGGGGTATTAAAAAAAATGCAAGCCTTCGGTTTAGACTAGATCAGTTTTACATATAGAAGGCTCCACATGGGAGCTTTTATACTGAGTTTGGTTTAACATCCATTTGAAAATATAATAAGGGAGCAGTTGCACAGTGTTATACCAAGGTCCTGGCCTGTTTGCCTTTCTTTCTTCTTGCCAATCTTCTCTAAGAACATCATGTGATTTTTTTTTTTTTTTTGGAGCAAAACAAATTACTCCTACCAGCTTCGTGATTTGCAAGGTGCCTCACTCCAATGGTAGTGGCCACTAGATAGAGCTAACTATTTCTTCATGTCATGCTCCTGTTCTTCTGATACAATTAATTAATTTTCTCCTGAAAACATTCACTGTTTTGTAGGTGCCCCATCCCTGGAGGTGTTCAAGGCCAGGCGGGATGGGGCCTTGGGCAACCTGATCTAGTGGGTGGCATCCCTGCCCATAGCAGAGGGGTGGAACTGGATGAGCTTTTAGGTCCTTTCCAACCTAAACCATTCTATGGTTTACCATCTATAGTGATTCTATGATGATTCTGTGAGGTTTAGTAATACTGACTATATAAAAGTACCTGTTATTACCATTGCAATTCCTGGTAAACAGGCAACATTGCTGTTTTGTTTAATGTATTTTAAGGAGAAGTATTCAAGGCTGTAATCAGGCTACACTGCAATTTCATAATTCTGCTTCAAAATATTCACATGTTTACATACACCAATGCAATGCAAATGTAACAAGGTAATGTCACAGGTGGTAAACTATAGCAGTATCCTCAGATAAGCAATATGCAGACAGGAGTCAGTTAACATTTCTGATTCAGGAATGGTATTCCAGGCTTGACACACAGTCACAAAACCAGAGAGACTCACACTGCTTTATTATAAGACATTTCTTAGAAATCTCTTTTTCACTCACTATTAAAAAAAAAAAGAATATCCCTGTGATAGCTAAAATGCCTTTGATATCCAGGCGAAAGATCCACTACTACTAAATTTCCAAACTGTCCTGGTTTTGTTTTTGTTTTTTAAACAGGAAACAATGAAACATTCATATCACTGCCCCTCATCTAATCATTATTAGAAGGCAGTCTGTAAACTTATTTTCTCTCCAACAAGCACCTCCTTTCTCCAGCTGTTTCTGACAGACTTAATCTCTATCTATTACAGCTGGTAACTCACATCTTGCTTAACTTCCCCTAAGCCATAACATCAAGCGCTTGATATTGGCTCCCCCAGACACCAGGGGTTTCTTTTCAGCCTGCTGCTGTTACTTGCAGCAGTGGATTACTGGATTAAAACACTTCAAAAATCATGCTATTTGTGGCGAACAAGATCTCTGCTTATTGTAACAGGTAAATTATCTGTTTACCATGAACTTCTGTTCAGGAATTTGTCTTTCCAATTAGCCCAGGTCTGCTTCGAAACTGAAGAGCACCTCTTGCTATATTTCCACCCTCCTTGTCACTACCATCTGAGTGCCCGTAGTTGATCCCCCAAAAAGTTTGGAAAATTCACTCCCTTAAAGCCTATTTGCATTTTCACCCATCAGCAATCTGACAGCTGTGAATATCAATTGCCTCACAAATTCTCATTACAAAAGCATGCAGATTTGGTTTGCCCCAAATCAGCCAAGCTAGGGACTGACCTGTCTCACACAGCTGACGAACCTTACTGGAAACTAGTTTCTGCACAGCTTCAGGACCCCTTGGTTAATAACCCCAGCAGCACAGAACCAGGACATAACCTTCCTTGAATATGACCTTGTACCAAAGACCAGCCAGTTGCCCATCTCACTGTCAACTTCCAAAACCAGATTCTTCTTGGGATCATGAGAGTCACAAGCAGAACTCCATACCAGAAACACATAAGCCTCTTTGTCCAAGAAAATGAGTAGAGAACAAGCACACTGTCTTTGACACCAAGATGAACTGTCCTTTTGTCCATTTTGTTTCAGTCTCTTATCCTAACCATCCTATGAGATAGAAATAAGATGGACTTTCGAGGGTCTAAAAATGAAATATATGCTATGTGTCCACTGCTGATCCCGCCTGGGAAGATGGGGACCAGCACCCAATTTTTGGCCTTACAAAAACTATCACCCAGCACTCAATGGGTGAACAGCCCTCATGTCACTCAGTAGCCGTCCCTGCTGTTCCTTCGATATCATAAGCACTCCATGACAATGCAGGAAACAGTGGGAAGCAAGAACAGCAGTAAGAACACAAGGTGTTTGCAATGGTAATGTGAGGCATCATCAAAGCCCTGGGGCTTTAGTTTAACAAGGCTATCATAGCACTCAAAAATATACTCCAATCCTACAAATCTCAAATCTGCAAATACATAGTCACTAATTATTCACTTTATTTAGTGCATCAGTGATGCCTGATTTCATTGCAGTATTTCACTTTTTCTCTAAAAGAGTAAACCCTAAATTCTCCAGAAAACTAAAACAATGAAAAATTTAAGTGAGCACTAAGTCAACAATTTGGCAATACAATCATACATTTTCCATTAGATATTTGCAGTCTGCAAGTTAATTTATTTAAGCCAATATATCAGCACCATCCAGAAAAATATTCATCATCATTATCACTTTCATCTGGCAGAAATTAATAAAAGATGTTATGGAACTTTTCCGTGTTTAGATTCATAGATGCCTGACATTGTCTCATAGAATTCAAAATAAGAAAACACAATGAATAATAATCCCACGTTCACAGAACACTATTTTGAATCACGATCTGTGTCTAGTTTCAAATCACATCTCAGACTCAGACTGCAGCAGCCGTTCTTTCCAGACTCAGACTTCAGCAAGACAGCTTGCTCTGTATAAGGGATGTGAAACACTCAACTGGAATATTGGCTTGCAATTCAATTCCTGCCCAGTCACTAACATTATTCCTTGAAAACTCTATTTGCATAAGCACTATACACTCACTCCACACCACAGCAGTACACATCAATCCTTCTCTGTAGTTCGCTGGTAGCCAGCAGCACAAGATTTACTCGTATATTAGAGGGGATCTGTAAATTATGTGAAATAGTAAACCTCTTTTAAAACGATTGTTTTCTTAGCCCAACCACACCTCTAGCTATAAACATTTATAGAGAAATGGTAAAAATTATAAGATGAGCAAAAAACAGCAAGACAAATCCAAAAGCACAAAAAATCCAAATACACAAAAATCATAACACCAGTGGCTCTCCAAGTCAGGTAATAACCTGTTCCTTCTGCTAGTTCCAAATCCCACAGCACATACTAGTAATAAAGTCTGGGAAGAGCAGGTAGGCAATTTCTCATATGTACATGGGAAACAGGGAAATACAGTGATTTCAAGAATCAGAGTCAGATACGAAACTTAATTCACAACACACCTTTTTTTTTGGGGGGGGGGGGGAGACAGGTTGTTAAAACACAGGTATGAAGAAGCAATGTTAGCATTTTCAATTTCAAATACTTTTAAATGTAGACTGCTTAATATACATCCAGTCTCCTTTTGCTTTCCCACAATCACAGTGTTGCCCAGGAACTAAGCCTACTGAAAGGAGACCTTTTTTTTACTTTTTTCTTCACCGAGTTGTTGAATAAATCAATTTCCTGCACGGGAACAGGAATGTAAGTGCCAAGACAAAGGGAACAGCAGGCACCCACAGCAAAGAGCACAAGAGGAAAGAAACAACTGCCTTACCTGGAGACCGTGTGCATTTACCGGGCTAAAGGAACCACTGCCCTGCCTCCTGGGATACAACCACAAGGGTTTAAAACACAAGGGACCAGAGAGACATAACAGGAAAGGACAGATTTATTTCCACACTTCTGATACACCGTACTCTTCCAGAGGATCTGAATTCTCCAAGTTGGCATTCTGTTTTCCTAGTTAACTATCTGGCAGTCTGCTCACAGGCAAGCTGCACAGACTGGGCCCCGCGAGAACCTCTGGCACAAGCACAGAAGGGGCAAGGGAAAGTTCTTGTGGGAAGGACAAAGTAGAGAGGAGGAAAGCCAACCCAAAACCTCAATTCTGGTTTTCTTTCCAATCTTGCAGGTACACAGCTACCAGGCTCCTACACAGAAACATACTCCATAGAAGACTGAAGAAGCTGTCAGAGAGGCCAACAGGAATTACAAGATCAACAACATCTCTCTAGAAATGAGGTAAAAATGAAGCCATACTGCCTTAGATAAAATACTACCAACTCTAGCCCCTATCTAGCAAGGTACTGAAGAACTCCTGATATGCCCTTAACTCCTATTTACAGTACACAATACAAGCAGAGAATCAGATCAGAAGACAGCATTGCACAAGAGAGATACAGACAATATAAACTGGTAATAAAACTGAAATATTCATGCAGTGTCAGCCTGTCAAAGCATCTATATGGTCTACCAGCTGAAACACTAGGATGAAAAAAACACAGCATTTCAGTATTCCTTCCATTTCTAACTTTAATAGTACATCTATTTTCATGTCTCAGAAATCCTTGAAATTACAAATTCTTATACTTCTAATTAAATAAAATAACTGTACTATTTGAATTTAGGCATGATTATGAATAATTATAAATCCGTCCTTGGAGCTAGGTCTTTCTGCAAACAGATGTCAAATTTCACATCTACTGAACTGGATGAAGAACAAATAATCTGATGGAACAGTACCTTGACAGGTATTAAGCAAATATCAAACCATCATATAGATGTATTTCAGGATATTAAATTGTTTAAAACTTAGTTTCACTTATAATTATGAATTAATGGTGAATAAGAACACCTTTTAAGTCAATATAAATTGTTACATAAACACAGTTATTCAACCAGTCTTCAAATCTAACAGAGCAGTCAGAGGAGTGACTGCAGTGTGGTTTACAGATCCTGTATTAGCTTTAAATGCACCAGTTAGTTACTGCTGACAGCAACAACTGCAACAGCGTCAAACTTAACTTGAGTTACCTTCCCAGCCATCCCTTTTATGACTGCACTGTGGAATATTCTAATTCTCTTTATTCTGTGCAAGAAACTAGCTAGTACCCACACCATAGCTGAGAGGAAAACCCCATTCCAGTGTTTTCTTGTATAAAAATTTATTTTTGAAAGACAGCGTCAGAAAAATAAGGCAGTTCTCCGCAAAAGAAAACTGAGAAAAAGCAAGGAGAAACAGAAGTGATCAGTTGCTGTAAGGATCTGAAACATTACCAGAATGTTAGTAGGTAAATTCTTAGAAACGTGGATGCTTAATGCAGTAATAGAATCTCATTAGCTCTCATCTGTCTGGTTTGTGGCTGTTGCGTGAGGTTTTGTTTGGCTGGTTTTGTTTCTTTGTTTAAAGACAAGTTCGAAAATTGGCTGCCTAGGAAGGTAGAGCAATAGTAGGAAGTGTTCTCCATTACCAGTGTGTTGTAGAACTTACAGGTCATCAACATCCATGAACACTACTGCTGTGACATTTTCCTCTCAGGAGTGCTTTATGTTTATGTAAGGTCTTCAGCTGCTTTGCAAGCAAGCTCACATGCATCAATACTTACATTAAGAAATGTGAGCAAGAAAAGGCACCCCTCATTGACAAACTCTGGCAAAACTTGAATTAAACCTAGTTCTCCCCATCACCTCCAGAAGCAGTACTTTGCACATACCTTCATAGAGCTTTGCTCACAGTGGAAGCAGTCTAACCCAGAACACACCACTATTACTGGACATGCTGCAACAAGGCTGCTGAAAAGCAGTAGGTGCAGGGCTTCTGCAACCTGATCATGTGTGCCTGACGCAGCCCTCCTGGGCACGTACCGTCAGTTCTGCACAAACCCTGCACATGCAGCACTGCAAGCTCATGACTCCATGGGCACCTGCACAAGGGCAGTAAACCTGTGATGCTTGGCAAGCGCCAGCCACTCATGTGAAGGAAGCATGATCACATGGAACTTTGTGCATGGGGTATTTTTGTTTCTTAAAATAATATTATCGACACGGCCATCCTTGCAAGCATTACTTGACTTACTTCTCAGTAGGTGAAGAGACTACTCCTACCCCACATTTGGGAGCAAGCCACTCTGCAGGGAGGAGTGGCTAGTGAGGAGAGCAGCAGAAAGAAGTACCTGCTGCCAGTGTTTGGAGTTGCTCTGACACCAATCACATTGCTCCCCAGACTGATGGTCAGCTCCCTTACATTAACATTTACATATTGTGAAATTTACACGTCATTCTATAAACAAAATAAACGCCACAACCAAAGACCAAAGTGAAGGCACTATTCCATAGCTAGAATGATCAAATTCTACTAACGTAAAGTTAGAGATGCAAGCAAAGACTCCAGAAATGCATGACTGTAGGCTTTTGTCATTTTTTTTTTTTTAGGTTTCCCATTTAATGGAATACCAATAGAATGGTAGATGATTATAAACAGAAGCCCAGATGAGGAACCAGTTGTACTGTTCCCAAAGCCAACTCAGACATTTAACAAAGACAAATTTGACAGACTGAGCAATGCAATGTTAGCTATTAACATTCTTTAACCATTATTTTCTGTATTGGTCTGGCAAACCACAATTTAGCAGGGGAAGATAGCACTACATACACGCACATGCACTCACTGAGCTCTGAACTTCACTATTTGTACAATATTCCTGAGTCTCTCTCTACAAACAGGATTTATTTTTCCCCCATACAGAAGTAAAAGCTTTTAATGTCTAGCAGCAGCAGTATCCATAAGATACCTCTGCTCTTCTTGAGCTCATTCCTGATTCACAAGCCAAGAATCTCTTCATTCCTCAGCTATGTGATATTTCTTCTTTACTCTTCTTGACATTTTCAAACCCTTTAAGCTGTCCACAGATAAACATACCCAAGAAGAATACAGGAAGATCCACAAGTCTTTAACTCACTTCTCTGATAATCCCGTTTTCAATTTTTCTGTTTTGGTTTTCTGTTTTTTGTTTTATAGCTGAATTATTTAACTTTCTGCCCAGAGAAATTTTGGCTAAGTTTTCTGCTAAGAAAGTTTGATGCAAAAGAGATGTGAATTGTCTGGCCTTTCTAAATAGAGCAGAAATACTACTTCGTAACATACATACTGGTAATATAAGAGTGATTCCAAGTATTTCATGAATATGAAAGAACAAAGTACCACATATACTGAGACTTGGCATACCAGATAGATGGAGAGTGGATATTTCACTCGCTGACCACTGTACCAGGTCAGGGAAAGCACAACTCATCCACTTTGAACGTGAAACCTAGGAGGCAGATATATCTCAGGGTCTCCCGCACTACAGGACATACAGAATTCCAGTTCACATTCTATTAATTTTTTAAGAAACGCATGTGCACACACACCATACAACACTTTGGTGAAACCCAAATAAGGTTCCCATACTTGCTCAAGGTGCTCAGTGCAACACAAAGGACATAGCTTGGGTTCTGACTTCTGTGAGTGGGGATATTCATTTCTGATGTTAATAAGATAACAGAGACCTGTTTGCCTTCACCTCCCTGCTCAGAGCTCTACATAATCCCTCAAAGAGGTATTTTCTCTGTCTTTGCCCTCCATACCAACGCTTTTCATATCTGAGTTTTTCCCTCCACTACTTGCAGACTGATATTGTTTAATATCAGTGAAGCAGAGAACGTTAAGAGCAAAGTAAATACAGATCTAGTAAACAAGAGCAAGCCTGCTTATTTGGCTTTAGAAACAGTGCTGAAGAAACAAAATTACCTGTGAAAACAATACATATTACAACACTAATTAAATGTCTCTTTAGTCTCTCCAGAGTATTTCACATTTTCTGTATCTGCAGCTCATACCAACTTCAGAAAAGTTTCCAATTTCAGAAAAATTAGACAACTCATCAGTTAACCAAGCATAGATTTAGTCACCGGATTTGAAAATTTTGAAAAAGGTAGCTTCTCAACCGCAAATGCTGAGTCCAGGTTGAAACAAAGGCACAATTCAGGAGCAAAACTCAATATACTTAATGCCTCCCACTTTGGACTTGCACTGTCAGCCACACATTCTCACACATTTAAAAAGAGATTCAACGTTGATTGAGTATGAAACGTAAAGTTAGATGAAGCCTGTCAAACATTGTATTTTGGAGACCTTTTCCCCACACAAGAATAGATCGATTGTACTGCTGGGTTTTGACATACTAGTAGAAGGCACATTGAATCCCACCACAGATAAGTTATCCTTAATTAAGCAGCACAAAACTATCTGTGATGGCCTGGTTGATAAATCACGGAGTAAGCGACAACAACTACGTCAGCAGCAGAACATCTTAGATTGCTGGATGTGAGCAGCATGTGGAGGCAGACAAGAACATCTCGCACACGGAAGATGAGAGAGAGTTACCCAGTATTGCTGCTCTTTAGGAGCAGTGGCTCCACACAGAGCACAGCTGATCAGGAACCCAACAATGCCAAAAGTAAATGTTAAAAACAATTCATGCAATGTATTGCATGTTAATGAATACTAAAAGCCAACACTGTAATGCATAACTATCCTGGAGACAATTATGACAAACTATGCATGGCCTGAGGCCAGAAAAGACTGAATTGCAAAGGAAATTCCCAATGTCCAAGAAAACGTAAATGGAACAGGCTAAGGAGAGCTCTGATAAGTGAAGCACATTTATTTCCACTAATGAAACAAAACAATATTTATTTTTTGAAAACCAAGTTCATTCATTTTTGGCAGTATTTATTTTGCTAATACAACTTCACTAGTCTAACTGCCGATTTCCTGAAGAATTTGACGAATGAGCAGAATATAAGATCAAACCTCTGAGGAAAAATTCAGAGACAACAGGCTCGTAAACCAGCTTTTATGTTTGGACGTGCAAATGAAAGTTCTCACTCCAAATCACCGACTGTGCCACTGAACATGAACTATGCTGAATATTCACACAGCAGATGAGACCGTGTAAAACTTGAGTTGTTTATAAAAACAAACTACAAACATTCAGAAGGCCTAGGAAGAGTCATTTATATGGCCTGAGTAAACAACATTCCATTTCAAAATGCTTCATGTTTTAAAAATAATAGTAGTACATTTTGAAGCTCTAAAGATGTATAGGAGTTTCAAACTGAAGATCAGGTACTTCAGACATTTTTCTTCTTTTCAAGAGGAACAACTATGCACCTACAGAAGAGTTTGGTTTAAGATGCAACTTTAATTATAGTCATAATTCATACCCACAGTGAAAAGCTATCAGTTTCTGACTCCACAGATCGGAGGTGGACATCTAAGACTATTACCTTTAATAAATGGCAGGAGTTGGATTCAAAAACAAGAGGTTTTAAGGCTGGCTTTAAGATGAACTGAACTTGTGATATATAATGTGATTCAAATTATTTTGTAGGGTTCACAGGAATGCAAAGAGCAGCCAATTTATTTTTGCAGTGGACCTCTTCCTCCCATCCCAATCACATTCCTATGAGTAATAAATGTGAAAATAGACTGGGGCAGATTGAGAATCTACAGCCAGTGCCTGTAACCACAACACACAGCAGCAAAACAGAAGAGGGTAGACTCATGGTCAAAACAGATGGGCAGAGAATACTGAGAAACTGTAGTTATTCCTTTCTTCTGAAGAAAGGAGATGAGGAGTTCATGCTACTTTTAACGTAGGCCAGGAATCTAATGTCAACACAGAGCTAGTATCAGTCCTGCTCCTAATGATTAGCTACTTGTTTAAATCAATGAAAAGATGTTGATTTACAGGAGCCAATGACCTGGTATTGACCTTGTAATAGAAAAGCACAAACAAGACAGGGCCTATTGTGATCCCCGCTCCAGGTTTATAATTACTCAATTTCAGTAAGACGCTGACATGAATACACAGACAGTATATTCAAGCTCATGTTAGAATAAGAACACTCTCACTTGATGCTCTTTACTTTGCCAGAAGTTAAATATATCTTTGTGATTGCAGACATAAGCACACTTGCTCCAGACCTGATAAATGGTATGGTGGTTTTCCAAATCAACTGGGACAAGTCAGGTGACAAATGATTTCCATTAGCTTTAGCAGAATGGAAACAAAACAGATCAATACAAATGATTTGCAGCAAGTTCAGATCATAAGTTTCCTTCTCCCCACTTCCATCATTTTAAAACAGAAGCTTTTCCCCCCCCCCATAGTATGAAAAAAGGCAATAGCGATCCGGAGATTTGATCATTTCAGTTACAACAAGCTGCTCATGATTTCAGCTTGGATTGCTTTTTAATCAAGCAATAATTTTATTTGGTGATACATATGATTTTAAAAGATAGCAAACAATAAAAATGATAATCACCAGATTTTTGGAAAATGAATTGGATCCTACTATATAAATGCCCACACTGTCCTAAATTCTTCTTTCATGGTAGTAAAATTACCTGCTAGTTTACTTATGCCTTTCCTCATTTGTTTATGTGGGTTTCAAACCCTGCTGTTAAGTTTTTTTGGGGCTCACCAATTCTTACATCTTTGAGATCAATAAAATAATAAAAAAAAAACAGCTTTTAAGCATGCACAGTGTGGACTAGCTTGCTCATTCTTCCCCATTCTTTGTAGCTAGCTAAATTAACTTCTATTTTAAAAAAATAGCTCCTGTTTAACAGACTGTAGTCCAAAATATACCCATCTACTGCATATTGAGGAGGGATACACAATGATTTATGAGTCTGCTCCTATGACAATGTCATCTATACTAATCCAAAAAGATGTTCATAAACAAGTGAAATGGGAAAAAACTTTAATTCCTTCAGAGCAGGCTCGGGGCACCCTCCTTCAGAGACACACAGTACACTTCCACAGGAACACGTTTTGGGAAAAATCCTTTGTAATATTATTTAACATAGAGTTTAATGTGTTAAACTAATATGCTGAGATACTGAAATATAGATGTTTGAGAACTGCAGTCGCATTCTCTCTAAATAAGTGTACACAGCTATAAATATATACTTATCAGCATAAATGATGCCTACTTAACCAGCACTGGTGCTGGGCTCACCATCCTGTAATACCTAATTGCACTGGTTAACTCTTAATATTAAAGGAAAAAAGGAAAATAAGCTTCCCAAACAATTAAGTAGCCTCCCTTGCAGTTTAAGAGTATTTTCTCTAGCTCTTATCACTAAAAATGGAAAAGAGAATAAAACACAGAACAAGACAGTTGTCTCTCTTCCATACTGATACATTAATAATACCTTATCGAAACACCTCTCCTCAAGACAGAGAGGAAGATGCTGCCTGGGACTGCCTCCTGAGAGTGCTAAAGGGCACCCCCCGCCTCTCACCTTTTCAGCAGCCCCACAACAGGCTGCTGGAAGAACACGGATCTCGCCCCAGTCCACAACAACCCCAATTTCAGTTTTGTACTTGACAATGTAAGACAACTACTACATATCACAAAAGGATTCAGTCCTGAGTTGGGACCCTATTTCCAGAAACGGGGTTTAAGAAAAATGGTGCACTAAATCAAAACAGCATCATGGATTACAAGATAAAGCAAGCACCACAGTCTATTTGTTCATATTAAATTTTCTCTAGAGAAATAAGTAACTTCATTTATGAAGAAGAAAATACCACCAGAGCATGATTTTAGTGTTTGTTTAAAAAAACAGAGCTGTCTGTGAACTAATTAGGATAAAATAACCTCTCTTAGAAAGCTGGAATAAAAATCCTTAAGGAAAGACATGATTTTCTTTACTCAAGACAGGACAGAATTTTAACAACAGTGCAGGATGGTCTGTGCTGAAAATTACTTGAAGTACTGAGTAGCATTTCTTCATAAACGCAAAAGACAAAGTTCACAGATACATCACATGATAAATATTAAGCAGCTGTTGCTCTTAAAAATAATATGAAATACATGAGCATGATTTAATTTGAAGAAGGTAGAATGAGAACATTTTTTAGCACAAGTTCCTGGTGAAATTATGAGATTTACCATTAAAGTTGGATTTCAGCTCTCTCCCTCTCTCTAGCACATGTATATATACACACAGACACACCTGACTTCCCAAGGTTTCTCACAAACTCTGTGCTTTTTTGCATATGCGTTTTTTCCAATGTAAAGACTGAAGACAGAAGTGCAAGCTCCGTAACCCATATGCTCAGGAGCAAACTTCAGTGAATACATATGCACACAGGAAACCAGTTTGGGAAATTTTAAACTACATTTCAAAATGGGTTATACACACACCGCTGCCATAGGCTGCCAAACTATCACAGTCATGTCACTGACTCTCTGTGGCTCCATCATTGCACTGATAAATCCTGTAAGAGCTTTGACCTGCTCTGCAGGACACCTCGTGGTCATTTACTCAGAGGTTCCATGTAACAGTCCCAATGCAGGCATCCCCCATCCAAAATCTGCAAGCACAATGCAGCCAGGTAGATTACGGTCAGTTTTTCAATCTGTCAGGAAATACGGACTGCAGTGGAGGGTGGGAAGCCATTACCTGTTGTCCATCAGTATTATTTTGGTTCTTCGCTTCCCACGCACATTCATCCCCCATGCCCTACTTTGCTCAATCCAATTCATTTTGTACTACTTTACATCAAAAGCTTGGATTTCTCATTCATAAAGACATCCAGATAACAGAAATTAAGTGTTGTTTTTTTCTTCCCTCCTCAGCAGATACATATTGAAAAAGCAAATTAACCCAAATAATTTTACAGCTTATTTCACCAGTTGGTTTAACATCTAGGAACAAGGACTTTAACTCAGTTGTGTAAATGTCAGTTCACTGTAACGCACCAAGCCAGGAAGACTAAGTAAAATCCACCCAGAATTAGTGTTTCAGAGGTAGGGACTGCATTTGCTCAAAACTTAACAGGTCAGGAATAAGATAATGAATTATATTGTGTATATTTACGTCTATATGGAAATAAATGCAGTACCTATACCAGCAGGGAGTTAGTTATGAAGCCTCACAGTGGAACTGTAGTACTTTTCTGCTGAAAAAAAAAAAAACCTTCACTGACAAAACTCAGTAGAAAGGACTGCAAGATGCTGTCTGTCAGCTTTTCTAAAAGCCTACATTAGGTTTCCAACGTCTGAGGCGGAAAATAAGAGAAAAATGGCAGGAAGAGATGCAGCCTCTAAAATAGTGAGCAAATGACACTTCAGGGCTACAGCTGCTTCCCTCTGCAGGGGGCAAGGACAAGAAACAAGAAGAATATTTGGCAAAGATGTTCAAAGCGGAGACAAATACATAACATGTGATCTATGGTGTTGTGTTCTTCCCTTGAACAAATTCCATTCCCAGATGGCCTGTAAGATATTAAACTATTGCTTATGTTTGCCATTCCAGCTGGAGACTGTATATAAACAAAACCACTTCTGTAAGCCTCTTTACCGTTCAGTGGAATATTTACTCTCACTTTTAAACAAATCCTTTTTAAAATACATAGATAGGTATTAGATAAATATGAAACACATGGAAATTCAAGGTTTATCTGTCTCTACACTGAAGAGTTATTAAAAAGCAAGAACTTCTCTTGATCCAGCCTACTAAAAAGAAAAATTAAGTTTATTCTAAATGGGTACTAACTGCCCTCTGAGCCTTACAACCTCTTCTAAACACTAATGCAAGAATGAAAGCAGGAGCAAAGATCAAATGAACCCAGGAAACTTCTCAATTTGGAGCAATTTATGAAATACTTTTTTTGTTGTTGTTGCTTAATGTTTATTCAAGTGGTTGCACCTAAGTTAAAAAAAAAACAGTGTGAGAGAAGTATGTCCTGTAAAAGGAATTCCCTGGATACAATACGTGCATTTATAGTTCTTGGGCTTGCAATTAAGCTTCCATGCAAGCAATTACAGAGAGAAGTGATGCTGGAAGACAATGCTGAGAGCACAGAATAGATGCAGGGACCGCCAAATACTTTTAAGGGATATAAAAGAATGCTAATAACATACTTTGAGTACCAAACCCTAAGGCTAAGTGAATTAAAAGAAGCAAAAATACAAATTTAGCTCTCCGTGCCGATACTGATTTCCTGCTGGCAGCAGACCACCACCCAGTGACAGGAGGCGGCTGGCCAAGCATCCGGCAGCTGCCCACTTTGTGGGGAAAGTAGGAGTGTAAAAGCAGCACAGACTGTGGGAACAAAGATCCTTGTAAAAATTATCAAGTGTACATCGGCTCATTTATAAAGTCATATTTAAAACAAGTTAACATTAGAGTTGATCTGGTTTACTTTGTTTTGCTTATTTCTACAAACTTTATGGTGAGTAAAAATTGTTACATACTGGTATGTAAGAATGTCTGTACTTCAGGATGTACTCGCCCAAGGTTTTATCAACTCTACCTCCTTTTCCTCCAAGTAGCTAGGTCCCTCATTAGCAAGTAGACCTGTAAGGCTAAATCTAAACTGAAGACAAAAAGTCAACAGAAATCATTTCCAATGGCTCTGTGTAGGGTTGAGACCCGTTTAAAAATAGGAAGATCCTTCTAACTGTAATGGAAAGTCCGTCCTATTAAGTGTGGTCCTGGTCCCTATCACCTGGATAGTTATGAAGGTATTAACTGTACAGCCTAGGCGTTCTAGAGAACATGCTTAACATTTCTGTGCTGTAACCTTTGAGGCTCTTTTCCCTCCTGCAAGCCTCTGATCCTGCCTTTCTGCTCTCAGGTGACCTTCTGTCTGTTCCCCGCTGCTTTCCTTCCTCTCTCCTCTGACCCTTCTTCCCTGTAAAGTAATTCAAGGTGGGACATTTCAAGCATACTTCTATGCTCACTTACTTGTTGACAGAAGTTCAAAGACTATCCCCAGAATTTCTGTCCTCTTTAATAATAAATATGTGCTCAAATGAGATGGTGCACAGGGAAAGCCGTGCAGCTGCTACACTAGCTGTGGGAGACATCCTCTTCTACCAATGTGATGTCAGGCACACAGACAGGTAATTCCTTGGCAGGGGAAGAAATCTACTGCTATGCTAAATTGTTCCCCTATTTCCTTCTTTTTTCTTCAGTGTTATCATGCAACAAAGTAGTTTTACAGCTGATGCAGCATCTACAGCTACCTTTACCTTTACAGCTGGGCCCTTTTTTTTTTTTTTGGTGGGGGGATGAAGGGCCTCTTTTGCTGATTTTGTTTATGCTGCTGTAAGATGAGAATAACTGCTCCTCAGCACGCTTGTAAAACGAATCACTATACCAGGGTAAACGGATTGCAAAGCTTAGAAAAATATAGGAACTATTCTACAGGTAATTTTCTTAAAGCAGCAAATCAAATAAAGGCTCCAATCAACAGAAAAATCTGAACACTATGAACTGCCTTTGTTAAATGGTAGCATCCATCCCTTTTTTTTTTTGACAGAAGTTTGATTTTTATTTACATGTATACAAAGTGTTAACATAGTCCATGCTTCCATTTGTCTAAAACCAATTCTACCCAATCTCTACTGCCTGCTGGATATAAATACAACTCCAGGCCAATGACTGCCTTCATTTTACTTATACCTATAATATGGAAGTCTTTCAGCTTTGTTGTACTGCTAAGATTATTGAGATCAAGTACCCTGAAAACTAAGACTGATTTTACAAGAGCACATTTATTCACTCTTTAAAATATTCTCATAACTTCACTGCACTCAACACGTTCCAGGTTCACTTTTTTATCCAGACTTCAGCATCCATTGCTTCTTCGTCTGGACCTGTATACCTCCAGTCAGGCAGGGTTTGAGCCACGCACAGCCTAGGGACATCAAGAATCAGAGAACGTGGAGCTTTGTGCTTAGGTCTTCCTTGTAGCTCTAGCACAAGATACGCAGTTTCAAACTAACTTTACACACCGAAAAGGAAGAAAAAAAACACAAAGCAAAACATCCTCCTTACGCCTGAAAGCATTGAAAGTATTACAAATTCTTGTTGAGTATTTATGTCAACCATTAAAATGTAGTTTCCCTGTTCCAGGTTTCATTCAGACAAGAAAGGTTTCAGTGGCTATTTTGCCAAGTGTTTTATGACTGCAGCTATACAAATAACCCAAAGGAAGCAGCACAGGAGGAGTTGCTGAAGCAGCCAGATCCCTTGCAGGTCAGTGCCAAGTCGCTGCCACTGCAGTCACCCACCTCCTGGGACTCCAGCACCTGCCATTCCTGCCTCCACCATACGGTCTCTTTACAGGATCAGAGAACAGAAGCCCTGACCCTATTTGTGGCTCTAGGCAAAGCCATCGCAGGAGCGCACTGCAAGTTTAACAGGGGTAAGGACCCCTCTGGAACAAGGAGCTGCAGCAGGCACATGCCAGCAGCTAAGAGAAAGGAAGCATCCCCTGCCCTATCCTGCAGACCCCTTAAGCTACAGGGAAGACACAAAACCCCAAACTACTAAAACAATATACAGAAACGCGACAGAACAAATAAAGGCAGAAAAGCCCTCCATTTTATGCCAAGCCCCAAACAGTCCCATACCCAGCAACACAGGCAGCCCTCTCTTAAACAAGCCCCAGAGGTGAGACTGCCATAAAGGTGAGGGACAGGGCTGTGAGGATCCAGCTCCTCTGCTTCCACTTGCAGACAGGGGGGTCAACACCCCCACAGGTCCCTCTCTGCCCCCAGCAGCTGGGTTTCAGATGCCACCCAAAGCCCAGGCCGCTGGCATTCACCTATTTAGTCCTCAGTGATCAGAGCATTTTGCAGCTGCTGTTCCTCTGTGTTCTCCCCTCAAACTTCACTGAATAAACACTTGGGGCCTTTGGTTCCTTCAGCCGTGCTGCTGCCATCTACATCCTGGAAAGACATTGCTTTTTGACTATGTCTTAAAGCACACGCAAACCAAAACAAAGTGTCCCAATCTCCCTCTAAAACAAGGATGTGCAACATTCAGCTGAAACAACAGCACTTTGTTTTATTAACTGTACGTTTTAGTCTAAGCTGTCTAGGGCTTCTGGAAGGATCCCATATTAGTACAATTATGCCACAAATCACTCCCATTTGATTAACCCAACAACTGAATTAAAGCTCTATTTCGAGGCTGAACATAGCAGAACCTGTGGCTGATGATTTACCAAAATCAAAACAACCCAGGCAACATCCTTCTGATCACAACTAGAGATGAAAAAGTCAGGTAGCTCTACTTATCCATGTGAGATCTTACTGCCAGGACAGTACTGAAGTCCCTCGACACCCAATTCTTACATGCACTGTGTGTAGATACTGCTTCACTTAGTGTCAGCTGGCTCACCATCACAGGCCAAAATTAGTCCCCAAGACACATATACTAAGATCCAGGAATAACAGCAGCTGTCACACTGCTCTCATTTCCCAATGAATCCAAGTTTTTGGTTAACGGTACTTATGATTAAGACTAAATACTAAGTCTGCTTTAATAGTAATATCTAGTTATAACTAACAAAGTACCTTAATATGGAAGTGAGAGAAGAAGAGAATGGGACAAACTGCTTGTGATTTTGGCAATACAGGCAATTTAATGCCAACTGCTTCCTCACAGCATTAGCCATATCCCTAAAGCCAAGGCTACCAGTATTATTCCTTGATTAAAAAGCAGTCAGCTTGATCACTGAGCAGACTGGTTGTTCTGAAAATAGGAAGTAGCAAAGTTGGGTACTTAGGAATTCTTATCTGCAGAAACTATTAACTGAGCATAAATCTGCCATAAAACTTTTGGCTGTGGATACAGGCTCTTGGAAAACACAGCAAGCCTAGAGCACATTTCCCCCCATAGGGGAGCCATTCCCCTGGCAGCGACATGCAGCTCTGCTTTCCTTGGCTCACTTTGTCCTGGCAGAGACAGAGACCTTTAATTTGTGATGCTGCTCCGTGTATAAAGAGGAGCCACTGCTGAGCACTTACACCACATGAGGAAGGTGCTTGCGCTGTGTTATGTCATGCTGCCGTTTGTGATGCATAGAATTTGTCTGCTGTTTTCCCCCCCTCCATGCACCAGCAGCTGGAAAGGTCAAGATCGCCCATGTCATCCCAGGTCGTTTGTATTTGCTGGTAATAAAGCTGTGTAACTTGCTGTCTGGCTGCTTCATTTCTACACAGCCCGTTCTGTAAACAGCAACATTCAACAGTCAGCTTTCACGTCAGCAAGTCCAGTCATGGAAATTTCACTGCTACCCAGAGATGCTATCACATATTTTGAAAAGTCATAATATCATCTGACTAATGCTCTAGGATTTGATTCTACTCTCACTGGCATCATGAATGAAGAATAAATTGGCATATGCCAGATGAGTTATAAACAAACAAATCCACAACTAAATGTCAGTTAGAAATAAGTCAGCAAAAACACTCATATGAAAACAGGCGATGGAGATACTGAACCACAAAAACTTAGTTCTGGTCCAAAGTCAGAAGTATCACTTCTGGTTACTCCCTAAGTCTCCATCTTGACGCAAATAATTTTTTTAAGTAGAAGTGCTTAAGGAGGTTTCTCAAAATTTAAGCCCAGATGAAAATGCCTTTTCTTTCATGTTTGCCCTACTGAGGTCACTAAAGCCTCTTTAAAATGAGGACAGTGAGGTTATCTTTTGTTGTTGTTGTTGTTTTTGCCTATTGCAAGTAGAACAGCTAATATATGTAAACAAAACTAAATATACATCCATCCTTATTATAGTAGGATTTGAAGTCTGAGTGCAGAAGAAAACCACTGGATCCCTCAACTTGGTAAATTCCTAGCAAGCCCTAAACTCCATTCCAAATCCCAGAGCACTCAGACAAAATGCTGTAAGGTTAAAAGATGAAAAGACCCATGCATTCCTTTTACTTTCTTTCACACAAAGGCGGAAAATGAAATGCTCACCACAGCATATTATTCCACCCATTTTTAGAAAGCAGAGTGAAGTTAAAAATACACCAGTTTAAATCCTGGAGGGTGAGGGGCAACCAAAACACTCAGTTTTGAAAACCTGTGTTAATTTACCAGGTAAGTACTATAAACCTATCTGGCTTTTTTCACTGAGGTTTCAGCAATGGAAGAACTGAAGTTCAGTCCTTGGCCATGGCCAGACCTTGTCACCCTCAGTCACAGCAGCCTGCAGCACAGCACATCTTCTGATACAAGGTGTCGTTTGAACCTCCAGACACTCCAACTAGCTACTTTAGGACAAACTTTTGTAATGCATTCACTTGCACATTATGCTCAAGCACACCAACATTTCCAGAGCACTCCAAGACCAAATACAACCTCCAGGGCTACTGTTTTTACAAGAATGTGCCTAGCAGCTTTCAGCTACCTTTTGTATTTCACATTAGATAAGCATCACTCAAATTTATTGCACTTATAACATACAAAATGTTTCTCATCTTTGCCCACTGTATCCATATTTAGAATTATACAACATTACAAATGAACAATAAAGATCCATTAAAACAGAACCAAGCGCTTTACGGAAAAAAAAAAAACTCTTCATGTTTTAGCAAGAACTTACCTGCAGATAAGAAAATCTATTTTTGAATAGTTTCTTAATTAGCATTTCTTATCTGATATTCCTGAAACAGAAGTTAGCTTCACATTTTATAAACAGAAAAAAGCCAAAACCGGCAGAGTGAGTTCTACTGAGACCATGTCAGGCTCACATGAACAAACCAAGGGCCCATCTCCACTGGATCCTACCATTTCCTCTGAAGGCTATAACGTTATAATAAAACATGAATTACATCTGCTTAAATTGACATTTCTTCGTCATGTCAAGGAAAATAGTACTCCAGATTCATCCTGAAGAGCAGAAGACAAGAGCTACGTGCAAATCAATGTCTATGTGATGCCATCTTTGAAAACAGCTTTAAAAAACAAACCAGACATGATCCTCTGAGCAATCCAGCATTGATGATCCAGGTACAATCGGAACAGAGCACTTGTGCAGACCATGTCCCATAGCAGAGGGCCATGCACTCTCCCCTTAATGACAACATGATACCAATAGCCTTTTTTCTGGCTCTGTGTCCATAAACATCTGAATAAATTTAACAGCTGCCAGGTCATACAGAAGCTGTAAGATGATATATCTTCATTCATGTAGTACCCCCACACCTTTAAGAGCAGAATCCTGGATCTCAGTACCGAGAAAGGTCTGCTTACTTCACTGAACCACAAAGTTAGGCTACAGATCAGTTTAAGACTCCATACTGCACAACGCTTTGCTGAACCGGAGCATGTGTGTAGAGGTTAACTTTGTGATACAAGCAACGCTATCCAGAAACATTTAGCAGAGAAAGATGATTGTGCTTTGTCACTTACATTCCGAATGGGTGTGAAAAAGCAACATCTGTTGAGAGACAGCTTCCACTCATTTGGTACCGAAATCAAGAGTGCTTGGATCCCTCTCTCCTCACCCCAAGCACAAATGCTTTTTGAAGAATTCATTTATTTCTACCATCCCTGAAAAAATCTGCTCTCCTTCAAAGCAACAATCCCTAACACTTAGATAAACAGATGTTATACCCATCATACAAAGATGCAATTACAAAGAAAAAAAAATCATTCTGTTCTATTAACATTCGTAGAATCAAAACACAGTTCACAAAATATATGTTCAAGCCCAGGTCTGCGAATTGCTAAACTTGACTTTTGATTTGAGGAGAAATAGCAAAATTCTTATCAAATTGCTATAGATGCTTGAAGGTTAAACTAACGGAATTATAATTTACAGATTTTAGCACACAACCACCACTGGATTGCTGCAGAAATTTGATAAGGCTCTTATCTTTCAAACCGACCACACTACAAGATGTACAAATCATATGCTATTATCCTTTAGTTCCCCTTCTTCTGGGAGAAAGTCCAGAGTGCCTGCATTCAATATGGATGGAGGCAGTACAAGATGTCTCCACCATTTTAAATTCCAGCTGCAGTAGATTCAGCATGGAATATGGTGAAACTGAAGGGGGAGGGGCGGGGGGGTTGTTCCCCCCTTTTTTTTGTTGTTTTGTTTTGTCATTATTGTTGTTGTTGTAAAATAAAAGCAAACCCATCTACTCTTTCTGGGTACTCTTTCTACTTTCTGGGGGTCCTGGTGGACGACAGGTTGACCATGAGCCAGCAGTGTGCCCTCGTGGCCAAGAGGGCCAATGGGATCCTGGCGTGCATTAAAAGGAGCATGGCCAGCAGGTCAAGGGAGGTGATCCTCCCCCTCTACTCTGCCCTGGTCAGGCCTCACCTGAAGCACTGTGTCCAGTTCTGGGCTCCCCGGTACAAAAAAGACAGGGATCTCCTGGAAAGAGTCCAGCAGAGGGCCACAAAGATGGTATGTGGCCTGGAGCATCTTCCCTATGAAGAACGGCTGAGGGACCTGGGTTTGTTCAGCCTGGAGAAGAGAAGACTAAGAGGGGATCTCATCAATGTGTATAAATACCTGAGGTGTGGGAGACAGAGGGATTTGGCCAACCTCTTTTCAGTGGTTTGTGGGGACAGGATAAGGGGTAACGGCCACAAGGTGGAGCACAGGAAGTTCCGCACCAACATGCGAAAGAACTTCTTCACAGTAAGGGTGACGGAGCACTGGAACAGGCTGCCCAGGGAGACTGTGGAGTCTCCTTCTCTGGAGATATTCAAGGCCCGTCTGGACGCCTACCTGGGCAGCCTGCTCTAAGGAACCTGCTTTGGCAGGGGCGTTGGACCCGATGATCTTTCGAGGTCCCTTCCAACCCCTTCAATTCTGTGATACTCCATTACCAACAGCCCCCTGCCACTGCTCCTCAAGGTGACGTGTTGTAACTCAGAAGGAGCATCCTAGACCAGAGCAGCAGCTTCATGTCATATTTCAAGTCATTTTGATTCCTTTCTATTCTGTCAAAAAATTAGTCTGCAAGATTCACCCCCACACATACACACACTCACACAGACACACCTCGTCATACTTTGCAGGGCACATTTCAGACATTTAAGCTGTGGGACTATGCAGCTCCTCTTATTTACAGCAACTCTGCACTGAAAGAGAGCCCACTCAAACTCACCAATTACTGCTCTTAGTTAATTCTATTAGTTTCTAAGAAAGCAGCTGAATTTGTTTGACTCCTGCCTAAGACTGTTAAAGATAATATGAGATAGAAATATACAATATTTATTACTTTCACTATTCTGTAACAGCATAATGGACTAGAAACCATTTCCTTGATTCTCAGTGCACTGGTCTTCATTCATTTGTACTGAAAAATAAATCAAACGCTGATACATCGTGACTGGAGTATTTTGCATCATCTGTAGTGAGATAAATGACTAAACATGCAGAGCAAGAGAAATACAACTATAACATGATTAGTTCTGTGGGTTGTTTGTTTAAGTATATCTGCTTTAGTACAACCCAAAAAGAAAAGAGAACTGTAATAGAATACAACAAACTGTTAGCCTAAACAAAGCACTGAGCAGAAAGGTAAAGATACTCAAATGGCAATTACACGATCTGATACTCCCAAGTAGTTCTTGTGACTTAAGTACAAAAAAACATTTTCCTTTGGCTGTCTCTAGGAAGATAATTTATTTCAGTAGCGACCTGCACCTGTAATGTTATTATTCTCCAATATACAAGTTCTTCTTTCCCTTTTCCATTTATTTACATAGCATCTGCACATGAAACACTCCCATACACTTCAGTCAGCATGAATCATCGTTACATTTCAGTAATGGATACGCTATATCCTACCTGCTTAGCAGCAGACCTTACAAGAGTCACTTAAAGCAATAAATGCAGGTAGACAGTAAATATAAATATTTCACTTCATTAAAATATATATATACACACACAGCTCCTAAATGTTTCCTGTGTAGTCCTTAAGTGTTTCTTTTATCTGTGCTTTACATGACTACTAAGCCTTTATGATTAACATGGAGTGTTGTTGTATTCCAGATATTCACGTGTATGATACTGTCTGTGCTGCCATACAGAACTGCTTTAGTAATTTGCCTCTCTCCCTGTACCCAAAGTATTTGCATTATGGAAGCATCTACCCCCTTCTCCTTGCTCTGAATCTCACCATTCTCAAGTCTTTTCAAATTCAGTACTTCCTCTCTTTACACCTTTGTTTAAGGACATGAAGTTGACAAACCCAACCCACAACTCACGGTGCAGATCGGTTAAGAGTGCAATCAAATGAGCGGAGACCCGGTAGCATCATACAGTGCATGAGCTCCCAATCAGCCACACAATCTACAAAGCAGCTTCCACACAGCCTCGCACCAGAATTACCAAATTCTATTTTACCAAGCAGATTAGCTCAAGTGCAGTAATACAGTGACATTATTATAATGCATTCCACCCTGCAGCTAGCCTGGTGTCCACCAGCTTTATGTCTGTCCAATACTCCAGTGCATAATAAAAATACACATACTTTTGCTTAAATTTTACAGCTCGTGCTAAATCTTGAATTTTCAAGGCACCTGGAAGTCAAGAATTAATGTGGTCAAGACAGTGGTGTAAAAAGAAAGAGTCGCGCTCTTTTTCTCATACAGATCCATCACCAATGCCTCAGAACACTTCCTCCTGCAACTTACCATCATCTTTTTTCTTCTCACCACCCTGCCACTGAGACTACACTTATAAAAGTACTTTATCATGTTTTGGTTTAAGAGTTTTTTCCATGAAAAATCTCTGTGTAATAGAGCATTCCATCACGAGGCCCACGGCACATAGCCAGGTCTCTGAAAGGGAGTTTGATGATAGATAAAGGTAATTATAGTGTAACATTTGCCATACTACAATTTAAGGCTATGTCAGCAGTTTCTCTGCTTTAAGAGGCTTATAACTCTATGAGAGCCTCTGGCCTGAAACTTGATAAATACATCTACTGAAAAATAATCTGAAATGTGGAGTCAATGAGATGCCTGGAATTGAAAAACACTAATGCCAAAAGTAGTCTTGGAGTGGTAGTGGATGGAATATGAGATATGGGTTGCAAAGAGATCTGATGGAAACAAATACCAAAAATAAATCACCTTTCTACTGATAGGTTTTGAAGAGCTGCCAGTGGACAACATTTTCAGAACATATACTCTGCACTTCTTGTTATAATTAAGATTAAATTCAAAAAAATAAAAAATAAAGGGAGTGAGGAGTAGGACTTGTTACATCTTTCAGAGCTCAGCAATTGATGAATAAATGTTCTACCAAACCAACAAAATATTGCCCTTCCCAAAGGCACTTTTGTTATTTCCCCTCTGTACCTCCCCCTCCTACTATTTTGGGCAAATTATTATTGTACAATTTGTGTTTTCCGTGAAGAATCTGCAAATAAGCCCTATAATCAGGACTTCACTTTACAGACGACACTCAAAGCATGCCTGTACAGTTGGCTAGCAACTGCTTGCCTGCAGACCACAACTCTTGTGGCCCTGCACGTGGTACCAGCCCCAAGTGAGAGGAAGCTGAAAGAATTTTCATAGATAAGATAGGCTAATGAGCATGTGTAAGGAAGCCAAAAGGATTTCAGTAGATAAGGTAGGCTAATGGGCATGTGAAAGGAAGCCAAAAGAATTTTAGTAAATAAGACAGGTAAGGGCCATGTACTATACCTTCTGCTACCTATTGTTCAAAGAAACTGAGGCAGGAAATTCTGGGATTCCTCATGAAAAACAGTTCCTGACAGAAAACAGGAAACACATTTCAAGAACCAACTGAAACCTAACCTGCAGTTCAAGCAGAAGCTGAGAAGCTTATGAGTCTGCGCTGAGATGAGAGGTCAACCAGCGGTGATGAGGAAGACTCACTGATCTTCATCCCCACGACCCCCGGTGACCACTACCAGAAAACACTGCACAAGCGTGGATAGGAGGAATCTATGAAAATGACTCCCTGGAACTAATTTTAATACAAAGCAGGGATAGGTCATGCATATGTATAGGCGTATCGAGAAACTTCATGCATATGTAACTCTTCACCACATATAAACAAGGCAAGTGTTGCGTTGGGGTGCGCATGAGTTTGGTGGGACTAACCCCCATGCCGCCCAGCGCTGAATAAACATACCTACTTTACAATCTTACTGATTGTGGAGTTTGCTTTCCGCACGTCACAAGGCAGCTAGGTCCAGGAGTCCTGCAGACACATCAGTTGGGTGATGCACACCTGAGCCAGTATTTCACTGCTGAAAAGCTCAGGAAAAGCATTCAGATGAGATATTTTCCATTATTTGCCACAGCGTAAGGATGGCTTGGTTTGCTCAAGACAGCTTAACTACAAGTCCAGATGTGACAAAATAGAATATCTCTATTTGGGAAAATAAAATCTCTCTCTTTAATTCAACTGCTTTTTCTTTCTTACGTACACTCCCATAAACAATCCCAAGTAGCTAAAATTAATCATCCTGAATCAAAGCTTTACCCAGTCTCCAATCAATTTGATAAAGCAGCTGAACACATACAAAGATGCTGACATGCCCCAATTTTCATCAAAGGAAGGGAAGTATAATGACTGACATTGGTCAGAATGTTGCTGGGGAAAAGAGAAAAAAAGAAAAAGGATTTAAGCCATAAGAGGTCTCAACAATGGCATTACAGACATTTTTTGATTGTGACTTGCAAAGCTGCCACATGGACTGCACTGTATTTTCCCAAATCCATCTATTTTACCATCAAGCCTCTTCCAATCCTACAGCATCCCATGGAGTGGGGCGGAAGACAAGAGCCATGACAGCCCTCTTTCCCCTCAGGCTTGGATTTCTGTAATGTGCCTTTTACAAGAACAGCATAAAATTTCACCAGCTGTGTTTGAAACATAAGAAGAATTTCACATAGCCATAAAACAGTCTTTCACTAGCATCTGTCCTCATCTGTTACAAAACGTTATCATCTCCTTTACAGAGGAGTGAAGGAAAAGTGAAGAAAAATACCACTCATGTCCATAAAGTTACACTACTATTTTAAAAGTTAGAGACTAATACAATGTTTAGCATTTCTTTAAAAAGTTACCACAAACAGCAGGAACAACATCATCTACCTACTTACACTGTAAAACAAAGTGAAAAATCACACACTGATAAATCCCACCACTACCCCCCAACCAAAAGTCCTTAAAGCAGCAGCAAACTGTTATTTAGCAGAAACTGTAAAAACACAACCTGGCACTGGCCTGGAGTCTGTTCATAAAAATGGTATCAGTGGGTAAAATCTCTTCAGTGGAAAGCTGCAGGATACGTACAGGGCAGGTAACTCCATGTTGCTCCTCTCGCAGTACCTTCTGGAGAACAGTCACCTCGGATTAGATCTGGCCGCAGGTGTGCAGACAGAGGAAAGAGTAGACATACCCTCTGCTACCAGTTCACAGATGATAAAAATCTAAGCACTGTAAATGTGGGGGTTTAGCAGAAGCCATCCTACAGAAGATGTATATGATGTAAAGCATCTCCCATTAACACCCACATGCTGTCAACAGACACAATTGCTTGACCAAGAAAATTCAGGAAAAATAAAGGGCAATATACAAATTAGGTTACATTGTACTTGAGAGACTGAAACTGCAAAGGGGAAACCACAGTAGCAGAGATCCCAATAAGACTTCTGGATGAGAAAGACTTATCTGGCTCAGGAGATTTATAGAGAATGAAGCAAAAAGGACATGGGAATGTTTTTAAGAGCATTTCAGAAGAGCTTTTTGATATGGATAAGCTGAAAAGGGAACCTTAAATTAATTCATTTTGGCCACTGCAGTTTGTAATCACAGAGTAAGAGAAACATAAACGAAAGTGAAAAAAGGGAAGGCTGGTTATTTACAAGGAGATACGGATATATTTTTTATGATTGTCTCCATATTCCATATAGTCCTTGGTGGTTTTATTAACCTGCTGCACACACAAGAATTATATTGTAAAGTAAGGCGACACCAACAATGTACAAGGCAGGGGAAAAGCACTGTAGGAAAATTTGCTTAGACTGGAAATGAGGGCAAAGCAGGATGATAAAATGGCAGTAAAAAGGAATATACTAACCAAGCTTAAATAAGAAACCAAAGGGGTAGAAAAATTATTGTAAATGAAATTATATGTCAGTAGTTAAAATCAAGTTCCTCTTCAATTCCCTTCTTTCCACTCTAAGATAGTCCACAAGTGGTCCTAATGGGACTGGATGGTGAAAAGGTCACAGGCTGCCAAAAGATCTTGTATTCTCCTCTTACAGGGTTAAAAGCAGGCAGCACTCAGCTAGTACTAAAAGATGGTCTAATTAAAATTCACAAAGTTATTGATCTTAGCCCTGCTCCAGTGGACCCTCTTTCTACATCTAGCTCATAAACAAGATGATACAGAAAAGAACTATTGATTTTCATATGATATTTTTTTGGATGTGTTTTTTTAGAATCTTAACATTGCATCAACTATTCTAAAACAAATAGACGTAGGGTGGTCACTTCTGGCAGACAGCAAAACCCATCCGCCAACCGTTATAGATGGTGGAAGGATAGATAGGTTCAACTTCAACTCAAGCTTCCCACCCGGAAACTAAAAACCAAAAAAAAAATTAACTGCTTGGATTTGAGTGAAAGGTCTAGAGTGAAGAAGCGTTAAAAGAAGGCACAGACAGAATAAATTTGAACAGACTAGAAACCAGTAAGTCACACCATCGCATGGACAAGACCCTCAAATGGTTTCTGCAGTTTCCAGAGCAGTTGTCCTAAATGCCAGCTTCCCCTCCAAACCCCACTGCTGGGGCAAAGCCCTCTGGCGGTCACCCCTTTGCAACACCTTTTCTTCTGTACCCGACTCAGTGTTTACTACCCACAGGAGACATCCAAAGTTCATGCGGGGCTCCACTGTGTCCAGCAGGGTGGAAGTTCTTGACCTGCTGTGACAGCTTCACCAAAAAATCCAGCTAAAGCACTGACACACATCATGCTGAAGAAGACCAACGCTGTTGTGCCCACTACCCTCAGTGCAACGTCAAGTCTGCAGAGAATAAACAAAGCCAAAAGTCCATTGGCACATGAAATAAAGGATAAATTTGCTTCCAATTAGACTTGTTATCATTAGCTAAGGACACTCTAGCAGGGCAAGAGACAACTCAGCCATCTCTCAGCCTTGCCCTAGTGGCTGCTGTCGAGGTGAGGGAGAATTTCTCTCCCAAGAAGGAACTTGGCTGGCTCCGCCAGCAGCAGCTCTTGGAGCAGAGGATCAGCTGGACAGCCAGAAGGGGACTCAGCGAGGAAAGCCACTGCCACAGCAGCTCCCCTCAGGAAGCAGCGTGCCCATCGCCCTGACATCCCAGGGGTGAGTTTCAGGTGACAGTGCCCACAGTGTTAATATTAGCAGTGATATCTGTCGCTAGTAAAAGAGGTAGAAATGCTCTCCCCTCCCTCTTTCTCAACCTTTTAGCATTTTCTGTCCCTCTTAGTCACAACAGTGCATGGACTTCCTTTCCATTTTTAAACTATTCCTAAAGTAATGAAGCATGCCTATATGGAGAAACAAGCATTTATTAGCGAAAATGAAAGAGCTGAGATCTGTTCAGATCGTGGGCATTAAAACTGGAATTTTTACTGCTGCCCTCTTCCTTGGAATAATCCAGTGCATCACAGAGTGTGCAGCCAGTCAGAAATTCTGTACAAATGCTGGCCTCTGTATCCACATAGTTACAACTTGATGCAAAACTTACCATTCCCAAAACTCACCTACATGAGTCACCATACATGCAACTATTTGTAAAGGATGTGTGATAAGCTCAATTTGTAAACATTACATGCCTTTCCTTTGAATAAAATTTTGAATAATGGACAACATATACTGGACATATTACGGGTAGCTAAGACAGCAAATGGAACCACAGCACCCCACAGAAAATAAAACTAGCATCCTACTAGGAGGAAGAAAGTAGAAGATGATCTTATTTTAGGAATCCTTTTATCTGCAAATTGGTTTGTTCTCAAAAAAAAAAAAAAGTAATGAGACTACTCTGACGACAGAATTACTGTGTGATCTGTTTTTAAGCAGAGACCGCTTCAAAACATTCATTTGCTAGGGGGGTTTGTTTAAAGCTAAGCAGGTTCATAAATGTTTTCTTTTCAAGAGACTAAACCATGGCCTGTTTTGACTCCCCTTTTATCATCTTCTTACTCCATATTATTTTCAAAAATACAGAATTTGCTTGTAAACAAATGCTATGTGATAGAAACCATTCAGCTTTGTAGGAAGTCAGATGAATTTACCAAGAACAAATTGTGTCAAACCAGTGTGGGCTACTACTCCTCACCCTATTTTATCAGTGCTGACAAACAGATCGATTCTTCCAGAAAAAAAATCCAGGTTAAGCATACTGGTAAGTGATGCTCTAGTTTCTTTTGGTGCTTTTGAAAGTACAGCATTATGCTTGCTTTCCCCTGCACCACACCTGACCACCACAGCTTCTCGAAAGTAACTGCTGAGTCCCCTCCAATTCATTCCTTAATTAAGAGCTTCCTAGGATGAAGTTCATTAGACCTAGCTGTTTTGGGAAAAAGCCCAGAACCAGAATATTTTAACTTGCAATCTTAGCTCCTTGTTACTGCACCAGATTTAGCAAAGTTAACACATGTAGCTTGCCTTTGATTTTCTTTTTTAAAAGAAAAAAAAAAAAAACAACAGCTTTTACACTGTCATCACTGGCTTTCCTTCACTTCCAAGTAGCAAACCAATACTTTCTTGGATGCCCCCTTATTGACAATGTAGTTTTGGAATTTATTTATATATATTTTCAAACTTTTTGCCCATTTATGTTTAATTTCATGTCTTGGTCTTTCTACTTTTATCCTTAAGTAATTGCACTAATATTTTACCACTGTTAGTGAGCTGACCTTGTTTTCATCCTATACGCTCAGTTCCTTCACACATTTCAAAGCAGCAGAGCGCTCATTATCTTGTCAGATTGATCTACTAACATCTCATCTTTCTTCTGCATCACTTAGATTTTACCAGTAGTAGTTTCTTTGAAGAGCTTTTTTTGAGCTCCTTTTTCTTTTATACCTCAAAAACCATACACAAATTGTTTACTGAAGCCTGCTTTATTGGCTTGGGTTAGGAGGGAGTATGATTGGGTTGGGTGGGTGTTTGTTTTTTAAAATGTTGCTGTTCTCTCCCCATCTTTTCGAAAAGATAAATTCTGTCATTTTACAGTCACATGCCAGGCTAACTTCCACTTCCACATTCTCAGCCAGTTCCACCCTTTGGTGAGAAGCTCATCTAGATGGACTCCCCAGTCCAGCTGCTCCCTGCACCTCTGGCACCAAAAACACTCAGGAGGGAAATGACAAAGCTTTACTAGAGATGCTGTGCTCAACTCTGTTTTCCCGTTCCCATCACACAGCTAGATTATTACACGTCCTGCTTCCTGTATATTGGATTATTCTCCTAGCTGTTTGTAAGAAGGTGCATCAAAGCGGTCTTCATGGTTTGATTTTTAAGATCTTGCTGTTGTGACAAGGCTCATGTGTACCGCCTAACTATTAATGTTGCAGTCACGCAAGTTACCACTTCAGTACATCATGCTGGCAACACTCAAGTGTAGCAACTCATTGTTGCTGTTCAAACTGGAGCTTGTGTCACACATTTCCCTTGATCCAAGCCCTTCTTCCTGGGATAGCAAATCGGTACACAAAGTTGTTCTTTTTTCCATTTAGTTTTCACTGTTCCACCAGCTTTTTCATTACCTTTGATCCACTCTTCCACTTGTACCATTTTCAATACTCATGACTTCACTTACTCCTCCCTAGTGTGAACCAGATATAACATAACATGATTTCCCCCATCTCTTTTGCCTGTTTTCATCCCCTCTTCTCCTTTTATAAGCATATATATATGCTTCATCTCAGGTGTCACAGCTGAAGTTTTTATATGAATTTTTCATATTGCATTTTCTCCCATCCATCTCCCCTGATCTCCCTTGTAATTACTGTCTTACTGTTACTCTTTTCCTTACCACCACCTTTGGCTCTTTCCCCTCCCAATGAAAGTGGGCTTAAAAAAAATCTTAACACTTTACTTTCCTCTCCAACTGTTTACCTTTTCCCTTCAACCTAGGAGTCAAACTTGCATCTCACCTACAAAAGTGACCTCCAGCACAGTAAAAATCTCAGCATGTGATTTTACACTACCTTTCCCAGTGATGCACACATCTTTGCACAGGTCAGCACACTAGGACGTTGCTCAGCCACCACTCCCATGTTAGACAGCAGATCAGTCTAGACCACTTTTGGCTGACTTATCTCATGCACTTACTTTCATAATTTAAAATGGGAAATTAGGATTACCATGCCAGTCCATCACATCTAATGTGTAAAGTATATTCCAAATGCACACTCCTGTCTTTGTGCCTATGCATCCAATACATCTTTCTGGTGACTGCTCTCTTGTGTGTTCTTCTGGCAGAAGTATTATAAAACTAGGAGAAGTGGAAAATATTTCAGTGGCAACTCTGGGTTCAGATTTTTTTGTTTTTCTTGTATGAGCAGTGGGCCAGATGCTCCATGCAATTTCTTTTCTGGGAGGTTGATTAAAAAAACAAAATTAAAGGTTCCCACATTCCATACGGAATGAAGGCAATAAATATAAATTTTCTTTAAAAAAAAATCACAATGCAAGCTCCTTGTTCTCATTTATGCTCACTTCGATCACTGTATACCCCACTTAACTTAAGAACAATAATAAGGTGCAATGCCTGCACATTGACTAAACAGTTTAATGACCTTTGAACTAAGACGGAAGACAGTAACTAAAGATCTTATTTCTACAAATCTCCAAATATACAAGCTCTTTAACTTAAATCTGAAGAGCAGCTCCTAGCACCTGTCAGCTTACAAGGACTCCACTTCTCTGCAAGAAAAAAAATATATAAACCCTCAAAAATTATAAGCCTTTAAATCTTGTTTCAGGCCAAACAGTTCAATACAATATTAATATTATTTATATTGCAACCTATGCTATTTGTCAGGATCCCAGCTTGTAAACAGGCCATATAATGTTGCCAGCAAAAGAGTGACTATTTTTTCCTCTATACTGCTCACAGTTGAGGTCACGTTAAGGGACAAAAGGAGAATAACTTTTTAGAATATGGTAAAAATGGAAAAAATGTTTTTCAAATGCTTGATAACGGCCTGACTCTACAGAATGCCAGGTGCTGCTAAGAAAGCAGAAGACGTATAATAGCTGCTATTAGATTCTATCAGTTGAAAAGTAAACACTGCTTAAGCAGACATCCTCTGCTTTCACATTGCAACTTTCAAGCTCCATTTTGATCCATGGTCTATACTTTCTTCACATTGCAACTTCAAAACGCATTCAAGTGCAATAAAGAAATCACTGACCTGCTCCTACGTGCATTCAGCAGCACACCTTCCAACATGAGGATAACATCCCCAAGAGTCATCTCAATTTAGTTTTTCCTGCTTTTTCCTGTAATCAATACATACGTAAAAATTTTGTCTTACGGGACAAAGGGGAATAATACTATTCCAGACTATTTAGGCTACAAAAATAAGCAGCTTGATTTACAGAAAGGCAAAAATCTCAGCCCAGAAATTCAGTGACAGATCTCTAACTGGTTTCAGAGTGAGGGCCAAAGGTATGCTGCAGAACTGAACTATAGCACTGTAGCTATTAGAGACCAAATGTGGACTGAACCTTGCATACGGGTAGGAAGCCTAAATTCCCACAGATACGGGAAGAAGGACTGCAAGCTACATGCAAGCTGTTTTCCTCTCTCCCCCTTCCTTTCTTCCTTAGGGAGTGTAAACTTCATACCTATACAAGAGTACAGGCAAGACACGGATAGGATAGTACCTAGGAAAACATATATGCATATATACATTTAATACTCTAGTTAAACCATTATCCTTAGTCACATAAGTAACTGCAGATTTTCTTCCCTATACCATCACCCTCTTCATCGAGGCATACTTATTTTCATTTTCTGCTTTTTCACTACAGCCCAGGCAATTTCATTTCACCCCCCACACACACACACATTTAGCTCTTTCAGCAACCAGGGAATGTACTACAGTGTAGAGACTATGTTGACATTAAAACATTCACTTTATTCCTAACTTAATATGTAGATAGAAAACAAATCCTGAAGCTATGTTCACACGTAGCTCTGGAAGGCAGCTAACTTCATCTGAATACAGACAGAGCACAGTGTCCAAATATCTCCAATTTGCCTTGCCTTTGCTTTGTCATCAGGGTTTCAGCTGCCTGGAGACTCGGTGTGCTGATAGAATCACCGAGAAACAAACCTTAGGGTTCAGAGCCCACTTTCCTTTGCTGATGAAATCCAAGTCTGCGCACCCTGTGCCCTGCCTTTTTCGTAGTGCTGGCATTTCCCAGCAGAAAGGTTTGCTGTAAAGATAAAGTGGGCAGTGGAGATGGCCACCTAACTTTCTGCTGTCCTGTTTTCCCTGTCACTGGTTAGGGCATATGTTACAGCTGCTGGAGGAGCCTCAGGACTCTAGCAGGTGATGTTGATAGATCGACTCATTTTCACAGTCAGTGCTGTAATACTAAAGCATTTACTACTTGTGTGTTTGTTGTTCATAATTACTGCTATAATACCCAGCATCAGCCTTGACCTACATTCCCATTTCACACCCATCACCTTCATATCCAAACGCACTCTGTCGTCCTTGCACTGTTGGTGCCCAGCCAGGAGAGAATCACAGCACAGGCTGCAGGATTAATCCCCAGGGGCAAGAAATGCATTTTTCTATCTTAAATATTTCACTAACAAAGCATTTCACATGGAATTCAAGACTTCATTCTCTTTCAAATACAGATTTTGCTGGCTATTCCTCCTTAAAGCAGAAAAGTGTCATACTGTTAAGCATACTTTGAAAATACCCAAGCGTATACTTCAGGAATATAAAGCAAGTAACTATATAGGGTCACTATAGACCTAATGTCTGCTACATTTGGAGAAAAAAAAAGGCAGCAATTAAAAACTACACATTATTGTAAATGCAAGGTTCAGCTAAGACAGAATAAAAGGCACACATCTGATGAAGAACCATGGGGATAGCCGCAACCAGTACACACTGGAACAGCTCAGCTGGCATCCAAACTACCCCACATTTCAAACTGAAATGTAATGAAATGTAACAGCATGATACAAACACAGAAAATAAAGGTATCAGTGATTTTCACATATTGCCAGTGTTTATCCTTTCTACTCCCTTAGAAATATATCTCAGCCTGACCTCGAGGTACTCACTGACCGCAAGTGCGCAAATATGTCACCTTGCTGATTCTAACTATGCAGCTTAGGAACAAAAACATGACGGTATGCAGTGTAACTTGCATAAAACTTGTTATGTTTCACTGCATCATTCAGAATTGCTAGATGTGAAAGACCACTGCCACCATCTGGTGCCTTCCAAGTCCTGGATCTTTCTTTTAGTCAGAGAAGAATCCAGTCTGCCTAGTTCAATACATAAATGAGGAAAAGGGAAAGATAAGCAGTTCTGAAAAATAGAGCAGAGGGCTTTAAAAACCTTCAATGCAGCTGCTGCAAAAGGAATTCAGTACATAAAAACATGAAATCAAAACACAAATATGGGAAGCTGAGAGGGATTAAGAATGTGAAATAAGTACGTAAGGTCTTGTCAGAGAAGAAAGGATAAATCTTAGAAAAACACAGACCATGATTCAAACTGTATCTGTAAACTCAGACTTCGCAAGTTATTAACTTTTAAAAAATACTTTTCCAATCGTGGCTCGAAGAGGTTGGGAATCATCCAAGCAAAGCATTAACTATTTCCATGAATGTAGCATACAAGAAAAAAATCACTTCTCAAAAGTTCTTATTTTTCGTCTTATTAATTCTCTATAAATATGAAGCCAGATCCCAAAGCGACTCTATTTAAGAATTATTCCCAAGAATGAGATAAGCAACTATTTTAAATCAAATTTGTCTGTCCTTTCATTGATTTTACATCATACTTGGGGACATTTGGGAACACTAGAACAATCCTGCTTGTACCATTCTTGAGGTCAGGGAAAATGATGGCAATATTCGTTAGTATTTCCTCCCTCACTTCCTAGACTGGGTTCTTGAAATTGGAGCTATTCCATTTCTGCGCTTTTACGGGGGTCAGGTTAGCATTATTAACCTCGTGCCGAGAAAGTGCATCGCAGCCCTGCCTGCGGTGCAGAACGGCACCGGCAGAAAATCCTCACCAGGGCAACTCCGCTGGGGAGCTCCGCTGACACGATCACACCAAGAAAGCCTCCGTGACCCACACATGCACAAGGATTAGAAACAGCCAGTGACAAATGGCAGAGCAAAAAGCAGCAGTGAGAGATGGTCAGCACCACAGCACTGACCTGCGCGCTGCGTGGCCAGGGGAGGGCCTGGGTGTGAAGTGCCTTGAAAGCAAGCGAGTCCAAAGAGAGGGCACGAAGGACTCGGTCCTGACCTCTGCTTGATCAAGGTCTGACTCAATGCTCCAAAACTCATTACTTTTTTTTATTAAAGTGAGAGTCTGACTCGTACCATGTGGACATAGCAGAAACCCAGCAATAAAAGCAAAGCCAAACAGCAAAGCTCTCCACAAGGAGCACAGCGCTGCAGTGTTTGGGGCAGCTCCCTGCAGCCCTGGCTCCAGCTGGGGCGCAGCAGCACATACAGCTGTGCTGAGCCCACAGCAGAGCTCCACCAGCATGCGTCAGGCTGCTTTCACTGCTCCCAGGCTGGCTGCCTCCGCTGCCCAGAACAGACCAACCCCCAAGACTCTGTCTGAAATTATGCAGAGATCTCCTAATTCCCTCTCAGACAGATGCTCTGTTTCCAGTTCCAACACACCCTGCCCTTCCCATTTTTTCCTTCAGTAGCTCACCCTGCTAAGGAACGCCATGTCCAGAACAGCTGTAAAAGACACAGAAAGCAAGTATCTGAGGTTTTGCCCAGTTAAAAACTGAAGCACAGTCTAATCCTTAGCAGGCGGTTAATGGAAATTACAAAACTAAGCAGTAGACATTGATCGTGTAGCAGGGGAGGCAAATCTGAGAAGATGTATATGCACAACCCTATCTGACACAGGTTAGAATTGAACTTTGGGCACTCTAACATTCAAAGCACAGATATATCCAAGTTTCCATCTTCCCTTGAATTGGTAATTGCTCACGCTGCAGCCTCCAGAGCCCTCAGCACGACATACACCTATTCCTATACAAAAATGCCCCCAGCTCCTAGAGATGCACCCCTATTCAATTACCAAGGGTTTGTTTGCAAAGCCATCAATCCACGGGACCTCCTTACAGTCAGGTTTTTGTCATTCTGGCTCTACTCTTCAAACCTTCCCAGAGGCAGGCTGAGATGGTCTGTCACTGAAGCAATAAGGATGAATTACTGGGTGGAAGTTGCCAATACAGCTTTGCATTAATTATTTCATAATTACAGCAAAATATTTCCTATATTCATAACTTAGTAAATTACTAATTTAGGCACACATTAGTCTGAAGATTATGATTCACGCAGCAGCCTGCATGCTGTAGCATTTAATCACATCTCAAAAGTTAAGACACCTGTCCAAAGAAGATTACAAGAGTAACATCTAAACTTCAACAAGTTTATAGCTAAGTAGCACAATTAATCAGTGCTCTTATCAGAATAGTTTGATTTATCTTTGTCATCTCTGCTTAGCAGAGTCATCTAATTGCTTTCCACTCCTAGCTTCTCATTGGTCCAGCTTCATTAAAAGAATCGTTTATATAAGCAGCTTTCCAAAACAACTGCCTTTTTTTTTTAAACAAAGCCTAAAGTTAGACATTAATAAGTTAAGATTCACATACACAATATATGCTGTAAGTGCTATGTCACAGTAACTATATATGATTTTAATCCAAGGGAATACAGCTTTCATTGATATGCAGATTTAAAAGACAGTCAAAAGTAGTATTCATTTACATCATTCGGTACTGGTTAGCCATATTGTCAAATAGACCTGGCGAGAATCTAAACAACAGCTCAAGTAGAAGGAAACGTTCAGGATCCACCAGAGTTAGATTTGAAGCCTAATGCAGTAACCTGCAGGTCCTTTCCCTCCCGATGCCTTTGAGGTGCTTTGTCACCTATCAGCTGCTAGGGAAGTTTGTTGTGGTTAGAGAAGTCACACAGCTCCATAACATTTACAGGCCTACTTTAGGATTTATGGCCCAGTTGCCCACAGCATGATCCAAGAGCCAAAAGCGATCCTTCCAGCTTGTAGGGGTTTTGTTTTGCCTTTATTGTTTGTTTAAAATAAAGAAAACAACTCTCACGTAGTAGTTTATCAGTAGAAAGTTTTTCCCTATGTCTGTCCAGATCTTCCCTGCATTAACTCCAGCTCATTGCTTTTTGGCCCCAGACACGGGAAGCCAATCACTTCCCTCTGCTCCGCAAATGCTGTACTTTCATCTGAAAGCTGTTGTCACTTCCTACCTCCCCCTTAATTTTACCTTTGTAAGCCTACGCAATCACAGGTCTTGCAAACCCTCCAAGATCATTGCTCCTCCACCTGTGATTACCCTTTGTTTTCCACCACACTACCTCTGCCTGGCTTGCTACCTGCTGTAGGACCAGAGCCTGAACCAGCTGCAACACTCCAGCTGCACCTGGCAGCATTGCAAGCAGAGATGGAGGATGACTCCTCCTTTTTTCCTGCAGAAAAAAATATACAAATACATATTCTGCCTCATACATCCTAGCACAATGTTAATATTTTTCACAACAGCTCGACATTGTTGACATTTAAGGTTCAATTGCACAGAGTATAGTAACTCCCAGTATCCTTTTCTGAAGAGCTGTTCTGGAATGTGTAGGTGATGTTCTTACACTTGCACCTGTTGAAATGCTGAATCTGCTACACCAGAAAAATTGCATGCCACTCTTTAAAGCTTTTCTGTAATTTGTCCAGTTCCGTTGGAATTCTCTTCCCTCCCAGTTTGGTATTATATGCTAACTTAGTAAGTATACTCCCAAGTCTTTCATTCAATCATCCACTAAAAAAATAAACAAGCTAGTGAATAAAAACAAAAAACCCACTCAGCAGTACCAGGACAGACTGCTGAGGAACTCCAGTCACTACATCCTTCTTCTTTCACAGTTGGCTGCTCGCAACTATTCCCCAAATATAGTTTTCCAGCCAGTTACACACCACCAGTAGCTGTTCTTACTAACAAAGTCCCCTCACAGAACATGAAATGCAGCAGGGAGCCGCTGATTTGTCCTCATGTACAATGGCAGAGCTGCTGGAGCTGCCTCTATTACTGCCAGTTTAAGTCGACGCCAATAGCCCATTGTGCAGTTTACCTGCAAAATGCTAAGGAGTGGAAGCAATGCAGCAGCCTGGTAAGAGCACACTCTGTCTTTACCAGGCAGAACACTTTTACAGCTTCAGTAATTGATTGCCTTTGCAACAATCACACACCGCCAGCTTCATTTTTCAGAAAAAAAACATGAGATTGGAGCAGATGGGAGCAGATCAAAACAGATTGCACAGAGCAGCCACAGCCTAACGGTGAATTGGGAATACTGAGCAAATATAAGAACCCCGCGTGCCTCGTGTCTGAACTGGAAATAGAGCTCTTTCATCACAGCTTTGAAGTGCTGGTGTAAGTGCTCGTGTATCTGTTCTGACAGCTAAAGGCAAACTATCACCTATGCAATAGCCTTACTTGTTGGGTGAAAGCTGCAGTTCTGACCAGGACTGCAGATCCACACAAAGTACAAGTCCCACAGAGATGGATGCAGACTCTTTTGCTCTTGGAAAGCAAGGAGATGCCATCATCAGGGGTTTCATCCCGCTGCAGCTGCTCCAGCTGCCCCCAGTCCATCCCTCAAGGGTACCAGCATCGGGCCCCCAGAAAGTCAAGCACTCAGCCACGCTCAGCAAGGCCTTTCAACCCATAACCAGCTTCTGATGGACAGACATGGAATGAATTTTCTACTTGGGAGCAGAGGATACAGAAAGCAGTTGTGATAAGGAAAAATGAATCATTTTTAATGAAGCTTTCCACAAAGATCAAAATTTTCTGTAACAGCAAGGCAAAAGAGGAATGAAGGTAAAATCATTTAAGTAGTCAGCCCAATCAGAACCTCTTTATTCCTATTTTCTGCTGCATAGCTGCTGGTCACTGGCTATACACCCCTTGCCTTTTATTTCTAATGGGCAATTACACCATTTCCATCTAAACTCTTCATTTTTTGGTTTGATTATATTGATGGAGCATTGCAGTGAGAATAGCAATGTATCAATCAAGTTTTCCTGTATTTTCACTTTGAATGGTCTGGTTTAGGGTTGGGTTTTTGCTGGTTTTCTTTTGCACACTTGTAGCACTGATATTTCCTTTAGTGATTAAATGCAATCAATCATTTCTTTCTTTAAATGGCAGGTCAAACATACTATTTTCACCTCTAATTTTATACAGCTAAAATGAATGACTTTTTTTTGGCCACAAAATGATATCGGCTATATCGTTTGGACCTGCCCTTTTTTAAAATGAAAGGAATTAATGATCTGTGATTTCATTACTAGAAATATTTACTAGAGATGATCCACTTCCTAGAGAAAAAAAAAAAACTATGAAATACACGGGGAAAAAAATATGATGGCAGGTTATCATTGAATATACCGAACAGAAATAATTAACGCTTTTTGCTCTTTGTGAATAATGAACACCTTCAAAAAGAGTTACAATCAGCATGCCAGGTAGCCAGGAGATACATGGACCAAGTGAAATGCATTACACAAGTCTTCCTTTCCTCCCTGCCTCCCTCAGGCTGAGCAATTTAGGCGTTGAAGCAACTATAACACACGTGCACAGCTTCCCCTCAGTCCTTCCTATAGACTTCTCATGCTTTCTTCAAGCCAGTGAACAAAATCTTGCATGCAGCACTTCATTTTGAAAAGGAAGCTTCCACTCATATGGAATCTAAATGGATTTTTATTGTTCTACTTCTACTGACCTGTTTTTTGATAGTTTTCATTGCACTACGAGTGCCTCTGCCAAGTATGCCATGTGGCTTGTTGATAGAAAACTTTAGATTTAATCAAGCTCCACTGAGCTGGTTTTCCTCACGCTGTTGCTGTGTCTGTTCTCATTTCTGTGTCATGCACCCAGTCACTGTGATTACCTAGCAAGAACTACAAGTTGCATTAAATCTCATGGGGAAATGCTGACCCTTACAGAAGGCCAGACAGTTGTTTTTGGGCTCAGTGTGGACATCATGATTGCTCTTCTACCATTATTTATTTGGACCTACTGGGTTTATATAAAAGTCTACCTGACAAATAAGCCTGATACACTACTAGTGCTCTGACGCAATACTTTTCTTGCAATAAGCTGTGAAAATCCCCGAGATATGTTGTTGAAGATAAGACAGAGTTCCCCCAAACCTTACAGGCGTCATCTTTCACATCCTGCAGGGACAGAGACCTCCAAGATAGATGGCAACACTTCAGACAAGCTCTAACACCATCCTCCCTTGCCACCAAAGGAGCGGATGGGAACCTAGGATGTCTCAGGCAAGTCTCTCCAGACTTTTCAGCACCTTATTTCCTTCCAGGAACACCTGCCTCATAACTGTCCCAGAGACTTGCCTACCAGCAGGGACAGCAAGGCAACTATTTCGTATTTTTTGTATTTTCGTATTATATTAGTATTTTTTGGATACTATTATCCATCCTGGCCAGCACAGTGCAGATACACGCAGAGCCAGAGCCGCTCTCCAGCCCCAGGAGCAGCAAGGTTCCCCCAGCAGAGAGCTGCAGAGCCTGTGCTCAAACAGCAGAGCCATGTGGCTGTGCTCACCAAGCGCTACCTACCCCTCAGCGAGCTTTGTGTTTGATGAGGAGAAGCCTCACACAAAAGGTAAAAGCAAAGCCGCAAAACGTCTTTGTTTTGTTTCCAGGGCACGTTATTAAAAAGAGTACAGCGATACCTCAAACCGAATATTTGAATGCAAACATCTTCAAAGAACTAGGCTAACAGCACTTATTTAATTCATTTTCATTTAAATTGAACAAAATGGTTTGCTGCATACATGCTGCTCACATCAAAAGACCATTCTTAATCCATTAATAAATAGCAGCCTAAAAGGAATCATACAAAAGTAAATTTTTAATGTATTAGCCAAAACAGCAACCAGCAGATAGGAAGGACTGAATTAAGGGTGTGAATTTTTCCTCACTGGTATCTTTGCAAACCATGACAATTAATAATAGGAAGAGGTACTACTAGAAAGCAAGATATTCAGGTAACTGGTGAGGCTTTTTGTATATGTATATATATATATTTTTTTTTTATTTTTTTTTAAGAAATGTTTTGTTGTTGTTGTTGAACTCTAGGTTTGATGTTACAAAATACAATTTATTTTTTTTAAATCACATTGCGCCTGTACAGTAAAATTGAACTGCACTTGTAGCTATTATATCAAAAGGGTTATGATGAAATCAAAAGAGTAATGTGGAAAGGAAACTTGTGCCTTCGTATGTTCTCTCTGGTTTTGGTGACTATTTCTGGCAGATTTACATTAGACTATTCTGAGCTATAGCCAAGCTATACCGAGTGACACTCATCACAATAACAGCTGAAATACAGTAGCAGGTTCATAAACTGATAATTACCTGCAAAGATGGTTTCCACTTTTGATAAACCTCCTCTCAAGCCATTCTGGGCTCTGACAGCTTTTTGGTTTGCCTTCATTGTCTCAAATAACCCATACAACAGACATTTGCAATTTAAGTTATAGTAGAAACTTCCCTGTAATAAAGACAACCCTCTTCAGGAAAGCTTCATCCTTTCCCACACTTCTGCATACTTATTTACAAGAAGCTCATTACCTTTCTAGCACAGACTAGCTTCTATCCTAATTACCCAGTTATGTAGCCCTAGTAATCACGTCTACTTAGATAGCTATCAAACTCTAGCTGTGGTCTGGAATACAATTTTAGCAGTTTTGGAAGGACTCCTTTCAATCCCCTGTTTCCAAAGAAGATTCCCCAAATATTTACAAAGAAGGTATCATAAATATCTATGAACCCTCATCTTGAAAGAATATGAATACCTCATCTTGAAGGACAGGAATTTTGAGATGTGACACTCTACCCTCTGAAATGAGTGCTACGGTGACCTTCAGCAAGTTTAGGGTTTCTAACAAAAATAAGCATGATTATACAGCCTCATTTTTGTAACAAAAGCATCACAGACCTGCAATTCCCTATCCCACACTTCATACTTCAGTTTAATGCAAAGAAAAGTCACCTAACTGGGTATATAAACCACACTTGAAAGCCTCCAATTTCAGTTCAGCTTTTACTATTGGTTGAAAGAATGATAAAAAAAATCTTCTTTTTAGTTAGAAAAGGAATAAAAACCAAAACAGATCAGAATGTCACCACTCAGCTCAACCCTCCTCTCAAACACTGTGCATAGTGTACTGTGTAATTAAGCAAGTGGCAAGGTACAGTGGGTCATCAAAAGTACTTCTGTGCAAGGAACAATTAACAAGGTAAGGCTCTCACAGCTAGAAGAATCATGCCGAAATAGCAGTATAATCTGGGCTGTTAAGTCTAGAGTGACATGGAAAGGTGAATCCAGAGTAACTCTTAACTGCCTCGCTATATATAAGAAATTAGAAACACGAAATGAACTCATCCAATGGTAGGGTCAAATCAAGGCAACACAAAGCTTTCTCAGAAGTGACAGGCCTGGGGAACTCCTTGCCCAGGTTGCCGCACTGCAGCAACCCATTTAACTGGGGTTGGTAAGGAATCAAACAGATTAAAAATGCCTTGAGCCCTAGGTACAAAGGTGCCATCTCTGCCTGAAGAGACCAGTCCACTCCCAGAAGCCACCAGTTTTCTGAGGTGCCATCACTGTACGTACTCATTACATGCATGGGGGACAACATTATTTGAGAGCACTGCAGCCATTGCTAAATAAAAGGCATGTTAGCACCAAGAACCTACTCTTCACACCCTTGGAAAACACTGCAGCAAAGCTATGTTATATTAAACCTGAAAAAAAGTAACGTCAAGCTTAACTTCTAAGGACCTTCAGTGTACAAGGACAGGGAGAAGCTTAATTCAATTAATTACTAAATCAGGCTTTTCCCTTCAAGCTAACGGGTAGGGTCTGTCATAAAGGTAGAGCAACTGGCTGCCCCCTCAGGCAAAGCCTTTGCTGGGCTCCTGCTTCCCTCCTGCTCATTCTCAAGACCGAGCTGATTCAGAACTGTCACCCTCATGATTTTGCTACATCCAACCCTAAGGATGAGCCCAGTCGCTCCCACCCTGGCCCTGACCCTGCAGAGCTGTGGCACCTCCCTGCGTCAGGGCCAAATTTGCCCTCGGGTCTGCAGGAACCCATTTCTCACTGCTCCACACAAGACTCAGCTTTGCTTCAGACAGGCAGCTTCATCTCATGTATTTGCTTTGTAACAGAATAATGAAAATGTTAATCTTGCAAAAATCTTACTGTACATGTGAAACCTGTTTGACTGTCACTGATTGTATTTATTTCTCCTCCAACCCAATAAGCAAGTACTTACCCTCTCTTCTCTGTGATCATTATTTGAATCGCATTCAGTTTCAATATAGCTTGAATTTAATTTAGATTTTGCTTAACTGATTTTTATTCTATTATCTTTTATTCTCTGGGCAAGTATATATTTAATCTTGAGAGTAAAATTGTTATAATTAAATCTGTGTTTTTAAAGATAAAATAAATTAGAGGGTAGAGATGGAGTAATATGTAGTAGCTTGTATCAAATTATATAGATGGAATAATAACTCACTTGTATGAGCAGTGCACCAAGACACAGATTAGTTGTTACCAAAAAAAGGTATTTGTTATTCAGATTTTTAGCATCCATTGAAGTACTTACATGATGCTTAAATGTGTTACAAAAGCCTCTGCAAAAACACAAGTCTGTTACAGACACATTCACAAGCATCAGTTTTTCAACCCATGCTGAAGAAAGCTATGCAGTTGTCTCCCTGCCCAAATCCCCAAGATGATGCCCATCACACGGCAGCTTAAAACCCTTTAGCCTCTGTTTACCTCCCTGTGACATGCGAACAAGTTTACCAAACAAAAATGATGAGTTCAGAGAAGGAGGATGGACAACTCAATACAACTGTCATCACCCAAAAATTCCTCTCTCTCTTGTGATTTTGGACACCAAGTCTTAACCGCTGAAGGATGGCCTGGACTTCATGAGGCCACACTTTTTGCTTTGAAAAACTACACCTACCTATCTCCTAGGTACAACTATGTCAAGATCTTTGCAGAATAAGATGAACAAATGCCCAATAGATTTGCTTTCCCTTCTTAATACAAGTGATGTTTACATTTCCAACTCCTTCTTGTATTCTTGACAAGCCAATGACCAAGAGACAAGTACATCAGTGCCCTGGAGCATGACAGCAGGCAATTCAACTTCTGAAATGCATAAATCTCAATGTATATTCACACGTGTTTTTCTTTATAAAGCACATGTGAATTCCATGTGATTTGTATATCTCACAAGTAAAATTATGTCCCTAATTTGTACTTCATAATAAAGTGCCTGAAGGAGACCAGGCTGCTCTGATATGCAAGCAATTCGAGATTTAAATTAAGTTAGGGATTGATTTCCGTTTCAAAAGTGGTTTTAAAATTTAACAAGTGAAATAGAGTTTTTTTCAAAAAGGGACACAGAAGATGGGAATGCAAACAGATTATGGAGTTGAGATCTAGGGAGCAGGGATCCTGCACACAAGAAAAGGTCTTTCTTCATGTTACTGTCCATCCAATTTAAGAGAAGACTAGATGGACAACTTAAACAACTCTGAGTACATCAGAGCCCATCCACCAAAAAAAAAAAGGCCTATATAAAAAAAAAGTGGTGTTTTAAAAAATAACAAACTCTAAACATTTTCAAACATTTTTTTAAAAAGTGCTTAAAGTCTCTCCCCACAATACTGGAGTAAGACCCCAAGGTTTGTTTCTTTTTTTCCAAGTGGTTATTGTAACGTCTGCTTCTGTTATTTCTTGGGATATTCTACACTGGTGGCTGGAGTTGGATCTTCTGCACTTTTATTGAGCTTTGATACTTATTTTATAACTCAATTATGTATTCTGAATATAAAATGAAAAGCTTGTGAATTATGGGATAAAATACATAAAGTGATTTTGCAACTGCCTTGTAGGACATTGTAACAAACAAGAGATCGAGAAATATTAATCCATAATTAAATGGAAGATGCTGCTTTCCTTTGAAGGCCATCACCATTAGGCAGGGCAGCCTCCCTCTTCAGCAATTGATACTTGTATAAACTCAATAGCAAAATTGCTCTTCTCCCAAATAAAGAATATTTTAGTCCCACACACTCAACATGAAAATCAAATTGGGTTTCTTTTATTTTCAAGCTCAAGTAGTTCTTAAACCTCCCAGAAGAAATTTTAAGGCATCTTATGTCTAATGCTGCTGAGAATGAAAGGCTTAAAAAAGGAAGAAGGATTTGGACTGTCTTGTTTAGTTCTCAAAGAAAAACAAAAAAAAAAAAGTCAGCAACCTTAACTTCTTGAAGAAAGTGCGTTATTGATAAATAAACCTCCTGCCTACTAACTCTGCCTGCCACAGGAAGGCTGCAGTGGCCATTTCTTCCCAGCCCCCTTCCAGCCCCGAGGTTTACAGTTACCCATCTTTTCTGGCCCCTTCATTCATCTTGGGAAGACCCAATTTCTTTTCATTTAAATGACTTCGCTCTGAGCTGCTGCTGCCCCCACAACTATCTCTCACCTCAGCTCAAGAATTTTCCACTCTGTAACACATCTCTGATGAAAGCTACAAGAAGGCACAAGTGTGTTCACTGGGGAAATACCACAAAGTCAAGGATGTCTGATCTCAGCTTACAATAGCTGTGTAACAGCAATGCCTCTCAGCCCAGACATCTGGATTAAAAAGATAGGGGAGCGAGGTGATGGAAGGAAGGACAGACCTGCCTAGGATAAGATTTACAAAGACTAAAGGATCTGTGGTATAATACAAAGCAAGCAAATTCAATTTAATAAGACATCCCGCATACAAGGTATCACCTAGCACTTAACAGAGAGATAAAAGACCAAGATAATGCTTGAGAGAATTGGATACGGTGACTCATAAAAGCAAAACAGGAAAATACAAATAAAGTTGAAGTAGCTCAGATAAAGGAAAACTGCTGAATTTAGAAGTATCTAGAGTACAAGCATATGTTCTTAGAGAACAGCTACAGCCAGAGGGAAGAAGAAAAAAAAAAAAAGAATCTCAAACACTTAAAGGCTCATTTAAGCAGAGTTTATAGAGTTTATCAATGCATCTCAATACTGGAGGTCTTAGGCTGACAGAAACTCATTTTAACCTGGTAGAATTGGAATTTCTGAAAAATCTCACCTTTTTCAAGGTGTCCTGCCCCTTGACCCCATACCTGCATCCTGTGCCTTAAGCAAAACTTCCAGCAGAGATCAAACAAGGTGGAGAAGCATTTCTGAAACTTGAAATAACAGCCTGAATCAAATAGGTGTTGGATTAGATCTCTTCTTAGAAACAATCTTACCCATTTGTTAAAATAAGGGAGAACAGAAAAGAGCATGAATCAATAAGTTGAACAACAAACATAAGGAGAGATTTGGAGGCAGGAACTACGTCATCATTTCTGGATGCACACAAGCGATCCATCTACCTGTAAAATTTAAGTCACCAATTGCGAGCACACCACAGTTCTAATAATTTCTAGATATTGAGACCCAAAGTGGCGGAGGGGATGTGAAGGAGCTCAAGAACATTGTAAGGGAGTCAGCAGGTCGCACACTTGAGCACAGCCACACAATTTGCCCAGGCGGCTTGGAAGCCACAGAGCGCAGCAGAGATGCGATGCTGCCCGGGAGGCAGGAGTGTGTCCCTGTAAACTGCCAGCACCAGGGTGCAGCGAGTAGGTACCTGAGGAAGCTGTTTTGGAGGAAACTGCAGGCCCTAACACTGGGCAGGAAGCAGCCTACTTGGAAGCGCAGCCAGGCACCGCTCTGGGGCAGGGACATGTCGGAAGACCAGCTGACAGCCCTGACAGCTTGTACTTTCTGCAGGTGACAGCGAAGCGTTGTAATAGGGATGGCTGAGGAGGAACAGCAGCAGGGTCATAAATACAGGACAAATGATTGATTTTTTCCGGGTGGGAGATTTTATCCTGGAAACAAAGTACGGGGAAGTCACAGAGCTGGCAGACGCTGGATGGACACATCAGTGACTACAAGGTAGTTAAGACAGTGACTGATAGCAGCACAGCAAGGGGCCACCTGAACAAGCCCTATTTGCACTTCTAAAACTAGGCCTGTGAGTGATACCAGAAGAGAGAGATACCACAACCCTGCAACATCCATGGCTCCCAGAAGGTGAGGGGGGTGCTGCTGGCATTCTCAGGCAAGGTGCTCACCACCCAGCCCACACCCACACCCCCTTTGGGGTCCATCCCTGCAGCTCCCCGCCAAGGGCCCCACGCCTGAGCTTTGCCATGCACGTGGCTGCCAGCACCCAGAGCACTGTTCCTGTGTGTGTAACGCTTCCCAGCCGTCCCTTTTCTCTCCCCGGTGTGCACACATGAAAAAGAAAAAAAAAAGATGCAAACAGATTTCCTTCCAAGGCCAGAACACCCACATATTTATTTTCTCATGATGTCTCACCCTAGCTTGCATTAACACAGCACACTAGCCAGCTATGACTTTCCCCATAAGACAAGCTCTCCATCAACACGAACTACACCCCTGGAAAGACCATCTCCCCACACTGGACCCAGTCGCCTTCCTACAGGTGGCGCCAGCAGGCGCCCGCAGCAGCCCTCTCCTTACACTCAAGTCCCTCCACCCGCCTGCCTTGAAGCAACAGGAGGTGCAGCAGCACAGGCAGGAATCACAGATCCCGAACAACCTATTGCTCTTTGTTTTTTTAATTTATTTCAGCCGAAGAGTTAGCTCGAAGGTCAGAAATAGATTAAAGGATCTTTTCGGGGTCCTTTTCCATGTGAGCATTTCAATATTCACCTTGAGAATCAAAGGTCAGAATACATGACGTGCCCGATGGAGCAACACTACCGATAGCCCTTTCAAAAGCACAATATACAACCACTGTCTATCAAAAAGAAAACTACAGGAGAATTAAAGTGTTTCAGTCTTTACAGAACTCCTACAGTACAGATTCTTCTATAAACACCTTCAGGAATATTTTTTGTTATTCAATGCTTAAAAAACACAGCTTCAGATACTGTGTATGCATTGGATCCATTTTCATTCCATGTGGGACAAAAAATTGATCATACTTTGCAAGTACAATAGCCTCATGAAACTAAACATTCTGCATCACCTCAAGCTGTTCTGTATATGAAAATGATCAATGGTGAAAGCATCTAAAATTGTTTTCACAGCTACATACTGCGGGGCTTTTTTTTAAGGCTTGAAACAATTTGTTTTTCTTTATAGACTGGGAATTATCTGTTAAGGTGAGTATGTTCAAAACACTATGTGATTTTCTAGCATTTTCTAAAACATACAAAATATTCCAAATATGCTAAAAGTCACATTTATAATTAAATCAAGGAGCTGATTAGCTCTAGATAAACAGAAATTTCCCTAAGACATTGCACAATAGGAATTTCAAATGTTTGATACTGCAGATCCTGTTAATTCAGTATTCCATAATAACCTAAGTTAACCACAACTATAGTGCAACAGTTCTACCTGTAAAATAATTTTATTTGAATACATCAGATACAGAAAAATCTACAAATACACAATAAAGGAGCAACAGCCATAATACAGCTGAAAAAAAAAAACATTGAAATACTGGGAAATCTTAACATGAATGAAAATTTTAACGTTTTTGTGTGAAAGGCGAAAGTAAAAGGAGGGTGAACATTTCTAACAGGAACAAAGCAGGAAAAAACACAACTTTGAAATCACAGCAGGAAAGTCAAATTCAGAAAGAAAAACACAAATGGAAGACAGATGATGAGAACAGGTAGCTTTTATAATGCTTCTGCACCTGATCTTAACTCTTAGCAGCTGAAAAGCAGCTTGCTTTTTAATTTTTTCTGCTTCAGAAATGGAAAATTTCCTCAACTCTGGTGGGTAAGTAGTTCTGAAGTGAAAGAACTGTCATCAGTTCTTGTAAAAAAAAATACGGATTTTGGAGCCCAAAATTTCAATTATGAAGACAGCAAAGCAGCTTTGTCAAAATAATGCGTTTTCCTGACACTTCCTCTTACATTTCTATCTTTGCATTAAGCTAATTTGTTTCTTTATCCATATGCACATACAGAAAATTGCATACTGACTTTAGCACTTCAGTTTGTTCCTGGAGGTGTGACATGGCTCTCCCAGAACCGTGTGACAAGACTCATGTCCCAAGACACTCCTTAGGGCTCCTCCTTCCCACCAAGGTGCTCCCCTTGGTCCCAAAGGACGCCTGCACCACTGCCAGCTGCCTGGCACCACCCTGCCACCAAACTCCCCAACAGACAAGCCTGGGGACTGCCATAATGGCAGACTCATGGGACAAGCGTTGGCTGAGAGAAGCCCAAGTCCAAATACCATTTGCTAGCTCAGGCCAAGCTATTACAACAGACTTAGAGAAGGATGATTGTCCAGTTTTCTGCTGGGATGAAACATTTGAGGTGATCCTGGAAAGAATCGACACAAGTTTCCCCGAAGCAAGCAAATGGGGCTCAAAACTATGCCAGCAGAACTGGATTTCCGAAGTACCACACAGGCTTCTCTAGGTGCAGAAATCCAAATTACAAGAGCAAGAAAAGTTAGAGGTAATCAGGGATTGCTGAACATCTTCCTGATGTGTTGTAACAACTCATAGGAGCCTATTACTTTCGGTGCAAGGTTTAACAGCATTTCCATTAACCTACTTCATCCATTAGAGTTTTATTCCACTCATTCTCAGTTACTGATTTTGTCTTGATTACTGACTGAAAATAATTTTGCAAAGCAGGAGCTATGCTGCACTACTCACTTTTCCTACAATAAGATAAATTGTTATTCAAAATTTTTATATGGAGCAAAAGATAATCAGTCAATACTCAAGAACGGGCTACTTCAACACCTTCGAAATTGAATTACAATGCAGCACAATGCAATTTAAAATGTCAAAGAAATCAGAGGTTCTCACAGATTTTAATTAAAGCAATCTCCTCTATACTCAGCTCCTCCTTTCTCCCCATCCTGCTGCTACCTACTCCTTTTCTGTTTATTCACTGCTCTGAATAAAACAATAAAAATAACCACAGTTACTCCGGTTCGTTATTTATAACAGCATAGTTCTTAGATATGTGACAACATTCCCCATCCTAAATAACTGATGGCCTTACACAATGATAATTCAGAAACTCGAGCATTACTATACTGTAATTTTATGGATAAATAGCCATAGAAATAACCAGCTCAAAGACATGCAAATTGTCAGTCACAGAATAAGAAGTTCAACATCCTTTCATCAGTCTCAGAAGAAAAAAAAAAAAAAAAAGAAAGAAAAAAAGCCAACAAAGGAGCAGACAAAAGCTGGGTAAGACAAGCTTTCCACTGCCCACCTCCACACCCCCCTGTTTAAGTGTAATCACTTTTACACTCGTTTTAAGTCAGTGGCATCAAGAGACAGTGGCACTGAAGGAGCCTACATGAGCATTGTCTCACAGGACAATATCAAAACTTTTTCCCCACACACTACCAGCAACAGCTTATTATTACCTGTGACTCCAAACCGCCAGGCAAGCCCCACACATAGATAATCCACGAGGCTCATTGGGGCAATTAATTGCAATCAGGGCCCTGACATGAGCTTGCAGGCTTTTCTTTCCAGCTAACATTGCTCTCTCCTGTTGATAATGAGCCAGCAGAATATCATATGGCTGATACTGCACAAGTTTACTCCCAAAGGCTGGATTATTTTCTATAACAAATTTCATGTCTTGTTCTATTTACAGATTTAGTTATTTATTTTTACAATCCCACAAACGAATTCATTATTTGGAATTAATAGAAATGTTCAGAAGAAGAAATGGTTTTTATTTTGTTCTGATTCCCCAGGTGACTCGCACAGTCATATTTCCAAGCTTTCTATCTGCACTCTGCAAATGTACTGAAATATGTATTTTGACAGCTGTTCAACAGGTACTGGTGCAAGGAGTTTTATCACCAGGAGCCTTCTGGATGCCAAGTTTAACATGGGGTCAACAAAATTCTAGTAAATTGAATTACAGGTAAAATATTTGTGTAGTCTGCAAACCATTTTATGGTACGTAAAGACTGTACCACTAACATGTGTTTGCAGAATGAGCCCAGTTTCATTGCTTTCTTAGGAAGTATTCATTTTTCTGTTACAGCGTATTTATCTTTTTTATATTGCCTGCCACACTGTGAATCCTTTAAAGTGCTAATAATCTTTTTTCTTCAGTTTAGGAGTTTTTGCTGATTACTGGTGGTTGAATGCTGAGCGTTTCTTGCTGAGTAAAGAATTTCAGTTTTTGTCTGAGGTGACATAGCTAATTAGGAGTTATCATGTGGCAGAGCCTTATCAACCTCTCATTAACATTCTTATCATAATTTCAGGAAAAAAAATATCTTTTTCCCACAGAATAATCCAAGTAAAAAAAATAAAAGATAAAACAGATGCAAGACTGCATTGCAGTGCTCTCTTATTTTCACCCAGCATGAGTGAAAGCATTACTAAATGTTGTTCTAACAAAAAAACTGTTACCAGCATTATTTAGTCTTGAGCAGGCTGCATCACAACTTTGAAATTATCACCACCTTCATAACACGTGATAATTTCTACTTTCATTCTGGGTGACTTCAGTCACTGTGAGAAGAACACGCAAACTGGATCGACTCTTCCCCATTTATAAAGCCCTTTTTATTCTTTTGGGGCTGTAGGAAGCCTGATAGAAATAGGAGTTTCTACCACTTTTGCTGTAGAGAGCTCTCTTATCTCCATAGCAATGCTTCTGCAGCAGAAAGCTAGCAGACAGTGAAGGGCTCTGAAAGCAGCTTAATATCCCTTCACGTACAGCCCCACTGCTATGAAATACACCCAGACAGCTTTACCAGTCCCAGAAATCCAGAAACCAGCCCCTGTCTAACAAAACGCTGGTAGTGGCCTCCCTGCTGCTCGTATCAGCCACAGGCTCTGTTGCAGGTTCAGTTTCAGCCCGTATTGGTCCCTTTTGTGCCCCCCCCCACTACTACCCTCTCCAGCCTCCTGTGTTTCAGGCAGCTGCAGCCCCGTCCCGCTCAGGACAGACTCACGTAATGGGTGGAAGGAGACTAAAACTGAAGGAGTTTGGATAAACCCACAACCTGCTCACACACCTCAGCCTTCAGGAGGTGCTTGGCTCCTTCCCTGGAGCCCTGCCGCCTCTTGCAGCCCAGCCCACATCCTGCTGTGGAGATGCTGGCAGGAGAGCAAGGAAGGAAGAAACAAGGAGTTCTGAGACATCCTTCCAAATATCTCATCTGATATCCCCCTCTAATGGAAACAACTGAAACAGTCTTAGGAACTAGGACCAAACAAACACCTTCACATCTGCACTGCAACATTGCTTCCCTTGCTCAGTGATCCTCAATCACCTTTTTCAAGAGTGCAATGGCACCAAGTTCGTCCAAACAAGGGGAGTTATACATGTTATAAACATGAGAAAGGCATTCATGGACTCACAGCAATCATCTGGGGAACAGAGGAAAAGCAAGAAAAGCGCCTGAATCCTCACAGGTAGTTACATATCTGGCATGTTGCCCCCCAGTTTCAAAGGAATCCAATTTTCTTTTGTGATTCTGAAACACATCAGCTGACATTTCTTGCTATTGCTAACTCAGAGTAAGACATGTCTTTATTTAAACAGTGGATAAACCAGATACCTGCACGTTGGAAAATTATATGCTGGTATCAATTTTCTTAGTAGTAATAATTCACCACCAGTAACAACAGTAACCATACTTTGAAAACTGGTTCCCTAATGGCATTCTAACCTTTCAGAATATTTTGTGCGATGAAAAATACAGAAACTACAGTAATACATTTGCCTGCTTAAATAGAAGATTTGTCTAATTAAATTGGAAGAATGCTGCACGAGTACTTTGACTCAGGAGGTCCTCTGTCACTTCTGCAGGAAGAAAAACTTGAATTTGAAGAAAAGTGAGCAAAACACTATGAGGGAGGCAAACTCTTCTAGTTTGTTCTTCTAATGTACAAGGCCAGGGCTCAAGTGAGAGCATAGTTTGTGTGGGCTTTGGTACAATACAGCTTGCTTTCTTCAAATACTACAGCCAAGAAAAATGGTGTAAGAAAATCAAAGGTTTGATCTAGCATATCTTCAAGCATGAGCCAGACTTGGGGTTGGAGTTCAAGTCTGGATTTAGCTCTTGTTAAACTGCAGGAGAAGATGGCAAACAGCCCGCACATCACAAGCCCTCAGCCACCTGCAGCTGAGGGCTGCTGAGAGCAGTGCTGTGACTGCACCTGAGCCTGCAAGGAGAAAGCAGCCAGCACCGCCGCTCTGCGAGTCATGCAGGGTCTGGCCCAGTCTGGGGGCTTGGCCCCAGCTCTTCCTCCCCACACAAGGCTGGATGTCAGCTCAGACAAAAAAGCATGTGTAAGAAAATGCCTGGGTTATGGAAAATAAGGGTTAGTGACTAACCTGCTTTTTCTGACCTACACTTAGAGGTCTATTATAGTTTTAGAATTAGTTTTAGCATTGAACGTACAGTTTTATAGTTTAGTTCTAGCAATAATTTGAATATTTACTGCAAATTACCAATTGTTTTTTCTTTCCTAACTTCCCCCAGCAGTTTCACATGGATAAGATCTCCTTGGATCATACCTTCAAATATTATTTTGAAGTATACGCTAACAATTTGCATATTTTCTTCATTTCAGCACTCTGTGCAGTAACCTCTGAGTAAATTGGAGTATTGAATATTAAGGTAACACTGTGAAGCTCTAGGTGGGGAACTTTAACGCAAAGCTCCATAAGAAGAGAACATATTTTCATTAGTACAATAGTAAACACACCATTCATGTGAAAATATTAGACAAGGAAAAAACTAAAGAACATGAGCAAGTTACTCTGAAGTTATGTTTTTTAAATGCTACCCCGTAGAAGTGTATAATCTTTCCCAGTTCTGTGAAATCCTTTCAGAGAAGTCTCTTTTAACATATCAACTTAATAGACTTGAAAATTGTTTGCTTTATTCATAGATGTCTTAAGCAGGAGCCAATGACCAGAGCTACCAGCCAGTCAGGAAAGTGTCTCATCAGTAAATCCACATTTCAAGATCATCAAAACTGAGAGTCCAGTGGGCTAAGAACCATACAGCCTATAAAATACAGCTGTTACATGGTACGCAGCGGAACAGACCCTTAAAAAGGGCCCAATGACCGGAACTTTTAAAAGTGTGAAAACCAAAGCTGCATTTCATTATTAGTTAGACCACGTCTCATCCCTCTTTCTTATGAAGTAAAAAGACGGTACTCTATTAGAAGTGTGTCAAATTACTAGCAGCCAGGTACCACAAAATAAAACTTAATGGCCATTTTGAACAAATGAGTATCTGTAAAGCTGACTTCTTTATGCACAGACCCCTGCAAATAGACTGCGTTGCAACCTCACAATAGAAGCACAGTTATATATAGTTATTATATATACTTATTTTCAAGAGTTAGTTGTTCCGTTACATCTCATCAATGAAGACAGAAGATAAAAAAGTAAGGGTGGGAAAACAAGACTGGCACTGAAAATGGAATAGCTGTGGAAAAGAGGTACACAAGCTGCAGGGAAGTCAGGCAGCAAGGCTCGTCTCTTAGTGTGAAGCAAACACAGAGCATGAAGGACTATGCAAACATGGAACAACCGAAAAAAGACAAAGGAATGTGAAGACAGAAAACAGAGAAATGGGTATTAAAAATGTGAGATTTGTATTACTGTTCTGGACATCCCAAAATCTAATACACTCATTTTAAATAAAGTATGTGATCAAGAGTTTATATACTTCTCCAAAATAAATATCTTGCAGTAATACACTGATGAATCTGATTGGGAAAGTCAAAATTAAAAACAAACACACTTCTATTATTTGGGAGTATTACATGCTAAAACTTGCTTGAGTTTTATTAATATATCTGACTCTAACCAAAGCCAGATCGAAAGAGTTTACAGGCAGAAGCCAGCTAATGACAGAGTCTGGCTTGGAACAGCATTGTCGGTGCACCATAAAGTGCCTAACCTAACTGTTACAATTATCCCCAATTCAAACATTACAAGTTGGATTTAAACTCATACTGAAAAGAAACCCACAGATATTAAAAGTAGAAGTGCACAGTTAGGACATGTGCATATACTTAATTACGGCACATGGCGGCACAATCGGGAGGGGGATGAAATTATCATCCAAGATGTATGCATTTCTTTTCCTCCAGTGTGCAAACACAAATGCTAAGATACCTTAATTAGAGACATATGGCTAGTGTACAAACTCACTGCAGGGTATTGTTAATGCAATTTGAGTGCCCAAACTATGCTCATTCAGATGTTTTTGAATTACTCTGAATACTTATAGATAATAGTAACTAACTCAAAATGCTGGTTGAAAAGATCATTGGGTTTGAGATAATGACAACACACGCTTGTACTGTGTCTAACCACAAATTATAAGCATACTGACCCCAGATTAATGCAAACACACATCTACAGACTAGCTCTGGATTTGGTTACGTCCAGAAAAGTAGGTCATTTTGGAAAAGAGCCCAGGAAAAAGCAGCTATAGGTTAAATTACTGATCCAAGTCCATGTCACTGTGCCATAGTAACATTTGGAGATAGAGAGTAAGAGCACTCAGGGTCTTGTAAAATCAGCCCCTTACATATTTTAGAAGAGTCACGAGTCAACAAATAACGGTGAAAGCCATACAATGCATCCCAAAACAAATTAGAAAACTGGTGGAGGGGTTCAATGGAGAGCCAATGCGCATAAACATTGATTTCAGTTGCAGCACAGATGAAAATAGTTTAGAGGTAACAGAACTTCATTCCTCATATGATATTTTATTGGAAATCTAAAAAAATAAACAAAGTAGTTCAAATGTACTGAGTTCTGCTTTCATTGTGTATTACCTCATCACTTGACACACTAGAAGAAAAAAGATGTTTCTTTAACTTGCCAGTAATGAGGAGAAGGCAAAATTAACAAGGTGCTAAACTGAAGGTAGGAAGATGTTATGTTATAAAGCAATGCTTGATAATAAATGGTGGTATTAGTGGATAAGAGACAAATAAAACCAGATAATAAATTACCCACTGACTGTTAACCTATTGGTCATCTCGCCTCTTTCAGCCTTTTTCTGTCTCAGTAGCCATATCTATAACCAGGATCCCCCTGACACAAACACTCTCCCGCATTGCTGCTGATACCCCTTTCAAGTCAATGAGGTATGATCATTTACATCACCCAATGAGCTGCATGGGGCAGCTCATTAAATTAGGTGTCTGCCTTGAGCTCCTTGCACACACTAAGCACCTGTAGCTGTTAATGAGAAATTTGTGATGTGGTGAGAAGGAGAGTGCTAACTGTGCTCCTTCTGAGCTTCAGTCTTCCAAAAAAATGAAAAATACAGGAAATAGTTTCCTTACAAAATGAGAAGTTTTTATTAAAGGTCAAAGTACCTCACAAGCAAAGAATGATGTTACCATGCTCCTCACTCCATCACCTAGGATGTTAAAATGTGAGGGTAATATTGCATATAGAATTTCTTGCTGCCCATTATCTTTCATTCAACAATAGAAAGTTCTTTTTTCTATATTTATCCATTTTAAAAAATAGCAGTATTATCTTTACGTGTTTACTACAAGACACCACAGTAAATGAAACATTGCTGTGTTCACACTTCAGTGCTCCAATACTATCAAGACCCGTCTGTTATTTCTATCATTGTCCTTCTTTTTATTTCCCTTGTGTATTTCAGATATATCTCCCATTAACTAGAAGCAGTAAGAAGCTGAGAATGGAGACAGCAGAACTAATGAAAAGAAGGCTTCCTGCTCTACGGCTCCCTGTAGAGGGGTGCACTACCCCTGCTCACACCCCTGCTGTTACTGCAACTGCTGTCCAGTCAGCATATTAAACTCCTCATTTCTGCTCTTCTTCTTTCTCTAAATCAGAGAATTGAAAATTCGTCCAAAGACTCTGCTCAAGAGTGTTTTATCCCGGTTTTATGCTATTCTGTGATCCCTAAATTCTGCAGACCTAAAGATCTTGTTAACACACTTTGACACGCTATAGAAAAGTGAAGGTACCAATTGTCATTTTCACTGATGAATTGAATATACCTTCACTTTCCTACTTCTTACTCAGAAATGAGTGACGATGCAGATGGCAGTGGAAACAGAGCAGCAGAGAAGCAGGTGTGGAAGAAGCACAATACCGTGCTTAAAATATATGCCTAGTATCTTGATTAGATTAACAGGGTTGCTCTGGGTCTGATCTCTCTGCAATCTTACAAACCACTGACATTACCATGGCTGTAAAAAGCAACTGCACCAAGTAAAACCCAAACGCACCAGCTCAGTAAAGCATCTTCTCTCCAGCAACAGCCAATAGCAATTAATCAGCAAAAAGTAAAGGATGTGCCACAAACGGAAAGTGATGCTTCCTCCATCCCTCCCAACTTCAAAAGTTCATAAGCTCAGAGCCCTCCTGGCTGATAGATGTCTCTCCTCTCCTTCAGCACACACTGATAGATTGTTCTTTCATACATGTATTCTGTTATTTATTTATTATTATTGTTTTCTGTCTATTTTCATCTAAAAGCATAGAAAACAATGCACTATTTGTTCAGGCAATTTCCCATTCATTGACTAATGAAACAATAATAAATGGGAGTATATTTGGGGAAGGGTTTAAAAAAAATATCCTAACACTACTCATTCCTAAAAAAAAAAAAAATACAGGCTTATAGTTTATGAGGAAACAGTGTTTCTAAAACTGACTCCAAATCTCAAGTATATCTGTAACAAAAATCATAGATGTAAATTTAATTCTCCGTTAATTATACATCCACACAGCAAACAATGTTTCTTCTATACAGAAATTCTCCCTGAAAATATATTGCTTTTATTATTATTATTTCTTATTTCTATTATTTCTTAATTATCTTCTATTATTTCTTTGTAAAACAAATATCCAAGAATGATATTTTAAAATGAAACTCAAAAACGACGTTGGAGTAGTTTTAGAAGTTTGGAAGCTATTTCATTTCATGTTTCTGAATGCCACTTACTAGTGTGATTAATACAAAACTTCAGCCTCAATAGAAAAGCTCTCATTAGCACAAATATTTGAGAACATCTCACCTTAAAAGAACACAAGAACAGATTGCAAAGCGTAAAGGATAGGGAGGGATTTGATTTTTTAATAGTGTTTCAGATCTGCATGTTGAAAGAAGTTGGGCTATTTTATTTATTTATTTTTCATTCAGAATATGTGCCTCAAAAATCATTAAATCATTATTTTTTTCTCAAATATTTCAGTCAGTGATAAAAATGTTTCATAAAAACTCAGTGATGCAATTCAAGGCTGCCAACTGACAGAACTACATAGCTAATTAATCACTGGAAGACAGTATGTTATGATAAAGTACAATTACTGGACTTCAAGACAAAGATAAGACTGATAGATTCCACCTCCAGCAGATCTTGATACTAAAGCACAAGATTTCCTTCAATCTGTTTCTTTCGTAGGTTTAAAAAAAATCATTGTGACAATATTAGCATATTAAAGCCCCGTACATTTGGGATTTGTAATTGTTCCAGAAACAAATGGGCTTTTCCCAAACCTCAGGTTACATCTGGCAAACACAGACCAGAAGACATGGCCTGAATCCCAGCCCAATTGGTACAGCTCAAACAGCCCTGAACATTACTCCAGAAGGCATACCAAAAATAAGCATGTATCACAGGAAGGCAGTGGGAAAGATGCAGTGCCTTGGTGATACCTGAAGTCTGAGCAGCACAATGTAACATCTTAGGTAAAAATGTTCTTGTGTGTAGGAAGTGAAGTCTCCACTGGGCTACACAGATGAACATCCCTGACTGCAGCAGCCTTTAGAGAAAAAACCCACCTGAATAATAACTGATGGTAATTCAGCAATCCAATTTCTCTGCTGGATGTTCAAACAAACCAACCTATCTGTTTGTCTCATAAAGTGGCTTTGCAAGGTTACAAATAATTTTGAAAGCATTCTAAGTATCTAAAATATGTTAAAGAGACATTCATAATAAAAACTTTATAATATCTGGCAAAACCATTTTTTTGTTGTTGTTTAGGCTATTTTAATTTAGTATACAGGAAAATAGTTTTGATGGGAACATCACTCTTTTCTTGAATATCTACCTCCATGAAGAAACGAGTATCAAGTAATAAACATCAGCAAGAGACAACTAACAGGCAGAAAGAGATTCCGTCTTGGATTACTTTTAACAATGTTAGAGGCACTTCTGAGCTAACATAACTGACAACAAAATATTGCTACATTCAGGTCTAACTCTATTATATTCTTGTGTATTCTGTCATACCACAGTACATGCTGTTGAAAAAAATCATGGGGACATGCACTCAACAGAAGTTTTGTACAGTTAGAAAAGAAAGATCCAAATTCCTCCCAAACTCATGTTTAAATCAATAAAAAAAAAACAACTTTTTTTTCTTCTTTTTAGAAAACAGCTGGCCTCAGAAAAAAACACCCAATCTTCTCTTTAGAATGTCTATTTGACAGACTAACAAAAAGTTAAACTGTATTTCAGGGAAAGATATGCAGAAAAAAAAAATTCCAAGAACAAAATAATAATAGTCCGCTCAGAATTTCGTGAACTCATTAGAGAAATGCCATTAGCTGTGGTTATCATCACACAAATAGAATCACAGTCAGGTCTCCATGCAAGTATGGATGTTGGAGTATTTTACTTATAGCTAGTCCAAGTAGGATTGACAGATATGAGTAGAAAACACTACTGAAAACTTAATCAGAATACAGATAACTTGGCATGCAGTGTTCTGCTTCCATGGCTTTGAAAGTCTGCCTTCATACTTCTTGAGAGAACACACTGGACACCAAACAAAGCTCACCTATGACTTTGATGGCACTCTGCGATGAAGAATTAAATGTTCTTTCCCTGCTACTTGAGAGGGGGCTGGACCAGATGGGCTCCAGAGGTCCCTTCTGACCTAAACCATTCTGTGTAAACTATAAAGAGGTCTGTCCTGCCATCTTTACATAAGCAGATCTGCCAGGTAAGTCTAATGTGAGTGCCACACAGCACAGAAAACACAGCTCAGATCTGCGGTGGGGAGCAGGAACTGCCCTGGCCTGGGGAACGACACACAGGGACAGCCTGATGTTCTGGCACAGCTCGCCTGGGCCCAGCCAGCCCACCCGGGCCAGTTTCAGGCTCAGGCTCATCCCTGGGTAAAATGATGCTACTGATGGCAGGGTGAAAAGGGAAGCTGCATAATTAATTTGGCAGAAAAATAAATGCCATGCAATATGTCAGAAATATTTAAGAAAAGCAGAGAGCTTTTCTGGTAGTAGAAACACAACTGCTGTCAAAACAAATTGTTGCTCTCATGACCTGTATCTTCTGAGACTGTGTCAACCCATTCTGCACTGCCTGGTTCTCCACGTGACAAAACTCTCTAGTTTGGCAAGTTAACATATAGCATGTATAAATAACATGTTAGCAATGTACAGACCCGATATCACTCCCCATATCATCTTTAAGTGTGATGTCAAGTCTTCCAGTAGAAGTTCAAGACATCCTCCTTTTCTTTTTGAATGCTACTAGGACAGCCTGCATGACAGAAATTATCTTTATCACAGAATTATTTTGCTATCAAAAGAACTTAATTATCAGTAGCACCTCATCTTAATGATGTAATGATGTAACACATCATCTTATCATCTCAACACTGTTAAGAAATGCAAAAGTGGGTCTAGACCTCTGTATTTCAAAACCATCATACGTTTTGTAGGTTAAACAGGATTATTTGTCTTCTGTCCTATCTGTCTTCTGTCCCATGATGCACTGAAATACTCACCCAGAGGTGAGACCAAGAGCCAGAAATGGACTGTTGAAATGTCTGTCCTTTTCCTCTGACAGCACGAAGTTCTCCGGCAGTTGTGAATTTTCAGGTAGCTCCATTCAGTGACCAGTTATGTTAATTTAACCTTCACTCTTATTAACTCGTTCTGTCCTTTTCTTGCTCTGTAAATTGCAGGTCTAAGGGTACTGATACCTGAAAACAACGGGAAAAAATAAAAACAGGTCAAAAAAAAGTCATGTAAAGCATTGGCAGTACTTCTGTGTACTTATCTTATCCTTAATCCTCCCTCATTGGAGGGATAAAATGTCCTTGTTCAGTAGCTGGCCTCCATGTTAACTAGATTTTTTTCAAAACTTATTCTCAAGACAGGTAGGAAGTAGTTATTTTCTTTCTGTGTTACTGACTGAATCAACAAAACCTGTGTGGTCCCTTCCAGAGACTGAAGTTGGTCTACCACTCTGCCAGGCTGGCAACATTTAAAACCTAAAAGAAGACAGCAAGCACAAGATCTTTTAGTAACAATACTTCAGATTTCCAAGTTCTATCAGCTTTTCTAATTCTTAATATCTCAATTTAATACTACATAAATTTTCCAACAAAAATCTTTCTAGGAGATTTCTTAGTTCAGATTGCTGTTACTTTCGTTTTGTAAATAGAGAACCATCCCTATTTAATGTCATAACACATACCTATTTCCCCTGGATCAGGTCTACAGATTTGCTGTACATGGGGACTTTTGGCAACAACGTTTAGGTTTGCTTAGTGTCTGTGGGAATATTTACTTGGATTAGTCAGGAAACAAGGTAATGTCTAAGTTTCTATTCATTGGTAACGTGCATTACTTACTTACTGAAGAGAACTGTATTCTTAGGACAATAAACACATAAAAATACAATTCGAGCACACACACAAAAAATCTATCATTTAGGTACTTCAAATAGGATTAGTTCTCAATTTTCTTTTCTGAACAAAAGTAGAGAATATTGTCTCCCTCGGTACGAAGACACGGATCGGATTTACAAACACATTCTGCTTAACTTCTTGATCCTAATCAACTGGCAAAGAACGTGAAACTATAGATTTACCACTGCTATTCTGCGTTGAAGAGCAATATAAAAAGGATAGGTAGTCTGTCTGAAACTCAATAACTGCACAGATCCTCCGATACAAATGAGAGAACAGAATGAAAATGGGTTTTAGGTAAATTTTCCCAGTTCCAGTACTCTTTTTATTTTATTCTCTTGGAAGTCTGGGAGAAGAAATGATTTGCTTTGTTCAGATTTTGAAACTGGGAATAGAGAGGCACGAGGAAGGGGGGGAAAAAAACAGATTCTGATTCAGCAAATGAATGACTAAAAAAATACCATAACCTTGACAGATGAGGCAACCAGACCATGACAGGAGAATTATGTCCTAGTCAGACTCATGCTGGAGGACATTCCTCAAGACTAGGACAAAGAATGATAGTGGACCACATTGGTCATGATGTTCACTTCTGTTCCAGAAAGAAAATTTAAGAGATGAAGCTATTTTAGCATTTTAATAGCACACACAAACTCCCTTAGGGACTGTAGGGAATCTTCCACTCCTCTCTCCTTAACAAAAAAAGTCTGTTTGGAAAAAGAACTTACTAAACAACTACATTTCCGAGAGTAGCTCAGGACAAGGATTGACTTAGATGATTTACAGAACATTCAAATCTCGCCTTTTCTCTGTTGTAGTAAGACAAGAACATTTTATTAACCTTGTGATGTAGAAACAGACAAAGATGTCACATTCCTCTCCTCCCTTGCTGCTTTCGCTGAGGATGGGAGTGATTTTTTTTTTGTTAACTGGTGAAATTCCATTCCTATCAACCTACAGAATATAGGCAGTGTTAAGGGGCTGTATACTCTCAAGCAGCCATACTTCTTACAGTTCACAGGGGAAGCCAGTCTTATCCTACATCCCCACCAAATTCAAACAAAAGAAGCTGTGTTGCTTCAAAAGAAGTGCCACCCTTTAACACTGATACATCGATTATAATGGAGGGAGGAAAAAAAAAAAGAAGCTCTCTTCAGCAGTTACTACCTGCATGTTCATGTGACCAGTGTATAACTAGGTTGTGTCACGGTTATAATTTGATAGATACTTCGTTAGCTGAGAATGTTACTTGGTTTTCTGTTGTAAAGATCAAAAAGTATGCAGATATGAAAAAAGAACTTCATTATTCCACATTGTTGATTTGTATACCTACTCAGCTCTATTCCGTGGCAGCATAACTCAGTGTCAGCAACCCCAAGGGTATTTTTATGTATTTTTACTTTACATTTTTTGTCTAAGTCTGGTAAGTCCGCAACTCAAATTTTCCTTTTGAAAGGAAAATACCACTCACAGGCATGCTACAAAATCTCATGCCCTGGAATTGAACCTTTGTGCACTGCAAGATGAAGGCTGGCCCTTGCTGAATGGCCAGTTCAGCAATCCACGTAGAGTGGATTTCATGTGTCTTGACTCTGAGGGTCTTTAATATTTCATCAGAGTTTTCCATTAACATAGAACTCAGACTGCAAGAACTGCCAAGGGAAATGAACACCCACAATTCATGTTTTCAGGGCACTTTAAATCTTTCTGGTAGCTTTGAAAACCTTGGCCTTTGTAGTTACTGTTTCTCTGTACTTACCAAAAACAAGAGATGAAAACTTGCTCTGAGTAAAAGTCAGTGGAAGTTTTGCTATTGATTTCAGTGGCATCAAGACTTCACCCAAGAAATTCAACTGACAAGTTTAATGAAGCTCTAACTGACTGGGACCACAGGTTTCTAACTGTGGTGTACCATGACCTACGCAAGGCAGAGTGCCTCTGCCAGGGGGTTGTTCTTTGAACTCCACTGAGACAGCTGCCCTTGCTGTCTAATGCTTGTGCCATGTTCAAGCCCATCCCTGATCTGTTTTCCAGACAGAGGCCTAAACTCAGAGTCTCACGTGGACATAGACAGCTCCCACAGACATGGAAACGAATTAACATGCTGCCCAGCCTGTCAGTTGCTTAACTCCAGATTACTTCGTTCCAATGTTTCCTGTTCTGAAATCCCTTTGCCCATTTCCCTGTCTCTCCAATCTGTGGCATGCAAACACAGCAGTCTGGATGCACAGAGTTGGATGCCTTTTGGCATAAATACCTAAAGGTACCAAAAGTTGCAACATACATTATCTTGATGCATATACTCCTAAAAGATACAGAAATACAGAGAATGCTTTAAGTGTTAAAACAACTCAGTACGCTTTACAACACCTTATAGTTATGTAGATGTTCTTTGTGACAAACACCGTGCTGCAAACATTTGACAACAGCCTTTTCATTTGGTTGCTAAATGCTTAAAAGATGCTGCAGTCACTAACAGGCTCCCTTGCCAGAGCCAGAAGCACAGCACCCTTACACCGAGCCCTCTGCTGCACGTGTCCTCAAGAGCATCAAGTGACTGTGACAGCTACTCCCTGCCAGGAGATATTCTTGGAGATCAGGCACCTTGTACATTTGCTCTTCATCCCTAAATTGACAGAAACTTCCTGCTCGAAAACCTTGATTAGTAGAGGTAGTCATCCATACACAGACTCCCAATTATCCCCTGCCTCCACGATGATACCGCATGGCCAGGGTTAAGCAGGCTGGTGGATGCACTTCACAGTACAAGTGCTACTTCACGTAAGAGAAACTGCAATAGCTTTGTTGTGGGACAATTCAACCTTCTGACCTGACCACCAAGTGATAGCGTGACTTCTGGCCACCATGATCAGACAGGGTTTCACGCTGCGTATTGGCTTTCTAAACAATCTGATGATTCAGAGAGCTTTGCATCGAGAGCAGTTAATTTTCTGACAGCAAGTGCAGAAGAGAGCTCACAGGATCTTGTCCTTGTGGTTATTAACAAGCTAGTCAGTTTGTTCCCCATAGTGAACTACAAGACAAAAACATACACCAAAATGTAAATGATAACAAAACAAATCTCAACTTAGTCTTCCTGCTTCCTAAAGATATCGGTAATTGCAAATAATTTTACTGTAACTCCAAATCTGTCAATTTACTAAGTATTCATTAATAAAAATACTAACGAGAGAGAGGCCTTTCCAAATCTACACTTGAAAAAGTAACAGGCCAAGAGTTTCTGAAATGATGAACAACGACTGAACCAGTTTAAGCAAAATAAGCACACCCTTGAGACAGTCCAGCTGAAACTTTCCATTAAAATGTCTGGGAGTGCTCAGTACCTGGCAATTTCCAGTCAAATTGCCAGAACAAATTAGCAGCTGTGCTTTCACTGTGCATCTCAAACCCATAAAACCCATACGAAAATAGTCATTATGACAATGGGTAAAAACAACATTAAGAATTGCACAAGGCAGAAAAATCCTTTTAGAGGAAAGAGTTTCTGCTATTTTGAGTAGTATTCAGAAAATCAGGGGCTTTAACAAACTGAATTTGATGCACAAGAAAAAATAATTAGGTAAAGCAATAGAAGAGAAATGTTTAGTGCCATCTTCATTTACATTCTGTCTCTCTGTATGAAAAAGGCAAGCATGGGGAGAAAGGGCTTTGAAGACCATTTGGAGCTAAAAGACCCCCAGGAAGAGGGTTTAGGTCAATTTATTGGAAATGTCTTGCACAATCTCTAGAACACAGAGGCAATCATTTCTTGTGGTGGAAGTGCCAGAGCCAAACAAGTATCAGCACAAAAGCTCACTGGGTATAGTATAAATGAGGCTTTAAGTTTACCATGGACTGAATCACTGTCAGAAATATTCCATCTTGAACAAAATTCCTAGTTAGGGCTAGAGCAGATGAGATAGCTGACGCTACTTTACTTCCCTAATTATCTAAATTTTAGTCCCAGAAACAGGTTCCTCTTTCCAAAAGTGCCCATTCCCCATCTTTCTCTTGGCATTAACTTAAAAAAATTACGGTCTGCCATGCTGAACCTATTCCTGTTGCTGCTCTCTTTAATCTTGTGCATCCAGATCACCACACATAATTGCACAGGTTATTTTACTGCTTTTAGTATTGGTTTATATGTCATAGCTGACATTTAACAAAGTCAACTTCAATTTAAAATGTATGAAGATGTCATTATTCATTGAAACTTGTTTAGCCTTTAAATTAAAGAAGAGGCTGAGTAAACTACAATATGTTTCCCATCATATAATCTGGGACAATTCCAGTTCACTGCTTTTACCCTTCTGAATTGCCTAACGTATTCTGAAATGAATTCTGCAGCAATGGGAAAATTTCTCAGACGCTAATATGCTTTCAGTATTTATTTGGGTCACACATCATTCTGCAATTCACTGAACAGTAACATTAGTAAAAAAAACACCACTTCCATTATGTATTAGATGTAAAATGGGGAGGGGATCTCATGTAATGTACTGCCTGGTGCTAGTCTTGGTGGAGGGAGTTACCAAGCTGCTCTCAGTTAAGCAGGGTTTTCAGCTAACAGGTAGGTAGATATCTGATCTTCAGTTAACAAATGTCATTCCTGAGTGCATAGCAACACCTTGAATGAGCTCTAGTTTCCACAGGCAGTATTTCCACAAATTTGTAACGTGAATCGGTTTATGGTACTTTCTTCTCAATCTTAGGACTACTGTTCACTTCTCCTCCAGACTCCCATGCAACCCCAAGGCTGTATTGCACCCTGAAAACATGGGAGGAATAATACAATTTTGTTATGTGGGTGTTATCCTAAGACACTGCTTTTGTACTCTGTACTGAGGATACACATGGTTTGTACAGATTTTACTCTTACCCTTTAGGAGTAGAAATTAGGGTTATGGTATAGCACGGGGCAGTATTTACACAGCAATTGCTAGAAAGAGGAGGAGGTGATATGAACACAAACATAAGACAAATGGACTGGAACAGCCATCTGCAGACAGGTTCAGCTCATGTTTTTAATGCCACCATAATGATGATAAAAAGTTGGGTTAGAAAACTTAACCTATTTGCTGAGCAGTTAAAAAAGCCATACGCATTTGCCATGAAAGAAATTTGATGAATAGAATAAAGTTTGTCAGCATTTCAAAGTAGAACTGGGGCCACGTTGTTGTTTTGGTGGTGGTAGTTTTTACCTTTGTAGAGATAAAAGTTCAAATTTCCATGCTATTTTTCTACATTAGTGTCCTATCTTCTCCCTTGAAACACCAATAATAAATTACGGTACTTAAAGCTTTTAGAGGATGAAATGCAAAGTAAATTATAATGTAACATTTGCCTTTTTTTAGAGCATCATCTTATGGAGACAGAGTAGTAAATCTGCAAGACCAGATCAGCTTTGGTCAAGTCCCACCATGCAGAAGTATTTGCTGCTCTGGCTAGCACAGTGCATATCATTCTTGGACAGCAACTTCATCCCCTTGTGTTTGCTTTTAAAAATGTTTCCAGTCAAAGCCTCCCATGCTGCGGACTGCTAAGTTCTCTACTAGCAAGGAAGAAGGAAGGCACACTGATATTACACTGGTCTCCAAACAAAAGAAAAGCAAAACTAAAATCCCTGCTGAATACAGTAGGGCTAGCAAATGCCAATGCTCCACTTGAGATTACATTTTTGCTCTCACTCTTCCTACGCTGTGGAATGTAATTCTGCTCCACAAACGATCCCACTGAAGCCAGATAAAGCTTGACAGCAAAATACCAATCAACAAAAGGATCTGAATCTGATCTGGTGGCTTCCCTAAACCAGTTTCAAAGCTTTCAGCAGAGCTTTTGTAGATGGTTTTATGTTTAATTTCCTAGCTTGGTTGAAGAACTGACAAATTAATTATCTGCATAACTGTTCATATATAGCAGGCATGGTATTTTAGTTAACTGGACAAAAGGCACCGTCCGGCCTGGAGGAAGAATTTGTTTCATCAGAAGCATTAAGAGAACAATTGAGAGCAAATCCTAATTAATACACAAGACAAGTCCATTTTAAGAACCACTTCTCAAGACTTTATCAGATATTAATTTAAAGCAAGGATGGCACACAGTGCACTTGCTTGAATACCAATAACCCACAATGCTTTTCCAAACCAAAAATGTTAAACAGAAGTGCTATGGACTGAAGTTTAAAAATAAGTTTTACTGATATTTTCAGATAAAATTATTTCCTGTGGGATTTTAACATCATCTAATAGGAGATGATACAATAGAAGAAGTATCCTAATGCATTATGTTTTATATTGCCTTTGTTTCAGATAAATAGCTTGTTTTAGGTCTCAAAATGAAAGGCCCATTCAGGATTTCAAAGGCAGCTATCAGTGGAGAATATCTCTACAAGCGGGTCCTAATGCCACAGGTGGACTGACCTCACTGTAGCAAGCAAAACCATCTCACCCTGGAAAATTTACATTGATTTTATTCATGCCAATTAATGCAAACACTATCACTAATGCAGGCACTGAGCCAGAAGAAAATATAAACAATTTAACTTCTGGCATGCTGATGACTGAGCAAAACATTACAAGTTTGCACTTTGTGCCCAATACACACCACAAAATCCATCTGCCTGCCACAGTATGCGCTGGTTGTACTACAGCATATTGCTTCTTCCTTGAGAAGAGACAAATGGTGATGCTGTTCAGGATTTGTCTGAAACAAGGCTTTGAGGGGAAAAAAAAACAAAACAAAACAAAACATGACTGGTTAGGAGGCCATTATCACTGTGTTTTCCTCGCTCAGCACCTCCAGAGTACTTGAACATAACTATGCTATGCTGATATTGATGCAAGCACCCATTTAGCACCACAGGACAGATATTTCAGGCTGCACCAGGACCTCAGGACTCTGCTCCCACCTTGGCCCAGAGAGGGAGTTGTCCAGGTTGCTCAGAGAAAGTTCTTACTATTTTGCACAGTCAGATCAGTACTGCAAAATAAACTGGTAACCAGCTAGTTTGCATTTTGTAACTCTGAATGCTTATTTTATTAAGCAATGCCAAGAAATCAAGCAGTACTAAATGAACAGCAAGATCAGACGATCACGATTCCACAGCATATGGGAGGGTGAACGGTTTGGGTAATTCTACTGAACTTCCTTGGTTCTTCCTTTACTTGCTCTTTCTGCCATTTTTTCAACAGTAACTGGTAAAACTCTTGCTCAACCCTCATTTTTGTCTTCATTTTTTTTAAAAACATGCCAAACATGGGAATTTGGTGCACGTGTACGTGCATTCCTGTGCCTTGCCCTCTCAGTGGTTTGCTTAGGCTAGTCACGTATCATATACATCATTCAACACTGCGAGACAATACATTTTTTCCCCAAATCTTATCTGTCATTTCTTTCCAGATTCTAATAATTTTCAAACTGGCATCCATATGCCTTCCTGGCACATGCACTGTTCTGCTATTTTAAGTGAGATTTTAAATTTATTTGGGATCAGTCTTCAGAAGACAAAATATAAAAGTTGCAAGCTTTCACTGTCGAATGACATGAAACTTTGCTTCAATTTCTTATTACAGGCTTTTAAGATGCAGGCACTTACTCTACAATTCACACTGAACCTTTTTCCCCAAAAAGAAATCAGATTTTAATAGCACATATTAGTCATACCCCTGTCACATTATTTCAAAAATTCTCTTGGTTCCCAAGAGGCTTTTCTTTTTCAGAAACAAGTGAGCTTTACTTATAACATGAGACATTGCAACTAAGTTCACTCCAGACAAAGTAAAATGGGATGGTAAAACACAGGCTGAGTCCTCAGAAGAAAATGTTTAAGTTGGCCAAAATGCCATTTTAAGCAATTTCTAATTTTACTTTTCTTTGCCTTCAACAAATGTAGCATTAGCCCATCTAATGATGTGTGAGTACTTCACAGGAACACAGACCAAGTGACAGCTTGCTTTGAACATTTGTTCTTTGCTCAATCTCCTAGAGATGCACTAGTCAGTTATTCTAGTTTTGTAGGATTTCCAGTACTTGTGTGATAGCTCCCCAGTACTTATAAAGTAATGGTCTGGTTTTGCGTGTAGGCATGATGTGACCCCTTAATTACTGATCCAAAATGGAAGTCAGCATATAAGAAATGTAATACAGCCACCCTAAGGTCTTCTTGCCAGCTTCTTAGCTACGTGAAACCATTTAATCTATCCATATTTCACAAGCTGATTGTTACATCCCTGGGAGTTATGCCTATAAAGGAAAACACACAAGACTTACTCTGAAACATCACCAAAATTCAGTTAAAGCTAAACAGTTTCTTATTTGCTTAAGAAAAATCGTAGATTTTGGAATTTTTCAAGGTTTTACATTAAAAAAAAATAGGCAGTCAAGCTGCAGAGAAGGAGGGCAGTTCACCTGAAATTCAGTCTCATTTGAAATGAGGGACGGTAACTTACATCATATAAAAATAAAAAGAGAAGGATGAAAAGCTTAGTTTGAAGTTCCAAATGAAAATCCTGTAAATGATAAAACACTAGATTACATAAAGTGTTTTGTTCTTCACAATAATAATCTATACAAACTAACATTTTTTCAAAGCTTGTCATTCTCAAAAATTCAGTCCTCCATCAAAAATAGAATGACTTACTCTTATCTAAGAAGAGTAATAGCACCATACAGATATCCAGGTATCTCACCTCAGGCAGCTCACTCTGGCACTAAGACCACAACACCTGTGTTTTTTTCCATGAAGAGATTAGGCTCCGAAGTCCATTCCACTGAGTTGTACCGCAGCAAAGTGTCTCAGTTAAGCCATAGCAATACTCTCACTAAAACCCAACAAACAAACCCCATGCACACTGACATGTGTAACACAGGGGTGGGATTCTTCCCTCCCTGACTTTTCAGTAAGAGAAACATTCAACTACTAACTGATCTTCAAGTAAGGGGAGCTCCACATGTTGCATTTTCCAAATCGCTGTAACAATGCCCTTAGTATCTAATTATGTTCTTTGACAACCATGTTAGTCTGTGGCTGGTGTTTTCTCCAGCAGCACGCCAAAACCCTCTCAGGACCACAGACCACTCTAAAACAAACAAAAACCCTACATTGTAAAACAGATTTGCAGATTTAAAAATATATTTAAAAAATCAGCCTCATCAATTTCACCTTGCAAGCAACATGTTAAGGTGAAAAATATACTTGCGCCCTTTTGTGTCCATCTTCTTGTAAAAAAAAAAAAGATTTAAAAGCCTTCCTGTTTACCCACCTTAATTTTCATTTAGACTATTTTTCTGGTGGGATGGGAACTGACAGTGATTCTGACACTGTCAGTGAAAAGAAACTGAAATGGGAACAACTGAGCAGGAAAGAAATTTGAGGCAATCCATGTGGAATTCTTCAGTTTCAGTTAACTTCTACCAATGTCTGTCTGGGAGAGAGGGGAGAACATGCCTTTTCGTTCGGCCCTACAACCTGTCCCCTAAGAGCAGATGCTGCAGAGCTGACTGTGGGCAGGAACAAAGCAAGGAGCTGTTGGGGGGAGCAGACTCCCGAGGCCACTGAAACGGCGATGACACCTTTGGTACCCATAACGTCAGAATCTGAGAGAACTAGAATTGCTGCTGGTTCTCCTAATGTTTGTACTAATTAAGGAAATGGGAGGTTCTCCCAGGGGTGACATTAATCTTATTCATCTTCTCCCTCTGTTAGCTTGCTAGGATACTGCAAGTAGAGCAGCGGAACATTTTCAAAGTACAACATAGCAGGTAGTTAGGGAGAGATTGTTGAGTCAACCGGTAGTCCCCTTTCATGGGCACGTAAAGCCTGGTTTGTCTGAGACCAGTGGGAAACAAAGACCACGTCAGCAAAAAGCATACACAAGGACATAAAGCCTGAAGCCTCATCTTCCCTGGAAAAATGGCTGTCTTTTACAGCCTCCTTAAAGAAGAGAGAAAATGATACCCTCAGTGAGGTGTCGACCAGACACCAGAAGTCCCCCAGATGTGCCCTCTTCCATAGACAAAAATACTGTTCTGCAGTAAGTCAACACATATGTATGTATTCTGCCTTCTGCTTCTCTGGAAGACAAATTTCATGACTTCTCATTTTCTGGTTTGCCTACAGGAGAGCTGGTGTGACAATGCCCTTCCTATCTCCCCTCCTCTTGGGAGCAGGTGACTCACAGCATAACATTATCTCATTGGAATAACCTCGTTATCAGCAGGCAGCTGGTGATAGAACCCTTTAGAAGTAACAGAGTTGATCTTTCAGAGATGCAAAGAATGCCTGCCCTCTGCTTTGAGAACTTCCCTTGGCATTACTCTGTGATTTTCTGCCTCTACTGTGTTCAGTAACAGCATCTGTTTTGTTTTTTATTTTTTCCCTTGAAAGAAATGCAGGTCATCAAAACAATGTAAGAGAGGCAAACAAATAAAATAAAAAGATGACTCACTAAGACATGATGTGTGCTCACAGTCCTCAGGGTTTGGGGCCACCATTGTCACATGCGAAATGGCAGTGAAGGAACTGTATTGCCAGAAAATAAAGACATAAGTTTTGCTTTAGCTTCAATTTATGCTTTGAAAATGGAAACCACAAAAGCACTCCACTTTAGCCAGTATTCATGCTGCAACCCTCCTACTGACCTCTGCATGGAGATGCTGAGAAATTCTATGCTTGAAAGCAATGTAATTAGTAATAATGATTAAGAATCATACAGTAACTAGTACTTAAGAAAAAAAAAAAAACACTTGTCGTTGAGAGCTTTCAGTTACAAGATCAGAAGAAGATAAGAGTAAAAATTATACAAATCAGTAATTCAATACCTTCAAACAGAAACTGGATCTGCTTTTACGTAGGGAAAGAGTCAGGCATGGCTTAGGACCTATTCATAAATCCGTTGTCTAAAAAGATAAGACCCAAAAGGAGAAAAAACTCTGGAGAATATTTCAAGCCAATAAATAAATGAACAAGTATCAATTGATAAGCAGCTTTTTGAGAATAAAACATCTGTAAAGCAATTGGAAACAAGATATAATATATTGCTAGCTTCCAAAAAACTGATTTACCACTGTAAGGTTATTCCGACGCGATAATATCATATTCTTATTATACTATCTCCTAACAATCTGTTTCCCACCTCTGAATCTTCACATCCAAAAGCTTCACATATTTGCTTGACTCTTAGCTGCACGCTAGCAGACACTACTATTCTCTGGCTCACCAAAATGAATGCTCACTAAACCCGATGTCCCGCAAAGATCTCTGCCTGTCCCTTGTAACTCAAATCTCTCTCCTCTGGTCACCACACTGACTTCTTACAGCTTGAGTTACTCACCGCCTGCTACATGCAATTTCTCTGTGCCTCTGCTCACCTCGCTTGGTTTCAGTGACTCTCGAGCCATTCTGGAATTGCTCTTTTATACCATATGCTGTTGCTCTTGAGAAGACTGAGAATATCTTCTGAGCAACTAGTAAAGGCATAAGGCTGTTGATCTTCATATGTTCACTTTCTCAAGATGCTGTCCAACATAAAACTGGAAGGCAAAAATTAGAGCAGACTGTGAGAAGAATTCATCATTAGCACCGCTGGGGTTTAAATCCACCCTATTTCATTTTCCAAGCATACTGTGAAGGCACAGACCACCAAGCCTACTGTTTTTCACTGTGACTTCTCTACACATTTCTTTGTCTGCAGAGTCCTCTTTTTTTAGTTAAGGTACTCTGCAGGCCAAGCCCCATGTGCTCACCTGAGTGACACACTCAGCACTGCCTGGCACGTTCTTCTCGTGGCTACCGAGAGTTTGGGACACTTCATGTCTGAAGTAATTTCTGGAGTATTTCACAAATTGTGCTGGAACTTCTTCATAAAACACCTTGGAGTGTTCACATAATTAAGCCTGATGTCACCTCTAGAAGGTTTCCAAGGCAGAGAGATTGGTCATATAGCAGGCTCTCACACCGTGTTCCCAACCTCATTCTCCCTTGTTCAGGATCTATGTTCATACCTGTCCAGAAACTCACTGCTTGCTTTTAACCTAAATACGTTTTTCTTCTTCACCATTTTCCTCGTGTGTAAATCTGGTCGTTACCTCACACAATTTATTGCTGTCTGTCGTGATTTAACCCAGCAGGCGTCTAAGCACCAGACAGCCGTTTGCTCACTGCCCCAGCAGTGGGATGGTGGAGAGAATTGGAAAAAAGGTAACACTTGTGGGTTGAGATAAAGACAGCTTAATAGGACAGAAAAGGAAGGTTAATAATAATAGTAATGATAAAAGAATACACAAAGCAAGTGATGCACAGTGCAATTGCTCACTGCCTGCTGACCAATGCTCAGCCAGACCCTGAACAGCAACAGCCCCCCCAGCCAACTCCCCCAGTTCATTGTTCAGCATGACCCATGTGGCACAGGACATCCCTTGGGGTCACCTGTCCTGGCTCTGTCCCCTCCCAGCACCCCTCACGGGTGCACCTCTGGCCTCCTCCTGGCAGGGCAGCGCAAGGAGCTGTAAGGTCCTTAACTTAGTGAGGACGCTGCTCTGCAGCCATGAAAGCATCGGGGTGTTGTCAGCATTTTTCTGTCCTAAATCCAAAACACAGCACCACACCAGCTACTAGGAGGAAAATTAACTCTACCCAGCCTAAACCAGGACACCTTCCCTGAATACTGCACTGTTTAGCAGCTCCCAGTATTATTGCAGGTTTCAGACCTCATTTTAACACCTCCTTCTCAAGTCTTCTGGATCACTGTAACCAAAACAGAAACTCCATCCATCAGGCACCAGCCCACACCACACCTCAGTCACCTTCACTGGTTCAGAGATGACACTCTCTCTTACCCCTAACCAACCACCTACCTTCTGCAGCTGAATGCACACCTCAAGTGCTGAGCACCTTGACGTCAGTCTCAAGGGATTCACATTTTTGCCCTAGCTTTTAATTCCTTCTTAAAAGAAAAAAGAAAAACACCCTTCACCTTATGACCAACATCATACGCCTTCAACTGTAAACATAAATTACCTACAGAACTAGACTATTTGTTTTATTTTCTCTGAGAAGAGTTGCTGCATGTTCCAGGAGATGAACTGTACTTCGCTTCAAAGGCTGTCACCTGTGACTCTCCATGTCTTCGGTTGCACAGACTGTTTCACAGATTAGACTCGCTGCTCATCAGTGCCAATCAGAAATAGTTTTTCTTGTGTTTAGGTTTACATTGACACAACTAACAGAACCAGGCATGTTAACAACATCTGTGCATATATGGCTGACCAAAAACTACTCAGTTTTCTGTTCAGTTCATTTCTTAGAGCTGTTTTTTTGTTTGTTTTTTTAATTTTGGGGGAGAGAGGGATCGGATGGGGATGGAACAGGATGGTGACAAGACAGAAGAACCTCCTGACCAGATTCACACCGTCTTTTATGCCTAGTGTAATAACCAAAAGTTACCTGGGTCACCTGAGGGCAAAATTCTGAACCTGATTTTGAACCGGATCCATCCTGACTTTCATCAGCTGAGATTTTAGCCCTAATAACCTTGGTAATACAAACTTCAGGGACTCTGAAGCTTGCCAGCCAGGACCCCTGCAGAACTTCGCTTACCTACATGCCCGAATTAGCATTATAATTTCCTCCTGCCCCGTGGTGCTTCCCATTCAGCCAGTGTTCACAAGCAGTAACTTCGTAACACCTTCCCTGCCTCAGTTCTGTGAAGTGCCATCCTTACACAGGCAGGCAGCTTCTGAACAGGAAGAGAGCACTCCATGGGATACACGTAATGCAGAAGGAGCTGTCCAGAAAAACAGCTGCAAAATGAGGGCCCTATTCTGCGAAGTTGTTAAGGACTGTATGGGTGGCAAAGGAGCGTCAGACAGGCTCTTACTACAGGGGCTTTCAGCAGCAACTGAGCAAGAAAAAAGTTCTATTTAAGTGCTCACCTGCTCCTGTGTTTGTTCGTTTGATTGATACAAAGCTGCTTTCACCAGTGCAAGTATGAAATCAATTTCGTATAAATTGGAACATACCCACAGAAATCTTCTCACTGCCTGAAGATATATTTCCTTTAGTATGTTTTCTGTTTTCTTCAATCAGCTTTATATTTATAGGGTGGCTGAAAAAGAATGCTATGCATTATTTATTAACATTGATTTTAAACAGAGCCATTCAATTCATAACCATGAATTACCTAAGAAAATAGAGTGTTTATCTTACTTTTTCTCTTTAAAGAAAATTAAGTATTTAATTATTAATAGGATTTTACTGTTGACTTCAGTAAACAAGCCCTTAAAAATTAGAGGGGTATAAAGATAACTATCCGTGGTACAGTTACATAATGTCATCAATAATTCCAGTGTTTACTGCATTTCTTAATTTAAGGAAATACCGGTGCTGATTTAGAACAGAAGTTGCATCTACTGAAAGACTAAAATAGCCGTTTGTTCCAGTATTTTCTTCATTTACATTTGAAAAGGGCTCATTTTTACCAAAAGCCTTTATCTTCTGTCTAGATCAGTTCTGCTCTGCTGACCACTCATTATGGTAACAGGTTGCAATGAAAAATTCCTTGGAGGACGTAAATCAATTAATCAGTGACATTCGCTTACCGATATTGATTAGGCCGTACATTGTTTGACTTCTCCTTTGATTCCTTCTGTCATGAGCAAATGGTTACACCCTTCCTGTAGGGCAGAGGAAGATGGAATTCATGAAAATGGAATGACTTTGAGATTTATAAAACTCCCATTTAACTTGAATGGAAAATGGCCAATTAAATATGTTAAATGGCCAATCCCAATAAAACAGCACAGGTTCAGATCTTTACTCTCACCATGCAAGCCTGTGGTGAGAAGATTTTGAGTACTATCATACAAGCTAAAGACCAGATCAACAGCATCGAGAAATGCAAATCTGCCAAAGCACTAGCTTCCAAGCATTTTCAGATAATACTTTCTTCCTTCAATCTCTTATATATTCACTTGCTCCTGATTTCAATTTCCAGGATTTTAGGTCACCTTCATCCTGTTACATTTGCTGTCTTCTGATGATATGTCTGTTACTCTGCAAGAGTACATCTATAGCTGTTCTGCTAAATACATTTTTCTGATGATTCTGTTGCTTTATCAATCTTTAAAATGTCAACTTTTTCATTACTGCAGTGTTTTTTATTCCATTAAAAATCTTAAAGTAACTACTAATTTTTTATGGCTTATCAGTTACAATCCATTTATATCCACTCAAAGTGCAACAGTTTATAAAATTGTGTGTTGTATGATATGTGACTGATGAGCTGCTGTAACTTATTAAGCAAAAATATTTCCCTTACTCTGCTCTTCTGCAGTTATTCTTACAGCTGAGAAAGTCTTATGGTCAGGCCAAAGCCTTACTGCTTACGTCTGCACTCCTGCTTGTTTTTATTGCTCTGCCTAATGAAGTGATCAACAAACAGATGCAGCCTGCCAGAAACTGGGTATCTTGTAGCCTTAGCACTCCTGCTGACTTCTCAAGCCAAGGCAACTAAGAGAACACACCAGGACTGGAGGCTCTTGCAAGCCCCCAAAGTGACCCCCATGCAGTTTCTCTCATACTGCACTTTGCCAGTTCACAAACACTGCTGGAGCCAGGGGATTTTTTAGATGCAGCCCTACTCTACTGTATCTGCTATCCTAATACCACTCTCACATGGCTGGAAATTTGTTATTCAATGGCCAGTTTCTGAAATTTCCTAATTTACTTGGATAATGTGCTGTCATCACTGCAGTTATCTGCTCACATCTACCAAGGCCTGCTCTGATTTCTGTGCTGCCCTTTTTTGTGCTACGTTTCTTGAGCCCCAAGCCCTGAGAGCTCAGCTGACTGCCCACCAACACCAACCTCTCACAAATGTCCCCCTGATGTCTCCCAGCTCCACGCAAACCCCCTCCGCTGCCCGCCTCTTCCCAGGGCTGCTCTTCCTCACCCAGCCCCTTTCAGGGGAAAGGCATCCTGCGGTTGCCAGCACCACCCCCTTGCTGTCATTGAGAAAACCCTCTCAACATCTGAGAAGCTGCACAGAAGGCAAAGCCAGTGACTGTTTTTTCACGTTTCTCTTCTCATTGCCTTCCTGCACCTCCTGCCTCTTCTTATCCTTTGCCACAGCATGGAGATCGTAATTTCATGTCAGCTGTAAAATTACAAGGCCCGTAATCACAGACACACAAAAAAAAGGCATTTCTATAAACGAAATGCATTAAGAGCCAGTGTACGGTTTATTCTTTACAGCTGTTTCACTACAATGTATATCTGTTGAGACTAGCAACAGAGGGACTGAAGAGTGTCAGTGGGAAAGATGTGTTGTCATCTGGCCACAAAGCTGTTCAGGATCATCTCAACACAGGTCAGTTCCCCTTGAAAAAGGGCAGATGTGCCAGTTTTAGAATGGCTGTTCTGCAAGGGGGGAATGACAACTAAATCCCAAAGGCAGACCTGAACACAGGAAAAGAAAAAAAAAATCAGGGATGGCTTTGAAATTTCTAATCTGGTGCTCTGAAGTTTGTATTTCAGGTTAAGGGGGGTTTTTAAAGGACATAGCGTAGATCTGATTCCTTAGCTTAGGGAGCATCAAGGTAGAAGAAGAACACACACAGACTCAGGGACCCCTGGGTGTGCCTGGCTTTAATCAAACAATGGAAAAAAACACCAAGAAATTTACCAACCTGTTTAGAGGTGGTCAAAGAACGCTGCAGGTTGGCTGGTGCCTGCTCTGACTTCTCTGGTCCATTTCATATTTTTGCCCCATCTGTGTCTTCATAGACTTCTTATTTGAAAAATAACATTAATTTTTGATAATATGGTCAAAGATCACAGAGACATTTTTCTTCCGAATAACTTACCTTGAATCAAGCCCAAAATGGTTCTAGGGCCATCAGGTAAAGAAGCCTGTCCTTGCTGTCTCTGTCAATGAAATGGCAAAAACAAAGAAAAGCTGTTTCCCTATATCTGCATCAGTAATAAAATATCTAAATCATTTTTCTTTCTATTCATATTTTGTTCACTACCATACTTTATCATCACTTCTGAAAGCTACTGCACTGCAAGTATTCCAAAAGCATTCTTAACTAAAGAAAAGGTGAAAGAGAAGATAGTAAATTCATTTGATTTGCTTTGTTTCCAACACAGTTTCATTGATCAGTATTATACATTTCCTGCAATTCTATTGCTCTCATAAAACCCTTATAGTCATGGCTTTGGGGATATATTTTAGGTAGCTAGTAAGTTTAGAAACTGACAGTCTGCCCATGTCATTTCCCTAACTTATCAATAATTTTCTTTTGTTCACACAGAGGGGAAAAAAAGCAAAGAATACAGTAGGTGTGTATCCATCTCAAGACATAGCAGCCTGTAGATTTGAGCAAGGTTTTAATTTGCAGTGAGTGACTGCACTCTCATAATTATAAACAAGTGATTTGTAGTCTGATCACACCTCCTGCTGGCCTGCAGAACACGTACCACAGACCTTCCGGCATACAATATCTGAAATATCTTAATCACTCTTTTTTTTCCTCCTTCTTCGCCTCCAGAGCAACAAGTACTCTCTGCCTAACCAACAGCAGCAGCGAGCTGCCATGCACGTAGCCCTGCTCTGCCCATGCTCGGAGAACAGCTTTCCCCACCAGAGAAACATTCATGCCTTTGCCTTTGAAAGCATCCCTTCTGTCCCTCCTTCCCCTTCAGGGAGGCAGTGTGCAACCCTTTTCGGACATCATAAGGTCTGCCAAGGGGAAAGAAGCGCCTCATCTCCTCCCTCGCAGCCACGCCACCTCTGCCAGAGGCAGGCCAGCAGCCCTTGCAGTCTCAAAGAACTCTTCAACCCCCACACAGCAACTGATTTGGGATATTGGTTGAAAAACTAGAGGATAACCCCATGGTGAGAGAAGTGTGCTCCTTACATTCCCTTTTCTTTCCACAGTAACTTTGCATTTAGGTAAAACCATCTCGATTAGAGGTGTGAAAGGCATTTTAATATGTCCATTAATTATTTTTCTGTAATTTCAACTTCTGCATAACTTTACAGCACAGATGTTCTTTTCCAGCTAAATACAAAGACGTGTAAGTTTTTACATCGCACACGGAGAAATTTACTTAATAGCACTATCGATATGTTACAGCATACCTTAAACATCAGTAAAAATACATTTTATAAAACAGAACAGTACAGAAGTTGTACTAAGTGTTGCAATGTCTCATGGGAGCATTTGAAAGGAGAAAGAAGTACAATATTCACACTTGGTATTCACAGCCTGTTCATTACACATTTCTAGAAACACATCCCCCCCGTATTTAATTAAAAAGAAAGCTGAAAGAGTAGGAGGAACAAAAATGTTCTCAACTTCAATGACACTATTGGAAAATAATTATTTCAAAACTGCTTATCTGTTAAAAAGCTGGCAAGCTACCAGGATCTTGATTGCTGTAAGCAATTTTATAACTGCTCTACACAGATAAATTTAACAAAGAGAAATTAATTTCAGTCTCGTAATAAGACTCATCTCATTACCAAAACGGCGTCTGTGCTGCAACAGAGCCTTGTGCACAGGGCTGCTGGTAAAGGATTTTGCACGCAGGCATTTAACAACTGCCTAGAAAAAGTTCACCTCAGAACTTCAAATTTCATTAATGCATCTCCTCTCTGAACATAATTCTCCCTAATCGTATAAAGTGAAATTCTTCCCAATTTCACTTGTGTTCTGCCACCTGACTGCCTGGAGCCATCCTTGAGTCTCAGCCTGTAAGGATCATGCTCCTGGGAGCAGTAATCAGAGTAAAATGCGAACCTCTGCCTGCACCTTTGGGTTGGTTTTTGTTTTGTTTTGTTTTCAATCCAGGACACATAATAACATGTTAATTAACTGTCAGGTTTCTCTGTCTACAGACATAGTAACAACACAACTGATAATTGAAGATGTTCAGATGTTCAGTGGGGAAACAAGTGGTCTCCTTCCTTTGTGCCACCATACCACACTTCCCTGGGACGAGTCTTCCCACAGGACAGTTCTGTTACATACCCAGAACCTCCAACAAGACTTTGAAAATGCTGCAGAATACAATATGACCAAGATTCAAAATTAAAACTTGACAGCAGGTTCAGCAATATCCTCTGGATGCTTTGAGCCACTTTATGGCCACTCTGCTCTTCAAAAAAAAGGCACAAAACAATAACAGAGTGCACAACGGGTCATAAATCCTGCCACACGAGCACTCATGCTTGCAGCTCTCAGGTGGTTCTGCTGGAGCAGAAGCATTATGAATAGCCTGAGTTTTTTCTTCTACCATTCCTATTGGTAGTCTTGCTATGGCACATCAACCAAGATATAAAAAAAATGAGCGCATGATATATCCTGATGAAAAACCCAATACAGATTTCAGCTTTGCCACCACATCTCATTGCTGTACAGCATCTCATCTTTGGGACCCACAATGACATTTTCTGCTACTAGACATCCCATTCAATAACCTGCAGAGAGCAGATACACCAGCACGGAAAGCATTTTTTCCATGAGGCAATCCTTACACATTTGCTGGTGTACTCGACCACGCAAATCAATACCTCTTTGCAGAGCACACGCTGTGAACAGTAAGAAAACAAACTGTTTCCTTCACTCCAGTACATCCTTGCAACTGCAACGTCGTTTCTTTATTTCTTCCCAATTACGGAATTATTCTGTCCACCAATTTTCCTTCCTTGGCATAAATCCATCTATAGCGTTATAGAAAGTGTATGCATTTAACGCAGCAGACACTTTATTTCATCTTGAACTTGTCCACAGAAGAAAAAAACAAAAAATTGCCCCTAAATTTCTTTGGTTATAATTAACATATCAGATTTTCAGTCTACATTTCTTGACCTATTACCTCAAAGTTGTTTTTCACTGTTCCTTTTCTTGTTTCCACAGCAACCTTTCCACAATGTCATTATTTTTTTCCTCTTTTCTTTTAATTTAAGAGGAAACAATGATCGGTTAATAGTGATTTTGTGTTTTTTTTTCTTTAAACAAATGGAGAAATGTTTATATACATGTCTTTTAAAACAAAACAATGATTCTGAGAAAATGATTATTTCCACTTCTCTTGCAGTAATTAGATGATGTCATAAAATCTCATTTCAATCACAGTATTGTTGTTAGTGTATCACTTGACAGGTTTCACAATACCACACAAGCTTCTTGCAGCCTAGGGGGGGAAGGCAACCTCTCTGGACCCGTTTTTAAATACATACAAGAGCGTAAGTCAAGTACCAATGCAAGGCATCCTTTCCATTTAAAACTTTGGAAAATGCTGAATAGAGCTAATATGTCAGTCTCCAGTGATTAATACAAGCTAGTGTGTACCTAGGGAGAAACGCTGAGGCATCATAGTTGAAAAATTTTATGGTGATCCATATGAAGCCCACTCACCCATATCCAGGTTGAATGAGATGCCATTTTAAAGGAAAAAAGAGAGTAAAGCATCCCTTTGTGCTGTTACTACCGTTCGTTTCTTCCTCATTTTTGCTTCCAGTGTATTTTATAAAATTCACTAGAACTGACTTTATATATGTAAAGGCACCTATCATAGAATCCCAGAGTGGTTCAGATTGG